>NW_020664409.1:66304125-66380038 GCF_002925995.2 Terrapene triunguis | reverse complement strand
GTCCTAGAATCTATGAATCTATGAATCAGGACCAGATGGTATTCACCCAAGAGTTCTAAAGGAACTCAGATATGAAATTGCAGAACTACTTATTATAGTATAGTATATAGTATAGTATTATAGTATCACTGTAACCAGCCTCTGTACCGGATAACTGGAAGGTAGCTAATGAAACATCAATTTTTAAAAGGGGCTCCAGTATGCCTAACTTCATTACCAGGCAAATTGATAGAAACTATAGTAAGGAACAGAATTATCAAATACACACATAAACATGATTAGTTGGGGGAAGAGTCAACACAATTTTTGTAAAGGGAAGTCATATCTCAATCTATCAGAATTCTTTGAGGGAGTCAACAAGCATGTGGATAAGGGTGATCTAGTCGATATATTGTACATGGATTTACAGAAAGCTTTTGACGAGGTTCCTCACCAAAGGCTGTTAAAGAAACTAAGGGCTTGTCTACACTGCCACTTACAGCGCTGAAACTGTCCTCGCTCGGGGGTGTAAAAAAACACCCCCTAAGTGATGCAAGTTTCAGTGCTGTAAAGTGGCAGTGTAGACAGTGCACCAGCACTGGGAGCCATTCCCCTCATGGAGGTGTTTTTTCTTTTTACAGAGCTGGGAGAGCTCTCTCCAGGCGCTGGAGCTGCGACTACAGAGTCACGTTTTAGTGCTGTCGCGGATCAGTAGCAGTTGAAAAACAGAAAACAAAGGGTAGGAATAAATGGTCAATTTTCACAGTGGAGAGGTGAGTAACAGGGTCTCCCAAAGATCTGTACTGGGACCTGCGCTGTTCAACATATTCATTAATGACCTGGAAAATGGATAATCAGTGAGGTGGCAAAGTTTGCAGATGATACAAAATTACTCAAAATATTAACTCCAAAGCAGACTGTGAGGAATTACAGAAAGCGCTCACAAAACTGTGTGACTGGGCAACAAAATGACAGATGAAATTCAGTGTTGATAAATTCGAAGTATGTGCATTGTATATGTATAGCTGGGATTCTTTTTTTGAATGATGGGTTCTAAATGAGTTATTACCACCAGGAAAGATCTTGGAGTCACCGTGGACAGTTCTCAGACAACTTCAACACAATGCACAGCAGTAGCCAAAAAGGCTAACAGTATGTTAGGAATTATTAGGAATGGGAGGGAAAATAAGACAGAAGATATCATAATGCCACTATATAAATCCATGATGCACCCACACCTTAAATACGGTGTCCAGTTCTGAAAAAAAGAAATAGTGGAACTGCAAAAGGTTCAGAGATGGGCAAAAAAGATGATCCAGGGTATGGCATGGCTAGTACACAAGGAAAGACTAAAAATATTAGAGCAGTTCAGCTTAGAAAAGCAATGACTATTGGGGGATATGATAGAGGTCTATAAAATCATGAATGCTGTGGAAAAAGTGAATAGTGAAGTGTTATTTACCTTTTCACCCAATACAAAAGCCAGGATCACTATGAAATTAATAGTAAGCAGGTTTCATACAAACAAAGGAAGTACTTTTCACACAATGCACAACTGACCTGGAACTCGTTGTCATGGGATATTGTGATGGCCAAAAATATAATTGTTTCAAAAGAACTGGATAAGTTCATGGAGGATAGGTTCATCAATAGCTATTAGCAATCCCATGCTCTGGGTGACCCTATACCTCTGACTACTAGAAGCTGAGAGTGGAAGAAAGGAGTGGATCACTCCCTAATTGCCATGTTCTGTACACTTGTCCTGAAGTTCTGATATGGGCCACTGTTGGAGACAGGATACTAAGCAAGATGGACTATGGTCTGACCCACTATGGCAACTCTTATGTTATTATAATAAGTACCTAGCCTATTATGTTAAGAGAGATTTTTCCCTCTTAAACCTCCACTAAAACGAATGTACAAACAAAAATATTTTGTCCTATATTAGTAATAGCAGATTGGAGAAAAAGCATCACTAGATCATACTCAGCAGAAAATTATACAATGTGGCTAAAAAATAGTGTAAACGAGTGAGAGATGGGACAGATCACACTTTTGATTAGACAGCCCCAAACCTGGTTGAAGCATATTGAGCAAAGACAAATAATGACCTCAAGCTTAAACTACACCATACTATACATCTAGCAAGGTGTCACTCTCTGAAGAAATAACAAATTTATGAGTATAATAATTCTCCTCCAAAACTACAAAACAAAATTACTCATGGCCTGGATCATCCCTTGGTGATCTGTACACACAGGTGATGCTCTGAAAGTGGATTTTCCTCTACCCTCTTGGAAGTACCCTATTCTCACTCCCTATCACCCTCAAAAGTTGATGTAGTGTGGGACTTATGTATGTGGAAGGGTTTTGGAAGTGGGATCAGAGGCAAGGGAGTACAGGTATTGTGTTTTGCATCCCTACACCGTGCTAGATGGCCACAGATCTATGCTAGTCATCACATTCATTTTTCAATTTGCCAGGTCCCAATACCAGGTGCCAAAACAAGGACCATTTCAAATGTTATATTAGAGAGACATTAGCTGTCCCCTTCTTTTTAATAATAATAAACTCAGGAATGTTGATAAGTTGCTGCTTGTGGGTCAGATAATGATTTCATTATTAAATTTGGATGCAGATTTACTACTAAAGCTGAGTAAAGTCTCAGAGATCATTCAGATTCCAAAAAAAGATGTGATTCAGTTTTCCATGACGGATTCAATACCATATCCTAGATAGGAAATTCTCTATGTGAAAATCTTGTTGCCTACAACACCCAAACCTCCTGAAATGCCACAGCTGTTGAATTGTGAAAATCCTCAAATCTTTTGCTCAAGTCAGATGTGTAGTATATTTATATCTTGGACCAGACATGGATCTGACAGCTTCTTTATACTCAAGTCAAATGCTTATTAAATCTAAAGCAAGCAAAACCCTTACATCAGACTTCCACACTTTATAATAACAGTGGGAATCAGCTCTAGCTTCTCATTTAATTAAAAACAAGAATTAATTTAGATTTTTAAAGCAATTTTATTAAAACTTTGGAGACTGCAGACATACATGCAACATCCTAAACAGATTTATTTTTCAGTCATTCTAGAAAATGACACTGTGGTAAAGATTAATAAAGCTTGCATGTCCTAGTATGATAGCCCCATTATGGAATTTAACTGTTGCATTAGATTAACTGGATAAGACTGCCAATGATAATTGTTCCTTAAAGGTTTTTAACCTAAAAATTAGTTAGATTGCTGCAAACAGATAATGATACTTCAAATATAGACTTATTAGCATGTACCTATATGGTTAAAAATATCCAATCTTGGATAGATTTCTGTTGTAAGACAAATATAAAACAGTTAAATGGAGAGGCAGAATTAGTTTGTTTGCCTCTCATTAGATTTGTAAAAAACACCATCATTTACTAACTTGTCCAAAAATGTTCTTGGTCCAAACTGCAACCTCAGACATTAGAAAAGACAAAGTACTAATCAACTTTGTAACTATTATGGGTCCATTAAAACCTATACAAAACACTATTCCAGAAGAATTCAGTTTTCTAATTTTAAAATTGTGTTCACTGACTGTTGTTTCGGTTACCAAAACTTTTTTCTAAAGAATTAGGTTTCGGTTCCTAATTTCTGAAGCCTAATGTCTGCTTCAAAACATTTTTCACATACTTTGAGCCTTGTTAAGAGGAAAGTGTCAAATTGGCTTCCTTTCAGCCCGATGCTAACAATTGTTTCAGTATCTCTGAAGTATCAAGGTTCTTTTTAGGAAGGTCCAATGCAAGACTCCCATTGACTTTGATGGGCTTTTGATCTGGTCTAAAAATGGACCTTATCTACAAAGAAGGAATGTAGATTTATTTATTTCTGTTAAAAATACTAATGATGCAGACATCTGAAACTACCAACTCACTGTAAATAGGCCACCAATCATCTGACCCAGCTACAAACTGTTTTAAGATTTTCCAGGTTTTTAAAAGAGTCACCTAAAAATAAAGATGACAAATCATATACATGAACGAAATCGTCTATCAGCACTAACACTTTCTTCATGGCCGTGTATGCAAAGAAGCCAAAGACTGAATGGCATGAGTACTGAACTCTCCTCTAGCCCTTACAAGTAATCCCTCCCAATCAGGCCTACCCTAAATCACATTATGAGGACAGTGTGGGGAAATAATTATTGTGCATGCTCATGTTGGGCCTGTTCTACATACTTCATTTCCCAGGATTGTCACCAGCACATTTCACATGCATTAAATTCACTTAAAAAAATGGAATAAATGGGTACCTACTAGGTGCTACATAATACTAATAAATAATAGAGAAACATTTATGAAAAGCTAATTCTATTTAACTGAGACACTAATGAAACTACATTCCTATTGCTAAATATTCCAATATATACACAATAAGAAAATAAGTCCAATGCAAAGTTAATATTGCATGCTACTTTATGTTAACTGTGTGGGAAACTTGATGGCAAAAAGTGAAAACTGTATTGCAAAGTGAGAAAACTGTGGAAAAACTATGGGAGGAAAAAATGATTATGTGCAACTTTTCCCTTTCTTCATAGATATCTCCAGTCCTGCAACAGACAGCTGCCGGAATGATGGACGGCTTGGTAATAGTGACCATAATATAATTACATTTAACATCCAAGTGGTGGGGAAAACACCACAGCAGCCAAACACTGTAGTATTTAATTTCAGAAAGGGGAACTACACAAAAATAAGGAGGTTAGTTAAACAGAAATTAAAAGGTACATCACCAAAAGTAAAATCCCTGCAAGCTGCATGGAAACTTTTTAAAGTACCATAAAAGAAGCTCAACTTCAATGTATACCCCCAAATTAAAAAATATAGTAAGAAAACCAAAAAAGAGCCATAATGGGTAAACAACTAAGTAAAAGAAGCAGTGAAAGGCAAAAAGGCATCCTTTAAAAAGTGGAAGTTAATCCTAATGAGAAAAATAGAAAGGAGCATAAACTCTGGCAAATGAAGTGTAAAAATGTAATTAGAAGGCCAAAAAAGAATTTGAAGAACAGCTAGCCAAAGACTCAAAAAGTAATAGCAAAAAAAATTTTAAGTACATCAGAAGCAGGAAGCCTGCTAAATAACCAGTGGGGCCACTGGACGATCAAGATGCTAAAGGAGCACTCAAGGACGATAAGGCCATTGCAGAGAAACTAAATGAATTCTTTACATCGGTCTTCACGGTTGAGGATGTGAGGAAGATTCCCAAACCTGAGCCATTCTTTTTAGGTGAGAAATCTGAGGAACTGGCCCACATTGAGGTGTCATTACAGGAGGTTTTGGAACAAATTGATAAACTAAACAGTAATAAGTCACCACTCAAGAAAGAGATCTTGGAGTCATTGTGGATAGTTCTCTGAAAACATCCACTCAATGTGCAGTGGCAGTCAAAAAAAACAACAGAATGTTGGGAATCATTAAAAAAGGGATAAATAATATGACAGAAAATATCATATTGCCTCTATATAAATCCATGGTACACCCACACCTTGAATACTGTATGCAGATGTGGTTGCCCCATCTCAAAAAAGATATATTGGACTTGAAAAGGGTTCAGAAAAAGGCAATAAAAATGATTAGGGGTATGGAACAGCAAGTTTATGAGGCGAGATTAATCAAACTGGCACTTTTGAGCTTGGAAAAGACATGACTAAGAGGGGATATGATAGAGGTCTATAAAATGATGACTGGTGTGGAGAAAGTAAATAAGGAAGTGTAATTTACTCCTTCTCATAACACAAGAACTAGGAGCCATCAAATGAAATTAATTGGCAGCAGGTTTAAAACAAACAAAAGGAAGGATTTTTCACACAACACACAGTCAACCTGTGGAACTCCTTGCCAGAGGATGTTGTGAAGGCCAAGACTATAACAGAGTTCAAAAAAGAACTCGATAAATTCATGGAGGATAGGTCCATCAATGGCTATTAGCCAGGATGGGCATGGATGGTGTCCCTATCCTGTTTGCCAGAAGCTGGGAATTGGCAACAGGGGATGGGTCACTTCATGATTGCCTGTTCTGTTCATTCCCTCTGGTGCACCTGGCATTGGTCACTGTCGGAAGACAGGATACTGGGCTAGATGGACCTTTGGTCTGACGCAGTATGGCTGTTCTTATGTTCGTTCTTATGGGCAGTTAGAGAAAAAGAGGTGTGGCCATGGAACAGGAAGAGATGAGGAGCCATCATGCTATTTAGTATATTCCTCCTCTTCCCGCAGACTAAACTCAGTTTAAAAAACAAACAAACAAAAAAACTTTCGACAATATTGCCTGAGCCATCATTGACTTCTCCTATGTACTCTGTGACTCCCATTCTAGATTCTGGCAGCCAGCTAATGGAAGCCTGGCCACAAACCAGCTGTGCTTTTATTGCTGGAGAGGATCCTGAGAATATCATGTAGAAAGAGACTGGGAGCCATAGAGCTGGTGCCAGTGTTTTCTATCATTTCCCCAACTACCTCAGATTTTTCTGACTTATCTCTCATCTGGTCTCCATAGCAGGTTGAAATATAAAGGTGACCCTCAACATACAAGGGCTATAAATTATTTTGTTCTATTCTGTTTGTGGGAGGGTAACAAACAACATATCACTTGCATTACCAGTATTATGTTAGCTCATTGTAAAAATTGTAAAGCTTATACACTTGGGCTAAGCTTTTCATACCTAAGGGATTTAGATCAACAAGTCCCATACATTTTAATGGGGATATTGTGTCTAAATCCCATTGTAGGAATGTGTTGCTCCCTAATCATAAGCCTTGAAGAACGGCAAACTGTTCCCTCGGAATTGAGGCGGGAGTGACCTTGTTTTAGCGCCTATGTTTGGAAAACATATTGGCTAGCCTGATAGTACCTTTGCAGCTGGCTGTTCACGCGCTTAATAGATGAGTTTGCTATTTTGTATAATTGCACACTGCGTGTATCCTGCCTGCCTTCTGAATGGGCAAAGATGTAACCACTAAGAAGAGTTGTAAACAAAGTAAGGAGAGAAATAAAAACCCCAGGAAAAGTTTTCCTGGGAGGCTTTTGGCTTGAGGCTTTTTGCAGGAGGCTTGTAAAGCCCTCTGGCTACCAACAAACCTGGCGTTCTGTTTCCTTTCCTGCGTCGTCACCACTGCAGCTGGTGACCCCGACGTGATAACCCCCTGCTCACCGGCTGGAGATGCCGAGCGCGCCCGCGGCTGTTTGCCGCCCCTAATTCGTGAGTATGGGGGGGGGACTCTCCAGTGCCCAGAAGGAGCATGCAAGAGAGTTACATAAGATTATACGGCAGCGATCATGCATCGCTGTCCCGGTCGCTCATATTGAGGACCTTCTAAGGGAAATAGACCGCCAGTGCCCCTGGTATCCGGACCGCGGGTCTTTACAGCTTTTTGATTGGATACGGATTGGGATCGCCTTGTATAGTAAACCCCGTGCCCCAGTTCAGCACCTGCTGCTCTGGCAGCGTTGCAAGGAGGCGCTGGAGGGGTTCGGCCCCGATGGCCTTAAGCCGGTTTCCCCCTTGCCCCCAGGTGATGGGCCACCCCCCTCCTGCCCGCAGCTGACCCCCCCCTGCGCTGCCGCCCGTGGCGGCGCCCACATGCCTACCGGTCGGGCGGGGGGGCGCTGTCGCCGCGGCGGTGCAGCCGGTGCGCGAGGCCGGTCTCTTGACCGGCGAAGAATCCAGCTGTGGGTTCGAGGCGTTCCCCGTCTCTAGGCGGGATAATGGAAATGGGGGGCAGATAGTTGATTGGGAGGCTCTCCCCTACTCGGTTTGGCACGAGCTCCGGGGGATCTTGAAAGGTGTGTCTAACGGTTATCACTTGCTCCCCCAAGATTGGAAAGACATGTGTTGCATGGTGCTGTCTCCCGCGCAATACGTTGTGTGGGACAGCAAGTACCAGCAAGAGGCGCTTGCGGCAGCAGCACAAGGTGGGGGGGCCTATCTCGCTGAGCAGTTGTATGGCACAGGGCAGTTTTTGAGCATCCCCCAGCAGGTGGAGGGCACGCCCCGGGCAGCTTATCCCTGGTGGTCTAGTGGTTAGGATTCGGCGCTCTCACCGCCGCGGCCCGAGTCCGTGGGCGGATGATGGAGGGGGTACATCTCCATCTGTGGGGCCGTGATGTATTAATGCTTTAACTGCCACCATCCATATTGATGATTAGGCATATGGCCCTCCCCCTCCGTTGGCTCACTGACGAGCCTGTATGGGTTGCACAGTGGCCGCTTCCTCTGGACAAGCTGGAGGCTCTCCAGCACTTGGTTAATGACCAGCTACGGGCAGGGCATGTGGAGGAGTCCACTAGCCCCTTTAATACCCCCGTGTTTGTAAGCACAAAAGACTGGGAAAGTCAATTGTGTCCCTTTTAAGTAAGAATCTTTAAGCTGTGGATAGCTTTGGATCTGGAAGCAAGCCAGAAAGCATTTGTATTAATGCAATTTTTTAACTAATAAGGTAGAAGCCTCTGAAACCTGGGCTGCCTATGAGACAAATACAAGGAAACATTTTAAGCAATGACTGACTGCCCAGAAGGGGTAGACCTCTGTTCTTTTGTTTTTCAAATCATCAAAGAAAACGGATGCCAGCTAAACAGCATTCAATGTACCATGCATTCACTGGCACAATAGGGATTATTTTTGTGTTTTATGGCAAAAATTGTTGTTAAAAATTGTATACCAACAGTCTTTGGAAACAAGGACATGGAAAGTTAACCCACTCCCCATATTGCCAATGGGATCCTTCTGGCTACCTCAAATTTCTAGCCAGAGGGCTGGGGAGGGAGGAAAGCAATTAGACACCTGAGGTTGTACCGAGTGCACTCCTCAAAAGTGGGTGTGCTTGTCCCGGTTTGTTGCTCCAAAGCTCTGTAATAAAGTTATTTTACTGGAAGAGTGAAGGTTTCCTTTGTAGGTTAAGAGAAGCCAAGAAGAGAAGAGGAAAAAGCACAGAATAAGTTAACTGAGAGGAAAATACAGCTTGCAGGCTCATCCAAGGTCACAGCTAAAACTTGGCTGACCCCCAAGACAAAGGGGGGGGGGCTTAAATGTGCCCAAGCAATTAAGATCTGCAAAATACAGACAATGCATTAATGAAATGTGTTAGGTTTTTTCTCACAGGTAGAGAAGTGCTACTCAAAAACCCTAGCACCCCTGCCATTAATTGAAACAAGGAAACTGAGTCTATGTAAAGTCCATCAATGAAAGACTGCTTTGGCTCCATGCTGGAAAGGCCCTTTCCAAGTCCTGTTAACCACCAACACTGCTGTGAAGTGCCAAGGACTGACTGCCTGGACCCATCTTCTCACTGCAAAAAGACCTCTCCACCTCGGGAGAATTTTTTGACTGATGATAAGCCTATTTCTCCTTCTAGTTCTGCTGTGCCGTCTGGACAGCAGGAAAAAGGAAAAAAAGACAAGGTGAAGTGCTAGTAACCTCTCCCTTGTCCACTGACAGACCTACTGTTGCTTTGAATTTTTCTAAAAGACACAAAACCATTACAGGGTGATGTGCTAGTAACCTCTCCCCTGTATGATGCTGAACCATGACTGTTTCAGGAAAAGAGAAGAAGGAACACTTGCTTCATTGAAACCACAAAGTCCAGGAATTCCTGACTACAAGAGACACTAAAAACTAACCCTGGTGAAGAAACAAAGAATCATACATTGGCAGGAAGAAATTTGTGGAACCCATTCTTGGGAATGTGGTATTGATTGGATTTTGGGGTTTATTCTACAGGCTGCGCCCTGTGTTTTGGATAAGTCCTTCAGCATGTATTGCCCTCCCTAATTGGATTTTAAATGACAAGTACCAAAGGCACCTTGTTGCCATTGCCCCTGCCATCTCATTCATTACACTATTACCCCTGTAACACATCCAAATACAGACAATGACCCAGAAGTTGCTGACAGAGATGGTATTAAATATCACTGAGCCTGGGAAGGCATTGCAGTGGGATCTAGCATGTTCAGGCTTGGCCCACTGCCCTTACAGACACATCAGGAGTACCATCTGATCTGTGGCATGGAGACATACTTGAAAACTTTCTGGATGGAAGTGCAGATGTTCTCAGTGCTCCTTCCAAGCATATGGACCGGTTGAGAGGGTGTGGCCTCGCACATACCGAATCCTGCCGGGTCCATGGGGAGGATGCATGTGGGATTGGGTAATTCACCAAAACATCTGGGAAATTAAACCACCTGGTATGCCCAATCGATTTTTAGTCAGTGCTCCTGGGATTACACCTGACAGGACACATACTTTTTCAAGCTAATAACAGCTGTGTGTATGTTAATAACACCACACTACAAGACATTTGGGTCCACCTGGCAGAAGTATTAAATCAATCTGATTTCTGCCTGGCCGTTGCCCCGAAAATGCAAGGTCTGTTAAGTACTTGCCTTGTTCCTGTCTGCAAATCACCCAGCAATATTTGGGGTGTGAGACAGTAAAAGAAATGCGCTGTTCTAAGCTTACTGATAATAGTAATTGCATGCAATAGCAGATTTATATGCTGAAATGTTATGCTTAAGCCATTTGCTAGGACGTTTTTCCTCCTTGGTGGAATTATATCTAGTTATAGCCACCCTTAGAGTGGATAAAGACCCTTTTATAGTATGGGGTCTTAGTTTTGATTTTTGGCGTTTTGCTTTGCTGCTTTGTTTAATGCTTACCCAATCTAGTGGCGTTGTGTATGCTACCCTGCAAAGGTGCTTTGTCTAAACACCGCATATATAATAAAACAGGGGGGGATGTAGGAATGTGTTGCTCCCTAATCATAAGCCTTGAAGAACGGCAAACTGTTCCCTCGGAATTGAGGCGGGAGTGACCTTGTTTTAGCGCCTATGTTTGGAAAACATATTGGCTAGCCCGATAGTACCTTTGCAGCTGGCTGTTCACGCGCTTAATAGATGAGTTTGCTATTTTGTATAATTGCACACTGCGTGTATCCTGCCTGCCTTCTGAATGGGCAAAGATGTAACCACTAAGAAGAGTTGTAAACAAAGTAAGGAGAGAAATAAAAACCCCAGGAAAAGTTTTCCTGGGAGGCTTTTGGCTTGAGGCTTTTTGCAGGAGGCTTGTAAAGCCCTCTGGCTACCAACAAACCTGGCGTTCTGTTTCCTTTCCTGCGTCGTCACCACTGCATCCCATCATCAGCTTGGAAAATATATAAATGCACAATGCCCAAATGTTACATTTAACTGGACCACACTGTTATAGTTTAGAAGTCACATACTCTATTCTTCAGTTGAATAAACTGGTTCCATTATTATTAGGGAATTAAAAATTTAATTCCCAAAGCTTTTTTTCCTAAATACATTTCTTGCAAATAATCAATGATTATTTAGAATATACATCCCTCCAGGCTTGCAAATCATGGATGTCAATATGCATATTAAATATGCTTAGCTTTACATCAATCTGGGTACCAGATGGTGAATATCCATTTTGTAAAACAAATACAGATTCATTTCAATGACAGAGGGAAACAGACTGACTCCTTAATAACCTCTAGGAATTTTTTGCTATTCATGAACATAATAAAAAAATAGGGCAGAAAATATTCAAGATTTGTATAATAAATTATGTGACCAGTTACTGTATCCGGCTGACATTGGGTTTCCGGTAATTATCACAACTTAAAGTCTTGTTGACATAATTGTTTTTGTTATAATCTTGAGAATATTTGCTAAGACTTCACTTTTATGAGTTTGGAAGGATAGACTGCAAAATTGGACAAATTTTGCTTTTGATTTCACGGGCTTTAATGGAGAACACAATTTGGTCCCTTAGCAGAAAAAAAAGGAGGGACAATTTTTTGAAACAAATTGGATCCTCTCTGATCGCTGCAAAATGTATATATCAGTGAGTGAGAATACATGGTGCAGTGGCATGATATAAAGGATTTATTGGGATGATTTTTGGATCATCAGAAATTATGGATAGTGAAGCCAGCAGTGAATTAAGCAAGTCAGCCTATATGAAGGCCAATAAATAGCACTGGATGGAGAATGACAATTCCATTTAGCAACAACTTTTGCGGTTTTGAAGTTTTGTTTTCTTTCTGCAAAATGGAACCCAACAAAATAGAATTGTGTGAAAAACATCCGTTTTCAGATTGAAAAAAAACTGGTTTCTGATTTGGATTTCTCTCTCTCCGTGTTTCTTCAGAATCCACCCTAAACCCTAGAAAACTTCTTGTTGAAAACGTTGTTGAAATTGATACGTCTCCACAGAACCTTTTGGCTTCAATGGAATAGAATATTATGATGAAAAAATGCTTACTCAAAAATGTTCCAACAACCTATATCAATAAAGCTTCATGCCATTCCATTATGTGTTTTGCTTGTGCACATATTTAGGAAAGTGCCTTTTTTTTTTTAGACCTCTCTCTAAAATCATGATGGGGTAACCTTGACAAAACATGAAAGAAAAGAGAAATGCTACCATAAATATGAAATATGTTTAAATACTGGGTGTGATTTCCTGGCTTCATGGAATAATGGGAATTTTGCCTTTGACTTCAAGGCAGTCAAGATTTCACCCAGGGTTTTGTTTTCTAATATATATTGCAGCATCAGAATTACCCTGTGCCAAGGTTTCCCTATTTTAAGAGAGATTCAAATGAACTGCTCACAGCCATTAACTATCAGTCAACAGTTTAAAAAACTAACAGCTGACCACATAAGGCGGCAGTATTACAAAAGTGTTTCAGGTCACAAGAATATGTGAGAAACTGCTAATGTTTTGTTTGTTTCTATGTAACAAATAGCAGTCACAGTACATATACTGGGGTGGTACATGCTTATACCTTCATAGAAATGCTCATGCTTCAGCCAGCTCATACCAGGGGTGTGGCTTACAGCCTAAATTGAGTCCACTATACATTCAATAGGAATTTATCATATACACTCGCACATATCTGTTATGTGTATTATACCAAAAACACACAGAGGACCAAATGGTGCCTGTGTACATTTACATATAGCTCACATTCACTTCAGTGGTAGCCATACATACATCTAAGATATTGGTTCATCTGTTCTCTAACTATATGCAAACATTTCTCAAAATCTAACCCTTAATGTAAACCCCTGGTGGTTAAATCTAACAAATTCAGACCTCTGTGGTTCAGTTGTATTTAGCACAGCATCACTGCTGTTAGTATATGTATAAAATAGTTTTGCTTTTATGTTTCTTATTTGTAGCACTGCATGCCACATAGCAGCAAACTAAAATGTAAAATGGTCTTTTTGTTTTATTGACCCACACAATGAAAGAGCAGCACACAATATGACTGCTCAGGAATAGTGCTCTGATTCAGAAACAAGCAAATCAGAAATGAGCATAGCTTGAGCTCAGCTTCCAACGTGTTCATTTGCAGTGGATCTGTGAGGCACTGCAAGCTGACAGGTAGCATCATTTGCCTCGTAGATCACTGACGGAACTGCAGTAAGATGGATTGTATGCAAAACAGCAGGCATAAAATAAAAATCAACAATACACAATATACTGAAGAAATGAGAACTCGGCAGTACTTCATGAGTATGAGAGTCATGGGAAATTTAAAAAGGGCAGTTCCGTTGCAGATGTACAATAGAAATTTGCAATAAATTAAGCTTAGATGCCAATTAAATAAATTAACCCTGTGATGCTTGGATAAGAGAGAGTTTTGCTCATCACTTACAGCATAAATGAAAACAGTTGTTAATACCGAAAGGTCAATGGTAGCTAAAGGTGTTCCTTTCAAAACATTTGCATTGTGTCATTTATGTTCACAGCCATTTAAAACCTTGTTTGACATACATTGAGAAAAAATTTTCAATGTCCATCTACAGAAGATGGACATAAGGGAGGGGGAAATTGTTATTGAAATCTGAAACACCCACAGCTCTGGTAGCAAAGTTTAGAATAAAATACTGGGCCCTGATCCAGCAAGGTACTTAAACATGTGTTTCAGTGGGACTACTCACATCCTTACAGTTATTATTATTATTAGTAAATACTCATATTAAAGTGGTATCCAAAGGCTCCTGTCAGGATTGGGCACTCAGTGGATTGTGGCACTGTAAAGACAGAGTAAAAAGACAATCCCTGAATACAATCTAAAGTTAAGCATAGGCTTCATTGTTTTGCTGGATTGGGTCATGAGCCAACTGTTTATGGCTAAGTAGAAGGGCTGATGGGGATAGTTGACAATTCTATATAGTTTTAATTCTCTATATTCCTGCTGCAGGTTTTACAATTGCTTATCTTTGCATGCTCCAAGAAAATTTGTTGGACGTACTTCTATGGATATGTAGGCCTACATTTTCTGAAGAGACTGCACTCACAGAAACTGTGCATCATTTGCATGCATGCAACATATCATGTGATGTCAGATGGGCTGCACAAGCGCATGTGTCTAAAGTCTAACTTTCTTGTAAGAAAAACCAAGTGCATAGACATTTCAAAATTTGGCCCATGATTTAGTGTTCTGTCTCCATATAAATGAAAATGGATTGCTATGATGGGAGTTGGGTGAAACCTCATTGAAACTGGTGGGCGTAACAGCTTCCCTTCACTCAGGATAAATGTAAAAACACAATTAAGCTCCTTTATAGAATATATGGTTGAAACATTTGGAATCACCATCCAAAACACTGGCCACATGCAAGGCCAGTTAGGAATCTGAGCTACATGGGAGTAAGGGTATGACAAGGGGCTCAATGCAAATACAGGAGGGTTGGGTATTGTTTGAGGGAACTGTGTGTGAGAGAGACAGAAGCAGAAGAAATCTCAGAAACAGGCAGAGTGGGCAACAAGAAAGCCCCATGAACAGCTAGAGAAGCACTTGTAGTGTGACTCAGAAAAAGATAAGAGATTTTGGGCAAAGTGCTGAATGGAAAGAGGCTTAGAACTGTGAAGCAATGAAGCTGCCTCCTGTTTGATTCCTACTATGTTCAGGGAAATAGGACTTTTTGTACATTCTTTGTAAATAAACATACTGTAGTGGAAACAACCCATAAGACCCCTAACCTTGGCTAACCACTTAGGTCAAAAGGGGTGACCGAATTATGATTAGGGGTGGTAGAGGGAAGGGAAGTTGTCATATAATAGAGCAATAATGATTAATACACAATAGTTTTGAACCAAAAAGTAGAGACACATTTTGATTCTTTCATATACTAAATTCTTTTCTGTCTCTCACTTCCGTGGGAGATATTTACTACTCTATGGCCTGATTCTCCTTTCAAGTCTATTTCTGTAAATCAGGCGTACTCCATGGAAGTTAGTGGACCTACCGCAGTCTGAGAATAGAATTCTGTCTTAGTTCTGAAATCTTCTGACTCACTGTCAAGGAGTTAACGCCTTTTCCCCTTCATAATTTCAATTTAGATTAAGTCCCCCAGTGGGGTGATCCAAATTATGCTGTAGCACTGTACGAAGGTTAAAATCTCAATTTTCTGTAATAACCTGTGAGTCAGAAGGCTTAAAACTTATTTTTCTAAAGAAATCAGTTAGGACATAGCTTCCAAGGGTTTTTTTAGTTTGAAGGTAGACTCTGGAAGCTTTAAACATGGAGATAAAGAGAACAGTAAATTGCAGGTGCCTTACCTTGAAGGTTGTACAGAACATCACTCATATTGCTAAAGCGGATAGTTAAGGTCATTATTTTCTGTCCAAAAGTCCTCATGAAATCATTATTCTGTATTATATTTAAATTGGTTAAACACATTTCTAAAAGTAAAGTAATTCAGAACGGACAGTTTGAAAGACTTAAAAATAATTCCCTGTCAAGGAGATTTTATGGTAGAAATAGACCTGAGCTATGTTTTTTTAAGTATTTCGATAAATTATTCGTATCAGAAGTTTCACTGGGAAATCACTTTCATGAAAAATAATGTAATGATATTTGGCCTTTCAACTATCCCAAGGACATTTAGAGAAATATATCATCCTGGATCGGCTCATGCAATTTTCACGGAGATCAATGGGATTCAAACAGGTATAAAGGGCTGTATATTTCCCTTTGGATGATCACAGGCTAGTAGTGGTATTTATGGTAAGGTAAATGCATGATGTTTAAATAACAGATAGTATTTAACATAAGTCTTTCATGTTACAGAACACATGGTCTTCTTTTAATTGCAGGTTTTGTGATAAATACACGTCTATTGCATTAGAGTCAATGGAATTTTGCAAGTCTAAAAAGACTATCTGAACCTGAATAATTTCTGTGCCATCAGATGTTTCTTAGGACATGAACAAGACTCTGCCATTACTGGCTATCATACTATTTGCCAGAATGGCTACCTTGTTGTGTTTATATAACCTATTTTTTTATGAGGATAGGTAGTTGGCCTATTGCTCAACCCCAACCCTGGAGGGCCTGTTGACTGCTTCTTGTCTCGTCCCTACACTTTGAACTGTCTTCTACTGGCCTACCTCTCATGGTAATTGGAACACACAGACCACCCCACCATGTCAAGATGCAGTCCATAGGGAAGGGAGACTTTACTATAGTCTATTTTAAATATAAAGGGCTATGTTCAACATCCTTCTCTCCACCTGGTGATGAGTGCAAACTGAACCACCAGCACACCCATTGCCAGTAGGGAATTGGAATCATCCCCAACCATCCTCCACTCCACACAATTTTGGGGCTATGCTGATGTTTTGTTGTAGGGAGATAGGTGGCTTCATGGAAAGAGAGTGCATCCTTGAAAGCCACTTCTCCCTTTAAATGGCCCTATCTCAGTTTTGGCCTCCTCTGAAATGCTCAGCCAGGGCGTACGTGGGCCTACGTTATACAGGAATGTATTCATCCACTGCTCAAATTCAGCAGCAATATAACATCAGAAAGAAACATTACACAACATATAAGAAGAGGAATGAAGTGGATTACCCTGTGCATTTGAAACTACAGAGGGAAATGAGGTAAGATGAATCCAATAACTAAAGTCCAATAATTCAAAATTGCTACCCTTGCAATAAGTGCCATATAACCACTAGTAATCCAATAGAATAGCTAGATCCATCCCATCAGATCTGAACTGTGGGGGCACTAGATCTCCCTAATCATCCCCAATCCCCAGGGCCATGCGATATAAAAACTATAGCAGCAGCACATCACAAACCCAGTGGCCTGGTGACATCATCAGAAGTCATCTGCGCATAAGAATATAAGAATGGCCATATTGTGTCAGACCAATGGTCCATCTAGTCCAGTATGCTGTCGTCTGACAGTGGCCAGTTCCAGATTCTTCAGAGGGAATGAAGAAAACAAAGTAATTTTGAGGGATCCATCCCCTGTTGTCCAGTCCCAGCTACTGGAATTAGGAGGTTTAGGACACTTGCAGCATAGGCTGTGTCCTTGACCATCTTGGCTAATAGCCATTGATGGAGCTATCCTTCATGGCACACAATAAGGTAGCCATTCCGGCAACTGCTATGGTAGCCAGTAATGCCAGAGTCTTGTTCATGCTCTTAGAAACATCTGATGGCATAGGAACAATTCAATTTCAGATATAACTCTTTTTTGAACCCAGTTATAATTTTGGCTTTCACAACATACCCTGGCACTGAGTTCTACAGGCTGACTCAGCATTGTGTGAAGAATAATTCCTTTTGCTGATTTTAAATTGCTGCCTATTAGATTCATATGGTGACCCCTAGTTCTTGTGTTATATGAAGGGTCAAACAACACTTCCCTATTCACATTCTTCTTACCATTCATGATTTTATAGTCTCTGTCACAATCCTTCCCTCCTCCCCAGTCATCTCTTTTCTATGCTGAACAATCACAGTCTTTTTAAGTTTTCCTCATGTGGAAGCAGTTCCATAACCCTAATTATTTGTTGCCCTTCTCTGTACCTTTTCCAATTCTAACATATCTTTTCTGAGATATGGTGACCAGAACGGCACACAGTTTTCAAGGTGTGGGAATGCCATAGCTTTATATAGTGGTATTATGATATTTTCTGTCCAATTATCTATTCCTTTCTGAATGGTTCATAACATTCTGTTAGCTTTTATAACTGCCACAGCACATTGAGCAGATGTTTTCAGAGAACTGTCCACAAAGACCCCAAGATCTCTTTCTTGAGTGGTAACAGCAAATTTAAATCCCATCATTTTGTATATATAACTCGAATATATTTTTCCAATGTGTATTATTTTGTAAGTATCAGTGTAGTATTTCATCTGCTATTTTGTCATCCAGTCTAGTGAGATCCTTTTGTAACTCTTTGCTGTTAACTTTGAAGTAATTTTGCATTGTATGCAAATTTTGCCACCTCCATGTTCACCCCCTTTTCCATATCATTTATGAATATTTGGAAAAGCATTGGTCCCAGAACAGACTTTTAAGGTACCTCGCTATTTACCTCTCTCCATTGTGAGAGCTGACCATTTATTCCTATCTTTTGTTTCCTATCTTTTAACAAGTTATTGATCCATGAGAGGACCTTCTCTTCCATTCCATGACTGCTGACTTTGCTTAAGAGCCTTTGGTGAGGGGCCTTCTCAAAGGTTCTTCTGAAAATCTATACACACTTTTGATTCAAGGACTGTTGGGAGGAAATAAGTAGGGCACAGACATGGTTGTGTCCTTGCCTCAGTTTTCCCTTCCAGGGATCAATAAGTTCAATTAGGCTTGTATATAGTGGACAGTGCCGCCTCAAGGGTATAGTAATTTAATCAAAGGCCAAATAGGGCATGAAAATAAACCTTCAGTCCAGCATCATAGCTAGGGAGGAGGGGAAGAGTTAATTTCAGTCTACCTGCATCTGAGTCCCTCCTTCTCCTCCTCCAGGCTCTTCATTAGTAAGGCCCTCTAGATCCAGGACCCTCTTCTGGAGCTGGGCCTCATACCATCACCTGGATAAAGGTACCTGTGACCTAACAGCATCCCAATGAGGGCAAGGAGCTCACTTATATCTGGTAGTTAGTTTCAGTTGGACTGACTGTTTCAGGGTACCCCAACTCACTAATGTCATAACCTCTATCTAAAAGGTGTCATGTAAGATGTCAGTGAAAAGCTAATAACATACTGATCATTATTATTGCATGGTGTACATACAGAGGATAAATGAAAGATTACAAATGTATAGGTAATTATGTTCTTAAAGTGTACCTGTGAGGCAAGGTTGAAGTTATCCTACCCTAGACAAAGGAATGTGGTTCCTCCATCTTGAAGGTACTTCCAAAGTATGTTAAGAGACCATGGGAACTCATTTACATGAAAGGTAAACAAAACCATCAAGCTATCACTTCCCTCCAGAACCTGAAATTGAATCTAGGAGTAGAAAAGTTCTATTAAACTGAATTAACAACTCCACTGCCTGCAGGACCAAGATTCTCTCTGGCTCCTAGGTTATACATTCACTGCACACTAAGTAATGATGTGGTTTAGTGCTCCCTCATCACTCTCTGCTCCCTTCTTCCTACCGTCCTAAAAAGGTTGTCTCCGTTTCTGATTAATTACATATAGCAATTAGTGGAGAGTAGGTGACTATACCAGTGGTTCTCAAAGTTTTATATTGGTGACTCCTTTCACACATCAAGCCTCTGAGTGTGACCCCCTTTATAAAATGAAAACACTTATTTTATATTTAACACTATTATAAATGCTGGAGGTGAAGTGGGGTTTGGGGGTGGAGGCTGACAGCTTGTGACCCCCCATGTAATAGCCTCGCGACCTCTTGAGGGGTCACGACCCCCAGTTTGAGAAACCCTGGACTAGACTCATTGCAGGCCAGGAATGATCCTTTATACTGAAATATGAGAAAATTTAATAGGAAGGAAACCAACAGGGTCCTATAGAAATGTGAGAGGATTTTATAGGAATTACTGTAAAAAAAACCCTATATAATAAATCTCCTTTCTTAAGTTTTTTTAAACAGAATTTTATAGAGTATATACAATTGTCTGATAAATACTATACAATGGTTCTAAAAGTCCTATAGACTAGGACATTCTATGAAATTCTACAGAACTTTTCTAAAAGGGATAATTTGGAATTAGCCTGTCAGAGAGTGACCATGACATGCCCTAGGGCTAGTTGGGTACTCCCTCAAGAGCAACAGTGTGTGTGGCCAAGTGGATGCCAAACATATGCCAAGAGTAGAAGGGCACAAGGAGCCTTCCATGAACAAAGGCCAGGCACAATAGCAGTCCTTATGCTTAAATAAGTAGCGAGAAGGGGGTGAGGTTATCACCCTTTCCATGCTGACATACCAGCTGAGGAACAAGTTGTATCAACCAAAATAATATGGGCATTCCCTCTATAAGTGACCATGCTGCCTACCTACTGTATACCTAAGGCTGTTTCTGCATGGAGGTACAATTGTTAACCAGGCCAAGCCCTTAGCTTGTGAAAGCATCATTCTCCAACATTCCTATTACCAACAATTAAGAGCTAATATGTTTCACAATCACTTGCACTTTGGTCTTGTCTCAACTAGCATTTTTCTGAAAATGTCTCTTAATTGCCCTACTATTGGCATATCTCCACCTCTTGTGACAACAGTGAGATCACTAATGTTGACAGGCTGGCAGTAGCTGGTGTTTTAACCACTATGTGAGCTAGACCCCCTCGGAGTAGAGTTAGATGCTATGCTTGTTCAAGTGACGGTGCCTGATCTATACCCAGCACTCCAACCATTGTGATACTGGTAGAACTGCACTGGTGCTAATACTGCGGTGGGACATATTAAGAAAAATGCTAGTGTATAGAAAGCCTTTGTGACTGGTTAAGTGCCTGGACACATTTCAGGTGAGTGCCTGAAAGTCTGAGTGAGCTTAGCACAATCTGCCCTCTTTAGGACCCCTACTCTACCCCATCAGTCCAACTTCCTCCTAGACCATACAACGTTAGCTGAACCTCAGACACTCAGCTTTTTCCAGCCAGTCATTAATAGCTAGGAATGCCCTGTAACAGTCATCATTGCTTAATTAAATATAAAGAGAAATCTTTTAATAATATTAAAGATGTGACACAAATCAATAAAAAGCAGGAAATTTGAAGTTAAAGTGAGTTAAGGGCATAGTGCCACTCTTAGGATGAAGAAACCTATAACTGCATGAATTAAAGTGTCAACTTTAAAGTTCTTTCCCTCCAGTTTAAATGCTTAATTTCCTCAGGCTTTTGCCAAGTAAAATAGGTTTTCATAGGAAGGTATAAAAATATACATTACTTAACCATAAAAATAGCAGATTTGGCTCCTTACAATTTTTAACATTGGAAATCAGGATTTTATTATTTTTGTTAATAAAGGCTGAATAGAATATTCCTGTGCAAGTAAGTGTTCCAAAACAAGAGGTTAATTTTAAATGGAAAATGTGGTTTTTTTTAAAAAGAGAAAAAAATATTGTATATTTGATTAAGAATCCTTATACGAGTCACTTTTCTCTAGTTGCATACATTCATTCCTTTAGTGAGAGAACATGGGCTCTCTCTAAGGCAAGACAATGAAAACTGATAAACCAATTCACACCTCAGTGGAAATGCTGGATTAAATCTATATGAACGATACCAAATTCTCTTCTTAAAATACAGTCCGCTAGAATAATTTCTGTCTACATACTGTGACTGTCCTAGAAATGAGCATAGGTCCTATTGGATGAGTGGGTGGCTCATGGATTTGATAATGAGATTTGGGGCCATTTCCATTGACTTCAATGAGTTTTGGATTAGGACTGTACACACTCTTGCCTCTACATAACACCATGCCATGTTCAAGTAGATCTTCAATTGGAGATGATTCAAATTATCACCATCTGAGAGCTGGTATTTTATTAGTAGCAATAATATTACAGTTGTGCTGAGAAGATGCAACTGAGATCGTGGCCCAGTTGTACAAGGCACAGTACAAACACTCAAGGTCAGTGGCAGACCTGAAATGGAACCCAGGTCTCTTATCCTGTGCCCTATCCACTCTACCACTCAGTTTAATTGCCCCAGGGAAATATGGTAATCTCAGTCCACCCATACGAATGTCCACATTGCTAAACTGGCACTAAAAACCTTAGCAGAAAGGCCAAGGGCTGAATGAATACAGAAACTCCAGATGCCTAGGGTAAGTTGGTACTTGTGTCAGTGAAAAAAGCTCCTCATGGTAAAAATATTTGGTGGATAAATGGGGGATATTTAAGTCTTGAGGGTTGCTGTTTCCTGAACTCTAAATTTCGGGGGGGGGGGGGGAATGTAAGAAACCTAAAACCACTGACTTTGTTTTGGCTTAACAATTGATTAGAAATGTTTCTCCTTCCCTCTGTCGTTGATCACAGGAGGATTAATTGCAATTGACTCTTTGCTCTTTCATTAAATTTACACTGAGCAAACTTGGCCTTCATCATATAATTCAATTATTTAGAGCCATTTCTTCTAGGCAACAAGTCTAGGTTGCATATTAATTGAAAAATTTTACAAGATACTAGAGTCAAGCTTGACACACATGACTCAGACCTCACAGAACATTACAAATTCATTGTCTGTCTATAGCAGGAGAAAAACCATGGAAACACTAAATATTTTTGTTGTTGGAGTAGCATGAAAGTATAGTGAACATAACAATGCATGCACACTAGGTTACAGGAGAACATCCTTGTACTATGCATCAGTTAAACCTTACTTTAGATAAAAATGGCATGTGTAAATTCCACAGTCAGACTGAGTTTTCTAAGACAGAATTCCATAAATATTCCATTAAACATGCACTTTAATTTTCTTATTTGTGTATATGCTATTTCTATCTAGTGTGTATATTTATATATATCGTTTATTTTGTTGTGTTTATATTTTATATAAAAACAATACAAATAATGTTTTAAAAAGATGCAGTTTGGCTTCAGCAGTCTAGTTTTAGCCTTGGCTATTGTGAAACGAAACCACTGCTGTGCTATTCTCTCAGACGCACATGCATACATACTCACTCATACTGGTCAACTTTCAAAGATCTACACTTATTGTTAGTTACCACCATGCAGTAAGCAAAAATCACCACTTTATTCCTGTTCTAAATGGTGTGTTGTGGTATCTCAGCTATCACATTGAGGTAAGTGTTGATAAAATATCTACTTATAACAATACTCAGTGAAAGAGAGGAAGGGAAAAATGTCATATCCAAATGAAAGGGGCAGACTTGTTGCATGATTTAGAATTGGCCCCAACACTGGGATTAGTGCTCCTAGCCCTTTGAAAAGTATTGTGGGATTCTGATGACCACAAGTGATCAAGACTTTGATTTTATATCTCAGACAAAAGGCAGTGAGTGAGATTCTGATTTAAGTTACAGCAGCATAAATCTGGAGTGTCCCCAATGAAGTCAGTGTCATTACCACAGATTTACACGACTTAAATTAAAATCAGAATTTGCATCATAATCTCCAGGAATCTGGAGAATTTGTATACTAGAAACTCTGAAAGATGTGAGCTAATTTCTTCACCAACTCCACCATTTCCTTTAGCACCTATTGGTAGATCGTCTATCCAAATGGTGACCCGGTTAAATCTTTTCTTAGCTTGTGTGATCTGACAGGATTGTATGCAAGGTTGTATGGCTGTAGGAATTATGGATAATCCTGATATCTGAATTTAGGTTCTATTCCTGCTCCTGTTAGTGTGAGTTTTGCTTTCAAGCATATGGCAATAGGATCAGGCCTCATGTAAGTATTAGTTGCTCCTGGGTTTCTTGGCTGAAATAGATATTCAAAAAGATGAGACTAGAAAGGCAAGATAATTGGTACATATAGTAAGTAATTCTAACAGACAGAATTATTTTATGCGGGATCCAAAGTCCCCCCAGTCCTTCCACAAGCAGACAATTACAAGGTTGACAAAAAATGTATAACATTAAAAACAGATGAGTAAACCTTTGTTTTTAGGCCACTATATTTAAAAAAAAAAAAAAAAACAACAACAACATTGCATTGTTAGTTATATAGGAAATATATAAATAATATTTTTCTATGTAGTTTAAGAGTCATCAGTTGAAATGATTCAGAATTTATCATGATTTAGAGCTATATTAAAAGAGGCCAAAAATATGTTCTCAACATGACCATATTTAATGCTCATGTATAATTCACTCATTTATACTCTGCCCAGTCAAGGGAACATTTATTCTTAAACTAGACTTTGTTTATTTTGTATCAGACATAGAATTTTAAGCCCAAAATATACATTAAAAGTCAGATTTAACAAAACTTAACCATGTAAGGAATTTGTTTTTCTTCAAACACAGTCCTTAAAATTAGAGTTCACTGATTAATTTTCATGTTTATGAATTATTCATAATTTATCCATTAACAACCACATACAGACAATATTGAATCTCGACCAATGTTATTGAACCCATTAACTGATCCAGCAGTGCACAGCAAATTCAAAGCTAGATGTTCTATGTAACAGAACTAGCAGTGTCCTTGTTTTTATCTGCGTTTCTTATTTTGCTGATACATTTGCATCATCAAAATAAACAGAAAAGTTATATTGGTTTTTATTTCAATAATGTAAGATATATTTTGAATTTCATGTTTCAGACTTCAGTGGACACAGTTCCTGAATTGATTCTAAGATAGTGAAAGATATGCAAAAATAGAAATGAAAGTAATAAATACTATCTTTCTTTTTTCACTCAGTCCCTTTTTCTCTTCTTTTCATGAAAAGTAGTGTTATTTAGACAGGAAACAGTGGTTGTGATATAGATCTACTTAACACCAATTGTTTCAGGGAAGGTATTCAGAGCTCTGATTATAGCCTTAAATCAATACAAGGAATTTGAAGAGGAAAATGACTGGAATATCTGCTATAAGTGGATTTTCAGGAAAACACAGAGGGATTTACAGTAGCTATGGAAGGTCTACTAACAGCAATGGGAGTTATGTATTTAACCCGCAATTCATTGCATTGACAGTTTAACGCCCAGTTCAACAGCATATACACCTGTAATACCACATGATGAGGCTAGTGATTACTGTGTTATTTTATAGGCTAACTCAAGTGACAGCTGCAGTGGCACAGGAGCCAGCAAACAGAGCTGTAAACAGGGAAGTTTCAGTGGGAGTTTGCAAGGGGAGACTAAGAGAGCTAGGCAGAGGAATAGACCAGCTAGTGACGGGAGTGGATGGTGTTCTGCCGGTGTTTTGGTGCCCGTTGGGGGTTTGTTTTGCTGTGGGTGGTGGTGGTTTCGTTTGTGTTTGCCAGACTAACAGGTTTTAGGTGGGAAGGCTATGACCGATACAGAGGCAGCAGTGGAAGACACAATGAGGATGACCGGATGTGGAAGCTGCGGCATCTGAAAAGAGTTTCGTCTACATGAAGTGCCGCCTGATAGAGCTGATGGAAGAAAAGATCCGAGGACTGGAGATGCAGGTGGAAACTCTGGTTGAGTTTAGAAGGGGGGGTCGAGCAGATGATGGAGCAAAGACATGAGGAGGCTGAAGGAGAAAGCTCAGACTTGCAGATGGAAGCAGAACCAAAGAATTCTGAGGGGAGACTGCTGGGTGAGGAAAGTGGACAGTAGAAGCATGTGACTAAGAGAACCAGGCAGAGGAAAAGACGGACTAGTGAAGGAGAAATAGAGCTCAGGAACAGGTTTGCGGGGTTGGAAAATGAAGAAGGGGCACAGCAGGTGGTTGCTGAAGGGGAGAGGGCAAGGAAGAAGAGAAGAGCAGCTAGTCCTATAGGAAGAGAGGAAGAGTCAATGGAGATAACACCACCAAATATGAGCCCCAGGAGGATACGGGATGGGTTGCAGAGGATTGCAAGGGACAATAGAAATCGAGAGGACTTGCAGCCAGAGGGAGCAGGGGATAGACCGGAGAATCGCACCATCACCAGGAAAAGGCAGGTCTATGTGATTGGGGACTCCTTACTGAGAAGAATAGACAGGCCTGTAACTAGAGCTGATCCGGAGAACAGAAAGGTGTGCTGTCTGCCAGGTGCTAAGATACGGGATGTGGACCTGAGGCTGAAAAGGATCCTAACGAGAGTGGGAAAGAATCCACTGATTGTCCTTCATGTGGGAACAAATGATATGGCTAGATTCTCGCTGGAACATATCAAGGGAGACTATGCCAGGCTGGGGAAGATGCTTAAGGAAATCGAGGCTCAGGTGATCTTCAGTGGGATTCTGCCTGTTCCTAGAGAAGGGCAACAAAGGTGTGACAAGATTACGGCGATCAACAGATGGCTCAGGCAGTGGTGCTATAAGGAGGGCTTTGGGATGTATGGCCACTGGGAAGAATTCATGGACAGAGGACAGTTCTCTCGGGATGGACTTCACCTGAGCAAGGAGGGAAATAGACTTCTAGGATGGAGGCTGGCACAACTGATTAAGAGAACTTTAAACTAGGAATTTGGGGGAGATGGTTGGAAGATGTCCAGATAATCTCCACACCGGAATTTAACATTGAGAAGGAAGAAAACAAAGTAAGAGAGGATACACCCATGGGTATGAGAATGGACATAAGGAGGAAGGGTAGTGTAGATACCAGTCTAATAGGTGATACTGGCAGTAGAATGTCTGTGCCTAATCGGGTAAAGAATGTCAGTGAAGCCAAATGGCAAAATTTAAGATGTTTGTACACTAATGCGAGGAGCCTAGGTAACAAAATGGAGCAACTAGAGCTACTGGTGCAGGAAGTGAAACCAGATATTATAGGGATAACAGAAACATGGTGGAATAGTAGTCATGACTGGGGTACAGGTATTGAAGGCTATGTGCTGTTTAGGAAAGACAGAAATAAAGGCAAAGGTGGTGGAGTAGCATTGTATATCAATGATGAGGTAGACTGTAAAGAAATAAGAAGTGATGGAATGGATAAGACAGAATCTGTCTGGGCAAAAATCACATTGGGAAAGAAAGCTACTAGAACCTCCCCTAAGATAGTGCTTGGGGTGTGCTATAGACCGCCGGGATCCGATTTGGATATGGATAGAGACCTCTTTAATGTTTTTAATGAAGTAAACACTAATGGGAATTGTGTGATCATGGGAGACTTTAACTTCCCAGATATAGACTGGAGGACAAGTGCTAGTAATAATAATAGGGCTCAGAGTTTCCTGGATGCGATAGCTGATGGATTCCTTCACCAAGTAGTTGAAGAACCAACAAGAGGGGATGCCATTTTAGATTTGGTTTTGGTGAGTAGTGAAGACCGCATAGAAGAAATGGTTGTAGGGGACAACCTTGGTTCGAGTGATCATGAGCTAATTCAGTTCAAACTAGATGGAAGGATAAACAAAAATAGATCTGGGACTAGGGTTTTTGATATTAAAAGTGCTAACTTTAAAGAATTAAGGAAATTAGTTAGGGAAGTGGATTGGACCAAAGAACTTGTGGATCTAAAGGCGGAGGAGGCTTGGAATTACTTCAAGTCAAAGTTGCAGAAACTATCAGAAGCCTGCATCCCAAGAAAGGGGGAAAAATTCATAGGCAGGAGTTGTAGACCAACTGGATGAGCAAGCATCTCAGAGAGGTGATTAAGAAAAAGCAGAAAGCCTACAAGGAGTGGAAGATGGGAGGGATTAGCAAGGAAAGCTACCTTATTGAGGTCAGAACATGTAGGGATAAAGTGAGAAAGGCCAAAAGCCATGTAGAGTTGGACCTTGCAAAGGGAATTAAAACCAATAGTAAAAGGTTCTATAGCCATATAAATAAGAAAACAAAGAAAGAAGAAGTGGGACCGCTAAACACTGAGGATGGAGTGGAGGTTAAGGATAATCTAGGCATGGCCCAATATCTAAACAAATACTTTGCCTCAGTCTTTAATGAGGCTAATGAGGAGCTTAGGGATAAAGGTAGGATGACAGATGGGAATGAGGATATGGAGGTAGATATTACCACATCCGAGGTAGAAGCCAAACTCAAACAGCTTAACGGGACTAAATCGGGGGGCCCAGATAATCTTCATCCAAGAATATTAAAGGAACTGGCACATGAAATTGCAAGCCCATTAGCAAGAATTTTTAATGAATCAGTAAACTCAGGGGTTGTACCGTACGACTGGAGAATTGCTAACATTGTTCCTATTTTTAAGAAAGAGGAAAAAAAGTGATCCGAGTAATTATAGGCCTGTTAGTTTGACATCTGTAGTATGCAAGGTCTTGGAAAAAATTTTGAAGGAGAAAGTAGTTAAGGACATTGAGGTCAATGGTAATTGGGACAAAATACAACATGGTTTTACAAAAGGTAGATCGTGCCAAACCAACCTGATCTCCTTCTTTAAGAAGGTAACAGATTTTTTAGACAAAGGAAATGCAGTGGATCTAGTTTACCTCGATTTCAGTAAAGCATTTGATACGGTTCCACCAGGGGCGGCTCCAGGCACCAGCGCACCAAGCGCGTGCCTGGGGCGGCAAGCCGCGGGGGGTGGCCTGCTGGTCGCCATGAGGGTGGCAGTCAGGCTGCCTTCAGTGGCATGCCTGCGGGAGGTCCGCCGGTCCCACGGTTTCGGCGGCAATTTGGCAGCGGATATGCCGAAGGCGCGGGACCGGCGGACCTCCTGCAGGCATGCCGCTGAAGGCTGCCTGACTGCCGTGCTTGGGGCGGCAAAATACATAGAGCCGCCCCTGGGTTCCACATGGGGAATTATTAGCTAAATTGGAAAAGATGGAGATCAATATGAAAACTGAAAGGTAGATAAGGAACTGATTAAAGGGGAGACTACAATGGGTCATACTGAAAGGTGAACTGTCAGGCTGGAAGGAGGTTACTAGTGGAGTTCCTCAGGGATCGGTTTTCGGACCGATCTTATTTAATCTTTTTATTATTGACCTTGGCAGAAAAAGTGGGAATGTGCTAATAAAGTTTGCGGATGACACAAAGCTGGGAGGTATTGCTAATACAGAGAAGGACTGGGATATCATACAGGAAGATCTGGATGACCTTGTAAACTGGAGTAATAGTAATAGGATGAAATTTAATAGTGAAAAGTGCAAGGTCATGTATTTAGGGATCAATAACAAGAATTTTGGTTATAAATTGGGGACACATCAGTTGGAAGTAACAGAGGAGGAGAAGGACCTCGGAGTATTGGTTGATCACAGGATGACTATGAGCCGCCAATGTGATATGGCTGTTAAAAAAGCTAATGCGATCTTGGGATGCATCAGGCGAGGTATTTCCAGTAAAAATAAGGCGATGTTAGTACCGTTATACAAGGCACTGGTGAGACCTCATCTGGAATACTGTGTGCAGTTCTGGTCTCCCATGTTTAAGAAGGATGAATTCAAACTGGAACAGGTACAGAGAAGGGCTACTAGGATGATCCGAGGAATGGAAAACCTGTTTTATGAAAGGAGACTCAAAGAGCTTGGCTTGTTTAGCCTAACCAAAAGAAGGCTGAGGGGAGATACGATTGCTCTTTATAAATATATCAGAGGGATAAATATTAGGGAGGGAGAGGAATTATTTAAGCTTAGTACCAATGTGGACACAAGAACAAATGGATACAAACGGGACATTAGGAAATTTAGACTTGAAATGAGACGAAGGTTTCTAACCATTAGAGGAGTGAAGTTCTGGAACAGCCTTCCAAGGGGAGTAGTGGGGGCAAAAGACATATCTGGCTTCAAGACTAAGCTTGATAAGTTTATGGAGGGGATGGTATGATGGGATAGCCTAATTTTGGCAATTAGTTGATCTTTGACTATTAGCGGTAAATGTGCCCAATGGCCTGTGATGGGATGTTAGATAGGATGGGATCCGAGTTCCTACAGAGAATTCTTTCCTGGGTGCTTGCTGGTGAGTCTTGCCCACATGCTCAGGGTTTAACTGATCACCATATTTGGGGTTGGGAAGGAATTTTCCTCCAGGGCAGATTGGCAGAGGCCCTGGAGGTTTTTCACCTTCCTCTGCAGCGTGGGGCACGGGTCACTTGCTGGAGGATTCTCTGCACCTTGAGGTCTTTAAACCACGATTTGAGGACTTCAGTAACTCAGGCATAGGTTAGGGGTTTGTTACAGGAGTGGGTGGGTGAGATTCTGTGGCCTGCGTTGTGCAGGAGGTCACACTAGATGATCATAAGGGTCCCTTCTGACCTTAAAGTCTATGAGTCTAAGTGGAAAATGACTTTTCTGGGAAATTCCAAAGGTAGTGGCTGGATCTGAGCACTCAAACTGGGAATGGTATGGGGCATTGTTGAAGTGATAGGTGCTACTTTCAGAATAACTTTGGGAGACACACAGGCAGTCCCAGGCTATTCTCAAGAGATTTCCCATCAACGTGGATTGCATTTGGTAATCTTCTCATAACAACTTTCGGGAAAACAACAACTTTATTATATCATAACTATATATAGCTTATTAAAATGTAGCATCAATATGGTGCATTGTTAGTTAGTACACAGTACAGTTCAAAACATAATATCATCACAGTCCCTCCTTTGGCCCATCAGGGAGAATTATGGGTCATCCACGGAAAACATTATTTTAATGGTTACACACAAGACACAAAATGAAGACAAGTCCTCCCCAAGAGCACTGATAATCTATGGTAATGAGATCCTGCAAACACGTAAGCACTTGCAAAAAAAAAAAAAACTATGCTTGTGAGTAGTCCCATTAGTCCATGGAATACTTGAATTCACACTTTGTGAATGCAAGATCAAGATCTAAAAAAACAAAATGGAGAAGACAGGGTGCACTGGGAAGCTCAGAGGAAGGATTAACTTTGAAGATTTACTTCCAATTACTACTTGTGTGAATTAATTTGCAGCTCCTATAGACCAGTGGTTCTCAAACTAGGGCCGCCGCTTGTTCAGGGAAAGCCCCTGGCGGGCCGGGCCGGTTTGTTTACCTGCCACGTCCGCAGGTTTGGCTGATCGCAGCTCCCAGTGGCCACCGTTCACCACTCCAGGCCAATGCGAGCTGCAGGAAGTGGCGCAGGCTGAGGGACATACTGGCCGCCGCTTCCCGCTGTGGGTCTTACTCTGAAATGTGTACAAATAAAACCTATTTACTGGTCAGATTAGATCCCGCTGTGTATTCAGGGTCAGATTTGCTTACTTTGGTGACAAACTGTAGATATGTTTTTACTATTTGTTACTCCTGTTAACACTTCAGAGCAAACACAGCCCTGGGAGAGGCAGATAGGCTACCAAACTTGAGGTACCTGGTAGATTAACAGTTACCCTTTGTGACACCCTGGCACCCCAATATTCACCAATGACTTGTAATTAGGATACGTTTTGTACAAAGTATGTCTTGTGAGGTATCATTCTAAAAGGCTAGATCTGCTAGACAGTAATATCTCATTGGATTGTACGTGCTATCGTCGTATATGAAGTTATGAAGTTTGGCTATGTATGTGTTACTGAAACATGTTGTGAGGTTGAAAACACCCACAAGCAGCCTTTCAGGTACAACAGTAAAAAGGCCAAACAATGTTAATGGCTTATTGAGGAAATGCACACAACCACAAGGATTACCCCAGGAACTGTGTACAATAGAAACCTCTCAGAGATAGCACTACACAATGGGAACTGTTTGACCCAGGTCACAGCAAAAGTGCTTTCCAGCATGTGGGAAGAAGATATAAAAGGGGGAAATGACCGCATGATGTTTCCTCACTGTTCCTACAAGAACACACTTGGAAAAACCTAAGGAAGAAGGACTGAACTGGGGACGTGATGGTCCCAGGCTAGAGGGATTTCTAGCCTGTGTATGAAAACCTGGAAAAAGCAAGTTGCAAAGCCAAGGCATCTTGTGCCTTAAGAATCTGCCAGCCTGTTTATCACTCAGGGTGAGGATTTGCTAATTCATATTCTACCTATCTAGGTGTGTTAATCTCAGTTTGCAGTTTTGTTTATTTACTAGATAATCTGCTTTGATCTGTTTGCTATCACTTAAAATCCATTCTTTTGTAGTTAAACTTGTCTTAATCTAAACCAGTGAGCTTTGACTGGAGTGCTTGGGAAAAATCTCTGCTTGGTTACCACAAGTGTGCATTGTTCTCTTCACACTGAGGTGAAAGTGCAGGCGGGAGGGCTTTACAGCAGTACAGTGTGAGAGGGAGCCCAGGCTGGTGGGTCGGGGGCTCAGTGGCACTCCAGTTTCAGGTGGCACCCCAGGGGGAACCCGTCACACCCTTATTATCAAGTGATATGTTATTCTTTGACATTTGTTTGCTTTGTCTATTAAATCCTTATGCAATACTCAGGTTTTTAGATCCCTCTCCCTATGGATATTTTGATCCCAGGATCTGGAAAATCCATCATTGTTGACTTTTGAAGATCTTGACAATTTGGTCTTCACTACAGATTCTGTCTCTGGTTTCTGTATAGCACAAGTGGAACCGCCCTTGTCTCAGTAATTCAATTATACTATGAATTGATGAGTACCATTCTTTTAGAGAGTTGGTGTTATTTATGGACAGACCCCATGCAAGTGTAACCACAGTACATGTATCTGTCCATAAATGATACCAACTCTCTCTCTACTGCAATCAAGTATTTCTGTCTCCATACCTTACAGATGTCAGCCCCTTTTTTCTTCTAGGTTCAGCCTGGCATGTGTGTAAATATTAAGGGTTCTTTAGGCCGTGTAGTCTTAGCTTCTTGACAAAGTTTATAGTTTACTACAATCGTTGAGATATCTTCCCAAATTTCTGGCTACCAAACAGTCATCCTTATTCATTCACAACATTTTGTTCCCCAAGTGGACATTGATTGTGGTGCCTTGTAGGAATTATTTTGCCACATTTCTGATTGGGTAATGATGATGCGCTGTGAAACAGCATTCCTCCAGACTGTGCAAAGATTATTCTTCGGTTCGCTGTCCCGGGCCAATGGGGGCGGCGAGAAGCGGCGCGGGCGAGCGATGTGCTGGCCACGGCTTCTCGCCGCCCCCATTGGCCCGGGACGGCGAACCGCGGCCAGTGGGGGCCGCGATTGGCCGAACCTGCCGCGTCAGCAGGTAAACAAAACTGGCCCGGCCCGCCAGGGTGCTTACCCTGGCGAGCCGCGTGCCGAACGTTGCCGACCCCTGCACCATAATATAGTCTGGCATTCCATATTTTCAGTAGTGACATGCACAGTCTGTTTCAACAGTTAGACATTGGTTTGGAGGTTTGTATAAACTTCACATTTCTTAGGACTGCAATGCTTCTGCAGCAATCACATTCAAAGGATGTGTAGACATTCTGTTAAGTACTAGGGCCACAGTAGGCACATGCTTTGTCAATAGATTGTATATCAGAATAAACAGAAGTAGTTTTTAACATCTCCTTTGCTCTTGGTTAGCTCTAGCTATTTATCAGTGGTATGAATAGTTGGTAGTCAGACATTTAGAGGAATTGTAACAGACTCAACTGGAAAATGTTGGAAATGCAGAAATCTTTTCTAGTTGAAAAACAGTTAAAAAAAAAAAGAGGGGGCAGAGTAGTTTCCCCTCTCACTTTCTCAAATATATCCTCTCTCCATATTTTCTAGTGGAAAAAGGAGAGTGGAATAAAAAAGGGAAAGAAAAAGAAAAAAGTCCCAGAAAATCCAAAAATGGAAAACTGAAATGTTTTATTTTCCAAAATAAACTATTTCCAGTAGAAAAAGTATTTGTTTCATTTCAAAATGTCAATTCAAAACACATTTCCTTTTTCTCTTCCAACAGGATAATTGAGAAAATTCATAACAATATAATGTTTTTCCTGGCAAAATGTTAATTTTGATTAATCTACATTTTTCAACAGGAATGGTTTCTGTCAAAAAATGTAGACTGTCTCTGATTCTGGTTCAGGGGCATGATCGGAATGCCACCTCCGTACAAGTGGTGTCTAAAGCACAGAGGGTTGGAGGAATGTGAGAGAGGTCCTGAAATAGAAGACAGAATAGAGATATCAGCAGAGTCCAGGAACAGCAGCAGTAAGCCCAGACTGCCCTAAGTTCTGATGGATAGCAAGTTATGAAAAGGCAACTGCAACAACAGAACTGATCAGCTGCTTTAGAGGGTCATTAACCCAGCTGCACTACCTAGACTGCCAGTAAGCACCAGCCCTTCCATCTCCAAACTGGAAATACTAAAGCATCAGTTAATCTGGGGAATATGGCATATCAGTGTGGGAGGGACAAGTTCTCTCGTTCTCTCTCAGTTTTATTTTGTTGCTTCAAATCAGCCCATGTGAGCTGACTGATGCATTATTCATAGGCAGTGCGTACCCGTAGATGTGTGCCACTCAGTGGGTTACGTTATTTCTTTTATAACACCACAGCTAACTATGCATTCTGATTACTCCTTGGCTTTGAGGCACAATGGGAGTGATATTCCCCAGAGTGTGAGTACAGTAAGAATTTGCTTAATCTTTCAGTTTAATAGTGTTGACTGGGGAAACATGATTGAAGCCTTTTCTGCCCAAAGCATTGGTATAGATTTCTTCCAGCTGGCACACCAGTCCCATTACTAGACCAGAGTTTAACAGGTGTTCATTTATTGTCCCCTAATAGCATATCATTTGAATTAGTAGTTAATATGTTTGTATTTAGTTTTGCCTACATACTGAGCTTTGCAGTTGTTTCCCCTGCTGAACTGTGTAAGTTCAAGGAAGTTCTGAGGAAGAGCATTCTGACTTCAATACACAGACCACACTTGCATGATCTCTTATGTAAATTTAAAGTGTGATTTCACTATAATTGATATTTAACTTCACCTCCCATGCTCACTAGAATCATGTGGGCAGGCAACTGACCCACACATCAATGATACACTGTCATTTTCTTGTGTTCCTGCATTTGCCTGTTTGGGCTGCACAGTTAGGACTCTGTCCATGTACCCTACTAAAGAGCACATTAAGGACCTTGTTTCAAATGTGGTGTTGTAACAGGGTCAGCACCCGCCTCTCATGAGCACCCACGTTCTGGCCTGTGAGCCTGCTTTTCTTTCAGATCTTACAACAGGGTGGCACCTGACTCTCATGAGCACCCCCCTGGTGATGGTTGTTCAGCAGGTATTCAGCAACTCAGCCCTCCGGCCGAGTCACACACACACTGTCCACCCTTCTGGGGTATACAGTCACTAGTTCTTGCTCACGGCCCTGGTGTGGGGCTGTAGCACCAAGGTTTCCTCCCTGGAGGCACTGCCTTCTTTAACAGCCAACAGAGCCCATTTCGGTACCCTGGGTTGGTGTCCTTTCAGCAGCCAACACCTGGGCCCACTCTTCAACCAGGCCAGTAGGGCCCATCATGGTACCCTCGTCTGGTCTGGCTAGATTCTGGGCTCAGTCCCCTGGGCTCAGCCTGCCCACAGTGACCTGTCCATGTTCCTGATGCTCTTCCTTCCAGCCAGCCAGGCTCCCAGTCTTTAGCAGTTTTCCCTGGGCTCAGTTCTGCCTGCAGTGAGCTGTGATCCTACAGCTCTTCCAGCCAGCCAGGCACCAAGTCCCCCCTCTTTAAGCTCCAGGTAGCAACTGACTACTCTGCCACTGCTGCTTCCTTATATGGCCCTTCTGGCCCCTGATTGGATGCTCAAGCAGTCCCTCTGATTGGCTGTTCCCTTGCAGACTCTCCTTTTTTCTGGATTGCGAGGCTTCCAGCAGGGGGCCTCTGGACCTAGTCCACCCCATCACAGGTGTGCTGCAGTTTGTGCATTCACTTCAAAGGATTAAGGTTTCAGCACCATCTGATCTACTCTTTCATAAATCCTGATAACTTACATTTAATGAATTCAGAATTACATGTGGATGATTCCTTTCTCAAAAATCAGGTCAGATTCTAATAGCAATTTCTTAGACAGCACTTTATCTAGGAGCTCAATTAAAGGTTGTTGATGGTGCAGTCCTATATACTATCTACAGCCTCACAATAGTCTGCTAATACGTACAAAGTAGTATTTTCTTGCTGCAGGATAGGGGTGGAGGAGATGAACTTTATTGGTAGCAGTGCTTAACACAGGTCAGATCACAACAAGGCTGAACGAGAAAATTGGGAAAGTATAATTATTTCCCGTTTATAAAGAGAAGCAGAACAATATTTAATTCCATATTTCAAAGTGATTATTAAATGATAATGGAAAAGTCTGGTGTGTATTTTATCTTTAGAGACCAAAAAAAAAAAAGTAACTGCAATGAGAGATACTTGTACCCTGTGTTGGGAGATTAGGGCTCCTGGATGGCTACAATCAAAATCCTCCAGTAGGTTAAATTATGGAAGCCATTTACAGTGAAATACACAGTCTCTCTCTCTCCTTATTATGCAGCGTTGCTCTTGATGCCATGAAGAATAAAAAACAGGGTATGTGACTGGAGTTAACTTTATTTAACAATCAATAACTGACTGCTTACAAAGAAGCAAAAACTCCTCTGTGTCTGTTTTTAACACAAGTTCCCTACAATTCATAGCAAATAGTTTTTGCAGTAGCATCTAAGAGCACTAGTCATGGACAAAGCCATTGTGCAAAGCCCTGTACAAACACAGAACAAAGACAGTTAAACCTCAAACGAGTATACTATCTTACTATAAAGACAGATAGAGAGGGGAGCATAAGGAAACAATACTGGGCAACATGATAGGCAGTGGTCTCAGCACCTAACTGTTGTCCAGTTTTTTTGGTGGGTTTAGGCATCATGGCAAAGGAGAAATTTAAGAATGGATTTAAAGTAGGACAACAAGATGGCTTCCTGGATGATTACAAGGACTTCCTCCCATGTGTGAAGGGGGTATGTGCAAAAGCATGAGGATGCTTGAAAATGTACAAGTAGGCAATGAAGGAAGGCATCACTGAAAGAGCATAGGCAGGCGTATACATCTTAATAGCATATGAGAGATAAACAGTTAGGGATAGACCAGCAATGGCCTTGAAAGTGAAGACCAATAGCTTGTGTTTGATGTAATGAAGAAGAGGGAGCCAATGAAGGGATGCAAAGAGAGGGCTGATATGGTCAAAGTGATGAGCTAGGAAAATGACTTTATTACCCAGGGCCGCCCAGAGGATTCAGGGGGCCTGGGGAAAAGCAATTTCGGGGGCCCCTTCCATAAAAAAAAGTTGCAATACTATAGAATACTATATTCTCATGGGAGCCCCTGCGGGGCCCGGGGCCTGGGGCAAATTGCCCCACTTGCCCCCCCCCCCCAAGCAGCCCTGTTATTACCTTTACATTTCCTGTAACGTTACTAGATATCATTACATGGTATTTCCTTATTAATACAATTTTGGGAACACCAGTTTTCCTGGTTTATGGCTTGTGTACACTTGACATTTGTTGCAAATTGAATTAATTCATGTTAAAGTGCCTTGCATCCACAAACAATTTGTTGTTGTTGTGAATCATCTGCCTTTTTGATGCATGTTATTAAACCCTCTGTGACAGGGTGGACTAGGTCTGGAGGCTCCCTGCTGGAGGCCTTGCAGTCCTGCCTCATCTCACCCCAGAAAAGAGCAGAGAAGTCCTCCTAGAGTGGCTGCAAGGGAAGCAGAGGGGCTGCTGGAGTGGTGAATCAGAGGCCAGAAGGAGCATATAAAAGGGAGCAGCAGAGGCAGAGCAGTTAGTTGCTGTTCTGGAGCTGGAAGAGGGAATACTTGGTTCCTGGCTGGCTGGAAGAGAAACAGGACCATGGGCAGCTAAGTCCAGGCAGGACTGAGCTTGGGAAAGTCTGCTTGCAGGGACTGGGGGAGCAAGAGGTGCTCCTGGCTGGCTACAAGAGCTAAGGCAGGTAGTTGCTGACAGGAAGTGGGGAAGTGAGGGAATAGCTTCTGGCTAGCTACTAGGACACAACTATGTCCTAGTAGCTATGGGGCTATGGGGAAGTGCCCCAAGGGAAATACAGGCAGTTAAAGGGACTTAAACCATGGCTACTACAAGAGGGTCCCTGGGCTGGGACCCAGAGTAGTGGGTGGGCCCAGGTCCTCCCCTGCCCCCCACTCCTCACCTCAGAAGGGGGCTGAACTGAGACAGATCCAGCTGGGGGTCAGATGACTAAAGGGCAGGTGAAAAGCCTCCAGAGATGAAGCCCTGGGGCTGCTGCTCCATCTCAGAGCAGGACCCTTTGTACATAAGCTGGCCAACTAGGATACTGAGACAGGCCCTGTTGGTCAGACTGAGGAACAGAGCCTTGGGAGATCTAAAGAGATGTTGCCAACAGAGGGGTACTATGATGAGACTGGTTGTATTGTTTAAAGGACTGAGCCTGGGGATGGCTGCAGGACATTTTGAATGTATATCTCAGAAGGGGTTTGTTTGTTTGCACATGGACTGTATATGACTTGGCTGAAGGGCTGAGTCATCAAAGACCCACCTGACAAGCAAAGCAGCCGATGGGGCACTGTGAGCTGAGAAATTGAGAAAACTGCAGGCATGCATATACTTGGCCATAAGGTGCTCATGGGAAGTGGGTGCCAACACATTACACGCTCTTGGAAAGCATAAGGAAACTAAACCACTATATGCTGCTGCACCAAAAGTGTTACATAAAGAAGTCTGAGGAAAGTATCATAATGAAGTAGAAATTGCAAGCTCCTGCTTCTGATCATAAAATTGTTCTCATTTATTTTAATTTTTTTCCATATTTGCCACCATGATATCTGAATACCTTGCAAAAACCAAAATACAACATGTTTCTACCGCCTATTCCTGATAATAATGGAAATGACTTGCTAATCTGCATAACTCAAAGCCAGGATAGAACGGAAGATTATAACAGGTAGTTATTGGTTTGCTGTTTGCTTGAAGTAGAGCGAAATATTTTTGGCCAAAACTCTTTCTCCAGCCAAAACTGATTATTTGAATCAACTGAAACATTTTGTAAATTCATGTCTATTTCACCAAATTCTCCGTGGGGTGGGGGTGGGGCTTAAAAATTCCGTAAGAAGCCAAACACATTTCATTTTGGCATTTTCAAACTGAAATGTCTCAATTTTTCAGCTTAAAATGACTTTCTGATTTGAAATTTCCTTCAATTATTTTTAAGTTTAAAAAAAATCTCAAAATGGAAATGAAATGCAGTGAGGGTCTTTTGGGGAAAAACAAAACAAAAACAATTATTTTAGAGTTTTTGATTCACTGAAAATAATAAATCGTGTGTGTGTGTGTGTATATAAAGGGTTGACCTAAAACAAATCCCCCCCTTGAGTTTCCAGAACTGCCAATGAACAAAAAAATCAGTTATTCACACAACTGTAGTTTTGAACATTTCAGGTTTAAACATTTAGAAACATTGTAAGTGGCATTTTTACAGACTTTTCATTTAGGCTATTTTGATTCAATTCGTTCACTTAAAATTAGTCACCATAACCTGTAAAGTCCTGGTTTGTTTACAAGCAGGGATATGACTGTGAAATTGGCTATACTAGCCCTCATACAGAGTGGATTGTGATGCTGGCACTAGGTATGTTACTGAGAGGCACTAAAGAAACCTTAGATTTTTAGATATCTGACTGCATAGATTTGCTTGATATTCAACTCATAGACTCATTGACTTTAAGGCCAGAAGGGACCATCGTGATCATATAGTCTGACCTCCTGCACATTGCAGGCAACAGAACCTTCCCCACCTACTCCTGTAATATATGCCTAACCTCTGGCTGAATTACTGAAGTCCTCAAATCATGGTTTAAAGACTTCAAGTTACAGAGAATCTACCATTTACACTAATTTAAACCTGCAATTGACCTGTGTCCCCAGTCCCATCATACCATCCCCATCCTGTCCATAAGCTTATCAAGCTCAGTCATAAATCCAGTTAGGTTTTTTTGCCCCCACTACTCCCCTTGGAAGGCAGTTCCAACTGTTTGTATCTCCTTTAGTTTGAGGATTTTTTGTGGTACACATTTTAAATAAAATAAACAAAATATATCTGCTTGAGACTACTTGGGAAACACAGATTCACTCACAAGATGTGTTCCACTTATAATGATTCCCTGTATCAGGTTATCTGGGGATGTAAAAACATGAGCCTATTTGGACCAGGTCCATTAGCTAAGAGGCAGTACCATACTCATAAACTGCTATAACTGGTTAAGCCACATTGGTCTAGAGACATTACTGTTTGTACAGTTATACGTTCTTTTGTTTTCGTATGGGATGAGCTGAAACTTCACCTTCTAGTCTATATGAGCCAACCATGAACTTTTAAAAAAACAGTGTACCTTACTAAATAAATACACCGAGAAAGGATCCATCTGTCTTCTTCACACACCTGTCCTTCCTAATCCTGTATGTGCTTTCTCCTCCACTCTAAATGCAGAAGACCGCTCCTTTTTTAACATCTTCAAACAACAATGCTTGTGTAGAGATCAAAGTCCAGTATTCAATTTCAGCTTCTATACAGCTGCATGTAGTTTTACTCCTGGACTCGTGAACTATTTTCCCCTCACCTTTCTCAAAACCCTTGCTAAAGATATGTGCAGAGTTTCTAAATAATAGATATTCTGATCCATTTACTAATAACCGAATAAATCAGCTTTCTTTGTCTTTTATATATTTAGTAATTTCCTCATACAACTTTAAAAGAACAAGAGTCTCTATCACAGTCTAATGTCGATTTTTAAGAAGGATGAAGGAACATGGTTTGAAGTAACAGGAGCTATAAGAATTTGTGAAGGAGCAGAGAAAATGCTGCCGGGCACAGCAGGAGTTAAAGAAAACCTGTGGGCTCAGCTAGCTCCACCCCACAATACCTGCAGCCAACGCCAGGCCTGGAGCGTGGGATAAAAGAAGGGAGCCTGGCTCAGTTGGGGGCTGACTGGCGAGGAGGCAGGAGCTCTCTATTTGCCTGCCTGAGGGGACGGATCAGCGACCTGCCAGCCAGTGCAGCCATTGAAGGCAAGTACGCATTCCCCTGCCAAGGGGAGCCTGCAGTTCAGACCCAGCTGTGGGGTAACTGAACTAGCGGGGCCACTGCCCAGATTAAAGAGACTTTAATAGGAAGTAGCCCAGGGAAATGGGTCTTGATCCCCTGGTCCCCAGCAGAGAGGCAGATCCATCAACACCAGTTTAGGGGTCGAACTTCACAGGGCCGTGGGGAGGATTCGGGTCCCCCTCCAAACTCTCTGACTAAGAATCTAGCCACTAGGCTGCCTGACCACCGAAGACTCTATCACGAGATTCTGGGATTGTGGCTTAAAATTTGAAAATCTATACACTGTTGTTCCTGTGCTCAGAAGGAGAGTTGTTCCCTCATTTTCTCTGCTCTGATATTAAATCAGTTACTGAGACGTTCCTCTGTCAGTGATATGTGGAAGGTAAAGGTGATGGATGGTGCCACAAACAATTTGGGGCTCTTTCATTCACTTGCTGAAATAATTTCAACAAAGAGTTAGGAAAAACTTGCTGAAATGGCAACTAAAACATAATTTGAAAGAAGTCCATGGGCTGTACCATAGGACAGAGTGTTATAGATGACATTTGTTTGGAACTCCTATCAGTAGATGCTCATGAAGTATTGCTGAGCCCAGCTGAAAAAAATCCTCAAGGAAGACTGATGAGAAACATTCTCAGTAGCCAGTTTTCATTAAAAGACATACAGATACTCATTCCTTCTTCAAGGGGGGAAGACAACCAAGCAATCTCATTCCATCTACATGAAAAGGTTGTGAAATTTGTATTAAAATGACACAGATTGAGTTACATCTAAAACATTGTAAGGTAAACTTGAACAGATCTGCATATAAACACGTTAATGAATCTGTTTGACTCCCTGATACTCTAACTCTCTTTAATTTACTTTAAGTTAATTTACCATGGTATGGTACTTCTAACTTAAGTGAGACATAAAACTACCATTAAACAATCAGAAAAACAGCAAGAGGCCTTATCTCAATGAGGGAAATAAAAGATTAGACTCACATTATGTAACGGGTACGGTCAACTTGTTACTACATTGCTCTGTCTGGTGGCAGAGATCCTTGCTGCAATAAACAACCCTCATCATGGGGGCCCAGTGCTACAACTCTCACTCACATGAATAGTTCTATTGAGAACAAAGGGCCCGATCTTACCCCTATGCTATAATACTTGTGTGAAAAGCAGGTCTGTCTTCAGACTGCCCCTGAGACTGGCAGACAGCCTTCTCTGGTCTAGAGTAAGTGAGGTTACTGCTACAGATGTGTTTTACTCCACTTTCCATGTGGAGAGGAAGGTGCAGCATCGCTGTTCCATGTGGGGAAAAAAAGGGCACCCTGTGTGCCAATGTATTTAAAAGAATTAAATCCTCACTTGCTGAGTGACAATGTCCATTGCTGTAAATACCAGGCTTATATAAATGGATTTTTCCGAGGTACACCATGTACTCTGGATAAGAGACATCTTGCATATATTAACTGTTGGTGGGCTTGATTCCAAAGTCTGCACGCCAGTCTCTAGCTTTTGAGGCTCTTTCTCCACTGAGTTATGGAACAATAATTTGTTATGATGGTTAAACAATTCTTGTCTTCTTGAGAATCATGCATGGCAACAATCCTTCTTTAGGAAAGACAGTGGGTAGAAGGGCCACAATGGAATCTAGCCCCATCACTTTAAATCACTAGAAAAAGTAAAAATATTACTTGGTAGTTCCATCTAGTGCTGGTGAGAAGTGGATATTAGAAGCAAGCTTACGAGCTGTCACCATATCCCTGCTACAGTAGAATTGAGATGATGGTAAGTGTGAGTTATGATGATGGAATGTGCCATGCTCTGTCAGGAACTTGTGTTGATTCTTGGGTTTTTCTGTTTGTTTGTAGTGAATTTAGTGCTTGTGAAAGGTAGTACATGTTTGTCATTCAGTGCTTCATCTTCATGCCACTTTAAATAAATAACAAATCAGTCCAGTATAATTTTTTTGGTCTTTGTGGGCATTTACACTTGTGCCAATTTCAGAAGGGAAGCATTTTACACTCACTTCACACAGGCATAAGTGATCACGCAAGGCAGTACAAACATCAGGTTGTCCTTTCTTCCTCCCCTTTCCAAATCATATTAATTTCTTGTTTTGCTTTCGCTATTGGTCTTTTCTTCATTATCTTTTTCATTGTGTTTTGTTTCTCTTCTCCCCTACCATTAAATGCCACTGACACTGAACTAAGTGAAAGCTGGTTGTTTCATTGTACATGGGTTTTTTTGAGCTCAGCTGACAACTCAGACTTGGCTTCCATCAACCTCTATCCCAAGAGAAAATCTCAAAGCCAAATATCAGGAGAAAAGTGTCAGTGCTATTTAGCAGTTTCCACCTATAGGATCCAATGGTGGTTTGTAAAGGTACAGATGACTCTGAGGAGGGGAAAGTCCATTATGGAAAATGATTTTTCATAAAAAGAATGGAAACACTGTGGAGCTTATTCTGTTCTCACCTAAATTATTTGTGTACCAGGGTAACTCCATTGACTTCAGTGGAATTACTCCAGATTTACACCAGTGTGCTGAAAACTAAATCAGTTTAGATCTCAAAATGTTACTGTGAAAGGGAAGAAAGAAAATTAAGGGTGATTATTGGAATAATGGTCCAGTGGTTAGGACACTAGCCTGGGACTTCCAAACCTCACATTCAATTCTCAGCTCTGCCACAGATTTCCTGTGTGTCAAGGGCCTTAGTGTCTGTATCTCAGTTCCCTATCTGTAAGTGAGGGATAATAGTATTTCCCTACCTCACAGGAGAGAAATACATTAAAAGATTGTGGGGCACTCAGATATGATGCTAATTGTTTCTATTATCTATTTTAGGTATCTATATTGTTTCTATATAGATACCTAAAATAGATAATTGCAATTCTTTGAGAATTGCCTGTGTATAGTCATGCTTGTGGGTTGTGACTTCTCGCACGACTAAGCTATGGGAACTTTGTAGACAAGAAGTGTCCATTGGGATTATCCAAGAAGCACCAAGCATATGAGGTTATAAGAATGGTCAGATCCACAACTGACTCAGGTCTGTTCTCTAAACCCTAGGGTCTTGTGAGAGTAGAACTCCAAGAGGAGGGGAAAGTGGGCAGGAAATGTGAATTCTCCTGTGTAACAGAGAATGCAATTATCAGAGGGGTAGCTGTGTTAGTCTGAATCTGTAAAAAGTAACAGGGTCCTGTGGCACCTTTAAGACTAACAGAGGTATTGGGAGCATAAGCTTTTGTGGGTAAGAACCTCACTTCTTCAGATGCAAGTAATGGAAATCTCCAGAGGCAGGTATAAATCAGTATGGAGATAACGAGGTTAGTTCAATCAGGGAGGGTGAGGTGCTCTGCTAGCAGTTGAGGTGTGAACACCAAGGGAGGAGAAACTGCTTCTGTAGTTGGATATCCATTCACAGTCTTTGTTTAATCCTGATCTGATGGTGTCAAATTTGAAAATGAACTGGAGCTCAGCAGTTTCTCTTTGGAGTCTGATCCTGAATAGGAGAACACTTCAACCTCCCTGGCCACACAATAGCAGATGTAAAGATAGCCATCTTACAGCAAAAAAACTTCAGGGCCACACTGCAAAAAATTAAGCACGTATTTGCAAGGTTCAGGCATTAGTGGCCTCAAGACTATAGCAAGGTCTGTGCAGACACCCCTCCCCCCCAAACCCATTCAAAACCACACTGACTTCAAAGGGTCTCTGTGGAGGTGTAAAAGTCAGCCTGGGAACCAATGGCAAGGGCAGCCCTAGTGAGTAATGTAACAAGTAAAACAAAATAGTATAAATGGCAAAAAGCAAATTACATCTTCTCTATACTTTCAATTTTAACAATTAGGAACAAATATTATATTATCTATTATCATCTATACATCTAAATATTATCTATATTATTAGGAACAAAGATAATACATATTTGGATACAATATATATTAATCTTAGCAGAATCACTTTGGAGTTCTAATTTGTCTAATTTGTTTTAATTGACAAATTTGTGTCTAATCAACATTGCGACCTAATTTAAGGGCCTTAGGAAATGCACTTCATAAACCTGGAACTCGTTAAGTTAATAACAAAGTTTGACATTTATATTAACAAAAGAGAAACTCGTGTTCAGCTGTAATTTATAGCTTCATCGTAGTTGCAAGCTGTCATCTTGCAAAGCCCTTCTGTCACAGGGTCTAAAATAATGTGCAGTGATGCATATTTGTGCAATGAAATTTTTAAAAGAGTATTGACTTTTTAAGAGTATGCACAGTGAATATTAAACAAGCCTCTGATGTTCCTAGGGCTATTGCCCAGAATTACCACTTCATTTTTCTTCATTTATATAGATTTCCCAGGCACTGCCTTTATTTTCCTGTTGCAGAGACTGAATTAGTGCAATTCCCAGGACATTGCCACCCACTCCTTCCATCAACTCACCCCATGCTCCACAGCCCAGCAACATGTAGTTAGATTATATGGTCATGGTAACTGTGTATACTTTCCTATCTATTTTTTTCTGCAGGTGTCCCCTTTTCAATGGAATATTTCCTCATCCTGAAGAGTAATTTGCAGGACACAAATGGGCCTAAAAACTATGGAGACCTGCATATTGTAACATTCACCAAACTTTATCATGGTCGATTGCATTCATCATAATTCAGTCAGATATTATTGAGTCCTGAGGTAGTAGTCTTCATGTCACAACATCATGACATTGCCTCGTGACATAACCTAAGGACCTGATGTTTTGGTTTAAACCTTAGGATGTCATGGTGGTTGAGTCATCCTGCCAAACAAACAATTTAAGGTAGCTCTCCTGAAATCTAAAAGATGCAGCATGATAGTTTTATAGGCTGCTGATTTGAAACAAGGATGGGAACAGGTCTTTAAAACTAAGTTAAACTGAGTTAAAACAAATAGGAATCCAGGGCTAGATATCCATAGAGAGGTGGACACATAGCTGCCACTTAAAGTACATAAATCCAAAATTTAGATCCTCAAACCCCCTGCTCAGCAACTCCCTAATTCTGAAGGCACCTAAATTCCCATGGCATTTAAGTTTATGCTAATAAAGTCCCGTTGGTATCTACATTTCTGCCAGTGAGCCTGCGCAAAGCTGCCTTAGTCTTGATGCCCCGCTCCAAGCTCACCCCAGAGGGATTCACAGCTAGGTATTTCCCCACATATCTTATGGGACCCGATCTGATGGGTGTGCTCAGATACTGGGTCTGAATCCACAGAAAGCAGAGGAGAAGGTGGTGATCCTTTACCCAATAGTCCTCTCATTGGACACTTACTGGGATGGTAGGAGACCTGGATTTAAATCCTTGCTCTATAACAAGCAGAGTGTGGATTTGAACTTGCCGCTCTTGCATCTCATATGAGTGCTCAAGCTATTGGGTACAATGCCCCCACAGGTTTTTTTTAAATGAAAAAGTGAGGCATGTAACTCCAGAAGCAGCTTCACCACTGTGGATCCCAACTGGAAGGAAGCACCTCCTGTTAAGCATCTAACACCCTTTGAGGGGCAAGTCTATGCCTCAACTCTCTCCTCAGCATTTTCTTATTGGCTAGTATAGGTAGCTCCCCTGCTCTGCTCGCTGGCTTTTGTGATCCCATTCGTAGGCACCTAGCTCTTCCTGTGAATTGTACAGGGAAGCCTGGGTACCTAACTCGGGGGTTGTGGATTCCACTCAGTAGCAGGGCAACTAAAAGTTATGCTTTGCAATGTGGAGTCTAAGAACCCTTTCTGTATCTAGCCCTGCATAACCAGGCCTCTTAGAATTCTTTGAAAATCTTAGCCTTTATGTTTCAATGGAAAAAAAAAAGACAGTTAAATTTGGGGTTTGATAAAAGAAACCACACAAGGAATGACCAGGAGATTGGAATCACAATAGAGAAAATAGATCAAATTTTGGATAAATCTTTATAGTTTCCCTTTGTCAGTGTTTGTTAACACTGACAAAGTATTACACTATGATATGTATTTTTACTGTTTTTCTTTAGGCATCATGAATTGTACATACATACATACTATACACATTCTCTCACAGGGCAAAGCACCACAGAGTCACATCACATCCTGAATTCTACTTTTTTCTGAATTTAGGAATCAGCACACCATTACTGACCCTATACAAAAATACCAGAAGCTGAAGTTACCATACTTTTCTAATATAATCCATTTTTTGTTCGTCTTCAGGATGAGTGACACTAAGTAGGTACTGCTGAATAACCCTCAAAACTACAACAAAAACTACATTTCCACAAAGGACAGGATCAATAGGACAAGTGTCCCCAGGGGTGTGCTAAGAAATATAGTGACACAGGGTAAAGTTATTACAACTGATGCGTCTTTCTATGATTTAGCAACACTGTCTACCAGAGGATCTACAGGAAAGGTAGTCAAGACTTTGAAAATCTGGCTGTTAACTAAAATAGCAGGATTTTTTTTAAAAAATCTTCTATTTAGTTTGTGTGGGTTTTTCCCCTGAAGAAGTGGCAAGAAGTTCATCTACCCAAACTAGAAAATCATTCCAGATCCATGGAGATCCCACACTAACTCCCGCCTTCCCACAAGCTTCTCTGTTGTCCCCTGCCCTCCCTGTCAGCTGCTCCTAGGGTGACCAGATGTCCTGATTTTATAGGGACAGTCCAGATATTTGGGGCTTTTTTTTATATGGGCCCCTATTACCGCCACCCCCTGTCCCGATTTTTCACACTTGCTGTCTGGTCACCCTAGCTGCTCCCTCCAAGTTCTACAGCCCAGTTAAGGGCCTGATCCAAAGCCCAGTGAAGTTGATGGAAAGACTCAATTGACTTCAGTGGGTATTGGATCAAGCTCTAAGGACCCAGCCCTGGGAGGTATTGAGCACCCACAACTACCAATGAAATCAGTCCTTCTGAGGATTGCATCCTACCTTACCTTCTAGAGTCCAGTGTGTGTGTGGAGGAAACAGTGTCGCCACTTCCAAAGCCATAGATCCCGAACCCTCACAGAGGGGCTTTCCATCTAAAAGTCAATGGAATTAGTCCAGATTTACCTTGGTGTAATGGGAGTCAGAATTAGGCCCAATATACATATAGGTTTTTGGAAAATTTGCACATATTGATGTAAAGTCAATGCATGCTTTCAAAATGTCATTGATATATCATAAGTTAGACTGTAAGGTTTGGGGAATGGGTTGTAATTTATTATGTTTGTAACAGGTGGCAAAAATTTTTCATCCAAATCCTTTTGGATTAAAAATGGTTTTTCACCCAAAATGTTTCATTTTAGCTGAAAGTTTCCAGTCTTCCAACAAACAAAATGGAAACCAAAACCTTTTCGCTATTATTCGTCCAGTTGAAAAAAATCATTTTTGGTTTTCAATAAGTGCAAAAATTTTTTTACCCAAACCAAAAATTAGTACTGAAATCTTACTATAGTTTTCAGTTATAGTTTTTAATTGGGAAAAAAAAACATTTTCACTAAACATTTGAAAAACATTTTCTAAAAAGTTCCCTCTGAAAAAAGTAACTGGCACTTCTATACCATCTCAGTGCCTACCATAATAGAACTTAAATACAGTTATAAATGCAGTTAAATAAAAACAACAGCAACAATAGGAAAGAAATAATGTCAATTAATGCAAATATTAGCAAAGCATAAGTTAAATGCAAACTATTTGGCTCAGCAGAACATTTCACATGGTAAGAAGCCCTTGAATAAACTAGGACATTATAAAGTCATTAATATCACATGGTCTTTCACAGCCCAGCCTCCTGCTGTGGACAGCCATCTTGCTGAAAAGTTATGTCTAGAGTTGGTTGAAAAACAGGAAAAAATGGTAAAGTTTGTTAATTTTTTCAACAACATTCAAAATTTGATATTTGGACTGAAGTTTTCATCAAAATTTGGATTAATTTTAACCAGTTCTAGTTATGCTATTTGTGACATTGCGGCAGGAAGGAACCTTTTGGAAGGAACTGTTTTTTTTCCAATCTCTAACTTGCTTAAATATTAAAAGCACACTTTCAACTTAACAACTATTCAATTTTAAGAAGTAGTTTTAGGTATTCCAGCTGCCTGCCAATTCTCTTGCTAATTTCTATAGTTTTACAGTCACGTTTTCCTATTATTTCAACCATTGTTTCGTCTCTGTCACTGTGGGGAAAAATATGCACAAACGAGATTTGGGATCCTGAGTACCTAAAGGTATTTTAAGGTATTTAGTTACCTAAAGATGCGTTTGAAAGTCTTATTAGTTGCCTATCTTCATCTTTAATGCCTAAAAAAAAACCTTTAAAAATCTGGCCCTACATCACTATTGTAAGTGGGATTTAGGAGCTTAAGTCACTTTGGGTATCTCTACTCTGGAGCTGGAACATGTAACTTGATGACCTAAAAAGAACAGGAGTACTTGTGGCACCTTAGAGACTAACAAATTTATTAGAGCATAAGCTTTCGTGGGCTACAACCCACTTGCATCCGAAGAAGTGGGTTGTAGCCCACGAAAGCTTATGCTCTAATAAATTTGTTAGTCTCTAAGGTGCCACAAGTACTCCTGTTCTTTTTGCGGATACAGACTAACACGGCTGCTACTCTGAAACTTGATGACCTAGTGTTTCTAGAGGACCTTGCACCGGTGTCACCAGAGGGCTAAAAAGGGAGGTACACCTCTACCCCAATATGACGTGACCTGATATAACACAAATTCAGATATAACACGGTAAAGCAGTGCTCGGGGGCGAGGGGGCAGGGCTGGCGCGCTCCAGCAGATCAAAGCAAGTTCGATATAACGTGGTTTCACCTATAACGCGGTAAGATTTTTTGGCTCCCGAGGACAGCGTTATATCGGGGTAGAGGTGTAGTAATAACCTAATTTTCTGGTCTAGCTACAGCTTTAAGATTTTATATCCTTTAGCTCAAATCAAAATAACATTAAAAGAATTTATAAACAGACAACAAGCACAGAACATTTTGAATAATGCCAATAATAAATCCAAGAGGAATGTTATAATTAGTCTCACATGTACATGAGTTAGAAGGAAACAAAAACCAACTTTTATGCAAGTCAAACAGGGCAAATTCCGGATTCCCCCCTCCCCCCGCCCCCTTTTTATTCTTTTTAGGTAAGTTTAAACCAGAAAAAGACAAACCAAAATGCTACATGGCTGTGCCATTGGTGTGTCTTTCCATTAAAGCTACACATTACAATGACAAAACACACCCATGCGCACCCACACCCCCACAGTTATTTATTCAGGTATGTTGTATAGTGATTTTTGTAGTAGACATTCTTTAAAATAAGAGCTGCTGAAAACAGGGGCTGATTGGAATGCATGAGTGAGAAGATTTGTTTACATTCGAGGCATGGTATATATTAAGCGATGACCCTTCTTTTCCTCAAGACATGCATACACCTGGTGCAAAGCACAGCTGGAAGCACCATTTGCACTTCACAGTTCTCACCTATAGTATGATGGGCTTTGCAGGATACACTAAAAGGGTGCCAAGTATCAGGGGGTAGCTGTGTTAGTCTGTATCCACAAAAACAACAAGGAGTCCGGTGGCACCTTAAAGACTAACAGATTTATTTGGGCATAAGCTTTCGTCGGTAAAAACCCCACTTCTTCAGATGCAAAGGGTGCATTCTCCATTTCCATTCTTTTTACCCAGGATCTCTAAAACATGGGTTTAAACTGCTCTTATGCATTATTTAACCATCTGCCTTCAGATGATACTAGAGCTGTGTTACGATTGCAAATCAAAACAAGTATTTTTAATGTATTCAATTTTAAATAAAAGGGCCTGGATCCTGAATCTAGAGACTCTTGGAGTTCCACTAGGGCCTTCCTTTTGCTAATGATTTTACATGGCAGGTGTTCAGATACTATGGTGTTGAGCATCAATATAAACACTTCCGTGGTCCTGCTGACTTTGCTGGATTGGAGCTTGTATAAGAAGGTTTCTCTTCTATTTAAAAATTTAATAATCAGATTAGAAACTGAATTTACAATCTTTTAGTCACTGGGCTGTTGCACAGCCAGTATTACAAATGGCATTGCTGTTCAAAAAGAAATCTGCATGTAGCCGCAGGATCAGAAATCCATCTGCAAATCAAATATACATGTGGCAGTTTATTCATACTAAACTTGATTCAAATTAAAAAAAAAATGTACACCCTCCAAAAAGTTCAGGTCACTTTTGTTGCATTCATTCTTTTCATGCCTCTGTGTGGGCCAGGACCAACTCTTAGTACAAGCTTACCAGTCTGTCAAAACTAGGAAATAGAAAGTTTGTGAGGAAAAGCGAAAGTGACAAGATTTCTTGACTAACGAGGTCTGCATAAGAATCTGACCATTTGGATAGTTCTATGACTCCAAAGTGGAAATCTTTGGAGATTTGTCAATCCTTATGTTTCTCATATGCCTTATTCTTCAAAACGGATAGGTTAAGTATATATGTCCTCATCCTATTCAATAACTGATTATTTCCACAGTTTGTCAGAAAAGTTCTGACAGAACATTTTTTTTTAATTTGAATTTGCCAGTTTGTCAAAATCAAAACTTTCGTGGGAATGGTTCAATTTGGACAAACTTTCAGTCAGTGGACTCCAAATAAGGTTCTGACAGAAATTTGCCTGCCAGGTAGGATTCCATCAGAAACTTGCCTGGCTTCATACCAGTTCACCTGATTGTTCTTTAGCAGTCTGCTGAGTGAGGAGCCTCAGAGCTTGGGAGCTGGCACGTCCAGGTCTTCCAGGCTTCTGACTCCCTTTCAGTTTACCAGATAGGCAACAGGGAACCTAGGGGTTCCAGGCTTCCTGCATCCTTTGCAGCCTAGGAGGGGGGTTGCCATGGAGCCAGGGACCACAGAAGTCATGGCAGCTGCAGGCTGAAATTTACATATCCTTAACAGCTTCATTGATCCCCACCACTGAATCAGAGTGGGAAACTGACCAGACTCTTGTTAACTGAACAACAGATGAAGTATTGTAAGAGTTCAGTTCCACAAACATTTTCAATTTTGCTTTTTTAGTCCCAAATTAGAATGAGATTTTTTTTTTTACATCTCAAAAATGTCTCCAGGATGGGAAACATTGCTTCATGCCCAGCTCTAGTTATTTCTACTGAGGAGAGTGGAAACATCCCTAGTTTCAACTCATGGAGCATTCCTGGAATTCATTCATTGGGATATAGGTTTTTCCTCCCTTCACTGCCATACAAGAGGATGAAGATTCAGCACCCTAAACCTGCACATCTCAGGGGCTCTACCAGAGGTAGATAGGCCATCAGTGCAGAAGTGTCTTTTGCTTGTGGAGTGTTTCCAATTCCCCTGAATGCTTGCTGTCCTTGGAACTACCCACATCAGGAAGGCATTTGACAGAATATAGCGTGAAGCTGCACATATTACTGAGGCCTTAGCTAGATGTTTTGCATACCTTAGTCACCACCTATGGATTTATCATGTACACTGGAAGTTGAGCCCAGAATGGATGTCAATATTTTATAATTCCTTAAACATATTAATCCATCATAAAAACCTCAGAACAATCAGTGCCCAAATTCCACTCTCACGGTGATATAAATATAAAATAACTTCATTTATGCTAGTTGACTTATTCCAGATTAATGCTAATGTAAGTAAGAGCAGAATTTGGCCCTATATTTTGAACAAGGATACAGGAAATAGAAATTGCTGGATCAGAACTGTGGGCCATTTAGTCCAGTATCCTGTTCGAACATTGGCCAGAGGTAAGGTGAAAGAACCCCCCAAAAATGGCCACTTATGGAATTAGGAAGAAACTACAGGGGAAGTTTCTTCCTAATCCCCTCCAACATTCCCATTTTTATTATCCTACCCAATGTCACTGTGAATATTCTCATTACCCATATGTGTCCAATTAAAAAAAATCTTGCTACAATCCAGGCCTCAATGATATGTTAATAAATTCCACAGGCTAACTGTGCACTGTGTGAAAAAGTGTCTCCTTCCATCAGTGTTCAGTTTGTTACCTTTTGTGACAAAGTTCCTCCTCTATCTTGGTGGGTCCTGCGCTTATTGGCGGATTTTCTTGCTTCAGAGATTCACCATATGGGTTGGGGAACAGCCCAGAGACCTTCCCCTCTGGAAGAACCCACAGTCCAGGTCAATTGGGAGGTTTGGGGGGAACCCGGGCCCAAGCTCTACTCCGGGTTCCAGCCCAGGGCCCTGTGGACTGCAGCTGTCTATAGTGCCTCCTGTAACAGCTGCATGACAGCTACAACTCCCTGGGCTACTTCCCCATGGCCTCCTCCAAACACCTTCCTTATTCTCACCACAGGACCTTCCTCCTGGTGTCTGATAACGCTTGTGCTCCTCAGTCCTCCAGCAGCACACTCTCTGCTCCTTGCACCTCTTGCTCCCAGCTCCTCACACTCACACCACAAACTGAAGTGAGCTCCTTTTAAAACCCAGGTGCCCTGATTAGCCTGCCTTAATTGATTCTAGCAGCTTCTTCTTAATTGGCCTATCCTAATTAGCCTGTCTGCCTTAACTGGTTCTAGCAGGTTCCTGATTACTCTAGTGCAGCCCCTGCTCTGGTCACTCAGGGAACAGACAACTACTCATCTAGTGACCAGTATATTTGCCCTCTACCAGACTCCTGTACCCCACTGGTCTGGGTCTGTCACACTTTTATTGAATGTGCTCTTTTATTATGGTTAAGGGTAAATAAAAGCACCCAATTTATTTTTCTCTATATCATTCATTTTATATACCTTTATTTTGTCCCCCATTGTTCTTAATTATTTGTATTACTGTAGCATTTGCACCTCTACCAACGTCTGGCTCCATTGTGTAAGATGCTGTGCAAACATAAAAGAGACAGTCCCTGAAGAAGTTATGGCCAACTACGGAAGACAAACAAAGGGTCAGAAAAAAGGAGGATTCTTAATCCTCTTTTTACATATGAGCAACTGAAGTAAATTGATCAAGATCATGCAAAACATCTGTGGCACAGCCAGCAGTTGAACCCAGATTTCCTGAGTCCACAAGACCATTCGTCCATGATTATTCATCTCCTCTGTAAACTAAGCAAGCCCAATCTGTTCAATTTATCCTCATATGGAAGATTTCCCATGCTTGTAATCATTTTCCAATTATCATTGCCTGCCTTTGAGCCCTCTCTATTTCCTCTCTCATTTGAGTACATTCTGCACTCTTAAGTTTCGTAGTCAATAAGTGCAATAATTACAATTACCTGTTTTGTGCAAATACCTGAATGTTTTACACATGCAAATCAGTCGCGTTTTTGTGGGTAGTTCACCTTTCTGACACCTTTGCAATGCCTTGGTAGCAATGGGTGAGCAAATATATATAAGCTTCAAATGATCCATAAAAAGGAAGGCAGGAGAAAAGTAATGAAAAACACTATAGAATCATTCATTCTAAATTTTAGTCATGTTTCATCAGCAACACACATTGAAAACAAATAATTCAGATCTCCTTTGGGGATGATAGTAGCCTTGTTATTGGACAAGAATATTTATTGAATAACATACAATTGACCAATTTGTATTATTATAGTGATGTAGAGATACTTATGACCTACATTTAAAAATCATAACCAGCACGAGTAAGATCAGAAAATACACGTATTTTTACAACAGTCATTTTTTCTTTCAATATCCTTTTGTTTAACAGTGGTGCCTATAACATTAGTTATATATAGGTCATTTTCTTCAGAATCTGGTCTGTTTTTCAGTGCTGCTGTTTAGTCCTGTTGATGCCTAATTAGTGTGGGTGTTGCATAAGTGACATCACATAGCAACATTATTGAACAGCACATTAATGTGGCAGACCAAGTCTATAACTGAAAGTGTTTCATCATGTATTATTGTTTTGCTATTTCGAACTGAACAATTCAGAGAGTTAATGGAAAAAATGCACACATGTCTGGAAAATGAATAGCAAAATCCTGGCAACAGACTTCCCATTAAAATTACAACAGCAAAGCAGGAAAATGCTGCCTGTATTTTGAAAAGCTGTAGGGTGATCCCACAGGGCAGGAGAAGTTTTTGGAAATCAGTCTGTTCCTTCAGCCTATGCTCATACAGAAAACAAAGAATCAATCCATGAAGTTGCGGATTTTGGTTTACAGAGATTTGTAATAACCATTCTTCAGTTCTAGTTCATGTGGCTTTGAGTTTTGCGTTGCATTTGTGGACTTGTTTGAACTCAGACTTTGCTGTCAGCCAAACCCACCAAATTATGCCTTTTTGTGGATGTTAAAACCATTACATTATTTCATGTTCACTCTGAACTAGTTCCAAATTTGCTAACAGGTTTTCAATTCTCTGTGAATGTGACCTGAGTGTTGGGTTGTGTTAGAATTTTTCACCAACCTGATTAATAACTAATGCTGAGATTTTCAAAAGTGACTAGTAAATATTGGGTACCTCTGTTAGTGGTGGTACAAACTAAGACACCTTAAAGGGGTCTGATTTTTCTGAAGTGTTGAACACACATTATTTGAAAATCAGATCCTTTTAATATGTCTCAAGACAGACATGCATAAATGGAGGGACCCAATTCTTTTGAAAATTCATAGGCTAACATGTTTGTGGGTTGGACATCTAGAAAGCATCAGATGTCAGAGTTAGTAGAACATTGATGTGAGTGCAATCTTTTTATATATGTCAGGCAGATGTCCGTTATTTAGTGGAGAGTCTTCAAAAAGTCTCCCTCAGTCAATAAAAGCTTGGTCATATTTAAGAGATTGGTGGCCAGCGACTCTGATCTTGCTTCTATTGAAGTTAATTGCAAAATTCCTCTTGACTCCAGTGGTGCAGTATTGGGCATCTTGAATATAACACCACCACTGCCATCGAACTTTATAACAAATTCCTTTTAATTTAACAGAAGAATCTGGTCCATTGTCAAGGAATGGAAGCAAGCAAGGCAAGGAGAAAGCAAGGAGAAAGAACCAGCAACAACTCAAAATTCTCCTTCAACAAGAGTTACTCTATATAGAGCTCTGTAAGTGAAGCTGGGGGAAGAAAAGCCAGCCAACTCTAGATTTGGACACTAAAGAAAAGCATGTAGAACACACAAAAAATATTAAACTATAGATTAAAAGAGTTTTAAAAATAACTAAATTCGGTGTCAAGCTGGGTAAATCAACAAAAGTACATAAAATTAATAGTGTGCAGATTCATAAGCTGAATCTTGCATTAAGGAAAATGCTTAGATGTTAGGATAAGCAGAAAGAGACAGACTACATTCACCAGCTGGAAACAGTAATAAGAGAACACATAAGTAATCTGATTCCTCAAGGAAGTGGGTGATTTAGAAAACAGATCACAGAAGAATAATCTCAACTGGGTGGGACTCCTGGAAGGATTTGAAAAAAAGCAAAATAGAAGATTGTTTTGAACACTTACTGTCAGCTCTTTTCCAAGAGAAAATGAAGGGAAATACAGTGAGAGAGCTCACTGTATGCCTCCTCCAGGCCTACCACATGGCACTTTGCCAAGGACTTTGATGTTCAGATGCCTGAAGAGAGGGGGGAGGGGAGGGGAAACACCCATATTCTGGCTGTCAAGGAAGCAACTAGATCTGCATTACAATTCAGCTACAGCATCTTTCTGCCCTGATTACACTTTAGGCATACCAAGGAAAAGAGAATTCATGGAAATAAAGAAAACAACATGCTATGGGAATATAACATGAAGTAGGCTATGGGGTTTCCAGCAAAAACTGGGACTGAATTAGGTATAAAGGAAAAATCTTTACCCGACCTGAGGAAAGATCAACTTTGTTCAAAACCTCAGGAGCAAAAAAACATTTTGATTATTCCATATGGCTTCCCTGTCCCTTTCTGACTATAGAAACAGACAACCTCAAATAGGGAAAAAACTACTTATAATTATCTAAGTGTCATTTATGTAGCTTATACTTTGCATTACAATAATTAAGATACCATCTCTGCCACAAGGAGCTTAGTATTCAAGAGACAAAGATCAAACAGAAACACACTGGACAATTCTGAGGACAGAAATAAAACAAAAAAGCCTGGATTCTCTGGTCCAGCTGAACTGAGCTAAGCATGGAAGTAGAAGTCAAAGTTAAGGTGACTTTCTGTCCTCTCTGTGTCTCCCTGATCCTGGCCCCGGCCAGAAGGCAGTTTGGCTTATGGGAAAACCAAAAGGACCCTCAGGGCTGCTCTAAGCTGAACCTAAATGTCTATGGCTCTGTGATGGGCTGTACTCCCCACACTGGTCCCGAGAGGGTAAATTAACTACCCAGCCTGGACCTCCAGGAGGAATCAGGGAACGAGGATTGATTAATTAGACACGAGGCTCAGCTGGGCATGGACAGATGGGGCCTATATAAGCCAGGAAGCTGGCAAGAGAAGGGGGCTGCAAGAAGGCAGACTGCAGTCATTCCCTCGGAGGAGGAAGGTGTGTTGGGACTATAGAGGATAGTCCACAATTGCTCCCTGGGAGAAGGGAGTTGGGAGGCTGGCAAACCCAAAGAGGGAGGAAGATAATAGAAGGCTCAGGGGAATAGCAGCAAAAGGAATAGCAGTGTAGGCCTTGGCTGCTAACCCCTGAGCTGGAACCAGGAGTAGAGGGCAAGCTTTACTTGCCAGGCACTGGGGATGTGGCAAATACCAGGTAGAGGACAGTGGACTGCCTGGGATGATTTGGTCCAGGAAAGACTTTGTTACGCTCCTCCATGGAAGGGGAGCCATGTAGCAACCTGGCCGCAAGTCATGAAGTCAACCTGAGTCATGAAGAGGAGACTGCTGTTCCTGGAGCGAGAGGGGTCCGCAGGATGAGAGAGGACAGGAGAGACACCACCAGAGGCCGCAATGCCTGGCCAGAGTTAATCCTCAGGATGGCCAGGAGGAGGTGTCACTAACGGTGAGTGCACTCTTTCACAGGCTCCCAAGGATCATTCAAGCTGACAAAGATTGGTTGGGTCACGAAAGGAGTGGTTGGCCACTTCTGACTATACACCATCATGGGATTACACCTATGAAGATGAAATCCTGAGGAAGTCATGGAGCAGAGAGACCATATTAGTCAAAGAATCTAGGCCAAAATGCTTTTCTGATTATTATTTTTTTTGCAGGGTAAAAGAGCAATGCCAAGAGCGATGGCAAATTGAAGTAGGTTAGCATATGTGGGCCTATAATGCTTCAATTTAAATTCACAGGGAAAAAATCATTAAATATAATAAGGAAGAGACACTCAGAAATATTATATTCATACCATTTTTTTCTCCTTAGGAGAGTTAAGGTAAGGCAAGGTTCAAGAAACAACACAGAAGGACATTTTCTTAAAATTAATTCAAAATAAATCCTCTAATATTTGACTTAAATGTCTTATCCATTCAAAAAATCACAAATGTAGAACTGTAGTAGGATAAATATAAATCCTCCAAGGCAAGAGTCTAGTCTCAGTTACACTGAAATCAATAGAGCCACTCTGATTTTACACCAGTATAACTGCGATTCGATTCTTCCTGTTGTATGTATTGTATAATATCTCAAATACAATTAAACTAATCAGAATAACTAGGTGACTGGTAACTAAAGCAATGATTAAAAATCATTTCATCATTTGCTGAAAGAGGGACCCTCTGATAGAAAAAATGTTATATTTTGGAGTTCCTGCTGCTGATCCCTCTGAAGTCAATGGAAATTTTGAATTCCATTGTTAGAATTATACCTCTAGTATCAAACAGCAAAGATGTGTCACTCTCCAAATCTTTGAGTCCGAAAATATATTTGGAGGAAGCAAAGTTAGAACTATTATTTCTTGAAAATATAGATCATGGGGAGTTCTGAAGAAAGCAAAAGGATATGGATAAGTGTGGCGGTGGCAAGAAGGACAAAAGTGTTCATTTATTGGCTTGAATGACTATGCTGGAATCAGTAGGAAGTACAGATAGACAACTCAGATCTGTGTCCCCTCGTCTCTTTGGATCAGTTCTCACATGTCCCTCAGAACAACCATAGGAACCAAAAGCTCCTTCATCACAACAGGATATACTGTAGTCATGGGCGGTTTAACTTTCATCTTTACCACTGGGCCTTCTTGAGCTCCCTTTCCTACCCCTGTGGAACTCAAGAACAAATAGCATGTCATCTGGTTATGGACTGTTCTGTTTGTCTTCTTGATGGTGGATGGATGCACTTTGACATCTGTGGATGCTGCTCCTGTGAGAGACTGGCTACATCACTTACCCACCATCTAATTCATTGTTTGTACCACCAGAATCTATACGCCAGAAGGAGTGAAAAGCATAAACAGAAATAGAACTTGTAGATGGTTCCTTCAAAACAGACGATAGATTTCTGCAGTATATTACCCTTTATCAGACTAACATATCCCATGACCTAAAAAAATTAGTAATTATCTGGTGAAATTGGACATTCCTAGACATAATGAAGAAATAAGAGAATGGCTGGAAGCAGGTATAATTGGTGAAGCACGGGAGGAGGTAATATCCTCACTGCTGAATATGAGAGCCTCAGCCTGGATAGATATCCCAGTAACATCTTCAAATTATTTGTAAATGATATTCACAGACTGATGACAGAAAAATCTACTTAACTATGCCTTCATTTCAGTATCCCTCCTGCCAGGACTTAATCTTTCCCAAGTATCCTTGTTTTTCAGACTAGGCAAGGATCCCTCTGACTGCAAATTACAGAGAAAACAATTCTCTCAAATTCTTGTTAGAGGGACCGAAAGAATAACATCTCCAATAATTCAGCCTATCAGTTTATAAAAAGACAGCTACACCTCATACATGGTAATAGTACACCATTTAGTATAGTTTGGGTATCACAGCCTGGTCAGAGGAAGAAGGTTAGCCATATTGGTAAATCTAGTAAAAAAAAAATAGTTCTATTGAATAATACTATTGCTTTACTTTTATTGAAAAAAATGGGAATGAGCTTTAAATATTTCGGTTAGCGGAAACTACTTTATCAAAATCCCTAAAATTTTACAAATGAAATACAGTGAACAGAGTTAAAGGAATTTCAAAGAAAATATAAATTATGTCTATCTAGCAATTTATGTGGTTCCCTTCACAGTAGTGTCTGAGCATCAGCCATACATTTAATCTCTCATTTCCTTCTCAGCTTGATGACCTGATTTACCCCTCCAGATCTAAAGAAATCCTATAAAAATGTTCAGCAAGCTCTGTGCCTCTGAGGTCAATGGGACTATTTGCATGCTTAAAGTACCTTCCACAATTGGGGCCAAAATCATATATGAATGCGTTTGCTTAGTTAAATGAATAGACCTGAAAACACTGATAGTGAGCGAGGGTGATTTAGCTTTACCAGATATGGTATTACTACATGCATATTAGATATACCATTGGACACTACATACAGGATCAAACCAATTATATATACCATTGGACACATCTTGTTTCCCTAGAAATGAATGACATAACTCCTGTCAATTCCATTAGGAACAGGATCAGGATCAACATTTTATCTGCGGCTGGACTCAGAACTACCCATGCAAACGAAATCCATCAGATGATTGCAAGGGATATACCTCTAAGGGCCATTTTACATATGCAACCTAAAATTCGATGCACACACACACTTTAATAAAAAATATTGAATGAGATTTATGAGCTGGAGGATATAGCACTGGGAAATCCCATCTAGCTATCATATGACTGCATTCAGACGTAGCCACCAGATCTATTTAAAACATGGGGTGGGAGAGGAATTCAACTCTTTAATAAAGATTTATTCATAGAAAATGTATAACTTTTCAGCAGTGCAAAAATTAACTATAGCTACAAAACCACAAGCGGTTATAACTATAGACAAATTCAGGATAGGGGATTGGATTCCCAGCTGCATTAACCCAATTACAACAGTGCAACTTCCTTGTAGTCAGTGGAAACACATCAACATAAACACTGGCTTAATGCTGGGAAGTACTATGTCTATGGTATCCATCACAATAGGGATTTAGAAGGCTCCACTAAAAACTCCAAGTAGACATTCAAAAAGAGCTTTTTATGTCTCCATACATTATAAGAAAACAATAGCCTTTATTTACAGATTTTTTAATTCAATACACACAACAGACAAATTATAGGCAACATGGAACACAAAGTTGGAGGTCAAATGGAATATAAATCAAGGGGGAAATTCTGCAAAACCCTCAAAAATAATCTCAAATGTAAAACATGGGCAAATATACTAGGAAATGGATCACCTGTTTTTGTACAGCATCTTTGTCTATTAGGGCACTTACCGGGCTGAAAAGTCATCTTTTTTAAGGAGAGGAATATTTCTTTAAGTACATTATCTCCTTAAAGACGCTACTTCTCAGCCCAGTAAGTGCCCTAATGAAAAAAGTTGCTATACAAAGACAAGTGATCCATTGCAGCTTCTCTCAATGTCCGAAATGGATATCTGGAATGTGAGCATTTCTTTGACTTTTTGAATTATTTTTGAAAATAAAATTAAAGGAAATTTTGAAAGAGTCATTTTGAATAAAGACGGTGTTTCATTTTAAAAATGTAGAAATAAAACGTTTTGATTTTTTCAAAATCTTGTACACCGCCCTACCCCCAGCTGAAACAACTTGGTGAAATTGAGCATGAATTTACAAAATGTTTTGGTGTCATCAAATCTGCATTTTTTGCTGAGAAAGAGTTTTGGTAAAAAAATTTCATCCAGTTCTACTTGTAAAGTCTGGTACAGCAAGGAATCAACCCCTTTCCTCAGAGCCTTAACCCTCATGTGGGTTGGGTCCCACCAACAGGCTAGCACAAAGTTTGGAGAGTGGAGTGGCAGACTTCCCCAAATAGGACGGAGATCAGTGAGAAATGAATTGTTACCTGCACTGTATGAGTTATTTCCAGATAGTTCCCAGATGAGTTAAGTTGTGGCCTAATCATACCACACCCCTTGCGTCTTGTCATGCTTCCTGCATATCTGGAACAATTTGATTTGAATACCTGAAACTTAGTCAGGAAAAGCAATTGAAAATACATAAAAATATTTGGAAACCCTTTTTACTAGCAAATAAATTCTTTCATCTGAAAGGAAATGAACAATATTATTAAACTGTGGTGTTTCATTATGAAACTCCGTGGTAATTTGCCTTTCTTGCAGTATAGGATTAATATTTTTGACACTAAAGCTCAATTTAAAAAAAGAGACAAGATTGTAAGTGAAAGTTAATCAAAGCATTCTTAGCAGGGTATTTCTGTTCTGCCACTCACAAACATATTGGTATAGTTTACTCCATCCATCAACTTGCACTGCAGAGAATAAGAACAATAAATTATATACCTTAAAAAGCAATGAAGAGATAAAGCAAATCATTTTTCATACAAATACAAGTTATGGATGATCAAAATTCTACTTGGCTTGCAGATAAGGAGGTTTGGGGGTGCAAGGGGTTATTGGGTGGTATTGTACAGAATTTACCTTGCAAGACAGAAAATCACATTCATGACAGCTGGCACTTTTAGACTGCAGGACAGTACACTGCCAAAAAGTAGATTGTTATTATAATGTGACTATTTTTATAAACAGGTAGAAAAATATGAATTTGATCCTAATATGTGGTTAAAACCCTATGCACAGGATAGGAAACGATGCAGGGAGTTAGAATGAGGTATGCTTTCTCCTGTGGAAGAATTCAAAGGTTTGTGTCCCAAATACTGGAGATCCAGGATCTGCTTGAGTTCATGGCTGTCAGGGGAGACCTGTGCCTGTGCAATAATTCCAGGTCCCCTCCCTGCTCCTTGGGCTCCTTAACTCTTCTGCTGGCTCCTACCCATGAAACTCCCCTGGACCACTGATGGGCTGCATGCAAATGTTATCACTGACTTTTCCAATACTAACTTTTGGGGGATCCCATGTGGACCTGGTGGGAGACAATGTGCATTTCCCAGTCCTGACCCCTACTCTATGACCAGGTCCATGGCTCCAAGCCTTCTAGTATGGGATCCACCGGGTTTTCATCCTGTTTGCCAGTGGAGCAAGAGTGGACAATTTGGGCTATGAAAATTCAAGCAGTTCATTTTCTCTACCTGAAGTTGCATTACATAAACCTGACACAAGGTTATATTTTTCATCAGTATAATGACATGAGATTATTCACACATTGAGCCAACCTTTCTAATATGTTCCATAAGTAGAAGATTGTTTTCTTCATTACAGTCCAATCCCTGGCTGATTATCTTTTGCCTGTTCTCTGCGCTTTGTTTTTTGTTTGACCAAGAGTGATAGAAAACACCTTTCTTAAATTAGGCACGTTCACAATATTTCAGTAATGGCTTTTGGTTTTGTACCTTTGTTTTTGTTTTTTGGTTAGTGAGCCTGCTTTGTTTTAAAGTCATTTGTGTTTCTTTCTAGGTAAGTAACAAATCAGTTTTCTGCAAAGTATAACTATGGCTTTTGATGCTGTTCCTGCCATATTGATACCCTATGTATTCTGTGACAGAGTTCCAGTATTTCAGTGAGAGTGATGCTGAATTCTGCAGCAAATTGGAAATTTGATGGGAGTGCGAGATGCCGAGGAAAACATTTAGAACACTAGGCTTTTTTAAATGAATTGCTTATTGCAGCATCAATTGTTATTCATTTTAATAAAATTTTCCTTTAGTGATTTTTTCCTGTGTATTTCAGAATGCTATCTATTTTCCAGGTTGATGAAGAACACAGGATGGGTGTGGCACAAAAAAACCCCCAAAAAAACAATGACTTAGCTACAGAATTAGGATCATTATGATTTAGGAGACCTACCAAGGGGGCAAGAGGAATGATTATTATTTGTCTTGTATTTAGGGACAAACTTTCAAAAGAACTCAGATTCTATTTGGAAATCTAAATGAAGTGGCCTGACTTTCAGAAGTGTTCAGCAACCAGTCACTCCTAATGTTCTTAATGGCAGCTGCTGGTTGCTCAGCTCTTTTGAAAGCCAGGCCCCAATTGTGGGTGTTGAGCTATGTTGAAAATTCTGTCCTTAGAGGCCACATTGGATCAATGCCCAGTGCACTAGTTGCTGTGCACTCGTGGTTTTTCTTTTTCTTTTAAATGTAGTCCCTGACCCAGAAAGCTTCCAGTCTTAGCCTATAGTGAGAAACAATTGATACAGCAAACAAATGGGTGGTGGGAGGTATGATAAATTGACAGTGAAATGATCTTATTTAGTACAATAAGCAGCAATCACAGGGCCTCCAGTGGACACAAGGGATACCGGTGGAAAGTGGCAACCAGGTGGGTCTGATAAGGCAGGTAGCAGATGGAACATGAAAGAAGACATTACATTAACAAGGAACTCCCACTTAGCCTGTGAAATTTTCACCTGTAATCATCTGTACTACAGTGCATTTACTTGCAGAGAGAAGGCTTCATTATGCAGCTTCTCCTTCCTCCTTTATTATTATTTTCATTTATCCAGTACCTAAAATTATGCTGTGTTTTACACAAGACAGAAAAGACATGCCCTCTTCCCCAAAGAATTTACAATCTAAGGACCAAACTGTGGGTGCAGTGGCCTAGGGACATAAGGTAGCTGCATTGGAAATGAAGCAGGCTCTGCAGAGCCCCCATGTCCTCATCTCATACAATTGGGAGGGATGACATGGGACTGGGTGAGCACTGGAAGAACCTTGGCTCTGCCAGTCAGCATAACTGTATCAGTGCACCAGGGAAAGGGCACTGAACTGTGCATAGTTTGAGTCACCTTTTCCCTCCCAGGCTGGTTCTAGAGAGACCCAACTATGCCATGTCCCTTCTTCTGGGCTCCTGAGAAAGCCATGATTGAGCTCTAAACAGACATGACAGATCAAGACTTTTGTTGAGAAATATCTGTACAAGATTGCTTTAATTGTGCAAACGTTTTATGAACTTGAAAACACATGGACTTCCTCTCAGAACAGCTTCCATGGAAAATATTCACCCTACTCTTATATAATCTACACTCTTCCTCTGGATACTGACCTCCTACAAATTGTCATTCTATAAGTGTCATAAAAATATAGCTTCCTTCCTGGGTTTAAAATGCTAGTGAGCTAGCAGGGTGGCAATATAGCTGGGGCACCTCAAACACTAGGTTTCTCCACAGTTCTGCTCCATGTTAGTTCAAATATTTTGGGCCTGATTCTACCACACTTAGTCATGTTGAGAGGTACCATATTACACGAGTAGTTCTACCAATTTCAACATGACTGTTCATAGAGTAAGATATACTAAATGTGAATATGGGCAGAATCAGACCGTTGCACCTACAGAATTTGCTTTTTGTTTAGTTAATTTCCAAAATATCTTGTTTCCAGTGTTCATATTTCCATTCTTAATACCTTTCCTGGTACATCCATGCTTGTTTTTCATTTACAATCACTCAGAAGTAACCCAGGAATTGTGGAATGCAAGCTAAGAACTCCGTCTGTAGGTGCAACATTTTGCCATGTAACTGTTACATTCTGTAAAGATACTGAGGTGATGATTTACAGTAAAGCCGTTGCCATTGTAAACTGAGTATCGGAGAAGCACTCTAACTTTTTAAAAATTTGCTTGTCGGGTAAATCAGTGATGGATCTCACTGCACAGAACTTTAGGGAAAAGAGATATAATAATCAATGCATTTCAGTTCTCATTGCCTTTTTCCTTTCCTTAGTGGGTTCTTGCAACAAAAATTGGCAGTACAAGCAGGCAATTGGCAGTACATCAGTCATGTCGCCAGAGACAAGGGATTGAGTCCAAGGATTTAAATGGAGAAAATATCGTTAACTATTAAACATTTCCATATGGAAGGTATTTAGCATCAAGAAATACTCTAAATTTGTTCGCTCACAAAAAAGACAGGATAGCAGTATTAGAGTTTACTCCATAAACAATGACAAATTACAAGAAATTGATTTTTTAATTTCCTTTTAAAGAATTTGACTGCAGTTTTTCAGCTGACTTTGCTCCTGTATCTGAAATAGCATTGCTTTCAAACAAACTTTTGAAAGGAAATTAATGCTTTTAGCTGTGTGCTTTTAGATGAGTCAGCACAAATAGTGCTGAGCTGATGACACTCGTTATACCTAGAAATCCAGCACTTAATGAAGTCTTCCCTATTCTCTTGGCAAGTGAAAGGATAGCTAGTTAGGATCATAGGAACAGAGGGGATATATCTATCATCATAGCATCTTGTTCATGCAGATATAGTTAAAAAGTTTTGTTATTACCTCCCATTCCCCAGAGTTTATAATCCAACTGTAGACATTTGCTGTAGGCTGAAAGTTGGCATGAAAGTTTTCAACCAAGCACCAATCTCCAGGACATATTGTGCTGCTTTTGAATGATTGAGTACAGAAGAAGAAGTTGTGTTTACTACCTAGAGATGTTTCCCCAACTCATATTGCTCACAAATGACTTTGATGAATTAAAAATAAAAAAGTGCAACAAGAATTTAGTTCACATAGTGGTCTTTTATATATTTTTTGGGGAAAGTGCCACATTTAAAATCATTAAGTGAAAGTTTGAAAAATGCAAATCATGTTTGCATAGTGATTACTTTTCAAATATGTCTCTTTAAAATAAATTCATACACAGGAGAATAATTCCACCATATTTCTTTTACAACCACTATTCGCTATTTACTTTCACTTTTAAAATGTCCGGAGCAGTCTAAGAGATCCTGGATAAAATTTTCAAAAGTAACTAAGTGACTTAAGGGCCTAAATGCCATTTTCAAAAGTAACGTAGGCACTTCGGCTACCAAGGCTCACTGAAAGTCAAGAGCATTTAGGCTCCTCAGTGCTTAAACAACTCTGAAAATGGAATTTATGTACTTTTGAGCTACCAGGGTCTTAATTCCAATGACAAACTGTTTTCTTCACCTGATGTATGTGACCACTGTAACTATGAATGTATGCAAATACTCTAGTCTCTGCTGTTACCAACCCCCTACTTCCTATCTGGCTGTTAATGTACTTGTGGCATATTGTCTAAATCCCAAACTGTGAGTCCTCTTGAGCAAGGACCATCATTGTGCTATTTGTTTGTACAGTGCTTAGGATTGTGGGGACCTGCTTAAATACTAGTACAATAGAAATATTCCATATTAATAAAATAATAGCACTCAGCTATTTGTAAGAGTTCCTCCTCCCTTCAGACATGATCTTTGTAGTGGTATCGCCTAACAGTGCCACCAATCTCACAAGATTTCTATTTGTCATAAAGTGTTTGCCTTCACGTTTGGCCGTGACTCTTCTACAATATAGCTGTCAGCTGAATTCTCAGCTATGACAGAAGAACTTTCACAGACAGAGATTGCCTTAATGCTGTCAGACCTGGTGTCTTCCCAGTCACCACCTACCTTCTCAGGATCACAAGAGAAGGTGAACCACAGGAGAGGGGCAGGCGACAGCTCATTTTTATTGGCACCCTGGAAGAGAACCAGTTGAAATTGTTCTTTTTGTTTCAAGATTTCCTATTAAAAATGTTAAAAAGTCATTGAAATCACAATGAAACATTTAGTTTGACCTGAAATAATTCTGACTGATTTGCCAAAAATTTCATTTTTTGGTTTCATCCAAAATATTCTCCACTCCCCATCAATATTTAAAATTTGCCAACAAACCAAAAAATCCATTATTTGCACAGCTGTACCAAAAATTCATTATTCACACAGCTTTATCCTGGAATGCATCTAACCTGGTCTGACTGGGGCCTAAAGATCAGAAATATTCAATCCCTCACTAAGTAAGTGTTTTTCCTCATCTACCCTGCTAGGCCATGACACTAAACAGAGTCTCCCCAGGATGCTCAGACCATAGTCCTTGAGCCTCTCCTGGAGAAACCTGAAAGGTTCTCCACCAAATATTGCCACCTTTGTACACCCTACCAAATGGTGAGTGGTTGAGACCTCCCCTACACCTAACCTCACTGGCCAAATGAAAACCAAAAGCTGTCTTTCTTGATTGCATAGGATCTCCTTCAAATGAGACTTATTTCAGCAAAGGAAACACAAATCATTGGCACAGCATGGAAGAACTGGGAAATGAAGGACCCCTGCCCATCATCTTTGGAAATCAGATACTAGAACAACATGAGGTGAAAAGAAGATAGGAGAAAAACCTGCATGACATTGTGGACACTTCAATAAAAACCTCTGCTCAATGATCGGCAGAGGTTCAAAAATAAAACAATGTTATAGGATAGACAGAAAATAACACTGTAAACATTATAATGCCATTTTTCAAAAGTTTTGACAAACCACAGTTAGTTACCTTATCAGTATCTCTTATAAAGTAAATGTTAGAACTCCCAATTTACAAATGGGGAACCTGGGTAGAGGGCTTAGGTGAGTTGCCAAAGGTCACAGAGTGAGTTAGGTCCAGAGCCCTGATAAGAGTTTGAGAATCCCTAACTCCCTGATTTCTTCTCAGATGAGCAATCAGTTCTCCCTCATGCAGTGCCTTCTTTTAAAAATGATGGAGCACTATGAGAATATAGCTTATTTTCCTGTTGCATTATGCCATATTATGTCCTCAACTTGACTTTAATAAAATCTATGTGGTTAGATTTTTTTTTAAAATTAGTACCAGTGGTTGATTTAAACATTCAATTAAATGATTTAAACTTGTCTTCATTTCAGTACTTCCTTTACAAATCACTTTTGAAAAATAGTGCATTGCTTAATACTATTCCAACAGTGCAAGCATGTAAGGGTGATAGCAAATACTGTTTCTACTGCACTGTTATTTTTACTTCTTTTGTAAATGAAACTCTGCAAGAGCCAATCTTAGTTGCAGGGATGTGGAAGTATTAAAATGCCTGCTACCTGCTGCTAGTATGAAATACTAGGGTTTAGACACATGAGTGGAAGAGCAGAAAGGAGGAAAAAAATAATGGCAGAATCCTTTTAAAATTAGGTTCTCCTAAGTATCTTTTCTCCGAAGTGCAAAAATAGATATTTAAAAATAAATATAGTCTATTTTATTTTTAAAGCATTGGTCATACATTTTTCTAATAAATCTGTATCTGGAAGATTTACATTCTTAGGACATTCATATTTATTGTTGTCCAGACACTATGGAAATGTGTGATGGACATGGAGCTCCTCTATAATAATTTATCAATACTGGATGTTTACAGTACAAATATATTGGTTTAGTTTAAATAGGAGGTTGTAGGGAAAGCAAGAAGGGAACTAACAAGAACAAAGTGACTGTAGTGGGTTAAAAGGACTCTTCCCTCAGAGACGAGGTAGTTGTTGGGGAGCTGATCTGGTAACCCAGACTTACTGAAGAAGCTATGTCTGCCTGGGATACCATCAGTTGATGGCAAGCCTTTAGATAAGAGAGACACGTGTATAGAATGTTTGCCGTTTGTTTCTTTAAATGCTTTGTTCCCACTATGGGTATGTCTACACTGCCACTAGAAGTGTGCTTCCAAGCTCGAGTTCTTCTTGAGCTAGCATGCTAAAAATAACAGGGATATGATGGGCAGCAGCTTGGGCTAGCTGCCTGACCCAACCAGCCCAGCCCCTGTGGTACATGGTTGGGTGGTTAGCCTGAGCCGCAACCTGTGCTATGTGCAGCTACATTGCTATTTTTAGCATAATAGCTCGAGCAGAGCTAGCGTGCATCTGTCTACCCAAGATGGGATCGTGCTCCCAGCCACAATGAAGGCATGCCATATGAAAATAAATAAAACTTTTGGTTTAAGAAGCTGCCTAATCCCTATAGTGAGAGTCCTCTGAACCAAGGGATATAATGAACTAGTCACAGCCACTCAAAGTAGGAGTGCCACCTTTGAGGTACAAAAGAAGAGGAGATGGGGGAGGGCAATCAGGACCAGCAGGGGGAGAGTGGGGCTCAGTGCAGCTCTCTTCCTCCATGCCCTGCACACTGAGAAGCATGAGGAGAGAGTGCCAAGCCATCTATATAGGTCCCTCATACCAAAGCCTGTCCCCACTTCCCTTCTGCAAAGCCCTCAATGGGCCTGCATCCCCTCCACTCTGGCCCAAGAAGAATGCCCAGGTCTCCTCAGCCCTGGCCTCCACCGCTGGCAGTGCCAAACCTAACCCGTTCCGAGGTAGGCCCTGCTTCCTGCCACTCCAGGGCAAAGACTCAGCAAGGTACCAAACCAAGGGCAGCCCCTTGTATGATGAGGAAACCCAGAGGGAAAAGCGCGCTGAGGAACAGGAGGTGACAAAAACTGGGATTTTTAATGTCCCAGGAAGATTTACAGATTTTCCAGAACAGCTACCTCAGAAAAGAGACAATTGTCTCAAAACCTGGCCACATGGTCACTCTATCCTAGGTGCCTGAACTCAGCTGGACCTGCTGGGTAAGCACACTTGATACACATGGTACTATAACCCATGGCCTTGTCTAAGAGTGGGAAAATCGTGGGATTCCACTGCATGAGACCTGAGGGGATGCACTCAGAGAGAGCAGGAAAGGGACAGAGGTGCTGCTAGCTGTGACAGCATGTATGTGATTAACTTTTTACATTATGAATAGTCCCATTGAAATCAATGGAACTACTCACGGTGTGTAAGATTAATGCATTTGTGCAAGATGGGGCTCGGTTTGTAAAAATAACGTTAAAAGTTCTTGATTAGTAACTGTACATTTTTTATTAAAAAATTAGCATATGAATCCAACTCTCCTCCTCCAAATGGAGTCATTCCAGGAATGACATCTTTATTAATACCTGTCAGAATTTTTTGACAAATTTTGACAACATTTTAAAAACAATCCAGCGGAAAAAATGTCTCAATTCACCATCACTTTGCCCCACCCCCAAAACAGCGTTAATATTTTAGAGAAATATGTTGAACACTTTATGGCCTAGGTTTTCAGAAGACTGTGTGTTTACTCCTGCACATGTGATTTCCATGCACAGTCATATCAGCTGGGTGTACAAATGAGCATTCATGTGTATTTATTCTGAAAATGTAGGTGATGTATAAGTTTTGAATATAGAGAATGTCTATTTGTAATACTCCAGGGCTGAAATTTCGGTCCTATTGAAGTTAACAGCAAAACTGTTCCATTGACTTCAATGTGGCCAGGATATCACCCTATATTAGTGAAAACCCTTGTTAATTATATCCCTTGGTTCAGAGGACTCTCAGAATAGCCAGGGAGGAAGAACCTGTGGGTCAGATGTATCATCTTGTCTAGTCTCGTCTATGAATTGTTTGACTCACCAGCTGAGATTGTTCTTGAGTGGTGTGCAGTTGCATTCATGTGTACAGAATGAATTGCCAAAACAATCTAAACAACTTCTTTGAGGTGGCTGAACTATTATCAATGCTAAGATTTTTATTGACACTACACTCTTCAGCTTTCCATTCCTAGCTACCAAGAGTCACACAAGGGGTCTGGCATTTTTGCCCCACCCCCACAAACTGCTCTAAATCTGTCAGCGTTCTTCTTCAATTCTGCTGGATCTTGCTTCCCAGCTGAGGAACAGGTATCCATACACAGATAGAGAAACAAGGCTAAATGCTGCTATCAATTACTGTTGTCAGCAATGGGAGTGGGAAGTTAAAAGGGAAGTTAGAACAGAATTTGGTCCACAGCCTGACTCCGCCTCCTTCTGCAATAGCAGCTAACAAGGAAGAGTCTCCCAAGGAGAGGGATAATGGTGGATTACACTTCCTGTCTGTTTAACTGTACCAAGCAAACTGCTAATAGCGAAACATATATTAACTGTAAATTAATGCAGTGCAAATCCTAGAGCATCTATAAAGCTTTTCTCATTCCTCTGCACTACTGTGCAGCTGGGTGAGGTGAACTACAAATGTCAGTCAGTTCTCTGACTGAGAACTGTATCAGCGGGGACAGTGACTCCATAGGCCTGCTGCTCAGAGTGGGGACAGGGGCACATTTTTGTGAAGTGTCCTGACAGTATCAAATATATGTTGATATTTACTATTTAGGCAGCCTAATAGCAAGGGTTCGTTCTTGACATCTGGGAGATAATTGCAATTAACTGGAACAACATACAAAATAATTTGTAGGAGATGGTACTTGCTCACCACAGAGGAACTAAAACACAGATGAAGTGTAGGTGTGAATGTCAGCATTAGAATATATGAATTGTTTATTCAGTGAATTTCTACTGTTCTGTACATGTGATATCTTGGGCCAGACTCTCAGCTGGCAGAAATTAACCTCTCTCTATTGACATCAGTGAAACACCAATTTACATGAGCTGAAAATCTGGCCCCAGGATTTTTCCCAAGCACATTTGTTATTCTAAATTATTGAAGGCTTAATTGAGTGTTTGCTTGATGCTGTCAGTATGAGTGATACATAGCTGTGCTGTACTGGGAGGAGCTTGAGGAATATATTAGCACAGAGAAAAGGGAGGGGACAGGGAAAGGTGAGACATGGAATAAAATGGCTTTAAAATGTGAGTGACATAGCACTAAAATTCTATCAGTTCGGAGATTTTAAGAAGCAACTGAGGCATATCAAGAGGGGAGCAGTAAGAGTATTGGCTTCAACAGACCTAAATACGTGAGACAGGTCTTGAAGGTCTTCTCAGCTAAAGGTGACCAGGAAGTCTTTATTTAGTAGAGGGAAATTGTTGGTTAGTTTGGGATTAAAGACTACAAGACAATAGATATGTATGGTCCATCCAATTTTCCAGACCTACCCAAAAAAAGCCATTTTGTTATGTCGCCTACTCCAGCCTCTCCACAGCTGTGTCCTCTGTAGTATCAGAAAAGAAAAATATTGGGAAAATTAGATCAACCTAGATGTCATGCCAATGATTTTCTTAATGTGAATTTAAAAGTTATGGGGGGGGGGGAAAGCTTACGGTTGTGACCAGCTGTTCTCATGAATGTATCATTGCCCTTGCAAACATAAAGGGACACCACTTTTTTTATACATATTCACTAATTTCAGAAGAGTCATGTTTCTGATAGCCCACACTTTACATTTCATACACAGATTTAAAAAAAAAATCCTTTTTGAACTTTTTTTTTGAGGTATTTCTGCTCCCTGCTGATGTTTATAAGAGTCTATCAGGGCAGGGTGGGAAGGGGGTAAGTCTATTAGCAACAACAGCAAGCATGTTGGACCTATCCCTTCTCCTTTTTCATTCTTACTGAGCACACACATGTCTGCTTATTGCCTGTTGTCTTTTCAGTTTCATTTCTGCTGCTTCAGTCACAAATAAACATCTTCTTGGGTTTGGGGATGAAAGTGCATGTGTATTCTTCTCAGAACTGTGTCTGAGTGCAATACAGACGGTCCCCGGGTTACACAAACCCGATTTATGCAAATCCACACTTACGGAAAAAGTTCCGTAAGTTCAATAAGCTTTTTTTTTTCTTATTTTTTTTGCGTAATTGTCGGGTATACGTTCCTGACTTACGCAAAGCGTTCCAGAACGGAACGCTTGCGTAAGTCAGGGAGCATCTATATTATCATAATGATACATGAGAGAAAAAGTGCTACTAGCCATTACCATTATTCATATTATAGCACAAAGATCCCACCCAGGATTAGGACTCAATTTTGTTGGGCAATGTACTAATACCCAGATAGCTCTTGTCACCAAAGAACATAGGTTCTATTTGCATCAACAAAAACAGTAAAACTGACTATATAGAGAGAAGTATTAAATGCACAAGGAAAACAAACTGAAGAACAGAGACATTTTTTCTCTCTGGCTTGTAAATCATTGTAATCTGAAGTATTATTTGTAATGGCAAGTACAAAATTTGTAGATGGAAATGTGGGTGAAATTATGAGCTGACCTAAACCCTGTGCAGCCTCGTACAAGACAATAGAATTGCACTAGGTGTAAGGCAGTGCAGAATTTGGCATATACTTTTCAAGATGACTATGTCTTGTAAAGGGGGAATATCATTTAGCTACTATCTCCAATTTTTGGTAATAGTAGCTCAGGGAATTTTGAGTCTAAAAATATGTTTAATTTGTCCAGCAACTGTACATTGCTCTGGAACTTTTAGCAACTTACTGAGAAAGCTGAGGGTCCAATTCAACTCCCATTGAAATCAATAGAAAACACGTTTTACACCCTGTAATTTTATGGAAATTCAATGCAAGATAATTTAGTTTACTTGGCATACAATATAAATTATGCAAAATCTCAGCATCAGCCTCTGATCAATGCTGGAGGAACTGTGGGGAATGTTATATCATGTCTTGTGGTCATGCCTACCAATCATTACTTGCCAGAAAGACATGATACTACTGAAAATAAAAATAATGTCAAAGCAAACTATGTACTACTGGAGGCTGCACTAGACTCAAACCTCTAAAACCTCTACTTAAACTAATAGTAGCTCTCCTAGTATGTGAGCCATATCAGAATACCAAATTAATAGATTCCAAGGCCAGAAGGGACTGCTGTGATCCCCTAGTCTGACCTCCTGTATATCACAGGCCATAGAATTTCCCTAAAATAATTCGGAGAGCAGATCTTTCAGAAAAACATCCAGTTTTGATTTCAAAATGGTCAGTGATGGAGAATCCACCGAAATCCTTGGTAAATTGTTCCAGACATTAATTCCTCTCTCAGTTAAAAATTTGCACCTTATTTCCAGTCAGAATTTGTCTAGCTTCATGGATCATGTTCTATATTTCTCTGGTAAATTTAAGAGACCATTATGAAATATATGTTCCCCGAGTAGGTACTTACCTTCTTTTTTGCCAAGCCAAATAGACTCCAAGAGTTCAATCTATCACTTTAAAGCAGGTGTTCTAATCCTTTAATCATTCTTGAGGCTCTTCTCTGAACCCTCTTCAATATATCAAGTTCCTTCTTGAATTGTGGGCATGAAAACTGGACACAGTATTCTGGCAGAGTTGCACCAGTGCCAAATACAGAGGTAAAATAACCTCTACTACTTGAGATTCCCCTGTTTTATGCATGCCAGGATTGCATTAGCTTTTTTGATCACAGCATCACGCTGGGAGCTCAAGTTCAACCATTTATCCATCACCATGGGTGGTGGTATAATAGGCCAGCGAAGCTGCTGCTGCCGCTGGACCCTGAATTGTGGGTTTTGGCGATTTCCATGGGCTGGGCTTCCGCTGGAGGAAGTTTTTAATAAGCACCATGCAGGTTCTGGGGAGGTGAGGAGGTGGTATGTGCTACTCAGCTTCCCGGGTTCATCAGTAATCTCCCTGGATTCCAGGGAGATTACTGATGAACCCGGGAAGCTGAGTATCAGATACCACCTCCTCAGCCACCCAGGAACCTCCACATAAAAGCTCAGAGGCAGCTCCAACCAGCCCACCGTTGTTTGGCTACTCCTCTCTTCCTCCTTTGCCCCCAGCTGACGATCCCTCCTCCCTTCTCCTCGGGATCTGGACACCTTTCTATACAAGAACAATTGCCTCTATGTACCATGCCCCCTTAATGCAGGGAAAAGCTGCCTATGCCCAGGGGACGTGGAGGGGCAGGGTCCAGGGCAGAGGGGCTGCAGTGCAATGGAATTGGCTCCTTGCTAGGACTCAGGAGGTGCTGGCTGGGAAGAATGGCTGGAATCCCTGCATCCCAGCAGCTGCAGGAAGTGAATTGCACTTCCTCTGCTTCTTGCAAGGTCTCTGAGCCCTGGAGCTGCTGCTGGGGAGCCTGGAGCACTGGCTGCAGCCCGGAGAGGTGGATCTTGAGCAGTATAATGTTCTTTTCTAACACAGTTTTACCGCCCCCGCCCCCCGCTTTTTCTATTAGGAGAGTGGCTTTATTGGGTTAGGTGAAGGAGGAGACTCTTCTAATTGAAGAGATTTTCCTTCCCATGCCTAGGTATCAGAATTTTGCTGACGAGCTTTTAATTTCCTCCACCAACCCCCCTTGCTCTGAAGTTAAACAAAAAGTTGCTGCTGCTTTTAAAAGTGGTATTCTTGACCTTCTCCGTTTATGGGGCTTATATTGCACTCTGTGTGCTCTGAAACAGGGCAGCCCAATGTACCTCTTGCAGGGACATGCCACATATCAGCTGTTTGGGGGTGTTGGTCAAGAGGGGATTGAAGAAGGGGAAACAGGTATGTGTAAGGGGGCAGGAGGTGGGTGAAGGGAGCTGCAGGGGCAGGATGGGATGGGGAGCAGGGGCCAGGGCCGGCTCTGGCTTTTTTGCCGCCCCAGGCAAAAAAGCCTCCGGCCGCCGCCCCCCCCTCC
>NW_020664409.1:66265393-66303725 GCF_002925995.2 Terrapene triunguis | reverse complement strand
GCGGCGAGCCCCGGCTGGGGCTCCGCTCTTCCCCCGGTGGCCAGAGCGCAGGGGGCAGGGCGGCGAGCCCGGCTGTGGCCCCGCTCTCCCCGGCGGCCGGAGCGCCGCGCCGCTCCCCTCCATGTGCCGCCCCAAGCACAAGCTTGGTGGGCTGGTGCCTGGAGCCGGCCCTGGCAGGGGCAGTGGGTGAGCTGCATGGAGGCTGGGGCAATGCAGGGGAATCAGGGGGCAGGGAGAGAATTATGGTTCTCTGGTGGAAGGAGGGATGGGGGGCAAGCGGGGGGGGAAGGAGAGGACGGACGTGGCGAGTGGAGAGGGGGCAGGGTGAGGTGGAGTGTGGGTGGGGCATGGGCAGAAGAGACGGATGGGGAGCTAGCTTCCCGGAAGGGAAGCGTCACCCACCACGCATGTCCATCATGCCCCCAATCTTTTTCAGAGTCACTGCTTCTTAGGTTAGAGCACCCATCATTTGAAATATGGCCTACATTCTTTGTTCCTAGATGTATACGTTTACATATAGACATTTTAAAAATGCATTGTTGGCTTGCACATAGCTCACCAAGCTATCCAGATCACTCTGAATCAATGACCTGTCCTCTTCATTATTTATCACTCCCCCAATTTTTGTGTCACCTCCAAACTTTATCAGTGATGATTTTGTTTTCTTCCAGATCAATGATAAAAATACTATTGTTTAGGGCCAAGAAACAATCCCTGTGGGGCCATATTGGAAACACACCTGCTTGATGACAATTGCCGATTCTCCGATAATGGAGAACAATAGGACCAACTTTATCCAGGTGTTATAGCAGGTTATGATATATTTTGTTGAAATGATTGGTGATTTGTTAGATGAGTTCTTAGTTTTCTTGCTCTGAATCTTGTACAGAATAGTTACTCATAGTAACAAAGGCACCTGGACTTACCAGTGGAGGGACACAAAAATAGTCCCAAAAACATTTTTAAGGAGTGAAATTGTTAAAGAAGTGTTGGTATTCTTCCTTGTTCCATCCACTAATTAACTTCACCTACATGACACCACTGAAAGAAGAGTGTGCAGATTTTCAAAATATGGTCATACATGCTCTTTGGGCTTGGGCTCCAGCTCCCCCCCATTGTGGTCCAAATGCAACTATGGGTGCCTTGTGCTTGGCTTCCATTCAATGGGGCATGCATGTGTAACACTGACAGACTCCAGTTGTCATTGGGCAGGATTGAACCTGGGGTCTCTGGAGCTTAATGCATGAGCCTCTACCACATGAGCTCAAAGCCAACTGCCTATTAGCCAAGGCTGTAGAGCAAACTTGTTTTATCTCTCTCTTGAAGTGGTCTCGGGTGCCACTAGATGGGCCAGAAAACCACTCCCAAGAGGTGTGTGGGTTACAAATGCTCCATACTTCTCATGCTTGGCTTCCCATTGGAGGTGCTCAGATGCCTGTTGGGCTCTGCTAGGATCCTTGATCAAGGCATGGGGAAAAAAAGTAGCAGCATCTCTCAAATTGCACTGTCACTCCCAATAGATTGGGCAGAGCTTAATAATATGATTTCCCCTTTCCTTTCTTACATCCTTACATGGCAGTGAAATAGTTAATACAATAAATGGCAATATTGTTATCACTGGGCATCTGAGTTAGCACATATTGAGATGAATTGGGCACTTCACACCTTTCGGAGCTATGGTCACTATCAGTTAGCCTCAAAAATATGAGCTGAGTATATCTTCTTGACAACATAACAGCTGGAGCTGTACTTTATCTTTTAAATGAAACAGATGCCAGTATAGTGCCCTTCTGAGTACTGTTTGAATCCAAGCCTAGCTAAAATAGATCATTTATAAAGTAAACAGAATATACAAAGTACATAATGGTATGGGATTACTTTTTTGTACTACCTGTATAATTTACAGTTGGCTTTGTCACTATTGCATAATCTGGTCCCCTCTAAAATCCAGCCGATGATACCTTTAAACCACACTATCATGTACTCTGTGGGAATATGAGAAAATAATGGTATGATTTAGTGAAAATAAAGATATAATTGGCATATTAGCCACATGCCAAGTCAGGGCATAAATTATATGTATCACAAATATTCCACATAGATTAATATGAAGTTTAATAATAAATAATATTAAGTACATGGCTGCAGAATTATTTAATGTAAATTGTCAATCTTTGATTTTAAAAAGTGGATTGTTTTTGAAGTTAAGTTATCACACTATTAACACCTTAAGCTTCTAATGGATATATATGCACATCTTGGGATGTAAGTGTGACAGAGTGTTTGGGTGAGATCACTCATCTGAGAAAAGACAGAGGACCAGACTGCTGGCAAGGATGTGTTTGGTGAGGGCAAAGGGGAGGGAGATGATCACATGCTGCAACCACAGCAGAACAAGCTGACAATATAATGCCTGTCAAATCTTTTATGTTTTTATGTTAGTCTTTCGATTGTGAACTCTTTTGAGAAGGGAACTATCATAGGGAGCACGGCTGGCCCCTCTTCTTCTGGGCCCGGTTGCCTTCCCAAGTAAGTCCAGGGAGACTTCAGCTTTGTGCAACACCCGTGTCCTTTATTCTTTAAGCGTTTTCCTATCACCAGTGTCCAACTATATACAGTCCTTATCGGTTTCTCACCTACCGCAGGCTGGGTCAGTAACCAGCTAGAGGGCTTCCACCTCCCTCTCTGACTGACCTCTCTGTCTGGCTGCCCTGCTGCTTCTGGCTCCCTCCCAGCATTTGTAGCTCCTGGCCTATCAGGCTGGCAGGTGTTGCCAATTGCCAGGCGGACATAATGCTTTTCAACCAGCCTCAATCTATCCCCCTTGATTGGGACTGGCGTGGCAGGGGCTGATTAGGTGTGTTTGCAGCAGCACCCTGCCACAGGAACATATATTCATCTAAGTGAAACAGTGCTGAGTGTTGCTCAACAAATCAATAATAAAATAATATCACCCCTTTTGACCGGGGTGGTTAACCAGTATTTGAGCTCTTTTGGGAGGTTTCGATTAGGAGCTGAAACTGAGATAGATATTTCTTTGTGTACATGCTTTGTAAATACACAAGATAGCATCAAAGTCCCGTTTCCCTGAACACAGTAGAAATCAGACAGGAGACTGTTTCCTTGCTTAATATCCCAAGTCTCTTTTTCCCAGACACAATTCTAGCTGAAAGCTCTCTCTCTTTAAGCATTCTCTCAGGGTCATGCTACTAGTGTTTTTCTCTGTGTCATATATACATACAGCTCCATCAAACAATACCCAATCCCCTACATTTACATTCAGCCCAAAGTGAAACACCACTTCCCAGACAGCTCAGATCCCTTACCAGGCATTAACGTGGCCTGTGTTTTGGGTGACAGTGGCTCCTGTTGATTCAACTATCTTATTTCATAAAGGTGCTCATTTTTAATATATTTATCCTGAAGGAAAGATGGCTCTGATGCCTACCAGCTTCAACAAGATTTTGCTGAGGGAATTTATTCCAACCCCCAGCTTCCAGTGACCAAAAGGGCTAATGTGATTTATGGATGTATAAACATGGAAATGTCAAGTATAGGGGCAAGAATAGGGAGGTTATATTACTCCGTATTTGGCCGTGGTGCAACAGCTGCTGGAATACTGTGTCCAGTTCTGCTGTCCACAATTCAAAAAAGATATTGGTAAATTGGAAGAAGTTCAGTGAAGAGTCACAAGAAGAATTAAAAGATTGGAAAACATACCATACAGTGACAGACTCATGGAGGTGAATCTGATTAGCTTAACAAAGAGAATGTAAAGAGGTGGCTTCATCACAGTCTCTAAACATTCTCAAGGGGAACAGAAATATAGTAAGAGGACTCTGATCTAGCAGATAAATACATAACAAGGTCCAATGGCTGCAAGTTGAAGCCAGGCAAATTCAGACTAGAAATCTGATGCAAATTTTTAACAGTGAGGGTAATTAACTCTTGGTTAATTGTATCAAGGGTTGTCGTGGATTTTCCATCATTGGAAATTTAAAAATCAAGATTGGATGTTATTCTAGAGGTTATGTGCTTGTTCAAGTAGAACTTAATTAAGTGAAATCTTATGGCCTGTGTTATATAGGAGACCAGAAGAGGATCACGGTAGTGGTAATACCTTCTGGTATTATCTATGAACAACAATAATTACTGAGAGAGCTCTTCTAAAACTTAAAGTGATAAAGCAGCACAGGCTCTAGAGAAGATAGGTAAGGAGAAATTATCTAGTTCTGTAATTCTTTAAGGAACATTTTGTACTATCACACTCACTATGTTACTACCCTATTGTAATCCTCATTGTCGCCACTGGATTAGCACTAGTTCTGTGTATCCCTGCAGTCAATTGATTGCATTCTTTCTTGCTATCACACAGAGTCATTCCTTTAATCACAAACTGAATGTATTAATCCCAAATGTACTTCCCAGCTATATTCTGTTGGGTTTGCTTTTGTTTAATTTATCAGACTACAATAAAAAGCATTGAGGATTCCCACTGAGGAGAACAGATACCATGTGAAGTCGAGTAGGGTTATTATTATGAGCATGACAAGAGTGGGAGAAGCATGTTAGCACTGGGAAACAGAACTAAACTCAACACGTGGAGCAGAGCATATCTCTTGTCATACAATCACAAGGTATGTCTATGCTAGACTTTGATTGCCAGTTATAAGCATTAAGCATCTTGAGTTGAAGGCTTGTCGGACACTACTCCCATCTTTGTGGCAGGCTAAAAATATTTGTTCTTTATTCTAGGCTGATCTTTAGAGTTCAGAATAAATGTCTATAGACTCAATCAAATGTGTGGACTTTATAAAATATTAAATACCGGAAGTTAAATGGCAATTAACTCAAAGAAAAAAAATAAAAAAGGCTGGTGAAGATGAGCCCACACTCAGACTCAGATCAAAATGTTTCACTCTTTACTTTCAGCATTTGTGAAAGGTTCTAGAAAAGTGAAGTTCTCCAATGAGCCAAACAGTTCTGGCTTGGCCATCAGCTTCCATGCACTGACTTACCAGTTCAAACTTGGAGTCAATCATTTTTTTGCCTCTTGGCTTAGACTACTAATAAATGTGCTAGGGTGACCATATTTCACAAAGAGAAAATGGGACACCGCATGGGGCTAGCACGAAGCCGCTGTTCCCCCACACAGCTGGTCTGAGCCTCTCGCCCGAGCCCCCTGACTCCCATACAGGGCTGAGGCTGGCATCGCTGCTCGCTGAGCCCTGACTATCCCTCCACCTGAGCCCTGTGTCCCCCTGCCCTGCGTGGGTCTGGGATCGTTGCTTGCCTGCCCCTGCATGTTCCTCCGTATCACATCCCACTTTTTAAAAAAAAGTGGGCAACTGATCCAGTTGGCAAGAGCAAACGGAAGAAATGCCCACTTTTGCCAAAAAAAATCAGAACGGCTGGGACAAGGTTTAAAAAAGGGACTGTCCCAGCCAAAACGGGACATATCATCACCCTAGAATGTGCCAACTCATGGTGGGATTCTGAGAGATTCTGGATATTCACAACTCCCAGTTTTGTTAGTACTGTTACAAGTATTCAGAACCTTTCAGGATCAGGCCCTGAAGTAGTTTTTTGTGCTAAATGAACTGTTTCACTATGAATTCAACTGAGAAACTCATTTTCCATTGGACTGAGACAAACTCATTTCCAGTTGGGACGCTGAATAGCTGTCATACAGGAACATAGGGGTTACGGCTTACCTTCGCTAAACTGCACTGAGAAGTGGGGAATTATCCAAGCATTCAATAAAAACTAAACATAGTAAAAGACAAATACTAGTTATGGAGAAGATTTTAATACAGTTCTAAATTCTATGTTTCTCTATCTCCTCAACTGAAGTAATAATACCCAGGGTAAAATCTTTAAGTAACACTGATGTGTATTGGGGAGATCTGAGGGGACTCCCTTACATGCAAACTGCATCATTCAAGTTGCTAATGTTCATAGAGCTGATCTGGTTGACTGAGAGTACGGCTAGAATCAGAACTCAACTAACCCTGATTTTGAGTGAGTTCATAGCTGTAGCTGAATTGTTCACACAACTGTAATTTATACTATTATGAAATATACTCTCTAATTTTGAATTCCATAAATATATATTCATCTTTCATCTTAAATCTTTATATATTGGCATTAACCCCTACTTGCCTCAGTCAGGAAAGGTAAAATTTAATTTGTATTTAAAACAGCCCTACTTAATGGAAGCATGAAATAGACCAGATGTGTTAATTTCATATTTTACAGTATGGATTTAAATATTGTAATCATCCACTGCACCATGTAATTAAGAAACATTTTGTTCACATATTAGACTTTGCAGTGAATATTTTATCTGACAGTCTGTAGAAATATATCCAGCTTTCTTGCAGCAATGTTGGTCTCAGGTGAGATAATATCTTTTATTGGCCAATTTGGAAAGACTTCTGTGTAGCTCGAAAACTTGTCTCTCTCACCAATAGAAGTTGGTCCAATAAAAGATATTACCTCACCTACCTTGTCTTTCTAATCTCTAGAAAGAAACTTCAAAAAGTTTGGACATTCCCCTCAGATATGCACCAGCTCTAATGAAGGGTATGGATTACCTAACTGAATTGGAAGCCTATGTCATTTTTTAAATCAATGGGACTTAAGCCCCTAAATCACTCAGGTTTCAGAGTAGCAGCCATGTTAGTCTGTATCAGCAAAAAGAACAGGAGTACTTGTGGCATCTTAGAGACTAACACATTTATTTGAGCATAAGTTTTTGTGGGCTACAGCCCACTTCATCGGATGCATAGAATAGAACATACAGTAAGAAGATATTTATACATACAGAGAACATGAAAAGGTGGAAGTACCCATACCAACTGTAAGAGGCTAATTAATTAAGAGAAGCTATTATAAGCAGTGGAGAAAAACTTTTGAAGTGATAATCAAGATGGCCCATTTCAGACAGTTGACACGAAGGTGTGAGGATACTTTAACATGGGGAAATAGATTCAATTAGTGTAATGACCAAGCGATTCCCAGTCACTGTTCAAACCTAAGTTAATGGTATCTAGTTTGCATATTAATTCAAGTTCAGCAGCTTCTCGTTGGAGTCTGTTTTTGAAGCTTTTCTGTTGCAAAATTGCCACCTTAACGTCTGTCACTGAGTGATTAGCGAGGTTGAAGTGTTCTCCTACTGGTTTTTGAATGTTATGATTCCTGATGTCAGATTTGTGTCCGTTTATTCTTTTGCATAGAGACTGTCTGGTTTAGCCAATGTACATGGCAGAGGGGCATTGCTGGCACATGATGGCATATATCACATTGGTAGATGTGCAGGTGAATGAGTCCCTGATGGCGTGGCTAATGTGATTGGGTCCTATGATGGTGTCACTTGAATAGATATGTGGACAGAGTTGGCAGCGGGGTTTGTTGCAAGGATAGGTTCCTGGGTTAGTGTTTTTGTTGTATGGTGTGTGGTTGCTGGTGAGTATTTGCTTCAGGTTGGGGGGCTGTCTGTAAGTGAGGACAGGTCTGTCTCCCAAGATCTGTGAGAGTGAGGGATCATCTTTCAGGATAGGTTGTAGATCTTTGATGATGCGCTAGAGAGGTTTTAGTTGGGGGCTGAAGGTGACGGCTAGTGGCGTTCTGTTATTTTCTTTGTTGGGCCTGTCCTGTAGTAGGTGACTTCTGGGTACTCTTCTGGCTCTGTCAATCTGTTTTTTCACATCAGCAGGTGGGCATTGTAGTTTTAAGAATGCTTGATAGAGATCTTGTAGGTGTTTGTCTCTGTCTGAGGGATTGGAACAAATGCAGTTGTATCTACAGCTTGGCTGTAGACAATGGATCGTGTCGTGTGTCCTGGATGGAAGCTGGAGGCATGTAGATAAGTAATGCTGACTTGGAGAGATCATTCTCTAATTATGGACATATTCAGACATGCCACAAGAAAACACATTCTGACCAGGGGCAATCTTAATAATTTCTCCTTAATGTTTATTTCAGTACTAGTTGAAGGAAGTTTGCTAGCACGAGTCTTAGTCTTCATTATTATTTGGGGGAAGTAATTTAAGAATTACCATTGTTTTCAAAGAGTGCAATAAAATCATTGCTTTTTGTTACACTACCTTATTAACTGCAGTTTGGTCAGTTAATAAAGTATTCATTTACATCTTCTGTTCTATAGTCTGTGTTTTATAAAGCATCTCTTGGGGAACTTAACCAGGCAAATACAATAAAAAAAAAGGTGCCATTCCCCTTTATTAATAATAATGAAAAAGTAACAAGCTATTCCAGCAATCAGTTACACTTCTACATTATTTAACCTGTAATTCTTATAATTGAATCTCAGAACTCAATCAGAGGAAACTATACATTGTGTGTTTTCACGTTTGTCTTTTGTCCTATTAGATATACTCTGTGTGCAAGTGTCTAACCCTCTGTACTGTATAAACTTAACTTTTTCAAAATATAAAAGGGGAAGAGATAAGAAGAGTGGATGAGGAACTTCTACTCAGGGTGAGCAATTTTCGATCAAGTGTTGAGTCTCTCACGTTGACTGCAAATAACTTGGAAATGACTCTCTCTCTCTTAAAGTACATGCACTAACAAAGACAGACATGTCTGTACTTTCATTTTTTTGCTAACTGTAGTAACAATGTACCATTGCAGAGAAGACCCTGATAACTAAAAGAAAATCTATGGATCACCCAATGTATTTACACCATGTTAGGTGCCTCTTTAACATATGTTCTCTGTTAACAGGAACATTAATTACTAATACAAGTATACTGAGAAATATGTCCACCATTGCTTTTATTTTACTCAAATCAATTTCAACTAAGTATAAAACAATTTTCTGTATACTTCTCAAAGTGATTGTATCTCAGTTGTTCCAAATTTTGAAAACACATTGTAGAGACAGGTTAGACTTTAAGGGCTTGATTCTTTAAAGTGCTGCATGTTCAGGTCCTGATCCAGAAAGAACTTTAAGTGAAGCTCGTGCTTAAGTTTGCTGGATCAGCACCACACTGCTCAGTATCTTGTAGGGGAGAGCCCTTGAACCCTCATCCTGCAAAAGAGTTATTTGCATACTTAAATTCACACACAAGAACCCCCATTTAATTCAATGAGACTATTCATGTACATAAAGTTAACATTCTTAAGTCTTTGAAAGGCCTTAAGATTACTTCCAAACACAGAGAAAGTTACCTTTTACTTATTAAAAAATAAAAATCAAAAGCATTGAGCAAAGTGTTCAGGTTTGTTTAACTTACGTAGTAAGTGTACAGTATTAGTATGCAAGTAATATGCTCTTAGCTAAACAGTGGAAATTGTAGGTGGATATTTTTAGCTGCATCTGCTGATTGTTATCTATTGCAGCTGCAAGATCTGTCAAAGGCTTTTAGGACATGAAATATTCTGTAAATCTGACAATATGTATTTTTATAAAGTAACACTTCTGGGTAAAAAAGCACACAAATAAGCGAGTTTATAGATGTGATCTTGTATGACAACCCCATCTCTTGGAATGTTTGGTATTCTTAGCCATTTCCTTTCCCTCTTACATGATATTTGTCCAAACAATACTGTTTTTATTTTTATGCCATTCTAAGCTACACAAATACTACAACCTCTAATCTTAAACAAGGTGGCTTTTATTATTGTCAGCACAATAGTACATACTAGAACGCATGATTTGCTCTTCCTGGCTGTAAGAGGAATGCAGCATGGAGAGCTGCATGCCACAAAACCTTAGCTTCACAACAAAACCAGGAGAGTATAAGCCTATCAAGGGATAATTACTTGTAATTTGCACCATTTTGCTGCCAACCTTGAAAGTGGCTTAATATTGCCCCCATGGGGTAAAGTAGAATGATCTCTGTGGTAATTAACATGAGTAATCTGTACTCACCACCAGAATTGTGGAAAGTTTTGTTTATTGGACTTGATAAAAAGAAAACCTAATGGATCTTGATGTGATTTCCTAGGGTTAAATTCATTCCATTTGCTCTTTGAAGCTCTAGTGGCAGATCTGCCAGTAGGTGTGCTTGTAATGACCTGCTCCTGGTGCACTTCTACTTCACTGGAGTTTTGGGGGGGATGGGGCAGAGTTTCACAGGAAACCAATATGAAAAATATTTTATTTAAAAACAGTTCTCAACAGGACCCTTTGTCTGACAGGAGAGTTAGATCCCAAAGTACTTAACTATATGTACAGCGACTATATATATATACTTAGCTATATGTACAGACTTTCTGTGGCGACGAAAAAGGAAAGGAAACAGAACGCCTGGTCTGTGGTAGCCAAAAAGCCAAAAAGCCTCCCAGGGAATTTTCCCTGGGGTTTTTATTCTTGCTACTTCCCTGCTTACAACACTTCTAAGTGGTTAGATTCTTACGCATAGGAGGAGTGTACAGTGTACAACAACATAAGATAACAAACCCATATCTTGTGCACGTGAAAGCAAGCTGCGAGGGTGATGATCAAGTCAGCCAATAAGTTTCCTAATCACAGACGCTGGGGTGAAGGCCACTCCTGCCTCGTAGCCACAGACACAGTGTGCCGCACCTGTGGGCTGGCGATTCGGGAGCTATGCGTCCCTACAACTTTCCATTGATTTCAGTGGATTTTGAATTAGGTTGTGGGAACTTGCATTGAATTCATATGCATATAGTTAAGCTTGTGAGTGTTGGTTATATCCAGGCCATAGACCATGCCGTTCTTGCCTACTTGTTATGAAGAAAAAACTCAAATGTTACTCACATGTAACTTCTACTGGAGTTCATGTGAGTAGGGATATTTGGCTTCAGTTTCCTTGTTTGCACTTTATTGGCCTGCAAAGGGAGTAGTGGCTTGTCCAGAACATTGTTTATTTGAACAATCACAGGTAGAGTAAAGGAGAGGGGGATTAGTACATGCCTAATCATTTCATTGTTTATTTTCCAGTCATGAATGTTTGATATTTAAGGCTCAAACCCTTTTACCCTTTCTGACCTTTGCTGTCTGAATTTAAAATAATGCCACCCTAATTTACACCGAAAATATTCTGCTACAACAGTCTTGTAGATGACTGTGGCAGGACTGGGGTAAACCCCTTGAATGCCCTGCCAAAATGTTGGCCAAGCCCTGCTTTCTGGTAGGGAAGCCAGGCACAGGGGTCCAGGCAGCCAGCAATGAGCCCAGCTGCAGGCCCTAATGAGGGCCAGCTCACAGCAATGACTTGAGTTAAGTAAAGACAGCTGGGCTGAGGAAGGGGAGGGCTATAAAAGCCCTGGAGAAAGCTCAGTCAGGAGGCTAGCCTGGGAGGGGGATAGGAGGCTTACATCTGTCTCCACACCAAAGGCAGGGAGCTTCATGGTGGTTAGACTCTGGGAAGGGTCTGAATGGGGATAGCTGTTGGGGAAATAAGGGGGACTACATGGTTGCACTGTAAATAAAGACACAAGGGTGAAGCACCAAGAAGGGGTGGGGATTCTTTATTGAACCAGCCAACGCAGGGCACAGGCTCGAGAGGGCAGAGACCTGTGCGGACTCTGTGACAATGACCTTTTTAAAAACAAAAAAATTACACTGCTTATTGCTCATCAGTATGATAATGAAATGAAACAAAAAAACCCAGAACAAAAATTCATTAATATTTATTTGCAAAAAGTTCATTTCCTTTAATATCTGTGGTTAGAAAAAGAATATTCTATGAGAGAAACTGGTTTAATGCTTTGAATTACCCCTTCAATCTCTGTCTCAAAGAACACAGGGGAAAAGAATGTAGCCCTACTATCACAACAGAAACCTGGGAGGATATGAATTAATGAGAAAGATACTTGAAGTTTGTTATCATTGCGGTTCTTCCACAACAAGATATTAAACTGGTACTACTGGAATCCAGAATGTTTAAGGCTAGGTTGCATCTCCAATATTCACTGTATTTTGCCAAACAATCATATAGTAAGCTTTCACACATCCTCTATGCCTATCAAAGAAAGCATTTGATCTCGAATGCCATATTCAGTGCTCTCTTAAAAACTTTAAATGTTGCTATCTTTGCTTCTCCGAGCTTGTGTATTTTGGGGGTGCTGGATGAGCTGGTATTGCCAGTTAACACTAAGAAATGGACTGAAGTAACTATTTTAGTGGCCAAAAGAGTCCTACTGAGAAAATGGAAATCTGCAATTCCTCTCTTATATACAGACGGACTCAGTGAGCTCTCTACTACTGCATTAGTGGGGGGAAATAACTAATAAAAACGCTTGGAAAAAATATGAGGATGTCTGGTAACACATGACACTATTGCATAATTCTGAAGTTTAGCATATATTAGTCAAAATATATTAGATATTAGGTTATCTATTTATTTAGTCACTTTAATAATTGATGCCTTGCATGACATCTACAGGTTCAGGGTGGGGTTTTTTGTTTTGTTTTTCTCCAGGTTTTACAAATAACATTGACTTGTTGTTTATATGCTATTTCCATATTGTGCATATATTTATATATGCCTTGTTTCATTGTGTTTATATTTTATAGGCAAATAAAAATAAAGTTTAAAAAATGAGAAGATAAACTTTAGTCAAAACTGAGGCATCATTGTTTTACATTTATTTTAACTATTTCATCCTAGTGGTTAGGGCACTCTCCTGTGTTGGGGCACCACGCTGTGTGGAGTGGCTCACAACCAAGAGTGCCAACCTGAGGGCAGATTGTCAAAAGGCAGACGCTCCAAAGTGGTGATATGTTCTATAATAAGATTTCACCAACCCAGTAACAAATGTGAATGCCTGGATCACTATAACTATCTTACCATGGAATCACAGATAGTCCCTTTGTTCTCCAGTCTATCTTGCCAGCCAGGCAAACTGGACTTAGTGATAAATGGTCAGCTTCACACAAAAAAAGTCACAAAATATTCAAGTTGCTCCCAATCCCAAGAGACCAGTGGCTTGTACCAATTTATCTGGGGTCTTACATCTCACACTAAAGAGAACACTTGTAGCCAATCCTGTAATAAACTCACTGAAGGTTTCTTAACTAGGAAAAAGAAATAAGAAATTATTTATATGTTAAAGCAGGCAACATACGCACAAATGACTTAAGTCTATGCTTAGATGTAGTAATCTGTCAACACTGAATGACTTTTCAGGGTTTAACCCAGGTTTCCCATGCTGATCTCTGCTTTAGCTCCAAAGATTGCAACAGTCCAAACAACAAAGAGATTAAAAGGTCTCTTGTGACCCTGTTTTCTTTTAGGGGTTGTCTACACTGGCACTTTACAGCGCTGTAACTTTCTCACTCAGGGGTGTGAAAAAACACCCCCCTGAGTGCTGCAAGTTTCAGCGCTGTAACATGCCGGTGTAGACAGTATCCCAGCGCTGGCAGATATGCCCCTCTTGGAGGTGTTTTTTTAGAGCGCTGGGAGACCTCTCTCCCAGCGCTCTGCCATGACTACACAAGACACGTTAAAGCGCTGCCGCGACAGCGCTACCACGGCAGCGCTTTAACATTGCCAGTGTAGACAAGCCCTTAGATTTAGCCTTCCAATCAGTGAAAGAAGCTCCCTTGCTTGTAGCATTTCCAACGTGTGATAGGGCGATACACCAGCCCTTTGCATCATGAAGTTCCTTAATGGCCCGTTTAATCTTGATAGGCCTCCTTAATGGGCAGGGAGGGGAACGATTCCCATGTCTGGGTTCACAAGTTCAGAGCAAACATTTTCAAAGTTTGAAAGCAAAAAATGGGACAGATATTATAAGTGAGATTAATGCATCCAGCATTTCATAGAGTCTAAACACTAAATATATTATTATAAGATGAATACCTACTTTGAACAAAAGTAACACACAGGTGAGCTTTCCAGCTAAGAGTTTGTCAGTGCTCAGCTGACACCTACAGACTTGGCATCTGGTTTTCCAGTTTCACAGGGGGAGACTTGGTTTCCAGTCCTGCTCTAGTGCTGGGATTCAAACCTGGGACTCCTGCATGAGGAGCTGAATTTCCTAACTACTGGGTGATTGGGTATAAGGCATGCATCACCACAGCCTCCTCCAGTGGTTCTGTGAATCTAGTCCATTTATTTTGCTTTTATAAAGAAGTTTAAAAATGACACAAAATAATACATTTTGTTTCAGGCCAAACAAAAACAAGTTTCATTTGATCCAGAACAAGTATTTTTACTTTCAATTTACCAAAAAAAATGCTGAAAAATTTAGGTTTCAGGCTGACCACACACAATTTTTTGTTAATTTTTCAGAACTGCCGGTGAACCAAAAGTCAGATATTCATACAGCTCCAGTTATAAGCAACTGAAAACAGGGTCTTATAAGGGAAGTGTTGGGCAATCTTAGCTGTAGTAGGTACTATCAGTTCTGCCTGTAATTAACAAGTCTATCACATTAATGCTGTATAGGTCTTTGTAGCATCTGTCTGCTTACAATGGTTGTGGAATTTTGACTCCCACAATGGGAGTAAAAGAAATGCTATAATACTGAAGACTGTCCAGGTACAGAGTGATGAAATTAAAAGAGCTCATAAAATGAAGATTTTGGGTAACAATTTACTGGTCTTAATGCTTTAAGAATGAAAGTAGGATTTAAGAGTTATTTGTTCATGATAGATATATTGAATAATAAAAATACTATGCTTGGACTGCTCAGCCAACACTTACACACATGAGAAACTTTATTAACTACTCACCACAAGTATGGTTACTCACCTGCTGATGTATTTGCAGGATCATGTCCTTGATTTTAAAATTAAAAAGCATTAATGTATAAAAAAGACAAAAGTTACTCCTATGTAAGTGCTTGGAAGAACAAGCCTTTGGTGTGTATTATTAATAATTTTGTTTACTGTTAACTGGACTAATCATGTGGATGAAGCTAGAATCCTCACTCTTTTAAGTATTTGTAGGATTGAGCACTAAGCTCTCTATCCTATAAGCATCTATGTGCAGATGGACCCTTGTGCCTATGTAAAGCCTCACAGGTGCAAGAATCTATGAATAATTTTGGAGGATTTAGGTCCTATATTAGCATTTACCTAAGCAGTATTAACAATATTATTGACGAGTGAGGTTCTGGAGCAGCTATGCAATATGAGGAGTGGTGGCAACCAACCTCGCTAGTTTGTAACGTGATCTTGACAAATTTGTGAATTGGATTATCTGACAGGGCTGCCTGCAATAGTGGAGGACTGTCTCTATTACCAAGAAGGTCTCTTCCAGTCCTATGTTCCTAGGAATTATTGTTTTTCCCCATCAGCTAAAGTGACACTGTAACTGTTCATCTTATAGGGCCAAATCCAGACGTCCTCATGTAATTTTCACTCAGTGCTTTTTGAATTTTTTTTTTAACCATCTTGTTAAAAAGAGAAAATTTCGCAATTAATCAATCAATCAATAAATAAATACAAATAGAAAAATGTTGATGTCAACCACCTAGCCTCAAACTTTATTCTCAGTAACTCATTTGACCAGCTCAATTACAGATTTATGTATTTTTATGTAAAAGAAAATTACAAAAATTAACAAAATAAATAATGAAATGCAGCATCAAGGGACTTTGTTAAATACCAGAGAGATTTTTAAAGTTTACTATATTTTGGTTCCTGAACATATTGTATGTGTGTGTGTGTGTGTGTATATTAGTTTTATATACTAGCTCTTTAAAAAGTTAAACTAACTACACAGAATAAAGTTTAATCATATATATCATTAAAGTTGAATAGTCTATTTTTTGTAATAAACAGTTTCTCCAAATCTAAAGGGAATCTTCATTTTAAATCATAGATGTTCAAATTAATTCCCCCCCCCCACACTGATACTAGATTAAATGAGTCTACAGCAATGTAATGATTGCTGTAACAATCTTATTCTGCCATGCACTCTGATTTACCATAATGGGGACCAGAAATCGGATGTGGTGATTTCTGAGGTGTATATAGTTAGGTGAGTGCTACAATTTTGCTTTCAGTGTACTAAACCTTTATGTTCCTAAGGTGTATACCTATCTGTGTGGGCAGCTGAATTTTATGAAGCAGAGTTGATGGAGCATGAACCAATGTTCCCAAAGATTAATGCTCACCCTATGCCTCCCCTGCTTTGTGGATGCCATTAACAAGGTCAGACAGGCTACCTCACTCTATAAACATAATTTCACATCACATGGAAACAAAGTTAGTTGTTGTTTAATGCTTACTATTTGAGCACCACATCCCCCCCACTTTTAGCTTCTCCCCCCCTTTTAAAATTTTGACTCAGAGGGGTAAGGATGGTTACAAAGGATCAGTGTTTTGTCCTGGACAGTATGTACTGCAAACCTGGAGACACATTAGACCAGAGGTGGGCAGCCCGCGGCCCGCAGGCAGCACGCAGCCCATCAGGGTAATCCACTGGTGGGCTGCAAGACAGTTTGTTTACATTGACAGTCCGCAGGCACGGCTGCCCGCAGCTCCCAGTGGCCACGGTTTGCTGTTCCCGGCCACTAGGAGCTGCAGGCAGCCGTGCCTGTGGATGGTCAATGTAAACACATTGTCTCGCAGCCCACCAGTGGATTACCCTGCCGGGCCATGTGTGGCCTGTGGACTGCTGGTTGCCCACCACTGCATTAGACAGCTGGACTGTGGCCATATTGCCCCCTTGTGATTGTGGTGTGCAAGCCAATCCCGGTAATCAGATTATAGTACTCTAGTGCGCCTTAGTTCGAAATTCTATCCTGCTGTTAGGTAGGTGCTCTGTGTGGGGAAAGAAAGTGGCTCCCACAACCTTCTCCTCTCCCTTTTAATGCTCCACCATATTACAAGCTGGATTTACCCTAGAGTTTTGTATTTAGCAGTTTAATTTTGCACACACATATTTAAATCTTTCATATCTAACAAAAAAAAAATCCTTGTACTTTATTCTGTGCTACTTGCTGTTCTTTTCTTTCTGCTTCCTGGAGATCCTGCCATTCCTGGTACTCTCATCATTCTGAACACCCATACTATTCAATATCCTAAATAGGTTTGGACTCATGCCACATCTAGGAGTTTATGCTGGCTTGTTGAAAGCCAGCTTAGAATCATGATCTTCACTTAGCTGTTACCTTGAATTTGATCCTGCCTCACAGGCATTGACTATACTTAACATATTGGCCTCTTAGAAATGTAAAGAGATAGTTCTGCTGAATGAGGGTTTGCATTAGAAAAAAGCCACAGGTATTGTGAATATGAGTCTTTTTTACTAGAATTCAGAAAGGAGTCTAGTGCATATTGTAGGGGGAAAGATGATGCCAAAAATGTAACATAAATTGCTATGTAACTATGTTAACATATTCAAATCTTGTAGTGAGGTTTGGTTAAGAGCTAAATCCTTGGTTCCTGTTGCTGTCTAAGGACAGAATTTGTTCTTCTATATACTAAGACTCTCACTTTCAGTAGTAAAATCATCTAGGAGTCGTCTGCATCTTTCCCCCAGGAGTCATCTGCATCTCAGGATCTGACCATAATTTATCTACTGCATCCTCTAACAGATAAAGAGACAGCAACTCATATAAATTTACATAAAACATGTATAACACAAACTATAAGCCAAATACTGATTCAAGAGCCAGATCAGAACAGGCCGGCATACAACAAGCATGACTTAAACACTATTTAATGTATGTCAGGGAACAGAATGGCATGGCTATCACACATGGATAGGAGTGAAGAGGAAGGTTTGTGGAAATAATATTAAGATTTAGCACTTAATGTTCTTAATTTACAAAGTATGTTATTGTTATTAACTAAGAATAAATGCAGCATTCCACCATGAAAGGGCCAGCAGATTCCAAGTCACGCATGGGAGGATGGATGGGGTCATCAGATGTCCTCCTCCTCCCAACATATTCCGAGGCCCTAGGAACAGCCAGGAATGAATCTGAGCTTGGGAACATAGTGACTGTGTCCAATATACCCTTAAAAGTTTCCCGGCTGCTTATTCTCCCATGATAGCACCATACTTCAACAGCTAGAAGTAAAAGCTTGCAGAAGAAATAGCACAGGTTTACAGGTAACATGAACTATGTAAGGTTTCTTTAAAATTTTAAAACTCCAGTGCTTATGTAATGTTAGTTTCCAACTCCCACCCTCAAACCTGAAAATCCAGTAGTTACTATCTCAGCAAAAAATGACAACCAGTTTAAGCACTAATGCAAAGAAGTTGTTATAATTATAGACTTCATTATCACCCAGACATAATAGAATATAGTAAAACAATATGGGAAAATTACAGAGTCTTCAAGATTTAAGTCTTGTTAGTACCTACTGCTCAATTATTTTACATGATCTGGATGAAGAGCCTTAGGCTCAGTTCAGGATCCTGACAATGAAGCTGTCACACAGGAACAATTCAAATTACTGAGTATCAGAATCATGCTTTTTCTAGTGCCTTAGGAGAAGAGGATTATTTATAATTCCTTTGACCCTCATCTAGCCAATATTATCCACAAAAAGAAGCATAGCTACTAATGAACTGAAGTGGTTCAGTATAACACCGTATCTCAGTGGTGGCCAACCTGTGGCCCATGGGCTGCACGTGGCCCGTCAGGGTAATCCGCTGGCAGGCCGCGAGACAGTTTGTTTACATTGACCATCCAGAGGCACAGCTGCCTGCAGCTCCCATTGGCCAGGAACAGTGAACCTCAGCCACTAGGAGCTGTGGGCAGCCATGCCTGTGGACTGTGATGTGCCATGCCTTGGACTGTCAATGTAAACAAACTGTCTCGTGGCCCGCCAGCGGATTACCCTGATGGGCTGCGTGTGGTCCGCGGGCCGCAGGTTGCCCACCACTGACTTATCTGCTCGTCAGAGCCAGTGGAATGGAAATAAAAGTTTTTGTAGATGTAGGGGTCAGACCATATCATTTCTGAATGAATACAACAGCTAGCAATCTTACATATTCAGTACAGAGCCAATTCCAACTGATTCACAACTTTGGCAAATAACTGTTTCTAGCAAAGATTAAGCAGCAGAAAATCTTAAATTCAAGCAGTCATTTGTACAAGATTTTTTAAATCAGAATCTTGATTTTTTTTTTTTTGGTGGTGTCTAATAGTTAGCCAATTTCATGTTGGGTAGTGGTATCTACTAGTTAGAACAGGGGCCTGTAAATCAGGAATCCTGGTTTCTATTTCTGAGTCAGTCACAGTCTCCCTCCATGGGCTCAAACTCTGGCCGTTGGCAAATCATTCATAGTAGTCACCATTAAAATGTTTTCATTTTCTGTTTGAAAGTAATTTCTGTGATACAGTTTACTCATCAGTAATATCTCCCCACAGAATTGTTGCTTGCAGAACATTGAGACCGGTTACATGAAAGGTACTAATGAAACTCAAATGTTATTATTAGTGAGTTCATCGTGGCCTTAGTTTAAGATGCTATTATCTGCCAAGTCAGTCTCAATTTTGCTGGAGGATTTCACAAATACACCCTGTTGTTGTTGTTTTTAATAAGAGGACAAGTTGTTTGGAGCACTAACATAAGCCATTCAGAAAATTGACTGCAAAAGGGGACCAGAAATCCTTGTTTCAGAAGTCCCTTTTAAAAACAAAAACCCCCTTATTTCTGTTTGCCTCTCAGGAGTATGTCACTTTGTCTGTTAGGCAAGTAATGTAATGCTGGCGCTATCAGATAAAAACCACCACCAAAAATATACACACAGAACTTTTGGATCTCACAATCCAGAAGTGACTTGTTTTTCCTCAAGCCCTGTCTATCCACCATGAGTGGATTCATTCACAAAATGTGTTCCTCAAGCCTATCAATAAAAATTGTTGCAATAATGCATCCACCATCCACAAGAATATGCTGCAAAATAGTTTCTAGAGGGTACAGTTGTTTGTGTTCCACTAGTCACATATTTGCAGTACTTACCATTCTCTGTACATGATGCAAGGAAAGATCACACTGTTCATAATGTAAGAAATATTGATTAAGTAATCACCTTTCTATGTCTGGTGTGTGCTATATTAAGAAGCTAGGACTGCAATGTTATGAGGCAGGTAATGGGGAGTTTCAGAGGGAGTAGCAGCAGACTCTGTGCTTGGAGGTTGTGGGATTGGATGAGTCATGCATTTGGTCTGTCAGTGGGTTGATTGGTTGACTGTTTTTTTGTTCTGTATGTAGAGGCTGCATAGTTGGCCCGTGGGCCTCTGAATAACAAGGGTGCCTTGCTAAAGGCTGAAAGGCTCTAATCCTGGGAGCTTTGCTCAACCTAGCTGTTTGAAGTCTGAATGGTTAACTGCTCCCTGGTGGTGAGGGATCAAGTTGAGCTGAGCCAAGCTAAGTAGGGGATAATTTGTATAATAAGTAACTTCCTAGGCAAACAAAATAGCCGCAAACAGAGACAGTTAACAAGAGTACTTCAGAGGGAGTGTGACGGGCTTTCCTTTCAGGTTCAACACTAGGTGTGATATCAAGATGGCCAGCAATAGAACTGTGATGACCTGCAAGAGATGTACATGTTCTCTTTCTTGCCTGAAGACAGAAGGGATTTAATGTGCAAGTTGGTGGCTGTGCTGGAGGAAAAGATTATTGGATTGGAGGAGCAAGTAGACAAGCTACTAAGATTCAGAAAAGTGGAGGAATTCCTAGAAATTTGGGAAACTCCAGTACCCCAGGTACAAGGAAGAATGGAGCTGGTCACCAAGGAATCAGACAGAGGAACTGAGAGGGGGCCTGGCAGTTCATAACTACCAGGGGCAAGAGATCACAGCAGCATTCTACATGGTTGGAGACAGACGAGAAAAGGCAGGCTGTGGCCACCAGAGAGAAGAGGACCTTAAGAAATTCCAGACAGCTAGAAATTTTCAATTGATACCAGGTCCACAATGTGGAAACTTTGCAAGATATCTCTCAAGATCCAGCAAGTCCAAGGGAACAGAGAGATATACAGGACACATGAGGATGGTAGTTTGGCCCAACCTGTAAGAAAATAAAGCTTGTCTGAAAAGAGTTCTGCAGTCACTTAAGAAAGATAGTTGTTCCTTGCTGGAGATTCAATACTCAGAAGCATTGAAAGAACCTTCTGCAAGGGACAGGCTGACAACAGGACAGTGTGCTGCCTTCCTGGAGCCAAGGTATGCCACAACACTAAAACTGACTTCAGAAGCCTATCCAATGGTCAAGGATCTGTTGGTGATGGTTCATATTGCCACTAATGACACTGCATCAGGGGATATCTCATGGATGGATGACTTCAGGGAACTCAGAAGCGTGCTGAAGAAGAAGAAGATCCAAGTGATCTTCTCTGAGATATTTTCTGTCCCATGATTGAAGGAAGACAGAATGCAAAAAACTCTGGAAGTGAACAGTTGGCTTGGTAACTGGTGTACAGTAGAGGATTCTGAGGAACTTTGGTCCCCTTTCTACTGAGGTGGATGCCGTCCAAACTATACAGCTCTCTTTCTAGAAAAAAATGGACCAATCTCCTCAGGGACAGGCTGACTAGAGTAGTCAGAAGGGGGTTAAACTAACAGCAAAAGGTGAGGGTAAAAAGAGGGATGATACGAGCACTCAGCACAAAATTGAGATGTTGAGAACAACAAAACAAAAACAACCAATTAAGCAACCAAATGACACAAAAAGAAGAAATTATTTAATTGCCTATACACCAATGATAGGAGCCTGGGTACCAAATAAGAGAGATTGGAATTGCTCATCTAGTTGTTATTACTAAAACCTGGTGGGATGATTTGCATGACTGATGTTAAAATCAATTGTCATAAGCTATTTAAGAAGGCTCGAGTAAGCAAAAGAGCAGGGGCAGTGGCATCCAGTCAAAAATGGCACTACCTGTCTGAGTCACTGATAACTTGGGGAAAAAAATCTTCAGTGCTTATGGATCAATGTCCTAACAAATAAAGCACAGGATGGGGTATTAGTTGGTGTCTGCTATAAACCACCAAATCACAGAAGGGAACAGGATAACTACCTCCTTAAGCACCTTCTATAATGTGTAGGGGGAGAGGGGAAACACCTGTGTGATCCTGATGGAGGATCGTATGCTGGAGGTGTCACACTGCCAGTAATAAAACATCACTGGAAGTTCTGAACATTACAGAGGACAATTTCCTAACTCAAAAAGTGTTGCAGTCTATATGTGGGAATTCTATATTAGCCCTTTTCCTAACAGATAAAGAGGAACTGATCACAGAACTAAAAATTAATAGTAGCTCAGGTACAAGTGGTCATGACTGGATCATATAATCTGGAAGCAGAATAAAATCCACACCACTAGTAATTTTTTTATATCACACACACACACAGGGCCGGCTCCAGGCACCAGCTGAGCAAGCTGGTGCTTGGGGCGGCAGATTGTTCGAGGCGGCATTCTGCCCAATCCTAGGGCGGCACGGCCGCTTTTTTGTTGTTGTTGTTGTTCCACTCCGGCCGCCCTGTAGGGGGCGGTGGCACGGAGAACCAGAGTGCCCTGCAGGGCAGTCCTCTTCCTTCCCTCACCGCCGACCGGAGCAGAGCCCTCGCAGCAGGCGGCAGGAGGCGGCGCAGCGGGACGGGCCGCGTGGCAGCGCCCCTGCTGTAGCCCTGACCGCCCCCTTCTCTCTCTCTCCCCTCCGCTCCCTCCCCCCCCCCAGCCGGTCCCCCTGCACCCGTGCTCCGGCTGCGCTGCAGGTTTTTGTTTATTTTTTTGCTTGGGGCGGCCAAAAAGCCAGAGCCGGCCCTGCACACACACACACACACACACACACACACACACACACACACAGATTTAAAAGGGCCAATTTCACAAAGCTAAAAACAGTTATGAGCCAGATCAGGTGGGAGGAAGAATTTAATCAGAAAAATGACAATGACAATTGGAAATTAACTAAGTACACCTTACTAGTTGCCCAGAAAGCCACAACTGAGGAAGAAGGCTGAGCTGGATTTTTTTTTTTTTTTTTAAGAAATTGGATTAGAAAGGAGTGAAGGCTGCTAGAAAAAAAATCTAACAAATGGAAGAAAGGGGAAGTTGGCAGCAATGAATATAAATCAGAAGTTAGGAATTACAGAAAACTGATAAGGAGAAATATATGGCCAACAGAGTTAAGGACAATTAGGCGTTTTAAAAAATTATATTAGGAACATAAAGAATCCTGAAAATGGTATTGGTTCATTACTAGATGGTAGAATTATTAATAGTAATGCAGAAAAGGCAGGGGTGTTCAATAAATATTTCTGTTCTGTATTTGGGGAAAAAAACAGAAAAAATAATCTCTTCATATGGTGATTCTATTATTTCCACTCCACTAGTATCTCTGGAGGATGTAAAACAGCAGGTCCAGATAGTTTGCATCCAAGAACTTTTAAAAGAGCTGGCTGAGGAACTCGGTGGGACGTTAATGTTGATTTTCAGTAAGTTCTGGTGCACTGGGGAAGTTCCAGAAGACTGGAAGAAAGCTAAAGTTGTGCCAGTTTTAAAAAGGGTAAACAGGATTAGCTGGGTAATTATAGGCACGTCAGTCTGACATCCATCACAGGCAAGATATTGGAGTGGCTGATATGCTACTCTATTAATAAAGAACTAAAAGAGTATAATATAATTAATGCACATCAACATGTATTTTTGCAAAATAGACCCTGTCAAACTATCTTGATTTTTTTTATAAGATTACAAGTTTGACTGATAAAGTAACATAGTGTTGACACAATACACTTCAATTTCTATAAGACTTAGTTCCACATGACATTTTGATTTAAAAAACTAGCATAATATAAAATTAAAATGGCAGCCATTAAATGGATTAGAATTGGTAAATTGATAGATTTCAACATGTAGCTGTAGATGGGAAATCAAGCAGGTGTTTCTAGAGGGGTCCTGCAGGAATCAGTTCTATGCTACTTTACATTTTTAACAATGACCTGGAAAAAATAAAATCACTGATAAAGTTTGAAGATGACACAAAGATTGTAGGGGATTGGTAAATAATGAAGAGAATAGCTCACTGATATAAAGTGATCTGGATTGCTTAGTACACGGGGCAAAAGCAAACCACAGGCATTTTAATATGGCTACATGTCTACATTTAGGAACAAAAAATGTAGGCCATGCTCACAGAATGGGGGACTCTATCCTTGGAAGCAGTGTCTCTGAAAAAGATTGAGTGGCCGTGGTGAATAATCAGCTTGACATAAACTCCCAATATGATGCTGTGGCCAAAAGAGCTAATGTGATCCTGGGATGCATAAACAGGGGAATCTTCGCCAAGAGTAGAAAGATTATTTTGCCTCAATATTCCAGCAGCGGTCACATCAGTGCCAAATACAATGTTCAGTTTTGATGCCCACAGTTGGAGAGGTTCAGAGGAGGACCACGAAAATGATTAAAGGATTAGAAAACATGCCTTGTAGTGATTGAGTCATTGATGCCCTGAGTCCATCTATTTAGTTTAACAGAGAAAGTTAAGGGGTGACTTGATTACAGCCTATAAGTATCTACATGGGGAACAACTATTTCATTATGGGCTCTCCAATCTAGCAGATAAAGGTATAACAGGATTCAATGTCTGGGAGATGAATCTAGACAAATTCAGACTGGAAATCAAGTGTACATTTTTAATGGTGAGTATTTAACTGTTGGAAAAATTTAATCAGGGTCATGGTGGATTCTCCATCACTGACCATTTTAAAACCAAGATTGGATGTTTTTCTATAAAATATTCTCTAGGAATTATTTTGGGGAAGTTCTATGGCCTCTGTTATTCAGGAGGTCAGACAAGATGATCACAATGGTCCCATTCGGCCTTGGAAGCTGATTAGAATGGTCACAAAATTAGTAATTAACGAGGCATTGGAAGGTCAGAGTTAAAGATATATGTTGCAGTGTAATTTTCAGTTCTTTGATGTGCATACAGCATGTGATAATACTGACAAAATTAAAGTGGGCATGTTATAGAGTGCGTTGTTATGGGTGAGTATCATAAGGACAGTGAGCTAATGCCACCCACCTTCCTCCACAGGCGGGAAACTTGATGGGAACAGCAGTGATTGAAACAACCCCAGTTAGATGTGGGAGGAGAACTCATACTGAGCAGATGCAGAGGTGCTCCTCCCCTTCAGTCTCTAGACACTGATTGGCTAGTTTGGGGAGGATGCGAGCTCATTGGTCCCTCTCCACCCTTTCATTAATTTAAACCCTAGCCTGGGTCACACAGAGCATCTTTTTGCTCTGTTGCATCAGCCCCACCCTCCCAACACTACTGGTAAACTCAGTTGTGTTTTAATGATGCTGCGAGGTTTTGGGGTCAGGAAGGAATTTTTTCCTCCCATAAGGGCCGAATTGGCAGAGGTTGGGGGAGTTTTTCCATATTCCTTACAGCAGTGCTGCCCAATTATTCCTGTTGCACCCCCCTTTACCAATAATGATATCTGCCCTCCCCCCCCATTACTGCACAGTTGGCTAAGCAGCTTGGGCTGAAGGTGGAGCTGGTGGCAGATCTGGGGATGGGGAGGAGCTGGAGCTTGGGGGTGGAGAAGGAATGAGGATGGAGATGGGCTGGGGGTGGATCGGAGCTGCGGCTGGGCCAGAGCTGGGCTGGAGACAGAGCTGTGGCTGGGGATGGAGCTGGACTGAGGGGAAGAGCAGAGCTGCTGTTGGGGCCAGAGCTGGACTGGAGGCAGAGCGGGGCTGGGTGGCACTCCCTCCCCACCGCACCCTGATGTCTTGCCTGGGCTCCCCCAGGTGCTCCCCAAACATTTCTCCACGCCTCCTAGAGGGACATGCCCCAGAGTTTGGATACCACTGCCTTACAGCATCCTGGAAGAGCAGTTAAGTTAGACAAGAATAGAATTTAAAAATTAGTGATAGTACTTGGTAGGGATATTAGTCCATTGCATCTTGCATCTGGTTTACACTTTGATTAAAAGGATAAAGGAATGATTCTCAAAAACAAAAATTCCCTGAGATTTTACTGATACGCTCTGTGGTCATGGGACAAGGGAAGACCTTGGGGACTTCATGGGCCATGGTCCTTAATTTTAATGCCTTTGGCCCCCTTGCAATGCAGTGGGTGGTGGGACTCAGAAGAGTGAGCTGAGTCATAGGGCTAGGCTGAGGAGAGTGTACCCCAAGTTATGGGTTGCATGGTAGGAGCCCTGGAACCCTCCACTGGAACCACCTAAAATGCCTGGTTGGTGAGAGTATGGATGACATGGTAGGTCATCTCTCCCATCACACCTCCCCTGTGTTAAGTTTAATAAAGTTGCAGCCTGACACTTAAAATCCATCCCTGTGTTTACCTCATTCGCTGCCATGTCTACATCAATGCTTTGCAAATGGATGTGATAGTTTCCTTGACCTAGGGTCTTTTTGCTTAAGTGTCCAGTGTTGTAAGAAAATATACCCAAGCAACTCTTAACTCTAAATTAAGGATCCATCTGTGGCTGAAAATAGTTAAAGTATGTGTTCCCATTTCCTTGTTATTTGCCTCTCTTTTATCTAGTTTTAGTATTTTGTTCTTTTGATACCACAATAGTAGCTGTACATGCCACTGAGACAATACTTGGTCTAAACCAAGCTGTCATTTCCATGTTATAAAACTGATACCCAACTATCTAACAACATATTGTTACAGTTGATAGGCTTTTGAACTGCTCCACCAAATGACAGGTATTGTGGTGGCAAGTGACAGTGATGAACCTTAGAAGTTTTTCATATTCTGTTCAGACACAGTCTACGAAAAGCAATGCCTCTCTGAAGATTATCTGACTTTAAACCCAAGTAGAGTTGAGTGGAGGGAAAATGCTAGAAGGGAATATTTCACATTAAGAAAATATCAAAGCTGTGTAGGAGATGAAAGGTGGGGAATTTAAATCAATTCTCATCTATTTCTGATCTAAGGGAGGGTCAGGCTGAGGACTTGTTCTTTCTAGTCATTTCTCCCACCAACAGGTGGGTATGTCGGGGGGATAACTTGATTTAAGGATTTTTCTTCTAGCATTGATTATATAATAGTAATCATGAAGGCTTTAAAGATATGAAAGAATTGTTCTGACATAGCCAGTTGTGCAGAATGAAAAACATTATACATGTATTATTTAATTATCACTACTCTTTGTTCAGAATATGTTCGGTCACATAATAGGTGGTGATAGGCAAAATTCCAAAGATTCAGAGATGGTTTGAATTAAATTCCCAAAAGTACAGGGGCCAGATCCTCTATCCTGTTGAGGGCCTTTGTGCCACATTGGTGGAATAAATTGAATTTAAAGGTGTCTTAACTGATTTCCTGAAGACTCCCCCAGTTTCAGAGCCTGTTTCCAGATGGGACAGCAGAAGTATAGGAGGCAGGCCAGGGAAAGGGGTAGAGCCAGAGGACTGATACACTCTGGCTGTCCTCAGCTGTCCTAAGGCTGTGTTGGATTGGGGGCTTACTTATGTGGTGCCTTCTGGCTTCAGGACTGAGAAGCTGGAATGATGTCATAAAGCCACTTTTCTTCCTACCTGCCTCCCCATTCCCTGCCTGCCAAACTATCCAATCCCCAGTGACTTGCAAATTTGGGTCAGATATCTCATAGGAACAGGCTCACTGAACAGATTTCTGGTACTGTTCCTTACTGTTTTCAGTCAAGTAAAAAAAAAAAAAGGCTCCATCCACATTGAGTTGGGTGTAGCACAGGGGGTAGCACAGGCAGTGGTGAGCAGTGACACAGGCTAGCCACCCCAAGTACGTGCACAGACCCCATAGATATGAATTCGGGAAGGCTATCCCATGCCACCGCATGCCACTGCCCTTGCTACCATCGCTACACTACTATTTTTTGTGTGCTACCTCAAGCTGGGAATCACACCCTTAGCTCCAGGCGTAAATGTATAGTGAAAATACCAGTCTCAGAGACTCTCACACTCCACAAGCCTAATTGGGAAATTCTTCTTCTCCAATTTCTATTTCCAGTTGTGACCCGAGGAGCCTTGCAGTAGTTTTCATTAAAAGCAAAAATCAGGCACTACAGTTATTTCCAATTGCACTTGGAAGTGTAGGGAAATAACGCCCATTCTATCTGCTGATGTTTTATGATAAGCATCCAGTTATGATGAGATTGGGTTATTTTATTCGAAGGCTTGAATTAATGTTTATTATTTGGGGCACAAAACAAAAATTGAACCATAAACAGTGTTTTAATGGTGGAATGTGTGAACTATCCTAGTGAACTAGGAACGGGGTGGATTCCTTTTGGTTCCTTGGTTACCACCCTGAGAAGCGGTATCTGTAACAATTACCACTATGGAAGACACACTAAACCTAAGTTATTTACCCACATTTAAAACAATGAGTGAAATGGGGGAACTATTTGTCTCTCTAGCAGAGGAAGAGGACCAAATTTAAACACTAAGTTTGGCAGGTGCAACTCCTATGGAATCCACTGGCAACTACAATGCTTACACCAGACTGAGTTTGTCCTATAATGTGACCACACACTCACATTTTAAGGTGAGAAGTAGAAAGGAAAATAGAAACATGTCTAAAATAAAGAGATCTAAGAGAGCCAAGGGTGAGATCCAAAGTCAGGAATCAGAGCCAAGGGTTACAGCCAGGTTACTTGGAGTAAGGCAAGGCAGGAGCAGGGCTTGGAACTAGACAAGAGCAGGCGCTATTGCAGCCCTGGGCAAATGCTTTGAGTAGTTGGCAAACTGCTGCTGCTGGGCTTAAGAGCAAGCCTGCTAGTTTCCTTGGCCAATCAAGTGTGGTGTTCAGTCAGGTGATCTAGCTCAGAGGTTCTCAACCTTTTTGATACCAGGGACCAGCTTGCTGCCTTCCTAAACTGTGTCAGGGAGATCTCAGGGACCAGCACCAGTCCCTGGACCAGATATTGACAAACACTGGGGCTGACACAGTACAGCTCTGCTCATTAGGCTGCCAGGAGATGGAGCAGGCACAGCTGCAGGACCTTATGCCTGACAGTGTCTTAACACTGAATTGTAGAGGTGGCACCTACAGGTAAGAGAAAGCTTTGTGCGCATTAATCACATGCTGCTAGATACTTATTAGTACAGTTTCTTTGAGATACACACCTGTCATATGCAACTATTATTAAGCAAATAGCTCATTATTTAAATGTTTATTATATTCCTACATTTAAATTCCCACATTTAATAATCAGTTCTGGGGCCAGTTTTGTTCAAGATCTTCATTAGTGATATGGATGATGGGATGGATTGCGCCCTCAGCAAGTTTGCGGATGACACTAAGCTGGGGGGAGAGGTAGATATGCTGGAGGGTAGGGATAGGGTCCAGAGCGACCTAGACAAATTGGAGGATTGGGCCAAAAGAAATCTGATGAGGTTCAACAAGGACAAGTGCAGAGTCCTGCACTTAGGATGGAAGAATCCCATGCACTGCTAAAGGCTGGGGACCGACTGGCTAAGCAGCAGTTCTGCAGAAAAAGACCTGGGGATTACAGTGGACAAGAAGATGGATATGAGTCAACAGTGTGCCCTTGTTGCCAAGAAGGCTAATGGCATATTGGGCTCCATTAGTAGGAGCATTGCCCACAGATCCAGGGAAGTGATTATTCCCCTCTATTCAGCACTGGTGAGGCCACATCTGGAGTATTGAATCCAGTTTTGGGGTCCCCACTACATAAAGGATGTGGATAAATTAGCGAGAGTCCAGCGGAGGCCAACAAAAATGATTAGGGGGCTGGGGCACATAACTTATGAGGAGAGGCTGAGGGAACTGGGGTTATTTAGTCTGCAGACAAGAAGAGTGAGGGGGGATTTGATAGAAGCCTTCAACTACCTGAAGAGGGGTTCCAAAGAGGATGGAGCCCAGCTGTTCTCAGTGGTGGCAGATGATGAAATAAGGAGCAATGGTCTCAAGTTGCAGTGGGGGAGGTCTATGTTGGATATTAGGAAAAACTATTTCACTTGGAGGGTGGTAAAGCACTGGAATGGGTTGCCTAGGTAGGTGGTGGATTCTCCATCCTTAGAGGTTTTTAAGGCCTGGCTTGACAAAGCCCTGGATGGGATGATTTAGTTGGGGTTGGTCCTGCTTTGAGCAGGTGGTTGGACTAAATGACCTCCTGAGGTCTCTTCCAGCCCTAATCTTCTATTATTCCTATTACAAATCCCTGCCCAGATAAAAATATTTGGCCACTGACTTTGAGTATTATCTGATCCAATGGTATCCCTGTTCTTGAATCACTTCACTGACCCCACTGTTAAAATGCTGCCTCTTCTGAGATGATATGGGCACTATTTAACACCTTGCACTTCAACAGTACACAATAGTAATGAGAGAATATGAAAAAAGTGAGTAATCTAAATGAAGTTATAGGGGAAATTATAGGTAAAAAGAATATAGTTACTTAAAATGGAATTTTGTCAAGACACAGGCTTCATAGTTCTGCATTTTGGAAGTAGTACATTATAAAAGCGATGGAAAACCTCTGGATAAGGCTTCATAAAAAGTGAACTGCTTTCACAGACCTCTAGCGTATAAAAGGTTCCTCTATTTTCTACAAGAAAAAATTTTCAGAACATATTTTTCACATTTTAATATGTCTTTTTATGCTCAATATGATGCAGTGATATGAAGCATTGGATCATGTTTAATGCACACTGGCAACAATAGGTTGGAATTAAAAAAAAAATCTATACAGACTGAATCTTGTCTGCAGCAGAGAGACAATGCCCCTGACAATGACGGAATGCCCCTGACAATGACGGAATGCATCACAACTAAATAGACATTTATGCATTACAGAATCTCTTTGGAAGGAGTTAAAGTAGTCATCATTGATCATACTGGAGCTCAGATCCTATCAATAGACTGATCAGGAAAATAATGAGACTTTTGCAAAAAATTGATTTTATCTGAAGCTCACAAGCCAAAAAAAGCCACTGGGAAACTGTATGGAAAATACTTATTGAATCTCATCCCTACTAGAATGTAAAATACAGCACAATACATTGTAACCTATGTATAAGGCATATGGTTACAAATCTCACTCTGGTACATAAGTAGTTCAGGTCCGAGCACTACCGAATGCCATTTTATATACCCATGTTATTATTCACCTCAGTGAAATATGCTCTTTGGCTCTCAAGAATAGAAATGGTATGATGAATATAATATTAGATAACACAAAACTACGTGGACAACAGATGCAGTGGTGTAAAATTAGGGCTATATTCCATTTCCTTGGAATAAAGGCTTCCCGTATCAATATTTTTAAATAAAATGTGCCATAGAAAAAAAGAAAAATCACTTTAATTAAGTAACACCACATATCAACATAACGAATGCCTGGCTACTCAATATACCCCTGCAATTTAATGAGGATATTTATTTATAGAGTATTATTTTTTTGGAATCTAACTATCTGAAATCTTTCCATGTTATGAAAGTGATTTGCAGAGATGAAGTGAGCTTCTGCTGGAAAGGGAGTTTCCCTTTAGCTAGAAAAAATAGATCAAAAAGTTGTTACCCTTGGATGGGAAAATTAGTTTGAATTTATAATTGAGCCTCACTTCCAGAGTGCCTCTTAGAATCATAGAATATTAGGGTTGGAAGAGACCTCAGGAGGTCATCTCTTAATGTCCAGGAGCAGTGTTGCAAGGATTTTCTCAGTTTCGGACCCTCTTTAGTCCTTCAGGTGCCACAACAGTTTGTTTTATGTGGCCTAGCCCTCCAGCTAGGGTATGTTTCAGTTCATTCCCCTGTTGGGAATAGCAAAAGTACAAAACAAGAAAATCTAACATCTAAGCCTGGTCCTCAACCCCCTACTGGGCACATAGGTTCAGCCTCCTTCACTTCTGCTCATCCCTCCTCTTTTAGTCTGGGGAAGGATAGAGGAACCCACATCCACCCTCTCTTCTGGGTTCCAACCCAGGGTCCCGCCTTTAGTCAGGTAAGGACTGTTTCTTCACCCCTCCACCTTTGACCTGTTTGTCAACATTTTCCCAGGACATGGGACTTTCTGCTATCCCCACCTGGATCTGTGGTTTTACAGCCTCTTCTTAGCTAGCTACAAAGGTGTTTCCTCAAAGACCTCTCCTAGCCCCTTGGCTGTGGTTTGATTAATTACTCTGTCTCTCATCTTTAGGACAGTCAATATTTCCCTCCTCCAAATGGCAGTTCCTCCTTAGCCCTCTCCCTGGAGCTGAGATTTGTGTTTCTGGCCTCTTGCCTTGGAATAATCAGCTGCAAGGCTTTGCCAGCTCCCTTTATCTGAACATTTTCTTCCAATCTTATGGGTTTAGCCTGCCAGCCTTCTCCTGTCAGCACAAGCCCTGTTGTGAAAGAGTTGGCAGCCTTTATGCTGGTCTCCTTCTCCCAACTGCATCCCACAAGCTGGAAGAGTATATTGAGTGGGGTCCCACAAGGATCAGTGCTGGTTTTGGTTCTGTTCAATATCTTCATCAATGATTTAGATAAAGGTATAGAGTTAAAGTTACAGTTATAAAGTTTGCAGACAATACCAAGCTGGGAGGGGTTGCAAGTACTTTGGAGGATAGGATTAAAATTCAAAAAGATATAGACAAACTGGAAAAATGGTCTGAAGTAAATAGGATGAAATTCAGTAAAGGACAAACACAAAGTACTCTGTTCCTTCCTAAGTAATCAGCTGCACACATACACAATGGGAAATGACTACTGTGACATTGCACTCTATATGATTTTATGAAAGTATGCTGATGAGTGTGAATATAATGTAACTGGAATATGCTTCATGCAAAAGGTCTCTTGTAAGGTATCATTACAAAGCTTATAATCTACTGAGTGTGATAATCCTATTTGTATAAATGTACCACTCTTGTATCTGAAACTAGAAATATGAAATATAACTCTGAGGGCCTATTGTAATTATGCAAAGTGTGGACCATTAATGGTGGTTTAGAATCTTGATGACTCCCATTAACCAGGACAATTGACTGCAGGTGGCTCTGTTTTACCTGTAAGTCTTCCTGTATACATGTGTGCTGGCAAGTGGATAATGAAGTCTTACAGTGACATGTGATCATGTCACCCGAACTGGAATCCCTCTTTAACCTGGTGCTTTTCCATTGAGAAGGAGGGGTGGGAACCCAGAGGGGGACAAAGGATTCCTGTCTTATGCAAAAGATATATAAGTGGGTGGAACAGAACAAAGGGGGCTGCAATCATGAGAAATCCCCTACTTACCACCTGAGCTGGAACAAGGGCTGTACCAGGGGAAAGGATTGTGCCCAGACTAAGAAGGTGTCCAGTCTGTGAAAGAAACTTTTTGAAACATCTCTGAGGGTGAGATTTTATCTGTATTCAGTTTTATTACGGTATTAGGCTTAGACTTGCATGTTTTATTTTATTTTGCTTAGTAATTCACTTTGTTCTGTCTGTTACTACTTGGAACCATTTAAATCCTACTTTTTGTATTTAATAAAATCCCCTTTTACTTATTCATTAACCCAGAGTATGTATTAATATCTGGGGGGCAGGGGACAGCTGTGCATATCTCTCTATCAATGTTACAGAGGGCGAACAATTTATGAGTATGTATTTATGTATAAAAGCTTATACAGGGTAAAATGGATTTATTTTGGGTTTTGACCCCATTGGGAGTTGGGCATCTGAGTGTTAAAGACAGGAACACTTCTTAAGTTGCTTTCAATTAAGCCTACAGCTATTAGGAGACGTGGTTCAGACCTGGATCTGGATTTGCAGCAGGCTAGCAGGTCTGGCTCAAACCAGGCAGGACACTGAAGTCCCAAGCTGCCAGGGCAGGAAAGCAGGGGCAGAAGTAGTCTTGGCACATCAGTTGGCAGGCCCAAGGGGGTTTCTGCAGAAAGGGATCTGGGGTTATAGTGGATCACCAGGTAAATATGAGTCAACAGTGTAACACTATAGCAAAAAAAGCAAACATCATTCTGTGATGTATTAGCAGGAGTATTGCAAGCAAGACATGAGAATTATTTCGCTCTACTGCACACTGATTAGGCCTTAACTGGAGTAGTGTATCCAGTTCTGGGTGCCATATTTCAGGAAAGTTGTGGACAAATTGGAGAAAGCAATTCCAGAGAAGAGCAACAAAAATGATTAAAGGGCTATGAGGGAAGATTGAAAAAATTGGGTTTGTTCAGTCTGGAGAAGAGAAGACCGAGAGAGGACATGATAACAGTTTTCAAGTACATTAAAGGTTGTTACAAGGAGGAGGGGAAAAATTGCTCTCCTTAACCTCTGAGGATGGGAGAAGAAGCAATGGGCTTAAACTGCAGCAAGAGTGGTTTAGGCTGGACAATAGGAAAAACTTCCTAACTGTCAGGGTAGCTAAGCACTGGAATAAATTGCCTGGATAAGCTGTGGAATCTCCACCATTGGAGAGTTTTAAGAGCAGGTTAGACAAACACCTGTCAGGGATAGTGTAGATAATAATTAATCCTGCCATGAGTGCAGGGCACTGAACTAGGAACTTCCAGTCCTAAGATTCTGTGATTCTCCTGGTGATTAATAGTTAAGCAAAAGATGCAGAGCTGTTTTGGGGGAAAAGAGAGAATATGTAAAATGCCCTTTATCTTAATACAAAGAATCTCCAACTTGATAATTATAGGATAAAATGAGCTCAAAATACTTGTGGTACAATATGAGAAGTTTTAGCTCTAAACATTTTAAGCTATACCCTAGGCATGTCTAATAACCTCTGAGCGACAAAGCACAACATGCACTAAAGAGTAGGTAAGTGAACAAAATAATTTATATAACAGAACATGAGGCTATAGATAGTCCGCTTTGAACAAAGAATATTAAAATCAATCCTAAACCTCCCTGGAAGCCAATATTGAGACCACAGTGACTGTGAAACATGCTGAGTTGATGTTACTGAATTCTAGAGAAATTGCAGTTTATTCAATACATTACTAGGAAGATCTGTACAAATGAATTAAAATAATTGTATCTTGGGATAATGAAGTCAGGGATGATCGTTGAAAGTATATTTACTGTTGTTACAATAGTTGTGAATGGCTGGGTTGCCCTGTTATGTTACAACTTTCAGGAGAGGGCTAAGAAACTCCTCATGAAGTTCCTCTCATATTCTATTGGAGAGGTTGTGTTTGCTCCCCCCTCTTTGAGTGCTCATATTGCTCCATGACATGAATGAAGCCAAGCTACCAGTGTCTATCCCTGCCTGCAGCTGCTTCTGGGAACCCTATTAAAAGAGGGCTCCCTCACCACAGAGGGGTTCTGTGGAAAAGCTCTAGGCTGTAACATCTCTCCCAAATCATCTCGGCCGGCCGTGTCAGCAAAATGCCCCCGACATACCTCTCATACCAGGCTACCTAGTCCTTTTCCCACCTCATGTGATCCCCAACTTTATACAGAGCCTTCTGAGGAGTAAGGGGGAAGGGACCAGAGCAGATCAGGGGGCATAACCTGGACCCAAACGTGGCAAAGCAAAATTGCCTCATGGTGTCAGTGTAAATAAAAAAAATATGCAAAAGAATGAAAACTGGAAAGGCTGATGCAACCTCCAGAGAATGTTGAAGACCAAACACAATTAAAATTAAACATTAATTAAAAGAACAACATGTAAGACTGGAGAACATTGACATTAATCAGAAATTATTCAGCTGTGTTGATGGAGCCCCTTAAAAAATAAAAGCTATCCACGTTCCATCAATATGGCAGAGATAAGTTAGATTTGCCATAACTGAACCCAACAAAAATATATAAATTCTGAAAAGTAAGGGGTACAGAAAAGAACCCTTTGGGATCTTCACAGTACTATTCCAAATCATGGAAAATAACATCTACAGGGAAAAAATAACTGTGAAAGAGTTATATAAACTGTTTCAGAGGGATCCTGAAATGTTGTATAGTCCATAGCTCTCCCATCACTGATATAATTTAGTAAACAGGGTGTCACTCTGAGCTTGGGTATGTTTCTAAGCTATTGTTACACTCTCTGTTCTCTGAAAACTTCATCAATTTACAGTTTTATATTCTATACACTGCACCTTTACATTGCTAAGAACTCTATATGAGTGAAAAGGCAGCAGCCATTTTGTTCTCAGAACTGCAGCAGGCTATGCAGAGCACAGAGTGCTCCCTCCTTGAGATTTTACTTTTGTGATAGCCCCTTATTTATAGAGACACAAGAGGTTGCACAGAATCAATGCATCTCCCTTTTGTAAAAGGTGTTTTATGGAGTTCTAATTAACCTCCTATCTTATGAGAGAAACAGGTTGCCACATAGCTTGAATTCCAGTTTTGTCGTCTCTGTTTACTAGAGACTACACAATCTCTGGAATGCTATGCAGCACAAAAACACCTAGAGGCTGAATAATACACTGCAAGTACATTTATTACACGGATATCCCAGTTAAAGCTAACCAGTATTTAATACTGCAACATCTTTCCTGGAAATACATGACCATGTCCACATTGTTTGACAGGCCAGTAGATGACAATTGCCTACTCTACTCAGTGGTGGGTCTTGTACAAAATTTTAGTGAGAGCGATGTAACTGTTTATTATGCCACAATGATTGGATCGTTAACATTTCCCTTTATTCCCCTTAAAACCTATAAACCAACTACATTCAAAACGTCTTGCTTAAACAACCCTTTCAGGGGACAGGGGGCTGCAGACAAGGGAGTTTGAGAGGGAGGCTTACGATGGTTAGGAAGACCCGTAACACCTGTGCCAGCACTGCTTCTGTATCCTCCACCTGCGCCTGTAGCCAGACAGAGCGCCTGAGCATGGATGCTTCTACCCAGATCCTGGTGTGATTTTGCAGAGACTGTAATTTGCAATTTCCACTTACTGATATCCAGGCTGGGGGGACCATCCAATGTGAAAGGTGCCTGCTGGTGGAATCTCTCAGGCAGCAGGTGGGAGAGCTACAGGAGGAAGTGGCTAGGTTGAGGAGCATCCGAATCCACGAGCAATTCCTGGACAGTGTCCATGTGGAGACAGCAGAGGTAGCTGTCCCAGTACACAGGACTGCTGATACACCACTGGTGGAGGAGGGGATGGCTCAGGGTGGACACTGGCAGCTGGTTACTTCTGGCAGCAGGCAGTGCTCCACCCCTGCTCCGAACCCTCCCGCCGTGGTAATAGGTAACCGTTATGCTCTTCTTGATACAGGAGAGAAGGAATCACCCCCTACAGTAAAGGAGAAGCCTCGTACCCCTAAGGCTGGGAGGTCTGCTGCCACCACTGCGAATAGGAAACGTAGGGTAGTGGTGGTCGGAGACTCTCTGCTGAGGGGGACGGAGGCGCCCATCTGTCACCCTGACATTTCATCTCAGGAGGTATGCTGCCTGCCGGGGGCCCGTATCTGAAATGTTACAGAGGCATTGTCAAGGATTATCCAGCCCTCTGACTACTACTCCATGCTACTCATCCATGTGGGCACAAATGATACTGCGCGGTGTGACACTGAGCGGATCAAGAGTGACTACAGGGCTCTGGGAATACGGGTGAAGGAGTTTGGAGCGCAGGTGGTATTCTCTTCCATTCTTCCTGTCAAAGGTAGGGGCCCGGGCAGAGACAGATGCATCATGGAGGTGAATGCCTGGCTGCAAAGATGATGTCGCCAGGAGGGCTTTGGCTTCCTTGACCATGGGATGCTATTCGAGGAAGGACTGCTAGGCAGAGATGGCGTTCACCTTTCAAGGAGAGGAAAGACCCTATTTGGACACAGACTGGCTAACCTAGTGAGGAGGGCTTTAAACTAAATTCGACGGGGACAGGTGAGCAGAGCCCACAGGTAAGTGCGGAACATGGAGACCTGGGAGATGGGTCGGAAACAAGAGGGAGTGTGGGCTATAATGGCAGAGAGAAAGGAGGGTCAGGGCAAAACTGGGAGGAAAGATCGAACCAGTATCTTAGATGCCTATATACAAATGCGAGAAGCATGGGTAATAAGCAGTAAGAATTGGAAGTGCTAATAAATAAATACAACTATGACATTGTTGGCATCACTGAAACTTGGTGGGATAATACACATGATTGGAATGTTGGTGTGGATGGATACAGCTTGCTCAGGAAGGATAGACAGGGGAAAAAGGGAGGAGGTGTTGCCTTATATATTAAAAATGTACACACTTGGACTGAGGTGGAGATGGACATAGGAGACAGAAGTGTTGAGAGTCTCTGGGTTAGGCTAAAAGTGGTAAAAAACAAGGGTGATGTCATGCTAGGAGTCTACTACAGGCCACCTAACCAGGTGGAAGAGGTGGATGAGGCTTTTTTTAAACAACTAACAAAATCATCCAGAGCCCAAGATTTGGTAGTGATGGGGGACTTCAACTATCCAAATATATGTTGGGAAAATAACACAGCGGGGCACAGACTATCCAACAAATTCTTGGACTGCATTGCAGACAACTTTTTATTTCAGAAGGTTGAAAAAGCTACT
>NW_020664409.1:66216779-66250393 GCF_002925995.2 Terrapene triunguis | reverse complement strand
GTTGCTTTTTACAGATTCAGACTAACACGGCTACCCCTCTGATACTTGACACCATGCAAGGCACTGCATTTAGCCGTATGGAATGGAAATCTATCAACCTCATGAAGAAACTTGCGCAAATACAGACAGATATCATCTTCCTTTGCAAATGCAAACGGATGGACATCATACCAAATGGACTGAAGGTGAAAAATCCATTGCTATCTACATACTGCACAGACCACAGTGAGAGATTATGCCATACTCTATCAAAGAAACTGAGGAACCACCTGATCAGCATCCTATACAGCAAACAGATAAACATCAAGAAAGAGCTCTCCAACCTGGAGACTTTCATAAATAACCAAGCCTCCACACAAATGGACTTTACTAAAATAAGACAGGAGATCTACATTACACACTTCACCTCTCTACAAAGGAAAAAGGACCGTAAGCTGTCTAAAATCCTACCTGCCACATGGGGCCACAACAGGGGTACCCCTAACTCACCCAGCAATATCGTCAATTTATCCAGCTACACACTCAACCCAGCAGAAGATTCTGTCCTATCTCAGGGACTCTCTTTTTGCCCCAGCACCCCCACGAACATGATACTGTTCTGCGGTGATCTGGAAGCCTACTTTCACCGCCTCCGACTCAAAGAATACTTTCAAGATAACACTGAACAGCGCACTGATACACAGATACCCTCCCACCAACAACACAGGAAGAAGAACTCCACATGGACTCCTCCTGAGGGTCGAAATGACAGTCTGGACCTATACATAGAATGCTTCCGCCGACGTGCACAGGCAGAAATTGTGGAAAAACATCGCTTGCCTCATAACCTAAGTCGTGCAGAACACAATGCCATCCACAGCCTCAGAAACCACCCTGACATTATCATCAAAGAGGCTGATAAAGGAGGTGCTGTTGTCATCATGAACAGATCTGACTACCAGAAGGAGGCTGCCAGACAACGATCCAATACCAAATTCTACGGGCCACTTTCCTCAGATCCCACTGAGGAATACACTAGGAAACTGCACCATCTACTCAGGACACTCCCTACACTAACACAGGAACAAATCAACATACCCTTTGAGCCCCGACCGGGGTTATTCTATCTACTACCCAAGATCCACAAACCTGGAAATCCTGGACGCCCCATTATCTCGGGCATTGGCACTCTCACTGAAGGACTGTCTGGATATGTGGACTCCCTACTCAGACCCTACGCCACCAGCACTCCCAGCTATCTCCGTGACACCACTGATTTCCTGAGAAAACTACAATGCATTGGTGACCTCCCAGAAAACACCATCCTAGCCACCATGGATGTGGAGACTCTCTACACAAACATCCCACACACAGATGGAATACAAGCTAGTCAGGAACAGTATCCCTGATGATGACACAGCACAGCTTGTTGCTGAGCTCTGTGACTTTATCCTCACGCACAATTATTTCAAATTTGGTGACAATATATACCTCCAGACCAGTGGCACCGCTATGGGCACCAGCATGGCCCCACAATATGCCAACATTTTTATGGCTGACCTGGAACAACGCTTCCTCAGCTCTCGTCCACTCATGCCCCTTCTCTACCTACGCTACATTGATGACATCTTCATCATCTGGACCCATGGGAAGGAGACCCTGGAAGAATTCCACCATGATTTCAACAGCTTCCACCCCACCACCAACCTCAGCTTGGACCAATCTACACGGGAGGTCCACTTCCTAGACACCACAGTACAAATAAGCGATGGCCACGCTAACACCACCCTATACCGAAAACCCACCGACCGCTACGCCTACCTTCATGCCTCCAGCTTCCACCCCGGACACACCACACGATCCATCGTCTACAGCCAAGCGCTGAAGTACAACCGCATCTGCTCCAACCACTCAGACAGAGACCAACACCTACAAGATCTTCACCACGCATTCTCAAAACTACGATACCCACACAAGGAAATAGAGAAACAAATCAACAGAGCCAGACATGTACCAAGAAGCCTCCTGCTACAAGACAGGCCCAAAAAAGAAACCAACAGAACTCCACTGGCCATCACCTACAGTCCTCAGCTTAAACCTCTCCAACGCATCATCAGTGATCTACAACTCATCCTGGACAATGATCCCTCACTTTCACAGACCTTGGGAGGCAGGCCAGTCCTCGCCCACAGACAACCCGCCAACCTTAAGCATATTCTCACCAGCAACCACGCACCGCACCATAACAACTCTAACTCAGGAACCAACCCAGGCAACAAACTTCAATGCCAACTCTGCCCACATATCTACACCAGCAACACCATCACAGGACCTAACCAGATCAGCTACAACATCACCGGCTCATTCACCTGCACGTCCACCAATGTTATATATGCCATCATGTGCCAGCAATGCCCCTCTGCTATGTACATTGGCCAAACTGGACAGTCACTACGCAAGAGGATAAATGGACACAAGTCAGATATCAGGAATGACAATATACAAAAACCTGTAGGATAACACTTCAACCTCCCTGGCCACACAATAACAGATGTAAAGGTAGCCATCTTACAGCAAAAAGACTTCAGGACCAGACTCCAAAGAGAAACTGCTGAGCTCCAGTACATTTGCAAATTTGATACTATCAGATCAGGATTAAACAAAGACTGTGAATGGCTATCCAACTACAGAAGCAGTTTCTCCTCCCTTGGTGTTCACATCTCAACTGCTAGCAGAGCACCTCACCCTCCCTGATTGAACTAACCTCGTTATCTCCATACTGATTTATACCTGCCTCTGAAAATTTCCATTACTTGCATCTGAAGAAGTGAGGTTCTTACCCACGAAAGCTTATGCTCCCAATACTTCTGTTAGTCTTAAAGGTGCCACAGGACCCTCTGTTGCTTTTAACTGAAGTAGTGTAACTTAGCTCGATTTACCGTGGTGATGTAGACCAGCCCTATGTGTCCCATATGCCTTATGGACTTCTGGCAGAAGATCGTTGATTTAGCCATTACCCCTTTCAGGCAGGGCATCACTTTCAGCAAACTTACTCAGTACCAGCAGGTAAGTCACCAGTGGACAAATCAAACAATAGTTCCACATGATACCTCCCATCTCTCAGAGATTCTCTGAGAGGCAGCAGACAACAATCTCTCAAACCATTCCTGGTCCCAGCCAGGCCTCAAGTGCAAAGTGATTGCTGTTCTTCTTCCCTGGTCTCCCCTTTTAGTCCCTCCTGCTAACTCTGACATCTACTACAGGTGGCACAGTCACTGCTAATTGAGTCCACAGCAGCTCCCCATCACAAAATAATATAACAATGTAAAAAAAAAAAGGAAAATCACATTATTAAAATACAGTACCAATCTGTCACCTTCTGTACCATTTGACATACAACTCATTACATTGTTCATCAGTGAGGAATGAATATTTACCTGCTACCCAGAAGTATAAACTGACACACAATGGACTGGAGGAGAATTAAAGTTTTTTGTAGTCAGCATGAGTTGTAAATATTAAAGGGTTGTTGTTGCTTATGTCAGCTCTTTACAAGATCCTTTATAAAGGGGGGGAGATTCTGACATAACTGATGGCCACACAGATAAATATATTCCCAGTAAGTGGGGGGATGGGAAGGGAGAGAAACCATTTAAAGCCAGAAACCTTTTGTGACTAAAAGGAACTGTGGATTCAATCAATCTTCACTTGGAATAACAGATTGTATGCAATTTAACTTTTATGGATTCGGGATTACAGGTACATTTACCTTAACACATTATTTTGCCCATGGATTTGTAATGCAATCCATCAATTTTTAATTTAGTTGTGCATTTAAATAACTCTTCTTAGGAATAATTAAATGTGGGTGTTTTGCAGTATTATCTAAACATATTGTTTCCTTGTTATAGTGATGATGAACTCTGAATAATTAATTGTGATGTAAACTGTTAAAGAAAACATAGCTCTTAACCCACAGGAAACTAAATAGCATGTAGGTACCAAACTCTGACTATAGCTGTCATAACTATAAAGGGAAGGGAAACAGCTCTCCTGTGTACAGAGACTCCAAATCCTTTTACCTGTAAAGGGTTAAGAAGCTCGGGTAACCTGGCTGACACCTGACCCTAAGGACCAATAAGGGAACAAGATACTTTCAAATCTTGGGGGGGGGGGGGGAAGGCTTTTGTTGTGTGTCCTTTGTTTAAGGGGTTGTTCGCTCTTGGGACTGAGAGGGACCAGACATCAATCCAGGTTCTCCCCATCTTTCTAAACAAGTCTCTCCTATTTCAAACTTGTAAGTAAAAAGACAGGCAAGGCGTCTCAGATTTACTTTGTTTTCTCAACTTGTAAATGTACCTTTTACCAGAGTGTTTATCTTTGTTTACTGTACTTTGAACCTAAGACAGAGGGTGGGGGGGGGTCCTCTGAGCTCTTTAAGTTTGATTACCCTGTAAAGTTATTTTCCATACTGATTTTACAGAGATGATTTTTACCTTTTTCTTTAATTAAAAGCCTTCTTTTTTAAGAACCAGATTGATTTCTCCTTGTGTTAAGATCCAAAGGGGTTTGGATCTGTATTCACCCGGAGTTGGTGAAAGGAGGGTGGGAGGAAGGAGGGGGGATGGTTAATTTCTCCTTGTTTTAAGATCCAAGGGGTTTTGGATCTGTATTCACCAGGGAATTGGTGAAAGGTTTCTCAAGGCTTCCCAGGGAGGGAATTCTTGAGATGGTGGCAGCGGACCAGAGCTAAGCTGGTAGATAAGCTTAGGAGTCCTCATGCAGCCCCCCACTCTTGTACCCTAAAGTTCAAAGTGGGGATACAGCCTTGACAATAGCATTGAGTGGCAGCTAGGGGAATCCCAGGCCTGGGATCAGGGTAGATTTCTGACTGTGGAAGCTGGGATTCTAGGGTTGAGCAAGACCATTCTTTCTTCCTCAGTGGTACCACACCCACCCTGCTGGCTTTTTCCAAGGCCTCCCTTAGATTGGGAACTGGCGATGTAGGAAGGCTGAAAAAGAAGGCAGATCATTAAAGGAAGAGAATTCTAGTGCTGGAAAGGATTGATATGGAACCCATAATGGCTAAATGCAGAGAGATGGGCTAGTGGGCAACAGGAGAAGGGCTGGCAGCTTCAAGATGGCCCCGTTACTCCAGCATATGGAGCTGAATCCAAAATCAATTGAACTCAATGAAAATCTTTAACATGACTTCAGCGGACTGTGGATCAGACCCTTGGTGCATAGACAGTCAGATGGAAAGGTAGCACTTGGAGGAGCCTCATTGTGGGCCAGAATTTGGCATCCTTAATCATGTTGAGTAGCTCCTTACTCCACAAGCATGGAGTGAATGAGACTACTGGTGGATTTAAATACTCAGTGAGAGTAAGGGTGACAAAATCCAGCTCTGTGTTTGGGGTAGATGGGTGAAAGGGTCACATATGAAGGAGAGTTAATCAGGCTATTACAAATGAAAAAGCAGCATAAAGACACTGTTTAGCTAAGTGCAAAGTGTTATGATGCCTGGAGTGACTCACAACTGAGAACACCCAAATTCAGGACATATTATCAGAAAATAGGGCAGACACTCTAAACCGGTAATATATTCTGTCAGATTCACCAAGCCAGTAATAAAGAGTACTCCTGAATTACTAAACTAGTTTTATCATAGAATCCAGACAATCCCCTTCACATTCCAGCCCCTGTTTATCATCTAGGCAAACTGGACTTTATGGTATAAGGTTATTAAAACACAAAACACCATTAGGTTCTTCCAGTACCAAAAGACCAGTCACTCACCTTAGGTCAATGGATATTCAGGATCTTACCAAAAACAATACAGTAGCCAAATCCTCTAGTAACTAAACTATAAATTTATTAGCTAAGAAAAGAAATGAGAGTTATTAAAAGGTCAAAGCAGATAAAATAAATTACTATTGAATCAGAATACATGAGTCCATTGTTAGCAGAGATATAATGTCTGCTCATTCTCCATAAGTCTCATAGAGTCCTTCCGTGTATCTTTCAGGGCCTCCCAAAATGGTTTTTGGGGAATCTAAGTATGATGGGTTCCCCCCGGGGTGCTGCCTGAAACTGGGGTACCACTGTGCCCGCCTGACCCACCTGCCTGGGTTCCCTTTAAACTGCACAGCTGTGCAGCCTGCCAAGCCTTCCCCCAGGCCTCAGACTGCACTTTACCAGCACACATACAGGTAGGGACACACCCAGCTGCAGAAACACACAGATGCTGAAATCAGATCTGCATGGGAAGGCTCAGCTAAGGAACTGCCCAGTATTCAAGTGCACACCCCTCGTCTGGAGGGTAAACCCAAAATTATACCATCTTGCACTGCACAGAAATCTGTACAGCATATGCACATGAAATTCGCCCCCTCCCTCAATGTGGAGAAGAATATACACAACTTTATGCCCCAAGTATGATTTCCACACACTAGTTTTAGACAAAACAAAAATAAGTTTATTAACCACAAAAGATAGATTTTAAGTGATAGCAAACAGATTACCTAGCAAATAAAACAAACACACCATCTAAGCTCAATATACTAAAGAAATTGGATATAAGTAGCAAATTCTCACACTAAATGTTGTTTTAGGCAGATTGCAGAGATTCTTCTGGAAGGCAAGGTGCACTTCCTTGCAGTTTAAAACTCCAGGTATTCCTTTCACAGGCTAGAAAACTCTCTAGCCTGGGTTCAGCCCTTCTCCCCTAGTTCAGTTTTTTGTTCCTCAGGTGTTTCCAGCAGTCTTCTTTCTTGGGTGGGGAGTCAGTGAAGAATAAACCACGATGATGTCACTCCCCTGCCTTAAATAGCTACGGCATATGGCGGGAACCCTTTGCTTCCCAGTTTGATTCCCAAGCCAGGTCAGTGAAAAAACACTAATATTATGATGGAGTCCAGTACCAGGTGACTTGGTCACATGTCTCTGTAGGGCCATAGCAGCCATAACTCAGAGGCTGTTGGTAAAGTCCTCAGGAAGGCTTCCTGGTGGAAGATTAGCATCTCCAACCACCTATTGTTTTCCCTAATGGCCCTTCCCAGCCAGCTATATTCTAGACTGATTGCATTCTGTCTAGTGGGTGTTCTCCAGGTGTAAACACATTTGTAATAGATGCATAGACAACATACCTAACTTCAGATACAAAAAATATAAATGCAAATAGGATAATCATATTCAGTAAATCATAATTTTTTCAATGATATGTCACATGACATATCTTGTATAAAATATATCATATCATAACAATCATATCATAACAATATCTCTATGATGAATATGGGGGCGTAGTGTCACACTCAGTCCAATGGCTCAAACTCCCCCTGTTTAGAGTTCAGCAGATCAGAGGTGTTGGATCAGTCCCATGAACCCATATTCATAGCTCTCTGGTACAGAGAGCAAGCCAACAGGTGGCCTCCCAGAAAACCCATACAGTATGTGTGTTCCTCTGACAAGGAATAGGTACTTGAGTCTGTCAAAAGTCCCAATAGCACTTGCTTTGAAGATCAAATGCTTCAGCCCTAAGGCTTCAGTCTTGCAAACCCAATGTGATAGTCAAACAATTCTTCATTAAGCAAATTCTACATGCTAAATACATGCCTTTTGATCTAATGACAATTGAGTACAGTTGCATACATAATGCAAATATAACACAGAGTTACAAGACATGAAAAGGATTTAGCAGCTACAGGTTAATTTTGTTATGCTGGTATACATTTAACAGGATGTAAATTAATGCAATTAACATCTATTCTTGATTTTTATCAACAGAAGTGAATGGGTTTGTGTCTGCTATCCTACTTACATTCCTTTATTACTCACACACAATGAATTAACACCTCTTTGAGGTCCTGCCCTGAGCTGGCTAGCTGTCAGCACCACACCAAGTTAGGCTGATAGTATGTGCATTTAGAATTTGATCCAAAACTCACTGAAATCAGTAGGAGTCTTTCCATAGACCACACTAGGCTTTGGATCAGATCCTTTATGAACTTAATTAGAGTTTTTCTATAGGTGTGACTTAACAGCAACTGCAGTTTCAGAACAATCAAGGAAACTATATCTGTAGGATTTCCTGTTACATGCACTCCCTTCCACCCCACCTGTCCCTAAAAGAACTGTAATTCAAAACTTCAGAGAACACTAGTCTTTCCAATTAGAACACAGCAGCCCAAATTTACATGGGATTGGCAGTAAGCTACTTGTTGCTATCTCTCTATCTTTGTGAGATTGCTAAAATGCTAATCATTGTGCTGTCCAATCCCTCACTAATACCACTTTGTCTCTGTTGTCAAGATGTGTATGAGTTATACAGTCATCCAGAGCAGAATGAGGTAAACAGAAGTTGGTTTAGCACTAAAACCAACTGTGAATACAAGTAGTTTCATAACAATGTAGTCAGTCTCCAAGCCATGAAGTCACAGGTGTTCTAACTGTTAGGACACCACTGGTACACAAAGCAGCCAATAGCAAGCCTCCAAAAGGATTAATTTTCTAATCTCCTACCCATACTGAGAAAGTCACAAAAGTGGCAGTCCCTAAGAGTCCCTAAGGGTTCTAACAGTGGATAGATATTCAGTGACATGCAAAGAATAAGACATGGCCTAACTCAGAATCACGTTGCTGAACTTCTGCACATTTTAGAGGTTCAGATAAAATGGCACCTGGATCCAAATCAAAACTGGAATTTGCAAGGCCTGACCAAAAAGCTTGTTTCAAATAATAACAAAACCCCTTCTGGATTTTGCCTATCTCTTGAGAGAATGATTACCTAGTAGTAATGTAAAACTGCGGTGTTTAGTGTCACAGTCCTGCACCTCTGCTCCCTCCCTAGTCTGCTCAGGCCCCTTTATGTGTCAAGCCTCCAGCCATTACCTGGGCAGGGACCCTCATCCTTCTCTCTGCAGACCAGGGATTTAGACTTGCAGTCCCCCTGTAATTCACTATGGGCTAGATTCACAAAAGAATTTAGGTGCCTAAATCACAGAATCAGGCCTCAGTGGGATTCACAAATCCTCCCACTCAGCTGTTGCCAAATGCTGTAGGTACCTAAATTCACTCATGAACGTTTGTAATAAAAGTCCCTTAATGCCTTTGTTTCTGCCTCTGGATATGCGCACTACAGCCTCATGCCTGGAGTTTGGACTCCTAAGCCCCAGTGCGATTCATGAACTGGGGGAAGATAGGCATTTCTCTGCCTAAATTGCCTGCAGGGCCCAACCTGTTAGCTCACCTACTGGATTTGTCCCCTGTAGTCAAGCTTACTCAAAACAGCTCTGGAGTTATGAGGCCCTCTCTCATAACTTTTAGTACAGTGGTCAAGGTACTCACCTGTGATGTAGGAAACTCCCAGTTCAAGTCCCCACTCTTCCTGAGGGAGAGAAGGGATTTGAACAGGGATCTGCAACCTCTTGGGGATGTGGGAGGAACCATAACTACTGGGCTATGGGATATTTTGATCTGGTGCTCCCTCAATCTCTCCTGCTGAAGCTGTTCTGCTGTGGCTTAACTAATGAAAGAACCAGTGGACCAGAAAGAGAGAGAATGACTCTGTAAACTGGTGGTAAGAATATTCACATGGGAGACCCAGGATGTAGTCCTCCTGCTCCAATGACTTTTTAAAATTATTTATCCACACTGTGTCAGCTTCAACAGGAGAGACACTGGTATATGTCAGGCACTCACCTGAGAGGGGGCAGATCCCCATTCAAATCCCTTTTCCCCCTCAGCAGAGGGAAGAATTAAGATGGCTTTTCCATCCCCCAAATGAGTATGACCACTGGGCTAGAAGTTATGAGAGATGGCTTTGGTGTGGGCACCTAACCCTACAAGAGGGTTTGTACCTATTGAGTTTCCAGCCTAAGGGGAGGAGCCACTGGACCTAGGTCTCAAGTGAATGTGGGGGACAACAAATGATAAAGCAGGGACAGGAGTGAGCGTCACAGTGTTAAAATCAGGAATCCAGAGGGGGACACTGAGCAGAGAACCTTGGACAGCACCCACTGCTCCTGGAAGGAATCCAGGGAGCTAATGGATGAGAGGGTTTACAGCTGAAAATCCCAACCAGAGATAGGTGCCTATTTCCAAGATGGGGCAGGGCTTAGCACATACCCCTCACCTTGGCATCTCCCCTTGGCTAGACGGCTCCCCATGTAGCATGCTGGCTTTTGTGTATCCCATTCTGAGGCACCCATGTCTCCCCATTCATTGTATAGGAACCCTAGGTGCCTAACTCAGTCTTTGTGAATCCCAGTGATTTTTCTAGGCTCAGCATCACCACACTGAAGTTTCTTTGTGAATCTAGCCCTATGACTATCCCAGAAGGCCTGGCCTTGCAATCCATAGCTCACACAGATACATGTAACATTTATAGATACAAACATTTATGAAAAGTCCCTACATCTATAGCATAAAGCACATCTCAGTATAATAGTTTTTTCAATTTTCCATGTTTCCAAGGTCTTGCATCTGTCACATTCAGAATTATTGGACTGGCAGTGACACATTAGATTGGAGGAGTGAAACAGGCTGGCAGATTTTGTCCGAGACAACTCACTCTATTAAGTGGGTTCTCTTTTCACCAGAGCAAGGCAGGTGGCTCATAATACAGGTGGAATAAATGGAGGTGGAAGTAGTGACTAGAGGATTTAGGAGGTAGGCTGAGCCGTTAGGAGGGAGAAATCTAGGAGCAGCCAGTCCTGGGGGAAGACTTGAGCTGAACGTTATTAAAAAATACATTAACAATAGAACAACAAAGTCAAACGGCAAGAAGAGGGTGAATTTTGGGATCTACAATGGACTTTGTTTTCCCAACCCGATCTAAAACACCTGATCATAATGAAACAATGAGTGTAGATCCAATCTATGATAATGGCTCATGTCTGAAAAATATTTAACCATTGTCAGTTATCCTGATAATATTTTAAGGGATGTGACAGTGTTACTGTGATTTGTGAATAGTGACTGTCATTATTGTCTTGCATCACTAGTAGGGTGAAATGAATAAACTAAGGATGAAATTAATAGAAGAATAGATTAAAAATTAATGGTAACAAATAATGGGAGAAATTCTAACATTATCTTCCTGTCACTAAGCAATATCTGTGCCTCGTGTTTTGAACTGTATAATGATTATCTGGGTCAAGGTCTCATAAATGGAAATGTTAATACAGCAAGAATGAATATTTATATAATTGCACTTTGGAAAGAATGCTTTGAAAACTATAGTAATAAAAGATGGACACACACTGAGTTATTTTGCACTTGTTCCAGGTGTTGTGAATTACGTCTCTCTCTCTCTCTCTCTCTCTCTTTTACTGCTTGATATTTCAAGGCACAAACAGTAAAATCATGTTGGGCAAAGTGACATAAAATACTGTTGTGTATCAGAAATTTTTTAATGTCCAGCAAGGGCCACACTGAAAAAGGATTAGCTGGTTAAATAACATCCCAAACATCCCATTTGGTGTAATGTCTGGCATACATATACAGATCCATTGCATTTATGATGGGATAGAAAGTGCCATTCATTTTTTTGCCTCCTAAAAGAAGTTACCATACTGGATTTGAATAGTTAAAAATCATGAATAATTATATGTGTACTTGAAATACTAAAAGCCCACTTTCTTTTTCTCCCTCAACTGGATGCCAAAGAAACAAATGAAAAAGACAAGACAATGGAAGTGATATACTTGCATCCATCTAGCAGTCGTTGATAGATGTTGGTCCATTTTTCCATGCTGATTACATGAAAACAAATTCAGTGACATACAGTCAGTCATGAAATTCCATGCCTTTATAGTTCTTCAGTCACATGTTTTAACCATTTAATGGAACATTCCACTTTTTAATAATGTTTGTATAGATAAATAGGCATTACAAAAGGAATGCATACCTAGATTGTAAGCTCCTTGAGGCAGGGAACATCTTTTCGTTCTGTGTTTGTACAATGCCTAGCACAATTGGCATCATTGTCTACTATTTGGGCTCCTCGGTGCTGCCACCATACAAATAATAGATAGTAAACAATAGTAATTATAATGACATGTCAAAACATTAAATATTTGCCAAGAAATCACAATGTGTATTTCATTTTTTCTATAGTTCTATTATTAGCTTTATGAGCAGCTATGTTAGTAGCTTTCTGTCTGTGTGTGGCTCTGAGCATATATCCTGACAGCTCAGGTAAAAATCTGCTATTGTTTGCACCCTGTGTGATACCATTGATTTACATGGGACTGAACTGGATGCATACCACTGCAGAATTTGGACCTAAAAAGTTAGGGAGATGATTTTGCAAGCTTGATTGTTACTAAATTTCAAATGTGCATAAAAATACCAAAAGTAAAATACACCCACTTTGGTATTGCAGTAATTGATAGACTTACACATTGTAGGCCAGATCCTCAGCTTACCAAAGTCAGTGCAGCTATGGACTCGGTCCTATATCTTCCTCTCTTCAGTGATGCATAGGGGAACATCTTTTTTTGGTCCACTTTATTAGCTAAATTACCTCAAAAGAAGAAATGGTTTCTAGCCATTTATTCTCAGTATTGAATTAATATGGTCCTTGGTCTGGTATGACAAATGAGAACAATCTTGAGCCAATCTCTGATTAGAGGGAGATAAAATTAACAGTTTAACCTATTTGAGCAGCAATTAGTAATCTGGCACTAGACCTTTTCTCATTTTAGCTTCAGTGCCTTTTAACTTAATAAAATGAAATAAAATCTAGACTTTTTTATCTGTCATTGGGGCTTTTCAGTTACAATAGCCCATGAATAAAGTACTAATATGCTGCCTATGTGAAATGGCTGCTTTTCCAAACTGCAATTGATAATAATAGAACATCATAACATATTGTTAAAACTAATTACTTCAGCCAAAGTTCCTGCAGCAAAGAGCTACGAAACTACATGACTAAAGATAGCACACTAATTCTATATAAATGGGGCATGGTAGGAATATTTCAGTTGTTAGACCTACTATACAGAAGAAAACTAGTAAGTATGTGGTCAAATGAATTACCAGATTCTGACTTGATATATGAAAAGCCACCATCAGTGACGAATGTATTCAGATAAAGTACACACATTAGCCTTTCCATTTTAGACTTTTTGTTCTAAGATTTAATTATGATCTTGCCTTCACCCATCATCAAATCACACATCATCGTATTGTATAAGGCCAGTACTTGTTGAGACATTACAATTCATTCCATAAACCTGTGGTAAAATATTAGTGTCCCTTTGAAAAACTGCCAACTCTCCTCAGTTGTTTTTCCCTTCAGTTTTGATTCCCATGGGACCTTACCTTTCAGCTCTCTGAGCTTACCAAAATCTGCCTTCCTGAAATCCATTGTCTCTATTTTGCTGTTCTCCCTTCTACCCTTCCTTAGAATTGTGAACTCTATGATTTCATGATCACTTTCACCCAAGCTGCCTTCTACTTTCAAATTCTCAACGAGTTCCTCCCTATTTGTTAAAATCAAGTCTAGAACAGCTTCCCCCCGAGTAGCTTTTTCAACCTTCTGAAATAAAAAGTTGTCTGCAATGCAGTCCAAGAACTTATTGGATGGTCTGTGCCCCGCTGTGTTATTTTCCCAACATATATCTGGATAGTTGAAGTCCCCCATCACCACCAAATCTTGGGCTTTGGATGATTTTGTTAGTTGTTTAAAAAAAGCCTCATCCACCTCTTCCACATGGTTAGGTGGGCTGTAATAGACTCCTAGCATGACATCATCCTTGTTTTTTTACCCCTTTTAGCCTAACCCAGAGACTCTCAACACTTCTTTCTCCTATGTCCATCTCCACCTCATTCCAAGTGTGTACATTTTTAATATATAAGGCAACACTTCCTCCCTTTTTTCCCTGTCTATCCTTCCTGAGCAAGCTGCACCCATCCACACCAACATTCCAATCATGTGTATTATCCCACCAAGTTTCGGTGATGCCCACAATGTCATAGTTGCATTTATTTAATAGCACTTCCAGTTCTTCCTGCTTATTACCCATACTTCTTGCATTTGTATATAGGCATCTAAGATACTGATTTGATCTTGCCTCCCAGTTTTGCCCTGACATGTGTTAAGGAAGACAAGAAACAGGAGATGTGGTTTAAATAGGCTGCAACTTTATTAACTTGAGTCCTCCAGGAACTATCTGGCAATAACTCATACAGTGCAGGTCACTATTACTTCCTTAATTGTTTCCACCTGGTGGAGGGCTGCCATCAGCCCTCTACCCCTCCACAGCTAGTCCCCAGCCTGTTGCTGAGACCCTATTGCCCTCCCCTCACCTTAAGGTTAATAGAGGTTGTCTCCTCACTGTATTAGACATAAGGAGCCCCAAACCCATTCCCCAGCTTCTTTAGGGATGCCATCCCCTAAGTCCCCTCCCAGTTCTGAGTTATCACGGAACCAGACCACCTGTGGTCCTTTACTGCAACAAGGAGGTGCCAGTACTTAGCTTGGCTTGGCTGGCTGCCCTCACCGATAACAACCAGGTTCCCAGGTAGTTAGCATGTCCCTTCCTAACATCAGTCAAAGATACATTCGCTCCCCCATTTGAGAGGTGTACCTCATTGTCCCTGAATAATTCACACTTAGCCACAGTAACCCTCAGCTTTACCTCAGTTTCCCAATTAAAAGGGAAGGCAGTTGGCTCTCCTCTATGGGGATTTGGGTAGACTTCCTCCCATACTATTCAAATATGCTTTGCTGAGGATTGAGATTGTTACTTGCAGGGACACTCACCACACCGTGCAGCCCTTCCATGCCAGAGGAGCTCTCTCAATGGCAACTGTTCCTTCATTCCCTTTCCCTTGATCAAAGCTGTTTGATCTGTAATACTCTGCCTGCCGGGGAGATGCACACACTGACTGCTTCCTGCATCCCAATCCACACCCATGCATGCTCTGCAAGCTGATGATGGTTGCTTGTTTACTCCTTAATATCTGGACACTATGATCTGGGAAACCCCAGACCAGTGATTCCAAATTCTGTCATATGGGGGATAGCATTCCCTGCACCACAAGGGCAGTTAAAAAAGGTCAGAGCCAGATATTTATGTGGAAATGAAGATCCACCATCCAATCAAGGTGCATCATAGTTATATATATATATATATATATATATATATATATCATAGCACATAACACCTAGCTAGTCTTTTTCTTTATGACATTGCCTTGTTTTCCAAAATAACTCCAGGATAATATTTCTATTTCATTGTGATGTTAGAACAAAGCAAATACAAATTTAAGCAGGATGAATGCCATTTTACAGTATGTGAACTACAGTACACAGAGTTTAGATTTATGTTCACTTGAATAGAAGTATAGATTAGAACTTGGATTTATATAGCACCTTTCATATTCAGGGTATCTTAAAGCATTTTACAATCTAAGAGACTAGCAATGCAATCACTGTGGGAGCAGATATGTATTCAGCAATAGCTCACATACATCTTCAAAGTTATTTTTATTGAGAGAAAGATATTGGAGTTACCCTGTACTTTTTTCAAAAAAAGAAAAGAAAGACATAGATTCTTTAACTTCCACCTGAACAATCACAGGAGATGGGCAAAAGATAATTAATCAGATTACATAACAGCACATAAGCAGCTTTTGAATTTCAAAGCACTACACAAACTCCAAGCCTGATTGTATAAATCCTTACTCACGTGAATAGTTGCTCTGAATTCAAGAGGACTTCTTGGGTGAGTAAGGGTTTGTAGGAACAGCTTTTTCGTGCCTACTCTTCAGAGGAACAGGTCACTTACGCCGACCGATCTGGATCACTTGGTAAGCTAGAAGCAAGCAAACAATATGCATTTGAATACAGCTAAATGTAAATGTATATATGTAAGAACAAAGAACATAGACCATACTTATCTGATGGGAGACTCTATCCTGGGAAGTGAATGTAAAAAAGATTTTAAGGTCGTGGTGGATAATCAGCTGAACCTAAGTTCTCAGTGTGACACTGCAGCCAAATGGGAAAATGCGATCTTTGGATGCATAAACATGGGAATCTCATGGGAATAGAGAGGTTATTTTAGATCTGTATTTGTCACTGGTGCAATCACTGGTGGAATATACTGTGTCCAGTTCTGGTGTCCACTATTTAAGAAGGATGTTGATATTGTAAGGTGAGCAGCAGCAGCCACATTAGGAGAGCAGAAGCCATGAGCTAAGAAGCAGAGAGTCACATCCTCAAATTCCATCTAAATTATATAAAAGCAATGTAATATCAGGCTGTTAAAGAGGTGCTTGTGTCCTAATACTATCCACCACCACCAGATAAAGAAACAGATCATAAGATGTTTACAGAATACTTTGTTTGATAGCATTCTGTCTGGCAAGGAATCACTTATTAACCGTTTTGATTGTGAAATCTATACTTTATTGTTTTGCCTTTATGGTTCCTACTTATCTGTTGTTTATCTGGATGGTTTCTGTCTGATTCTTTGAATGTTTCTGTTTGTTGCATAACTAATTTTGCAAGATTTAAATCAACTAAGGTGGTGGGGTATGATTGGTTAAAGAAATGTTTCGTATTAGGCTAGGATTGGTGAAAAATACTGTTTAGTTTAAATGACTGGTTAAGGTATAATTAAGCAGGACTCAGGTTTAACTCTATAAACTGGGGTCCAAAAGGAAGTACTTTGGAACCTAATTCCAGGACACAGCCCAAGATCAGAGCTGCCAGACCTCAACACACTGACAACCATATCATACAGAAGCTGGAACCCTGGATGACCTGAGTAAGGGTAGGTGCCTTTCGCTCAGAGCCCTAGAAATTGGGAAAGGGTGGGGGGTCCCTAAATTAACTGGATTACACCTTGAGCCCACAAAAGGGTAAAGGTGAGGTGCCCTAGAGTGTATGAGTAACAATATATTGAAAAGGATTCAGAGAATAGTCACTAGAATGATTAAAGGATTAGAAAACATGCCTTATAGTGATAGACTTAAGGAGCTCAATTTATTTAGCTTAACAAAGAGAAGGTTAAGGGGTGACTTGATCACAGTCTAAAAGTTCCAACATGGGGAACAAACAATTGCTAATTGGGGCTCTTCAATCTAGCAGAGAAAGGTATAACATGATCCAATGACTGGAAATTGAAGCTAGACAAATTCAGACTTAAAATAAGGTGAACATTTTAAACAATTTTCCAAGGGTCATAGTGGATTCTACATCACCTGCATTTTTTATATCAAAACTAGGTGATTTTCTAAAAAGTTATGCTCTAGTTCAACAGGAAATATTTTGGTGAAATTCTATAGCTTATGTTATACAGGAAGTCAGACTAGATGATCACAATGGTCCCTTCTAGCCTTGGAATTTATATCTCAGTGGCAAAATTCCTGTTGACTTCAGTGGAAAGCTTGACATCTCAATGGGCCATCTGGCACTTTCTGGGTCTAGGGCCTTACTTTGGTATTAAAATGTGCAGTTTTCACAAAAATACTGCAACTTCAAAAAAAGAAAATTTTAAGTTGGATGTTTTACACAGTCCTTAAGATTTTTCTCCCACCTTGGTTTCTTCACCATCATTTCTAAAGCTTCTTGTATTTGTTTTACTTTAAATTCTATTGTTTCTGCTTCCTCTCTTCTGTTTTTGTCCTTCTTATCTCCTCCTCTTCCCATCTACTCTCCAAAATGGCAGTGAGTTATACAGCAAGTAGTTTACAAGAGCTGGAAATTTGATGGGATAAAAGTACTAATGAAACGTCCAATCAGGAAAGTGTTTATTGGCTGTGAGTCTCAGCAAATTGTTAAAATGTTCCAGACATTCATAAGATGTCCGGAAAACTCAGAAACGCATTTTGTCCTGATATTTGTAACCCTTTTGCAACCTTTGGCCACCTGAAGAGATGAACCAGTGAAAAATCACTACATGCCTCAGGGATCACCCCCTGAGACCTATCATATATAGTCATTTTACCCTATCTCTCAACACAGCCCCAGTGAGCATATGACCTCTACACAAATTATTGAGCTAGCCCTTCCCTGAATGTTGAATCAGACCCACTGAGTGGCCGAGAATGAGAGAAAGGTAGATAGCTTGGGAAAGAAGGAGTCGCCATCTCTTTTCTTCCCCTCCTCCCACTAGTCGCCAGAATAACTACTGTGCAAATCTCCTTGATATGCAACAAAACAGTTCTCTGGAGGCCTATCCTCTGTGACACCAGTCCCAGTTTTAAAATCTTGTCACCCAGAGAAGGCCTTGGTGCCTTGGCAGTGAGTGTTTTGAACCAGGATACAAATGAGTTACCAGGAAATAACCTGTGTTCTATTGAAACTATAAAGAATGACAGCGCCAAGTGGCTTTTGAATGCCCTAAAATTCTGGCCCCACCAACCTCAGGTGGTAATTAGGCATTGTGCATTCAGCTATGCTTACCTCTAACTGTGTAACATATACATGTTCCTGGTACTACATTGATTTTTAATGTATTACTGACTTCAAGCTGTTCCATGTAACTGGAACCCACAATTATCTGGCCCAGAAATATGCATGCCTCTGAGGGGCATGGGACATTTGTTTACATATTTAGCTGGCATGTTTGTTTGACTTTTAATGTGTGATTAGATGAAAAATACATAAGCCAATTTTTGAATAATTTCATGCCTTAATTGTTCAGAAGTATCCTATGGCAATTGGGAAGGATATGTTTTTTGGTAAGAAATGGAAATTAACATTGAAACTTGTACTGCTATGCAGTATTGTGCATCTGTAATGTAAAATGTCCATAACTTCTTCAGAGCTAAACTTCTCCTTTCTTGACATTAAATTTAATACACAATGTACATTTTTTTTATTTTGGGGTGTCTTTAATTTTTAAGTTAGAGGCCTCAATTAGCCACTGATGTCAGATTACCATTCCTTTTAAACTATCTTGTCATCAAAGTGTACTTTCAGATGCATAATTGACACACTTGTTGTGGTTACAGAGATCAATTGTTTCTAGTTTGGACAATCCAATGACAAAGATGAATTGTCCAAGCATACATTTGTGAAAATTAAAACAAAGCCCTTTTTCAACATGTTAAAAATCTGCTTTTTAATCACATCTTGGGGTGCATAATCTACTATTCACCCTCTTGTAATAAAAATTAACAAACTCTTGTCAGGAAGCATTGCATTGTATGTGCTATCTTGTGATTTTAGTTACCCATGAAAGAATGATGAATGAATTATAATCAAATTCCCAGTCCTTCTGATAAACACATAGCATGGCCCTTAATTAAAGTTTGACTATTCCATTCTAATGTATAGCTGCTACCGAACTGACATCTGTTGTGCAGGGGGTTGGAAAGTAAAACATAAAAATGGAAATACTGGCTCAGACCAATGGTCCATCTAGCCCAGTATCCTGTCTTCTGACAGTGGCCAATGCTTCAAAGGGAATTAAAAGAATAGGGCAATTACCAAGTGATCCATCCTCAGCATCTGGCAGTCAGAGGTGTAGGGATACCCAGAGCATGGGGTTGGATCCTTGACCATCTTAGCTAATAGCCATTAATGGACCTATTTTCCATGAATTTAGCTAATTCTTTTTTGAACCCAATTAAGATTGGAGCAGCAAAGGTGCTCTTCACTCTATCAACAGATGTACATAAAAAAAGAACACTTTGCACAAAAAATATTATCAATTAACTACAAAATATGATACAACATTTATACACTATGTATTTTCAAACATTAGCTGCACATTACTTCTAAATCTGACTGATAGTAATCATATGATTACCTGTGAAACATCTTAAGAATCAAGTTAGAAGTAATGTGCAGCTAATGTTTGGAAATACATAGTGTATAAATGTTGTATCACATTTTGTAGTTAATTGATAATATTTTTACTTCAAAATTTAAAAATAAGAACACAGGTACTCATCCATGTATCCCATAAATTAAAAATCACCATATGAACAAAAAGATTGCTCACAATGCAGCTATCTTAGTCCACACCCACCTCCACAGCCTTTACAAAGAGAGTGGGGAAGTGGGGCAGAAGGCAGCAGAGGGAGATTAGCTGTGCAGTATGATGGGTAGGTTAACAATTCTGGGCTCTGCTGAGCCAATATTCAAAATCAGGGAACCTTTGCAGAGAGTATTCTGCCAGGTGCCTCTCTTTTCTTTATGTTGAAGCAGTACCAGATTGACCACCTCTGCTGATCTCAACTGTGGTGATGTATCCTGGGGAGGGAATCACTGTCTCAAGCAACCAGGGCTCCAACTGTTCAGTGATTTATACATTTAAACCAGCAGATTGAATCCCACTAATATGGAGTAATCTAGGAAGCCAATGAGACTGGAAATGACTTTTTGTGTGGAAGATACAGAATGTCAGAAAAAAAATGGAGCCAATCCTCAAAAGAAAAAAAATAATGGAGAAACCCACTAGTAAATGCAGAGGAAGTGGATTCTGAATGCACATACTGATCAATAATTCAGTTCAATAGTTCAGTAAATCTAGAAAGAGGAGCTGCAGTAGTGAAGAATACCATTTCTCTTAGAATTCTCTTAAATTCACATCAAACTACAAACAACTGAAATCCCAAATTCTAATCACCTGAAATTCAGTTATGATCATACAGTTTAATCTTTTCCATGAGTGGACAATTACCATGGTAACTCTAATGTTCTTTCTAGGGCTTAAAATCAGTCACACAAATACCATAGAGCAATTCCAGCAATTATAACTTTGGAGCTACATGTTTCTCTCAGTTTACTCTTAACTGGTTAAAAGGAATATTTTATTGCTGTACTAAATTGTTCATTCCAATGATAATGGACTGAACTGAAAGCAAAGTACAATTTCATGTCAGAGAATATGAATGCTTTACTGGATTTTAGCTCCATGAATGTTAATAACAACTACAATTATATTCTGTCTTAATGAAAATGAGACAGAACCGAATATGAATATTGACCATTATTTTAAATATCTTCTGCTTTAAAATGTGTATTTCAAATGTAAAAAGTTAAATGAATGTTAACATATCTGGCATTCCAAAGTGCAGTATATCTTGATTCTAAAGAGCAGTGTTAACTCTTAATTAGTGATAAGGAAACTTTAAAAGGTTTTTCTCATCACCAAAGAAACATCATCCACATATTCTGATGCTTATTTGACCTCTTTGGCCTTCAGCTTGAAACTTCTTAAAATCAAAATTTTGTATGGGAGGCAAGGATACAGAAAAAAATGCTGAAAAAATTAATTTTGTGTCTCATTTCTGCAAAGTACTTTACTTACTTTTGCATTTAACACTGCGCTTTTATGAAGCTTTATACTGCGTTTTATTATGTGTGTGTGTGTGTGCTGAAATAATTCTATTTTTCATTATTTAAAATGATTTGAAGTGTTTTTGAGCTATTCCCAGTAAAATTACACGTCATACTAACCAATTCTACCAGATGATAAGATACTGTGGTTATGTTTCCTTATAAAATCAACTCAAAAATATTACTTGCCTTTTGGAATATTTGCTATCTACAGTAACATATAAAATGTAGCTTTGTGAGGACCTTGCAGCTATGCCTTTTTAATATTATGGTTTTAAACCTTAAGAGACTAAGTGTTTGAAGTTACAATGCAAACTATAACAATTTCTTAATCTCATGCACAGTTTCATACTTCCAAGGGCAATCAGATAAAATGTGTGACAATTCATCTTGCTTTAAAGTAATGGAACATGATTGAAACAGTTCTATATTATATATTCTTTAGACAAACCTTGAAGATAAACACCACTTTTTTTTAGAGATTGGGGCAGAGAACTAAAATTGAGGTGATTTTCAGCGCTGGACTTTACATTTTATTTTTGCCAGAACAGTCATTTAATGTAAAGCTTCATAGAAATAAGATGCATTAAAACATAGTTGTCATGCATTCACTTGAAGTCTGATCACATTGCAGCAAAATTAACAAGACTTAGGACATCGGTTGTATGTTTATGTGATGGTGTGTACAAACCCCACACTGAGCAACAAGGGCTTAAGGGGCTCATTTTGGGCTCTGCCAGCCCCACCCTGACACACCTGCAGCAAATGCATCATCTGCTGGAGGAATTAAAAGGCAGTGAATTAACTCAGTTGGTGAGCAGTGCTGAAGGTGAGCAGACCTGCAGCCAAAGCTCCAGTAGAGCAGAGCGAAACCTAAAGGCTCTGATACTGCTGTCCAAAGGGGCACTCTGTGAGGAAAGGGAGGACCCTCCACAGAGACAAGCAGAGAGGGAAGTATTCTGTGGCCCTGGATGGTGATGACTCCCTCTTGCTTCCTTGGGATTTGGATTTTCCTATCGGGTGAAGGCCTTGGACTGAGGTGATCCCGGGGGGGGGGGGGGGAGATGAGAGGAAGAGGCCCAGGGAGGACAGTCTTAAGTAGTCTTGGTTGACAGGTTACTGGTAGCTAAAAGGGCCCTGCCTTAGACCCTGGGTCGGAGCCTTGGCAGTCTGGGGTTGTGGCCATGACCACTAGGCCATGCTTCCCAACCAGACCCTGTGTGGAGACCAGTACAGTTTAAGTATACATAAAATTATTGGACATTTTACACTTCATAGCTCCTTTAATCCGAGGATCTCCTCATGGTTTAGACTTGTATTAGGCATTTAAATATTTCTGGGACAGATCTGTAAAAGTGTACATACCTAATCTCTAGGGTGTGTTCACAACCCTTGATTTCTGCTCACATATATATGTACACAAAAGGTGTGTGTGTGTACTTCTTTGAAAGCTCCGTATGAAAAGATGCCTCCTGTGGAGGTGAGTAATTGTGGTTCTGTATATTCTACACATGGGTAAACCAAGAGAATGAGGGCCAACATTTTCAAAGTTTGGAGTTTAAATTTAAACATGTAAATAAGGGTCTAAATTTAAGCATGTAAAGTCTATTGCAGTTAGTGGGAAGACTCCTCAAAAGTATTTAGGGTCCTAATTCCTACTGATCCAGGGGAAGTTAGGCACCTAAATAATGTTGAGGATCTGGACCTAAGTGTCCTAATTTTCAGAAATGTTAAGCACCCAAGGTCCTATTTCTGGGCACCTCTAAACATCTGGGCAATTATTTAGATGTGACACATTGATTTAGGCATCTAACTGTATTTACCCAGGTCTGAGCATTTTGGTTAAGTAATTTACCAAAGGTCATACAACGAATCAGACACAGAGCTTGGTGAAATACGATTCCATTGAAATATATGGCAAAACACCTATTCACTTCAATAGGGCTAAGATTTCACCCCAACTCCAATGTTTAAGATGGGTATTGAATTTATAACAGTGTTTAGTGTTTAGACTTTATGAAACCCCTGTAAGATGATGCATGCTTAATTTCACTTATTATATCTTTATAACATGCTAGAAGGTAATATTAAAGTTTTTCCTTTATAACTGTAAAAAAAAAAGTTTGCCCTGAAACTGTCAACCTGTCAGAAGTGATCATCTCCTGCCCATTAAAAAGGCTATCAAAACTCAATGGACCATTGTGGGATGTCACAATACAAAGACTTTGTTAATTGTCCCTTCACACCCACTAAGGGCAGGTCTTCACTACGGGGGGGGGGAGGATCAATTTAAGATACACAAATTCAGCTACGCAAATAGCGTAGCTGAATTTGACGTATCGGAGCCGACTTACCCCACTGTGAGGATGGCGGCAAAATCGACCTCCGTGGCTCCCCGTCGACGGCGCTTACTCCCACCTCCGCTGGTGGAGTAAGAGCATCGATTCAGGGATCGATTGTCGCGTCCCGACGAGACGCAATAATTTGATCCCCGAGAGATCGATTTCTACCCGCCGATTCAGGCGGGTAGTGTAGACCTAGCCTAAGAGGTTTGGTGCACAAGGGCTCATCCCATCAGCTTGAATTTTGGAAGAAGGAAATAAAAATGGTCAACATGAAATTTTTTCATCTCTTTTGCTGTTTGGACTTTCACAAGGCTGGAGCTACAAAACAGAAGCACAGATTCCCCAGGGTCAGCCTGGGTTAGCCCTAAAAAATATTCAGTGCTGACAGACTACTACAACTCTGTCACCTTTTAGAACCATAAACTGTAATTCATTTGTGTGTATATGTTTGCCTGCTTTAACTTGTAAATAACTCCCTCATTTCTTTTTCCTAGTTAATAAATCCGTAGTTAGTTGCTATAGGATTGGCCACATGAGCTGTCTTTGGTGTAAACTCTAAGGTACCAACTGATCTGGGGTAAGTGACTGATCCCTTGGGACTTGGAGTAACTTGAATTTTAGTGTGACTTTTGGTGTAAGAAACCAGCTATCACTAAATCTAGCTTGCCTGGGTGGTGAGAGAGACTGGAATGCCCAAAGGGATTGTCTGTGAATCCATGGTAAGACTGTTATACTGCTTTAGGAGTTCACACTTGTTACTGGGTTGGTGAAATGTAATTATAGAACATACAGTTTGGGGTCTCTGCCCTGCTTCTTGACAGTCTGTCCTGAGGCTGGCACTCACATTCATGAACCATTCCAGACAGCGTGACAAATGCATTTTAAAATCCTTATGCAGGAACGTTAATTGAATATAAAAATATCTAACACTATTTTTGGTAGACAGATTTTCTTTTAATAGATAAACGAAACCAATAATAATTCTTCCTTTTACATGATATTGTCTTTCACTAAGTATATAATGTTCCAGAGATTCCATAATGCAAAAAATGTTAAGCTTCATTCTTATTAGTGTTTGAATATATTTATCTAAATGAAGTAGAGTGGAGGCAGGTTGCCATAGCTACAGAAGAACTCTGGAATATTTTCTTCTTAATTGCTGCATATGTGTATACAAACAGCTTAACCATATCTTTCAGTTTCAGTCTGAGACTTTGAAGTCACAAGAATAACTTTGAATTTGAATCCCCTGCTGATAGAAGGGAGTCTATAAAGGGAGCCAGGAAAAATGAAATCTTGTCACTATATAACTCCTAGTACAGAAGCAATGATTTCTTCTTTAAAATATTCCTATCAAGAATCTTGCACAGTGTTTTAGGGCTGCAGTCCTTCTAACAGTGCCAGATTTGTGAAATTATGATGTGCATGTAGAATATTGTTTCAAGGGAAACAATGTCAGAAATTTACCCAGAAACAAGAATTTTAATTGGTTGACCCGAAATAGTGCTAGGTGCAAAGATTAACACTGCTTCCAAAGCCTTCTGTGTTGTTGGGCATTTGATTTTTTTTTCTTTGCCATCATTTACTATTTCTTCCCAGCTTATAATGCTAGCCCATTAAGAGAAACAAAAAATCTACTTTATATTGGTTAGGAGAAATATTTATTCTAATAACTAAATGTTGAAAGTTAAATCGACTCTTCAATTAAAGGGAGAAAATAATATTGGGTTATCAGTTTCAGTGACATCATTTTTTCCCAAATTTTATTTTTTTCTAAGCCTCACAACATCCTATGAGGTCAGTATTAATATACTTATTTTACAGAAGGGGGAAGTCAAGCACATAGAGTTTAAGGCCAATATTTTCCAACTTGAAGGCTTAAAGTTAAGCACCTGGTGACAGGATTGCATCTGTGATGTCCACTTTTGGCCTGTCAGGGCATCATGACTCACCGCGCTGCAGGTCTTCGCTGGTAGGCCACTGTCTCTCTGAAGTCTGAGGTAGCAGTGTTCAGCCATCTGGCCAATACACACTTCAGTCTTACCTCTTTTGTGACATTCAGATCCAAGGGGAATCAGGGACACAAAACAACCACAACTCAAAATAGAGTCATTCAAAGAACCTTTTGTTGGACCCTGGCCTTCTATTCAGGATTTGTCTTCAAACAGTCCATGCTTCCACCAACCCCTTAAAAGCTGGTTGTCCCTTCTAGCAAGGGTTATACAGAGGGCAAACAAGCTCAGACTCTGGCTTGCAATCAGGCTTCTTTCCTATCAGGCCTTCCTGGTCAGGCCTGAACTGGGCTAGGTCTCCTCCCTTTAATTCCCTTCTCCACATTTGCTGCAAGTGTAGTGGGTCAGGGCCAGATGGGTCCACAGCCTTTTCTTAAATGTTTTGTTGGCAGTATAGTGCTTAACTGCCTCATTAACCTCCTCATTGCTAGTGTAGGGCCTCTCTGACCCATCACACACCTCAGCACAGGTGCCGACTTACCATTGTGCCGGGGGCTGCTCAATCCCTGGCTCTGCCCCAGGCCCTACCCCTTCCCCTCAAGGCCACCCCACCCCACCTCTTCCCACCCCTGCTCCACCTCACCCTGCTTCTTCCTGCCCCTTTCTACCCCCTCCCCAGAGCGTGCCAGATCCTCGCTCGTCCCCTCTCCCCCTAGCCTCCTGCACGCCGCAAAATAGCTGATTGCAGCAGGCGGGAGGTGCAGGGAGGGATGGGGAAGCACTGATCGGCGCGGCCCGCCGGTGGACAAGAGGTGCTGGGGGGAGGTGCTGATAGGTGGGCTGCCAGTGGGTGCTCTGCCCCCACCATTTTTCCCCATGGGTGCTCCAGCCCCAGAGCACCTACGGAGTCGGCACCTATGCACTGAAGTCCATATTTAGATACCTAAATTAAAGAGATCAGATTTTCAGAGGACGTGAAACACTTGTTAAAAACAGTGGGAACTCTGTGTGCTCAGCATGTCTGAAAACAAGCCATAATGCTGCTTAAAAGATAGGGTGCTTAACTTTAAATCTTCTGATTGGAATATACTGGCTATAATGATTTACTCAAGGCCAAATAGAGAGTCAGTGGCAGATGTGGGAACACAACACAAGAATCCTGGCTCTCAGTCCTCTCCTCTAACCAATACTGAATAACAATGTGGTGTAAATGTATTAAGCTACTCATTTTTTACCTTCATTTCTGTTTACGTAAACTGGAGGGGGCATAAAGAGACATATGTTGTACTTTTGCGGCCCAAAGACTATTTTCCTTTATTTCTTCCTTTTTGTGGATAGAAGATCCCTGCCTAGGTAGTTTTAAATATGATCAGGCACCAGCTGACCACAACAGGCTGCCTCTGCTGCTTCTTACAGGAGATAATCCTGATCCTTAGCACCTTCCTGCTCTCCTTTTCCCCTTCCCGCATACGTCCCTGTCCAAGCAAATTTATGGCCTGGAGGTGAAAGGCCTCTTCCTTCCCCAAATAAAAGAAAAGCCAACAGCATCAGAACTAATTGGCAGCCTCTGCACTTTTCCCAGCAGCCTCCTGCCAGGACAGTCTTCCTTTGGCTCCTCCTTCTCTGAACTTGTGCTTTGCACCTCAGGAAGATGAAATGGGAGATAGCTGAACAAACTCTGCCTCTTGATATTATGCTCCCTATTCTGGTATCTGAGCACCTTACAGAGATCCTAGCAAATAAACAAGCAGCTCTTTGATTCTTCATTCTTCCCTAATGTTTAATTTGGGAAAGCTAAGGCAGACAGGTAAAAGGGCTGAGAGGAAGAAAATAGAGGCTGGCTAGAAGCTGCTATTATTTTTGCTATTATTTACTGACTTCCCATTAGTCACCCCTACTGCTCAGTCCAGTTATTCCTAAATTCCCCACCTTCTGCTTAATTTTTGCTGCCTCTCCTCACTCAATTCAGATGATCCTTTCAATCGAGTGACAAAGAGTCCTATGGCACTTTATAGACTAACAGACGTATTGGAGCATAAGCTTTTGTGGGTGAATACCCACTTTGTCAGACGCATGTAGTGGAAATTTCCAGAGGCAGTATAAATATGCAGGCAAGAATCAGTCTAGAGATAATGAGGTTAGTTCAATCAGGGAGGATGAGGCCCTCTTCTAGCAGTTGAGGTGTGAACACAAAGGAAGGGAGGAGAAACTGCTTTTGTAGTTGGCTAGCCATTCACAGTCTTTGTTTAATCCTGATCTGATGGTGTCAGATTTGCAAATGAACTGAAGCTCAGCAGTTTCAGACCAATCTACACAGGAGGTCCACTTCCTAGACACCACGGTAAAAATAAGTGATGGTCACGTTAACACCACCCTATACCGAAAACCCACCGACCGCTATGCCTACCTTCATGCCTCCAGTTTCCATCCCGGACACACCACACGATCCATCGTCTACAGCCAAGCGCTGAGGTACAACCGCATTTGCTCCAAACCCTCAGACAGAGACCAACACCTACAAGATCTTCACCAAGCATTCTCAAAACTACGATACCCACACGAGGAAATAAGGAAACAAATCAACAGAGCCAGACGTGTACCCAGAAGCCTCCTGTTGCAAGACAAGCCCAAGAAAGAAACCAACAGAACTCCACTGGCCATCACCTACAGTCCTCAGCTAAAACCTCTCCAACGCATCATCAGTGATCTACAACCCATCCTGGACATCGCTTTCACAGGCCTTGGGAGGCAGGCCAGTCCTCGCCCACAGACAACCCGCCAACCTTAAGCATATTCTCACCAGCAACCACACACCGCACCATAGTAACTCTAACTCAGGAACCAATCCATGCAACAAACCTCAATGCCAGTTCTGCCCACATATTTACACCAGTGACACCATCACAGGACCTAACCAGATCAGCCACAACATCACCGATTCATTCACCTGCATGTCCACCAATGTAATATACGCCATCATGTGCCAGCAATGCCCCTCTGCTATGTACATCGGCCAAACTGGACAATCCCTACATAAAAGGATAAATGGACACAAGTCAGATATTAGGAATGGCAATATACAAAAACCTGTAGGAGAACACTTCAACCTCCCTGGCCACACAATAGCAGATTTAAAGGTAGCCATCCTGCAGCAAAAAAACTTCAGGACCAGACTCCAAAGAGAAACTGCTGAACTTCAGTTCATTTGCAAATTTGACACCATCAGCTCAGGATTAAACAAAGACTGTGAATAGCTAACCAACTACAAAAGCAGTTTCTCCTCCCTTGGTGTTCACACCTCAACTGCTAGAAGAGGGCCTCATCCTCCCTGCTTGAACTAACCTCGTTATCTCTAGACTGATTCTTGCCTGCATATTTATACCTGCCTGTGGAAATTTCCACTACATGCGTCTGACAAAGTGGGTATTCACCCACAAAAGCTTATGCTCCAATACGACTGTTAGTCTATAAGGTGCCATAGAACTCTTTGTCACTTTTTACAGATCCAGACTAACACAGCTACCCCCTGATATCTTTCAATCAAGTTATCATTGATTTTTGGGAGGCCATGGTGCTTTTGCCCTTATTCACAAGACAACAGATGTTTGTTTGTGTATGCATGTATAACAAGCCATATTCTCCTCTCCCTCTCTGCAGTCTTCTTTAGGCTGTTTGAGGATGTCATTTAAAACATGGAAATTTTTGAATCCTGATTAATGGAGACTGATACTAAAAAGAGACTTACCTCAGAAAATCCCCATGTTTACGACAAAACCTTATAAATATATCAAACTAAGATATTCCAAATAGAGCCCACGCCAAATTTAAAACAGATTTGAAGTGACTGGATCATTGGTCAAGCTATTGACCTCCTTTGGATTCTTCCCTATGATTCCCCTCCATCTTCTCAAGGCCTGGATATCTACAGGTGTCTAGGATGAATCAGTGCTATAGGTTTCCCTTCTGCTCTTTCTAGTCAACATTTTCATTTAAACTACATTCTCTCCTCATCCTTCATTTTACAGATATGCTTGATAGTCTAACAGTCCTGGCAGTTTTTACCCTTGGGAAGGATGCATACACACCACACAATATGTCAGGTACAGAAGATGACACTATACATACTTGTTTATCCAGTAGTAGTCTGAGGCGGCACATTGTACACCCCAAGCAGGGACAGGTCACAGCTGCAGACCTTGTGCAGTGATAATGTGAGGCTAGCATTGCCAGCCACCACAAAGGGTTCATGGAAGAGGCAGGACTAACCAGGGGTAGAGAGAAGCACTTGCTATATTCCTGGAAAGTAGCAGGAGACATGCTCCCTCTGCACTCTGGGGAGTTCAAGGAGCATTTTACTCAGTGCCTTCCATTTTACTCAGGGCTGTGAGGGTAGACAACACTGCCCTAAGGAACAACTGAACCCTCATTTTTTACTTATTCAATTAATTTATTTCCAGAGTAAGGACTGTAGGATTTGATCCATGATGAATTATGCAGACAGAAAACTACTAGTGATGAACAATCATATTTCAGCATTTCCATTTTGCAAATAACTCTTGGCACAAACTGACATCTGGTTCTGGCTTTTTATGTAGTAACACAAACAGAAGCTTAAGCAAGACCCCACTTTCTAGATTTTAAAATATCCAATTACAGCAATTATAATCAATTTGGAGATTGGCAGGTTTCCAGGGAGTTGTTTATTGCCATATCAAACAGAACCAAAATTTTACAAATCCAAGAAGACCCCGATTAGCATTAAGGGGCAAACTACTAATTCACTCTCTTCTTTCTGCCTCACAGAACATCTCAACTCTACCAAAAATAACATACAACTTCCAAAGAGATTTTATGATTTAATTTTATGCAGATACTTGACATCTGCTACAATATATTAATATATAGGGTTTGTTGTAATTGAAATTTTATATCTAAATGGGACCACAGTCTAAAATTCTATTACAAGGAATAATATTCTTCATTTCATACTTACTGATTTTGATCTTACTGAGGAAAATTCACTCATTATTTTATTTGCTCATGGATCTAATCATTCATTTACTGGCAGTGCGGTTTAAACAAATTGAAATGAGATATTCAAACACATCTGTCTCAAATGATAATTTATAATATTTCTGAATCTGGATGATTTACTCTTTAATAGCTCTGTTCTCCTCATGAATACTATATTTATGACACAGAAGCTAGTATTCTAGAACTCAAGAATAATAGGATTAATAAGTAGTAGTTCTTTAAAGGTAGACTACTTTTCCTCCTTTCTTACTATTTTGGGCTCATTTGAGTTTCTCGTGGTTATGAAAATAAATTTCCAAGAATTTAAGTAGTCTGAGACAATGCAAACATACACTGTGCAAGCTACATCTCTGCCAATGCATTCCACTCCAGAGCTACACCATGGTTAGGTAGCGCTCTCCTGGGATATGCTTTACTCTTATGACAGGCATCACAGTCATTTCTTATCCCTGAAATTGGAAATGTTGCTCTTGCATTCTGTTACTCCAAACCATCATGCAAAGCTAAGTGAGAGATGGCGAGGAGCAAGTGAAAGGTCAAAAAAGGATGGACAGCATCAGAGCAGGATTGTGAGGGGAACCAGGAAAGTTAAGCTCAAAGGGAACTCTTTGCAGCACTCCGATCAGTGATCTCTCCCCTACCAGAGAGAAAAGAGAAAGCAAAGCCTGTAGAGGGCTCCAAGCACAAACTGTCTTGTGTGTTTTGAATTGGATCAGCTGTTTTAGTCCATGGCTTTGCCTCCAGTACTGACAGAGTGATTCAAGCCTTAATCTTGCAAGGGGTTGAGTGCTTCAACTTCCATGAATGGTGCTCAGCAGCACTTGTAGGACTGAGTCCACAGTGAGGGCTATGTTAATTATTTTCTACTACTTTTCATGGCCTACTGTGTCAATTTTGACATAGTCTTGTATATTATTATCACCATTGATTGGCATTACAGCAATGCCACAAGCCCCAGTCAAAGGACGGTGTCCCAGTATGCTTTGTTCTCTAGAAGACTAAACAAAAGACAGCTTCTGTCACATACTGTCCAAACAGGGACATGATGTGGCAGGTGGGTGCACAGCACGATGGAAGGGGGGATGAGAAGACAAAGATGACCACAATAAAAATACAATATTGCACATATTAGCCTAAGTTTCATAGTTTATTTAAGTAAGTGAACAAAAGATACTAATCAATCGCTGCATATCTGTTACAGACCACTCTCATGCAGACATAATCTCTCCCAGTGTTACCTGGTCATGTATGCAGTTTTCTCTACTCATTAGGACGGTGGTCCATTGTTTCCCCTGGTGCACTGTCCTGACCCCCTGGGCCAGTGAGGAGGAGGCCAGACTTCTTCTCCTTCCTCAACCCCTATTAGTATAAGAGGAACTGGAGAAAAAGAGCCAGAGGTTTCAAGAGGAATCTGAATAGTTTGATGTCGCACCAGGGGTTTGGGTATCCAATCTGGGGTGATGCTGCTAACAGACAAAGGCTAGGGCCTTTGCCTGTAACACTGGCATGTTCAACATCTCTGGCCTGGTCCACACTAGGACTTTAATTCGGATTTAGCAGCGTTAATACGAATTAACCCTTCACCCGTCCACACTACAGAGCCAGTTAATTCGAATTAAAGGGCCCTTTAAATCGATTTCTGTACTCCACCTCGACGAACGGAGTAACGTCAAAATCGATTTTGTTAATCCGAATTAGGGTTAGTGTGGCCACAAATCGATGGTATTGGCCTCCGGGAGCTATCCCACAGTGCACCACTGACCGCTCTGGACAGCAATCTGAACTCGCATGCACTGGCCAGGTAGACAGGAAAAGACCCAGGAAAATTTGAATTGCATTTCCTGTTTCCTGTTTGCTCAGCGTGGAGAGCACAGGTGACCACAGATACCACAGATACCTCAGCTCATCAGCACAGGTAACCATGCAGGCTGATAATCGAAAAAGAGCACCAGCATGGACCACACGGGAGGTACTGGATCTGATCGCTGTATGGGGTGAGGATTCAGTGCTAGCAGAACTTCGTTCAAAGAGACGAAATGCCAAAACTTTTGAAAAAATCTCCAAGGGCATGATGGAGAGAGGCCACAATAGGGACTCAGATCAGTGCCGTGTGAAAGTGAAGGAGCTCAGACAAGCCTATCAAAAAACAAAGGAGGCAAACGGTCGCTCCGGGTCAGAGCCGCGGACATGCCGCTTCTACGCAGATCTGAATGCAATTCTAGGGGGGGCCGCCACCACTACCCCACCTGTGATCGTGCAAACCGGGTCTGGGATAGTCTCTACACCTGAGGATTCTGAGGGTGGGGAAGAGGAGGAGGAGGAGGAGGAAGAGGAAGATCAGGATCTTGCAGATAGCACCCAGCACTCCGTTCTCCCCAACAGCCAGGAGCTTTTTCTCAGCCTGACTGAAGTACCCTCCCAAGCCTCCCAAGCCAGTAGCCAAGACCATGACCCCATGGAAGGGACCTCAGGTGAGTTTACCTTTTAAAATATAAAACATGGTTCAAAAGCAAGGTTTTTTAATGATTATTTTGCCCTGAGGACTTGGGATGCATTCGCAGCCAGTACAGCTACTGGAAAAGTCTGTTAACGTGTCTAGGGATGGAGCGGAAATCCTCCAGGGACATCTCCATGAAGCTCTCCTGGAGGTACTCCAAAAGCCTTGCCACAAGGTTTCTGGGCAGTGCCGCTTTATTCCGTCCTCCATGGTAGGACACTTGTCCACGCCATGCTTGCAGCAAGTAATCTGGTATCATTGCCTGACAAAGCCTGGCAGCGTATGGTCCCGGTGTTTGCTGGCATTCAAGCAACATCCGTTCTTTATCTCGCTGTGTAATCCTCAGGAGAGTGATATCGCTCATGGTAACCTGCTTGAAATACGGGAACTTAATTAAGGGGACAGAGGTGGCCGTTCCTACTGGGCTGTTTGCCTGTGGCTGATAAGAAATCCTTCCCTGCAGTTAGCCAAGCGCAGGGGCGGGGGGGGGGGGGGGG
>NW_020664409.1:66215817-66216679 GCF_002925995.2 Terrapene triunguis | reverse complement strand
GGGGGGGGGGGGGGGGGGGGGGGGGGGGGGGGGGGGGGGTTAGTTTGTTTTCTGCTGCTGAAGGTTAACAGGAAAACCTCAGCAGTCAACAGGCTTTGATTGGTATGTTGGAAAGGAGGACGCAGAAGCCGAAAGACAATGGCTTACCATGGCTGCCTGCAAGCTGAATTCTGTTGCCCGGACCTGCGTCTGTGATCTCTAACACCAAAGCCACAGGCACTCAATATTAAGATGGAAAATGTGACCTTGTACTGAAATCACATGTGCTATGTAATGTAAATAGTGTCCACCATGAAAGAGTACAAGCACTGTTCTGTAAAATGTATCATTTTAAAAACTTCTCTACTTTTTTTCAACCCTCCCTCTAGCAGCTGCAAATGTTTCAAGCCTCCCTCCTGCGTCCAGAAGGCTATCTCAGATAAGGCGTCATAGAAAGATGACGCGAGACGACATGTTCAAAGAAATAATGAAATCCACCCACAATCAAAGAGCTCATTTGAATGAGTGGAAGGACACTGTATCTAAATTTAGGAAAGATGCCAGTGACCGTGAGGTCTTGAGGGATGCTCGAGATGAGAAGTGGCAGGCTGCAACGCTGGGGCTGCTGCGTGAGCAAACGGACATGCTCCGGCGTCTGGTGGAGCTTCAGGAACGGCAGCAGGATGGCAGACTGCCGCTGCAGCCGCTGTATAACCTACCTCCCCCCTCACCATGTTCCATATCCTCCTCACCCAGACGTGTAAGAACGCGGAGGGGGATGCTGCGTGCACCCTGTCACTCCACCCCAGGGGAGAGCCCAACCAAAAGGCTGTCAATATATTGAATTTGATCAGTGGCCTTAGACTTCCCTCTTATCCTCCTC
>NW_020664409.1:66208517-66215807 GCF_002925995.2 Terrapene triunguis | reverse complement strand
TCTCCCTATGTTTATAATCACTTAATAAAGAATACATGATTTTTAAACGATAGTGACTTTATTACCTTTGAAAGAAAGCTGGGGGGAGGGTGGGTTGCTTACAGAGAATGAATGAGAATGAAGGGGGCTGGTTTTCATGAAGGGAGAAACAAACAGAAATTTCACACTGTAGCCTGGCCAGTCATGAAACTGGTTTTCAGAGCTTCTCTGATGCACACTGCTTCCTGGTGTGTTCTTCTAATCGCCCTGGTGTCTGGCTGCGCGTAATCAGCAGCCAGGCGATTTGCCTCAGCCTCCCACCCGGACATAAAGGTCTCCCCCTTACTTTCACAGAGATTGTGGAGCACACAGCAAGCAGAAATAACAATGGGGAGATTTCTTTGGCTGAGGTCAGAGCGAGTTAGTAGCGATCGCCAGCGTGCTTTTAAACGGCCAAATGCACATTCTACCACCATTCTGCACTTGCTCAGCCTGTAGTTAAACAGCTCCTGACTCCTGTCCAGGCTGCCTGTGTATGGCTTCATGAGCCATGGCATTAAGGGGTAGGCTGGGTCCCCAAGGATAACGATAGGCATTTCAACATCCCCAACGGTTATTTTCTGGTCCAGGAAGTAAGTCCCTTGCTGCAGCCGTTTAAACAGATTAGTGTTCCTGAAGACGCGTGCATCATGAACCCTTCCCGGCCACCCCACGTTGATGTCGGTAAAACGTCCCTTGTGATCCACCAGTGCTTGCAGCACCATTGAAAAGTACCCCTTGCGGTTTACGTACTGGGTACCCTGGTGCTCCGGTGCCAAGATAGGGATGTGGGTTCCATCTATCGCCCCACCACAGTTAGGGAATCCCATTGCAGCAAAGCCATCCACTATGACCTGCACATCCCCCAGAGTCACTAGCTTGTGTAGCAGCACCTCAGTGATTGCTTTGGCTACTTGTATCACAGCAGCCCCCACAGTAGATTTGCCCACTCCAAATTGATTCCCCACTGACCGGTAGCTGTCTGGTGTTGCAAGCTTCCACAGGGCTATTGCCACTCGCTTCTCAACTGTGAGGGCTGCTCTCATCCTGGTATTCTGGCGCTTCAGGGCAGGGGAAAGCAAGTCACAAAGTTCCATGAAAGTGCCCTTACGCATGCGAAAGTTCCGCAGCCACTGGGAATCGTCCCACACCTGCAACACTATGCGGTCCCACCAGTCTGTGCTTGTTTCCCGGGCCCAGAATCGGCGTTCCATGCCTATAACCTGCCCCATTAACAGCATGATCTCCAAAGCACCGGGTCCCGCGGCTCGATAGAATTCCATGTCCATGTCCTCATCACTCTCGTCGCCGCGCTGCTGTAGCCTGCTCCTCTCTGCCTGGCTTTCAAGGTTCTTGTTCAGCATAAACTGTACGATAAGGCGCGAGGTATTTACAATGTTCATGACTGCTGTCTTGAGCTGAGCGGGCTCCATGCTTGCCGTGGTATGGAGTCTGCTGCGTTCAGCCAGGAAAAAAGGCGCGAAATGGTTGTCTGCCGTCCGTTGCTTTCATGCAGGGAGGGGGGGAGGGAGGGAGGGGTGAGGCTGTACCCAGAACCACCTGCGACAATGTTTTGGTCCCATCAGGCACTGGGATCTCAACCCAGAATTCCAATGGGCAGGGGAGACTCCGGGAACTATGGGATAGCTATGGGATAGCTACCCACAGTGCAACGCTCCAGAAATCGACGCTAGCCCCAGTACATGGACGCACACCACCGAATTAATTTGCTTAGTGTGGCCGCATACAATCGAATTAATACAACCGGTTTACCAAATTCGAATTAGCTAAATTCGGATTAATCGTGTAGTGTAGACGTACCCTCTGTCTGCTTGCCCACATCACTTATTGCTAATAAAACACCTCCCTTTTGGAATCCTGCGCCCACAGACCAGAGACCACTGTTGTGTGCAATGCATACACAGCTCTGGAGGTGGGGAATATGAAGCTTCCTGTGTGTTCCTGCCCTGTGCAGCCCAGAAAAAAACGGTGTGATCTGGCCTTATATACATTGTTTGAATATTTTTTACAAACCCTTTTAAAATTTCTATACACCCCTCATGTCTTAATCCTGGTTAAATTCCATAGGACTTTCACATGAGAACTGGATATGGACTGAATATGGAAGTGTTCAGGAACCTCTGAAAAGCAGGGCATTCTAGAAGCGTGCTCCCATTGAACCACCCAACATATATAGACTGACAAATCAGGAGCTGCTGCCCTCTTGAATTCTCATTTTTGGAAGCACTATGCTTCCAGCAGTTGTACTTCTGGGAATGGCACCACAGTGGCAGACATTGCTGATTTGCTGGCAGTTTGATGCTTTTTCAACAGGCTCCCTCTTTTACGCAGAGAAATCACGGCCACTCCATAATAAGAACATAAGAATGGCCATACTGGTCAGATCAACAGTCCATCTAGTCTAGCATCCTGTCTCTGACAGTGACCAGTGCCAGATGCTTTAGCGGGAATAAACAGAACAGGAAAATTATTGTGGGATACATCCCCTGTTGCCGAGTCCCAGCTTCTGGCATTTGGAGGCTTAGGGACACCCAGAGCATGGAGTTGCATCCCTGACCATCTTGGGTAATCGCCATTGATAAAGTTATCCTCCATAAACTTTCCTTTTTTTTTTTTTAACTCCAGTTATACTTTTGGCCTTCACAACATCCTCTGACAATGAATTCCACAGGTTGACTGAGCATTGTATGAAGTAATACTTCCTTATGTTTGTTTAAAACCTATTCACTATCAATTTAATCAGGTGACCCCTAATTCTTCTGTTATAACTTCCTTATTCACTTTCTCCAAACCATTCATGATTTTATAGCCTTCTATCATATCCCCCCTTAGTCGTCTCTTTTTTGGCTGACCAGTTCCAGTCTTTTTAATTTCTCCTCCTATGGAAGCTGTTTTATTCCCCTAATCATTATCATTGCCCTTCTCTGTACTTTTTCCAATTCTAATATATATATATATTTTTTTCCAGATGTGGTGACCAGAACTACATGCAGTATTCAAGGTGTGATCGTGCCATGGATTTATATGGTGGTATTAGGATATTTTCTGTCCTATTAGGAAGGAAGGAGCCCAAGGAAGCTGAATACAGTTTGGCTACATTATTGACTGAATGCTGGCCAGCGTCTTCCCCTGGTCCCCACTCCAGTGGAACAGGAGGAACCCCTCCTTGGACAATCCCTCACCCCTGAGCAGCAAAAGCAAGCATGATGTCTGTTGGTGGCCTTCCCCCCGGACATTCACGGCAGTACCAGGACAGACCCTGCTGGCCCAGCACATCATCTGGACCCCCCCCCCCCCCCCGGGGGAGGTAGTTCATGGAACCACCCAACCCCTTTCACGTTGATTCTGTATTGATTTCCAGAGACTTAATACCATTTCTAAATTTGATGCCTACCCAATGCCCCGAGTTGATGAACTCCTCTACCGTTTAGGTGAAACCTACTGTATTAACACCCTCGACCTGACAAGGGGATATTGGCAGATCCCGCTGGACCTAAACTTGAAGGACAAGATAGCCTTTGCTACCCACAGCGAGCCTTTTGGACCCCCTACCCCCCACCCCAACCTTCTAGTGGTTGATGGATCATCTGCTCCAGTCACACCTTGAGTAGGCACTGGCCTACCTGGATGATCTCATGATCTACAGCTGTCACTGGGAGGAGTACCTAAACCAGGTGGCGGACATTCTACAGACCCTCTGAGCCGCAGGACTGATGGCTAACTCCAAGACGTGCTGAATTGGCTACCAGGAGACTACCTACTTGGGGTACATCCTGGGACAGGGAAAGGTGCATCCCCTAGTCGGGAAGGTTCAAGAACACCCTGCCCCAACTACAAAGAAACAAGTGAGACAATTCTTGGGGCTGGTGGGCTACTACCGTTGCTTCATCCCAACTTCACTTCGATTACTGCCCCCTGGCGGAACTCCTCGCTGACCCAGTGGCGGACCACTTCACCACTGTTAGGGCCCTAGCCTGGGACGCAGTGGAGTCGGGTGCACCTGCATCCTCCTACCCCCCACCCTGCCACCCCAACCCTGGGGGTGGCAGCATCCCCTTTAGGCCAAGAGGCTTGTATTGGTCTGTTGTCCACCCGAGCTAGGATGCCAGGCAGTTTTGCTGTCTGCTCTTCCAGAGAGCTGATCTCCCTAGACTGCTGTGTTGCTCTGCCTGACTGCAGGCCAGAGCCATTAACTGTTTCCTGCCCTGCCCTGATTGAGGGCTCCTTGGCCTATAGACTCATTGCTGCTCTGCCTGATGCATTCCAGAGCCATTAACTGTTTGATGCCCCACCCTGGCTGAGGGACAGGGCTCACAGATTCAAATGCTTCCCGGCCTGGACTGCAGGTTTGGGCCTACTAATTGTCAGGGCCGCCCAGAGGGGGGGGCAAGTGGGGCAATTTGCCCCGGGCCCCGCAGGGGCCCCCACGAGAGTTTTTCGGGGCCCCTGGAGCGGGGTCCTTCACTCACTCCGGGGGCCCCAGAAAACTCTCGTGGGGCCCGGGCCCCCGGAGCTTCTTCCGCTCCGGGTCTTCGGCAGCAATTCGGCGGCGGGGGGTCCTTCCGCCCCGGGACCCACCGCCGAAGACCCAGGCCCCCGGAATCCTTTGGGCGGCCCTGATAACTGTCGACTAATTCCCCAGAGGCAATGTAGCAAGGGGACGTGGTCTCCCTCCCTGATGGATGGGGAGAGAGCCGTGACCGCCTTGCAAGCTGCTTGCACTATATGCACACATACATCACCTGCCCACAAGACAGGCAATTGTACTTGCTGCATTCGTGAAATAAACTGGATAGCTCCCAGTCTGCTGCTGGACTTCTTCCTGCATTATATTTACAGTTGTAGGGGTTTTGTTTGTTTGTTGCGTTACTGGCCTAAGTTTAGAGTGTTTATTAGAGAGGGAGTGTGAGAGGCAGATACATCTAACTTCCCTTGCAAAACTCCTGTTTGCTGCCCCTGTTTGCTACCTCAGTGTATGACTATCTCATTAGATCACTATCCAATGTATCAGTGGCAATGCCCTATACTGGGTTCATACACTAACAAGTGTGTAATGAATATTTCACTGCCCAGCATTCTGTTTAAATGTCATCTTCTCACTGCACTGTATTTTTCTGAACGAAAACTGTTTGCCATATTTTATTAAGATTGGTTGTTTGTCTTGCAGAAAAAAAATATTGTAATGATTTCCTAGACGAATTAAGCACCTTAAATTAAGCAATTATCTTTCTGGAAAACAAAAATTTAGTGATTAAATGGAGCAAAGTAACTTAGAATTAAATCACATGGTTAATAAGCCATTAGTTTAACACCTTACAAATGTTAATTATATTTCCAAGTTTAATTTCATAGAATTTAGTCAGAAATTAAAAGTAGCCATTATATTTACAAATCAAATGGTAGATTCTAATGAGAATATTAAAAATGCTAGGACTTGAACTATTAAACTGTTTCACAAGAAGTCAGGAAAGAAAAGAAATTTCAGGTTACTGTTACTGTATTGAACTGTCAAATGTAATAATTGCAAACATAGGATTTCATTTAAGAAAACTTATTAGGATAGATCCATCAATAGGTATTAGCCAAGATAGTCAGGGATATAACGCCATGCTCAGGGCATCCCTAAACCTCTGACTGCCAGAGACTGGGAGAAGAAGACAGGAATGGATCTCTCCAAATTGTCCTGTTCTGTACACTCTCAGGAAGCTCTGGTACTGGCCACTGTTGGGGACACAATACTGGGCTAATGGACAATTCGTTTGACCCAGTATGATCGTTCTTACGTTCTTCTGATTAGTTCTAAATTTAACTTAATAAAATAGGCTGGCACCACCAGTAATATATATTGCAAGAAGAGAAATACTAGTGTCATTACTTCGAGAGCGAGATAACTACCACTGACCTGCCTAACACAGAAATGATAGTGAACTAGTTTTGCTCCAGCTGAGAGCAAATTAACAGATCTCTAGGCTGAGCCTTGCTGTATTTTATATATGTTATGAAATTCAGCTGAGAAAAAAATCATATGAAAATCTTAACATGGATGTAAGCCAGTGTCTGAATGAGCTCTCCCTTGACAGCTACTGATGAACTGGGGGTGAGTGAGGTGGAGATTCTCAGGAGCTGATCACATTTACATAGACACACCAATGTTGCCTAGGTGATCATCAGCCAAAATGCTTAATTTTGTCTGTTTTGGGTTAAAATTCACTTTAGTCTTGAAAGTAGGCATAATGAATGTTATTACCCATATTGTATGACTCATGGGCAGAAGAACTTTACTTAATATGCCCTAACTGAGGGAATCACCCTAACTGTAAGCTCACTTGCTAAGAATGATGCCATTCTAAACTGGAATGGCTGTCAGAGAGAGAAATAGTGAAGAGACAAGAGATTTGTTCCTGCCTGGTGAGGATACTGTTGGCAAGTTTTAGATACTATTTGACCTTTTTCCTTTGGTGTTTAAAGACAGACTTGATCAGACTTCATTTAGAGTCCTTGTTTCTGCTCAGTGATCATTAGACTTGAAATCACCAATAAGCAGGTCAAGGGGGCTGAACTTTAGACCTGCAATAGGGACAGTTTTACAATGAAAGACACTGCAAAGGATGTAGTTGCAGTGGGGTTCCTCACCATTGGGTGAAATCACTAAAAGTTGAAATCACTTAGAATTGGGCTAAGTGGTGAGACTTCAGAAAAAAGGATCACAGCTAATGGCAGAGATGGCAGTGGTGAGCAGCAGAAGAAACAGTGGTAAGCAACAGCAGAGGCAACAACAGTGAGCTGAGGCAGTAGAAGAGGCATTGCTCAGACCCTACTTCAGGAATGGGAAGTGAACCCCGGTGAACATGCCACTTAATTCTGGGATTTCACTGATTTTGGACAACCAACTGTGAATGGGGTGAGAGAAAGGGACATTCATCTGTAAAGTATCAGAGGGGTAGCCGTGTTAGTCTGAGTCTGTAAAAAGCAACAGAGGGTCCTGTGGCACCTTTAAGACTAACAGAAGTATTGGGAGCATAAGCTTTCGTGGGTAAGAACCTCACTTCTTCAGATGCAAGTAATGGAAATCTCCAGAGGCAGGTATAAATCAGTGTGGAGATAACGAGGTTAGTTCAATCAGGGAGGGTGAGGTGCTCTGCTAGCAGTAGAGGTGTGAACACCAAGGGAGGAGAAACTGCTTCTGTAGTTGGATAGCCATTCACAGTCTTTGTTTAATCCTGATCTGATGGTGTCAAATTTGCAAATGAA
>NW_020664409.1:66185839-66208507 GCF_002925995.2 Terrapene triunguis | reverse complement strand
TTCATTTGCAAATTTGACACCATCAGATCAGGATTAAACAAAGACTGTGAATGGCTATCCAACTACAGAAGCAGTTTCTCCTCCCTTGGTGTTCACACCTCAACTGCTAGCAGAGCACCTCACCCTCCCTGATTGAACTAACCTCGTTATCTCCACACTGATTTATACCTGCCTCTGGAGATTTCCATTACTTGCATCTGAAGAAGTGAGGTTCTTACCCACGAAAGCTTATGCTCCCAATACTTCTGTTAGTCTTAAAGGTGCCACAGGACCCTCTGTTGCATTCATCTGTAAGACTTTCATATTGCAAGGTTGGAAACTGAGGCAAGGGACTACTGTCCAAGTTACTGTGGAGTGGGTGTTTACCTGTGGTTTGCATCCTTTTGAATCATTGTTGCAGAATCTTTCCAAATTAATGCTGAGTTCCCGCTCCCTTTTATTAAAAGTTTTCTTTTGTTAGACAGAGATTCAATGCTTGCAGCTAGGGAAGTATGATCTCTTAGAGGTGTCATGGGGTGATGTTTAGTTTTTCCAGATTTCTGGGTGGGGCATGAACTGGTTCTGTTTTGTAATATTAAGAGGAACCTCTAGAAAGTGAACCCAGTTCTTGTTGCTGCTGTCACCACCTGGCAGAAGAGTTACATGTACAAGGAAGAGCCCAATCCTGCCTCAACTGAAATCAATGGCAGAACTCCCACTGACTTTAATGGGAGCAGGCTCATGATTTTTACCCGGTTAGAGCTGTGCTAGAAAATTCTTGGATAAGAAGCAAACAATGAATTCATCCTTTCACTGTGTTCATTACTGAGTGGGTACAAAAAAGATCACATTTCATCCAGCTACTCTTAAAAGTGAAAACTGCAGTTCTGTTAGAGATACTGGAAGCAGAGTGGGAGCTGCTGCCTGTTTAAATTCAGATTCAGGCTACTTCATTATTTTATGAATAAAATTTTTATCTGAGTTCCCAACTCCCTCATTTCCAGTCACATCTATATCCAAAGCATGCCATGTTTCCAGTAGGGTAGGAGGAAGGACTGGAACAAAACGGAGGTAAAATGAGTGAATAATCTACATGTAAGAAAAATAATTACAAATTAGGGGGAAACATCACATACTTTTAAAGTTGTACTTGTGGTTTGGGTTTTTTTAAATTAAAATCTCCTTTATTTCTTGGTGGGAGAAGGTAGAGGAAAAGGGAGGGACAAAAATAAAGAAGAGAAGAAAAATAACCCTATATGATTATGTCAGTGCCTCCATTTCTTCACTCAACTACCTGCTCTCCCTATCAACAACAATAAAAAATATATTTATATAGTTTCTTGCTTTCCAAAGGAACCCAAACCACTTCACACATCACAGTATATACCCCAAACCACTGAAGTGCAGTCACTTCTGGGGTGCAGGGCAAAAGCCCTTTAGTGCACAGTATTATACACATTAGTAGCCGGAGGAGAAATTTTGGCCAAGGGAAGAAGGCAAACCCCTACTCTTAAGAAAAGTGCCATGGGATCTAGGGCTGTTTAAACAAATCTGGGGTCACTGTGAAGTTACTCATCTGGAGTCCACATCTACAAGGCCAAGAATCAGTGTGTGACCTTCTTCCAACTGTCAAACGTTTATTCCATGAAAACTGCAATGGCAGCTGAAGGAAGGAGGCAATAAGTAATGGCTCCAGAACTGGTGTGTATTCATGGGTAGAATTAAAATAATAGTGAATGAAGGTTTCCTGTTAAATAGGAAGAGGGTAACACAATGGGGCTTTGGACCCAGTAGGGGCTGTCTGACATAGTTTGCCTTCTTGAGAAAAAGGTTAGAAGCAATTTATGTTATTTGTTTGGCACTTTGAGGGACTCCCATCGTTTGTGAACACACAGACTAAACATAAAGATCCATCCCCCTAACAGACTTGAGCACAGGAGACCCACCACATTTAGGGTATGTGGCTATGACCAAAACCAATCCTTAAAAAGCCCATTTCCTTCCATCCAAAATGGCTATTTAGCAAGCTTTTAGCATTAATTTTTGTATGGAGCTCTGAAGACGTAAAGTGCTATGTTGATGCTAAGTTTTATATGAAGTTTTACCAACAATTCTTAATCAGAATTTCCAACTGACGTCAGCGGGGCTTCTGCTCAAACTGATGGAACAAAGTGGCTTATTGTTATAAATTTTGGGTCTACAGTTAAACCTACATTCAATAGAGGTTGTGAAGATGATAAGAAAAGTCTTCGACAGAACTTATGTGTGAAGTTCACAGAAAATGATTTTATGCAGAAAAAGACATGAGAAGTATATTTTACATCCAAACATTGAAAATAAAAGAAGAGAGAAAGAAAGGCTCATCAGCAATAATTGCATAAAATAATCTGGAATGAGTATGGTGCAATCTGCAGAGGAAAAGACAAAGATTTTTATACAGTATGGCATGGTAATGAGATAAATCAAGATGAAGTGACATTAAATTGGGGGAGAAGAAATCAACAAACTATAATTTCACTCTTCTAATAAAAGTATCTATGGATATACAATTGAATCATCTCTCATTCAGTCCCTGAAAAATAGTCGCTTCTACTAAATTATGAGGTATTTTTTTTGTTAAAGTTTACTTATTGATACCCTAGGTAGTATTGCTATATATATCCCCCTTGACAAATTATTCCATTTTCTAATTGACCTTATTATTTTTCTTGTTTTAGTTTCAGGCTTCTACTCCTGATTTTATAACCCTTCATCATCTTAAATATTCCTCCCCCCTCTTTTATGTTCCTATCTCTCCATTATTTATAGATACTTATATCCATCCTCATCCCCATCCTGCATCATTGTTTTCCTCTAGGCTACACACTTCGTTAATGTTCTCCATAAGTTGTATCCTCTTGTCTTTTGTCATCTTTGTTACCCATTTTGGGGTCCTCTCCAGTTTGTTGGTCTTTTCTGTTTAAAGAAGATTCAAAGCCTGAGTACAGCACTCCAAGTGCAGTATAACCAAGGAATTTTTACTTCATACAAAGAGAAATTGTTAACGAATGTTAATAATGATTAAAACCTAAAAAAATTAACACAAATGGCATCCTTTTAGTGCAACTCAAGCAGTTTCAATATTTTCCCTTTCTTTCCCTTGCCTCCCTATGTTGAATTTCCTCTCCCCCCACTTTACTGTATTTTTATAATTTATTCTTTAATTATAGTCCAGTACTTGGACACCTTGGCAGAGGTTTCTTTGAATGAAATTCACCTTTCCCATAGAAAGCCCAAGTTAGAGTAGCTGTTAGAGTGGGAAGCTCAGCTTAGGTACTAGATCAACATCCAATCACTTGTATCGTCAATGAGGGGTTACAGCTGATAGATTACAAACATGAAATTATATTAAGTGAGGTGAAGACCACAGCTAAACCGAACTACTGTTAATTGGAAATAGTGTGGTAAGAATGGGAATTCGAGTAGAGATATTTGGTCTTTGAGAGCTGGACAGACATTTGTCATCATCTGAAGTTGACAGAGAGTCACACAGTAAGCCAGCAAGGTCCTGAAACTGCATTGTGATATCTGCATCAACTTTGAACCATTTAGTGATGATATTGCATTGGCCCATCAATGTCACTATGTACTGATGCAATACCATGGCTCAATTATCCCAAAATAATGTCAGAACATAGCATGTGATTATGATGTGATTTTCTGCAATCCCACTGGATGTAAGATCTCACCTTCCCCCTGCTCCTTCCTCATCATGGCTGTTTGAAAGTAGCTGCGATTTGAAAGGGTTTCTTTCTCCCTTCCCTCATGGGGAAAAACATTATTCTCACTGTTGGGCTGCTCTGTGCTCCTTGCTCGGAGATTATTTCTAGAGATGGGGTACAGCTCCGCAAGACTAGGTTGATATTTTATTTCTTTTAATGATCATCTTTACAGTGTTACCTCACAGATTTGGTTTTCCATCCCAGACTTGATTATTTTTATCCAAACTAAAATCTTGATCTCTCTCTCTTGCCAACATCTCCTTGTGGATGTCCAACCATCAACTTGAGCTCAACATAGCCAAAAGTGAACTCTTAATTTTTCCTTCAAAAACTGTCTCCCTTTCTCAATCTCTGTGGAAAACACCACCATCCTCACTGTCACCCAAGCCTATAACCTTTGACTTGGCCCTCTTTCTAGACCCATGTCTAAATTGTGCAGCGTCTTCTTACACAACATCTCTAAGATCCAGCCTCTCCCCGTTCATACTGCTAAAACTCTAGTCCCGGTCATATGAATGGCCATTCTGGGTCAGACCAAAGGTCCATCTAGCCCAGTATCCTTCTTCTGACAGTGGCCAATGCCAGGTGCCCCAGAGAAGCAGTTCTCAACCAGGGGGGTCTGAGACCCACTAGGGGGCTGTGAGCATGTTTTAGAGGGGCCGCCAAGCAGGTCCAGCATTAGACTTACTGGGGCCCAGGGCAGAAAGCTGAAGCCATGCCACCCCGAGCCCCACCACCTGGGGCTGAAGCTGAAGCCTAAGCAACTTAGCTTTCTGGGGCCCTCTGTGGCATGGGGCCCCGGGCAATTGCCTTGCTTGCTACCCCCTACTGATGGTCCTGGCTTTTATATGCAGAAAAACAGTTGTCGTGGCATAGGTGGTCCGTGGAGTTTTTATAGCATGTTGGGGCTACCCTCCATGAATTTATCTAGTTCTTTTTTGAACACTGTTATAGTCCTGGCCTGCACAATATCCTCTGGCAAGGAGTTCCACAGGTTGATCGTGCATTGTGTGAAAAAATACTTGCTTTTGTTTGTTTTAAACCTGCTGCCCATTAAATTCATTTGGTGACCCCGAGTTCGTGTGTTATGAGAAGGAGTAAATAACACTTCCTTATTTACTTTCTCCACACCAGTCATGATTTTATAGACCACTATCATATCCCCCCTGTCGTCTCTTTTCCAAGCTGAAAAGTCCCAGGCTTATTAATCTTTCCTCATACAGCAGCCATTACCTACCCCCTAATCATTTTTGCTGTCTTTTTTTGAACCTTTTCCAAGTCCAATATATCTTTTTTGAGATGGGGCAACCACATCTGGCTACCCAGCAAACAGTCCAAGTCATCTTGTACTTGAGGCACGGTGTATTGGTCAACTACAGTGCGCCCGTTTAGGGTGCGGTAGTTGATACACATCTGGATTTTGCCACTCTTCTTATGGACCACCACAATGGGAGAGGCTTAGGGGCTGCAGGACTCTGTAACAATACCATTCACAATCAGCTCCTGAAGGTGATGCCACACATCTTCCATCTCTGAGAGAGCAATCCTCCTAGATCTCTCCCTGAAGGGTCGGGGATATCTTGCAGCAGCTTCCCTTGTGCTTCCTCTCAAAATTGACTTGAATCTCTTTTTCAAATACATAGCGTTGTTTTCAGTAGGTCGGCCCCCTTCAGTGGGCTTTGGAGGCGACTGTATGTTCCCATTGTTCTTCCCCCAAATCAGATCAACTACAATACACAAAATATGGGATATATAAATGAAAAGGAGAAGCCAGGAGAAACATTTTTTTCCATTCTATGCATCCGATGAAGTGGGCTGTAGCCCACGAAAGCTTATGCTCAAATAAAATGTGTTAGTCTCTAAGGTGCCACAAGTACTCCTGTTTTATAGACGACAATGGCTATGATCTAATAAAGTTGTGAATAAACACTTTGTTAATAGAAAGAAACATCTCTCTCTCTCTTAGCCTGCTGACTCCTGGGCTAGATCCTGCAAGGATGCTAGTGGAAGCTGATGGTATTCAGCATCTTGCAAGAGATGCTTAGCATCTGAGACGCACAGTCCCTCAGTCTGGGAAAACCATTTAAAGTGGAGACAGCAAGAAAAAAAATCACTCACCTGCACTTCATTTGTCTCAGAGACCAGGAAGTGAATGGTTCTAGAGCCAAAATATTGGAATAACACTATGCAAACAGTGGTGTTCTGGAAGAATTAAAGATTTTTAATCTCTAGAACAGCCTCTTTCCAATGTATTTAATGGTATTTTCACAATATTTGAGACAAAGCAATGTGTGGCCTCTGTGTGTGTGTGTGTGTGTGTGTGTGTGTGTGTGTGTTTTGGAGTTTTTGTTTGATTTTTTTAAATCCTCTCTGGAAATTAGATCGTCTGACTGCACGTTTAAAAATAAAAATCTTCAGCAATCTCAGAATGAAAATCTCTCTTCCACACTTGTAAGAATGTTGTATGAATCTCTCCTATGAGAAATCCACTTCCTGATATCATGTTAATTACTAGTACAAGAACAAAAGAAACAGATGTTTATTTGTGTTTACACCATGCAGTAATACTTCTTTGATTCCAATAGAGACCACAGCATCAGCTGGCAAAGGGATCTTTACTCACTATTTTGGGGATGGGAAGCATCTAAGTTGGAAGAGTAAGACATTAAAAGATTGTGACAATCAGGGTCCAGACACCCCAGGGGGAAAACAGGGGTCTGAACAGCAAAGAATAAGAAATGAATCAACTGATTGTATACAATATCATTCTACTACAATAGTGGATTGAACAAAGTCTTTTTATTAAATCCGGCGAAATGCTGTCCAGGAATATCATTGTGTGATGTATGTACAGGTGGTATGTAAAGAGTTACGCATGTGTGCTGGAACTATGTTCCTAAAACATGTTCTGGGGAGAGCTGATAAACAAGCTTGCCTTGGACAAAGGAATATGGATTTACCTGCCACGGTCAAGCTTTGTAAGCCAGCGAATAATGAAAATACTTTTACTAATAAGGTAAAAGCAATGAAGCTAAGAAATGGCACCTTGGTGAGCACATCAGAGGACAGAAACTGTACCCCAGGAATCCTTCCTGACTCTTGAGATGGAGAAAATGGACTTTGGGTAATATAAGGGGAGAAAAAGACATTTTCATTATTCAGCACATAGGGGAACAGCACCCTCTATGAAAGTTGGATCCGCTGGCCATAAGGGCTAGAGATGCAGGTAACTTGATGCAAGTTAGAAAACTGCTTAAGCAAAGATTGTAACCAGCTCAAATTAAAAATTTTAGACAATTGAAAGTGTGTTTTGTTTTGTTTGTAACCCTATTTGTATCTTTTTCTCTTGTTTAGTATCACTTAGATCTCTGCTCTTAGTTTATAGTAAAACTAAGAATAAATTTATTAACAATCTCAGTGCTGTGTGCTCTGTCTCTTTGGAGGCAGCAAACTTAATAATTTCTGTGAGTGTCCAATAAGAGGGACTGGATGTTGCAGGGAGACGTCTCTGGGGAACTTGGGAACTGGGGTTCACTGATTGTTACCTGCAAGGCAAGGTAAAGAGTAGCAGAGTCTTGAGGAGTTTGCTGGCAAGGCAGACAGGCTGGAGTGCCAGGGAGCTGACACACAGCTTAGCAACATCAAAGCTCTCAATGGCTGAGGCAGAGGGTAACAAAATGGCTTACAGTTATGGGTATCCTGAGCAGAATGTCACAAAGATAAAAACTAGTGTTGAAAGTAGAGGGTCTCTTATTTAATAGCCTTTCCTGACACATATCAGATGATCACATCTTCATTATGTAATTCAGAAGATCTTGTTAAAATCTGTTCAATAAAAGCCTTGTATCTTATTTCCCTATTCATTATATCTAATTTCTGAAAGTAATGAATTTCTGCCTACCTTATGTACACTGAATTAAATGACTGAGTTGATTGACCAGCTATCCTATGAGAGGAAGAATATAATTGTGTAATTCTAAACTGAAAAAAAATATGTTCAAGAGTACAAAACACATATTGCTTTAAGAAGTAAATTTAAAACATGATCTACTACTGTATATATTTTTTCCTCCATTCATCTCTTAAGATATAAAAAACTGATTGAAGAATGAACTTTTATGGGAGTTTAAAAATCCCATTAATGTGAATACAGGCCTACACCGCACTGGTTAAAGATAATTTTGCTCAATACATTCTGTCTGTACCAAAGAACAGTGGAAATGATGTTGACGGGGATGACCCAGTGACAAAGCCATTGCTGTTTTTACTGCATCTGTCACTAACATATTATTTCTATAGCCTTTGTAGCAAAACCATGTTCTCTGTGCTGTTCTTGCCAGAAGCATATAACTTTCCTACTGCTTATTTGAGTTGACAGAATGACTTTTTTGCACTAAATACTGTCATCAAAATTGTATCTTTTCTCCCCAAACAAGCTATAACTAAAAACAATCATGCAATTTGGTGTTCATAATCATCATATAATCAGATTAAATAGTCTACTTTTCTAAATAAGTTAATAAGTAAAGTATTAATCATATAAAATACAGATTGATAACCTCTTGTTAGGCTTGATTGCACCTTCCAGTGGGAAAACTTATTTGAGGACTCTGTAGTGGAGGAAATTTCGATGAAGGTCTCCTTGAGGTGATTTTTCACCAGTTGTTTCCTCTCATCGCCATGAAACAGGCAGTGAGGCCTGTCCACAAACCCAACAGTTTCCCAGAAGTCATGTGAAAGGGCTTTTGCAGCCAGTGGGTGCAGAAGGGATTCCTCATAAAGTGGGAATCCCCAATGCAGAGTAAAGACAGAGGAAAGTGAATCCAACATGAGCCTATAATTTTTTCAATATAAGCACTATAAGGCTAGTGGAGGGATGATAAGAATCCCTCTTACTCAGTCTACTCTTCCCTCAGCCTGCCACCTCCCTCCTCATGGATCTCCCTCCATGTGGTCTGAGGAGAAGGGTGGGAACACTGAAGCAAAGATGGCTGAGCCACCATTTCCATGAGTGGGGTGGCTGAGGAGATCTATACATAAAGCAGGGGTTCTCAACCATTTTCTTTCTTTCCATTTTTCTTTCTGTTATAAAAACTCCATGACCCACCTGTGCCACAACTTTTTTCTGCATATAAAAGCAGAAGTAGCAAGCAAGGCTATTGCCCAGGGCCCCACACCACAGAGGGCCCTGCAAAGCTAAATTGATCAGGCTTCAACTTCAGCCCCTGGTGCAGGGTTTCTACCCTGGGCCCCAGTGAGTCTAACACTGGCCCTGCTTGGCAGACCCCCTGAAATCTGTTTGTGGCCCACCAGGGGGCCCTGGACCCTTGGTTGAGACCCAGTGGCATAAAGGACCCCTTCCATGTGGGAGGGATGCAGGCTTCTCATATTGGATAAATACATCAAGAGAGCTATGTTACAAAATGTGCCCTATTCTCTCTATTCCCAACAGCAACACATATTACAATAAGTTCCTTTAAAACCTCATTGGTCATCATTTGAATTTAAGTTTTTCCATAAAGAAAATCTCCATCAACTCTGTTGTTGCCAGTTATCTGTGCAGTGGATACCAGACTGTAACTTTTTGATCGAAAGAAAGAAGGGGAAAAAAGCCACAATATTTTTCCTTCTGAAAAAGTTTATGATATGATGGGAAATGTCAGTAAAAATGTACGTCAAGTGCTGCTGAAAATCACAAAGGGAAAGTTCCCTCTGGTCATTTTATATTTATATCAAAGTTGCTATTCAAGCTGAGAACTCTGAAATTCTCTGTCTGGTAAGCTAATGCAACATTACTTCAGTTCAGCTTAGCAAAAATGTCACATTAGAACTGCCTGACAACTGTCTTGTTTGCTAACAATTAAAACCTGTCTTTATGTCTCCATAACATTCCCTTCCCCACCCAACCTCTAAGTAAGAGATGTAACAACAACAAATATGTACTAGTAAAATGCCCTATGCAAAATTTCAAGGACAATGAAAAGTTGATATTCTGAATAAACATTAAACCAGGGAAAGAAAGGAATGTTCAAGCCTGCATTATATGTAGCATCCTGAGACAAGTTGTTATGTAAATAACAAGGTCAGTTGTTTCTCTTGTTGCCCAACTGTGGAAAAATCTGCTTGCTGCTCTTTTTAAAGGAAGAACTCACAATCTGCAAGCCTACCAAGAGGTACTGCCAATTATTGAAGTTGCTGAACCCTCTCCCTAATTGCCTTTTCCTCTTTTATCTACTGTCTTCTCACCTAATTTACACAAATATAGATATGAATAAAGACTTAATAGTAATGATCAAAATAATCTTAGCACCAATAACACTTACTTACCAAAAACAACATTATCACCATTCCTATTGTCATTCTTCCTACCCATTTCTGTGTTCTTTTGTGTATGTGTGTGTTTTTTTTAAAGGAATAAGTACTGGATTGTGTTGGTTCCTGAATCCTGACTGGCCACTTCAGAAGACTCATAGGCAATCTGATGCTGGCTGTAGTACTTATTTAACAGTGCAAGATTAAGAAGTGTAAAGCAGCAGTGTAAGATTCTCTCCAGGAGCTCTATTTTTCCATGCAGGATACAAGTAACTCCCACTGAAGTGAATGGGAGTTACTCTTATCCTGCAATTGGGAAATAGAGGTCCCAGGTGTGTATTGAGGTCTTGTTAATTACTGATGACTATTTTACTATTGCTTTGTTTTGTGACACTTTACTATAGTGTAAATGAAATACCAGTAGAGGAAAAATTGAGGCTCATAATGACAAAAATTTACAGTTCTGCAGTCATGAAACGTACAAAACTATCTGCAAAGGTCTTCATCAGACCTCTTAGTTTTGTGTGGTATATAACTGTGCTGGAATTGCACACTTCACTTTAAGAGCAATGTTGAGGATGCTTGCAGGGTAGAGGACTCTGTAGCAAAGCATGCAGCTAGACATTATGGAAAGAGCCAGCTAAAAGTAAGGCAGGTGGGTTGTGCCTCACTGTCTGAGTGCCATTATTGTTTCTCTCTCTCTCTTTCTCTCTCTCTTTGGGTTCTTGTGTAGTATTCTGGATTCTAAGAAATAAAATATTTTTTTGTTGCAACCTTCCAGTAAGAATATTTATGTTTTACTCATTTATCTGTGTCTATACTGTGAACATAACAATCATGGCCAAGATTTTCAAAAAGGACATGATTCTGAATGCCTCAGTTTTTGATTATCTTGAGACATTTTAGGCGCTTGATTTTCAGAAAGTGGTAAGCATCGGTGCATTGAAATTCAGGCCCTTATAAACCATCTCATGTTGAGCACTCAGAATCATGAGTCAGTTGCAAATTTCCTGCAATAATTTTTGACATTTTGATAAAATTTACCATTTCTAATCAGGACAAGCCAAAATCTTAATAATAATAATAATAATAATTAATAATGTCTGTAAACCCATAATCTCAAAAAAAATCAGTTTGAGTAAATTGAAATGTTTCTTTTCAATATTTTCAAAACATTTTGTTTTAATTTTGATCTTTCCTCCCCTTTGTAACGTTTTTTTAAGGGTAAGTTTAGTAAAATTCATAAATAGAAAGTGGTAATGATTCAAAAAAGTGAAACTTTCCAGTTTGACAATCTTGAAAGGTTTGTTACCAAATTTTTTATGAGGCAGGTATTTCGATCCCAACACTGTTTCACACCAGTTTCAGTTTTTTTGTGGGGGTGGGATGGGGTGGAGGGGAAGGGCAAAAAACAATTTTGGCAAAAACAGGATGCTGAGTATCCTTAATTCCTGTTGACATCAGAGTTCAGGGTGTTCAGCACCTAATAGGATTGTGCCCAAAGCAACTATGGAAGTAGAATGTAAATTCCAGCTGGGATGAAAAGCATTTCTTCAGTATAATTAATTCCGCTTGTAACCCAAGGCCCATTTGAAAAGTTGTAAAGTAGAATAACAAATAATAAAGCCATCCCTAGTTTGTGAGAAATGAAGAAATTAAATCTGCAACTGGGGGCTTCTCCTGCAAGGTGCTGAGTGCCTCCTGAGGTGTACTGAGCCTCCTCAAATCCCTTTCCTTTCAGTGGGGCTTGTGGGCTCTCGGCATCCCTCAAGAGGCTCTCAGCACCTTGAAGAATCAGGCTTCATGAGAGAGACGCATCAGAGAGGTAAATTCAGTTCTTCAGCCTATATTTTTCCAACCCACTTTTCTCTCCATCTCGTAACCTTACGTGCTAATGACTGCTGAACTGAGTAGATGTCTGCAATTTTGGAAGGTAATCATCGCTTCTGCGTTAGTGCCTTTCTTCTGCTTTCAACAATTTATGAACAATAGCCGATGATGACTAAATAATTAATTCAGCAGATTAAAAAAAAATCTTTGAATAGATTTCATATTGTTAGGAAAAGAAAAATGTCACAAGAGGGACAGAGGAAAGAAGGACACCCTCTCTCTTTCTGTTTACATGCCAGAGCTGCCCCTTTCCATATTAAAGAGACAATACCAAGATTTTAGAAGCTCAAAATATCACCTATCTTCCTTCTTTATAATGAGTTTTTCTGAGGCTAATTATTTTAGTTTTGTTTTCTAAATTAAATGCTCACAATTCTCATTTGTAATTTCACCCTATGACCTTCAATTTATACGCGGGCAGCTGAAAGCGGGGGAGGGCAAGGAGGGAAATGGAAATATTGCAGAGGAAATATTGGGGGGGGAATGTATGTTTCTGCCTCCACAATGTTTTCCAGCCACACAGTAGCTCATGGAAGCAGGAGTGGGATCCAGACGAGGGGCTGGAGCGGCCACCATGGTATGGGGATTGGTCCAGCCGCTGGGGAGCAGGCAGGATCAGTTCCTGTTTCCCTGCTTTCCTGTCACTGTGGGTCCTGGTGGAGATACTTGGTCAGGGGGAGGGGCAGGAGCACATGTGCCAGCAGCCTGGGTAGGATGGGGCACAGGAACTGCCACCTTGGTGGGGACGGGGGGGGGCATCAGTGCACAGGGCGCCAATCACTGAGCTGGGAGGAGAGCAAAAGGCACCAGGCAACTGAGGAACTGCCTTAGGAACAGCAGGAGGAACTGCTGGGACACCCCTTCACAGCCTGGCACTGGCTGACTCTCTCCCGTCCCTGAGTCTCAGTAGCTCCGCTTGTTCTTCCTCCTATCCCTCCCCTCTGCCCCCTACATTCACAACAGCTACTTCCCACTGCATTCATTTTCTTGCTGTTCGTCATGGAGAATTGTGTGTCTGTATCTGACCAAAAATGTTTTTCTTTTTATATAAGTACATAAGCCTATCATTAAAAAAGTATTAAAAATAGCCAACATGGCTCTGATCTCTCTCTGAGATCTCTCTTCCATTAATTTTAGTGTCAGTAAGTTCTGGCTTATTATTATGGGGCCCACTGGAAGGAATACACTCTGCTCCCTCACCTGGCTCTCCCATAGTATTTAATAAGCAAACACTCTTCACATAGCTGCTGTGACATGAATCAATGAGGCCAGTGTGCAAACAAAAGGCCTGATCCAGCAAATCCTTCAGAGAACTTCTTCTGATGTCAATAAGAGATCCGTGCAAAGGACTTGGCCTGTAACCACTTAGGTATTTTTAATTGTGTTTTTATTTCAGTATAATTTTATTTGTGTGAGTAGTCCCATGAGGCCTGATTATGATTTACACTAAGGCCACTTACACCACTCAGGCAGTGAAAAGGTGAGTGCAAATGCCATTTACTCCCATTTTAAGGCCCCCTTGCACTGCCAGAGCTGTGTAAATCAATATTATGGTAACAGAGAATCAGGCCCATAGACTTCAGTGGGAATGCTCCCATTACTAAATTTTTGAATGGGCTGGAGCATTTTCAGGCTCACATGAATGGTGGATAAAGTCCAAGGATGCTTGACAAAAAATACAATATCTTAAGGTATCCTTTTTTAGTCAAAAACAACCATGTCAATTTTAGCTCTACATATCAACTTGGGGAGAAAATCAGTTTAAGAAAAAGACACAAATGATCAGGAAAACACATATTTCAAGCTTCTACATGTAAGATTATTAGAAAAAAGTATCCAGAACCACTAAAATCTCAAAAACCATGTCCTCAAATGTTTTCTACACTAGCAACTTGCTTATAAGGGAACATTTATTAGTGTTATTTAAGTTACACAAAATAAATAAAGCAGAGAGGTAGGATCGAAATCAACTAGAGACAAAGCGACACAGAAATACATATTGCTTCTATATGAACATAATCAAATATGTTTTGTGAAAGACAAAAATAGATTGCACAGAAATTATTCATCCAGGTTTTAAATATACTTAGTACAATAAGTTAAATGTTTTAGAAAGGCAGAGAGAGGGAATTAGGCTCAGCATTTTCACAAGTGTGCTGTTGCCATTTTCATTTGGCATTTTGCTGCCACTTAAAAGGCACAATTTGGAAAACAAAAATGAAGTCAGGTTATATATGGGAACATAGTACCTGCAGGATTTGAAATTAGATTCCTCTTCTCACCTTTCAATGTCTAATCCCTTTTTCCCTTCTGATTATTAAGAGAGACTCCTACCTAACCCCAGGTAAGACCTTTCCCTCTTTCCTTTCCCTTTTTAGCTTCCATAAATTTACCTATCCCAAAAAACAGAAGATTTCACTAAGAAACCAGCATAGATTAAACTAGCATTTCACACTTCCTGCTTCAGGTTGCACAAGGGGGAAAGAAAGACCAAAATCAGAGGCATAGTTTTTAACAGTGGCAAGACATTTGCTGACTGCTGTGTAACTGTCCTGATTGGAGGTCAGATTCCTCAAGACATTTATCTTTAGTTCTGATTTTCTCCATAGGTACTCCCTATAAATCCTGTTGTAGAATTTATTGGTTGCAATTTTCACTAACTCAAAGCTTGTGGTTGACAAATGTGTTCATGAAAATACAGAATTCTGCAAGGGTCCCCAACAGAAACATGATAATTTACTGCAGAGTTTGCCTTCTGCTAACCTGGTATCAGGGTCCTCATGCTCCAATTCTGCTGGAGTACAGGGAATATTAATCTGGAATTCTTGCATGGAGAGGAAAATATTGCAATATTCCCCCAATGGGGAAGTCTCTGAAGGTTGATCCTTTATTTTCCTAGTATTTCTGGTGCACTGGCGGGAGGGAAGTAAATATGTGAACTGGATCATGACAATGATACGGAGAACATTTGAAAAAATGCCATTGTTGGATGATTTTGAGAGCTAAATTGATCCAGCTCTGGGTAACTTATAGCACAATTTAAGGAAAATATTTAGCTTTTTTGAAGCCTTTTCCCACTGGTCTTTGTCTTTGGACAAAAGACTGGGCACTATATTTTAGGTCTTATGTGTGGCCCAGACAGTCAGGCTATATTTATTGTTAGATAAGTTAGAATTGTATTTCTACACTGTTCATCCAATCTAATTTGGCTCCCTTTAATTTGGACAAGTGTGATGGAGTGTACCCACATTAGGCAACAAGGGGTTAAGAGATTATTTTGGGCTCAGCCAGCCCTGCCATGCCACACCTGCAGCAAATGCACTATCTGATGAAGGAATTAAAAGATAGGGAATTAGCTCATTTGGGTGGCAGAGCTGGAGGTGAGCAGACCTGCAGCCCATAGCTCAAGCAGTGGGAAGCCTAATGGCTCTGACACAGTGCCCCAAAACGGCCATCCCTGAGGGAAGGGAGGACCTATCCCAGAGACAATGAGAGAGAGGAGTATCCTCCTTTCCCCTGTCTGTGAACCCTGGACATTGGTAACCCCCTCTTGCTTATTTTGGTTTGGATTTCCCCAACAGGGGAAAGCCTGGGACTAAGCTGATCTGCGGTTGGGGGGCGGGGGAACAAGAGGAAGAGGCCCAGGAAGGGTAGCCTTAAGCAGCCTTGGTTGCCAGTCCAAAGGGCCCTGGGTTGGAGCCCAGTGGAGTGGGAGGGCCTGGGTTTCCCTCCACACCCTACTTAGCAGTCAGGTGTTGCAGCTGTGACCATTGGCCATGCTTCCCAACCAGACCCCAAGTGAAGACGATTACATCATCAGATATTATTTGTATATGAGTGACTTGAGGAATATGCAGTTAGCTGAGAGTTCTTCAAATTTCAAAAAGCTATAATTTGGTATAATGAACAAAACTCTGTCAGTTCCCACTGCCTGCATAAAACAAGATTTTCAAAAATTCTGAAGTTATGCTTCTAAATTCATATAGAGTCACTGAAATAAGTGGCCTCATCTTCAAGAGTGCTGATTATTGCTGAGTGCTCAACACATGTGAAAATCAGGCCACCTACTTAGGTGACTAAAAATGAATGTAGGAGCCTATTTTGAGACTCCCCTTTTTGAAAATCTTGGCCTCCAGGTGGAACTTTCAAAAGTACTTAATTTAGGAGCACAAATCCCATTGATTTCACAAGTCCCAGCCACCCTATATTAGACACCAAGTTTGAAACATAGGAATTGCCATAAGGAATCATATTCATGGTTATCTAGTCTGCAATCCTATCTCCAACAGTGACCACAGATGCTAAAGAGGAAGATACAAAAATGCCATAGCAAGGTGGGAGGGTCCCAGAGCTCAGGCTCCAGCCGAAGACCAGACATTTATGTAGCAATGAAACAGCCCCACAGCCTGTGCCTCGCGACCCTGAGTTGGATGGTGTGGGCCAGCCACAGGTTTTTCTTTTCTGTGTAGACATACCCTAAGACTAAAAGGTTTGTTTTTAACTCAAGTTAGCTAATTTAAGGTAAAATGCTATTGGAGACAAGGCAGTTTCTAGTTTTTACATGAGTTAGAAGATCGAGTTAAAGCTTAGGCTGCCCCATAGTCTTTAATTTCACCTGCTAACTCATCTGAAATCTATCCACTGACATGAGGAGGTGTCAATTCGCTTCTGGAATTGACACCTCCTCATCTATTATTGGGAGTGGACTACATCCACCCTGATTGAATTGGCCCTGTCAACACTGGTTCTCCACTTGCGAAGTAACTCCCTTCTCTCCATGTGTCAGTATATAATGCCTGCATCTGTAACTTTCACTCTATGCACTTTCACTCTATCACTGAAGAAGTGAGGTTTTTACCCACGAAAGCTTATGCCCAAATAAATCTGTTAGTCTTTAAGGTGCCACCAGACTCCTTGTTGTTTTTGTAGATACAGACTAACACAGCTACCCCCCGATACTTAGTTTGGTAGTGATTATCACACTATTTTTCAAAAACCTTTTTTCCTAATATTAGATGCTGTTTAAAACTTGCTTTTTAAAATTCCTTCAACTCCCATGTTAATATTTGTCTTAGCTGAGACACTCAACACTGAGAACTGAATCTAGCTTTAAATTTAAGGGATTAAAATGAATTGGTGTCTGTGAAGAAATTGATTTTCTTCTCCATGACTATTAGCATTACTAAGAAGGACTGCTGGAGCAATCAGAGCTTTTAGTTTTTCTCATCATATTTCCTTGTGGAATAAACTTCCATATGCGACTATAATTTTTTGAGAAAATTAAAAAAAACTAAAACAGTTGTACTCTGATCATTTTAATTTCTTTCTAATATAACGCTAAACCCACTTAAAATCCAAGTTCAATTTTATTGACTCTTGGAGCTCTGATACCACCTAGTGTTGTGGCGTGCTACTCTTGCCGTGTGAGTGAGAAAGACAGAGCGTATATGCTGATGTGGCATAATGTTTTCTAAAAGAGATAATTGGGAAGCAATTTTCTTCTCCCTCAAGAGTTTGAGATTTTGAAAAATTTTCTCATCCTGAATTGGGATGAAGAGTCAAAAATGTCAAAAAATTTCATGAACCAATAAACTGAAAAAAACAAAACAAATATTGGGTCAATTGAAACATTTCATTTTGATAATTTCAAAATATTTTGTTTTGCTTTTACTTTTTAAAACGTTTTATATTATAAACTAATATTTCAAAACTAAAAGTGGTTTCAAACCAGAAACTGAAGCTTTTCTTTTCTAGAATGTTGAAATGGAATATTTCAACAATTTGGAAAATTTTTCTTTTTTTTTTTTCAAATCAGGAGATTCCTCAAAACAGACCTTCTCCTGTGGTACCTGACAAAAATGTTTTGTTGGAAAATTCCCGACCAATTATCTGTTTTTAATCAGTATGAGTTTAGGCTGGTCACAGACTCATTGACTTAGTAGGCTTTGGACAGGCCTCTAGGATCTTAAATGCAACTTGAAGAATGCAGAAATGTTAATAGTGGCTATTTTTAGGCTTTCCAGTTAAAACTGTTCCCAATAGCTTTATTTGATGCATCAACAATAATACACCTAGCTCTTATGTAACACTTTTTCATCTGTAGTTCTCAAAACACTTCACAAAGTATTGGTATCTCCATTTCATATATAAGAAAAACTGCAAGCAGGACCAGGCAGGCTGGCCAACTAGTGACACAGAAATGAGTTCCTATGTTGTAGAAAAAAAAGTGACTACAACAATAAGATGTCCAGCATCTTCTGGATACAGGGTTCTTCCCAGCCCGGAGTCATATGCCTTTGAATATATATAACAAAGTCTCAGGCTCAGCAGCCCTACTGGTGGCTCAACATTATCTCATCCTCTTCTGCACTCCAGCAGGAGCTAGCCCTTAAATTAGGCAATATAAAGTGAAATATCTCATAGTTCATTGATTTAGCCTCCTGACAGTCAAAGAAAATTACTAGCTATTCAATTGGGATAGTTTAGCAAAATCTCTGCTTAACTGGGATGCACTTGGCTAATGCCAAGTAATTAAGTGCCATTTTTATGGGTTAGATATATATTATGGTTATTATTGAAGGACAGGTGGGAATAGTTGACACAGGTAACTGTATACAATGGTTGAATGCATTTGACTCTCTCTCTCCAACTATTTCTTAAAGCCTGATCCAAAGCCTACTGAAATCAATGGGAATCTTTCCCATTCACTTTCTTTCTCAGTGGGATTTGGATCACACCCATAGATTGATCCAAGGATCAGGGACTATGTCTTTGTATAGGTAGAATTCTTAGTATACTGTTCACGTTTGGGGTCGCCAGGTTTTACTAAGTATGAAATAAATAATAATGATGATATTCTAATTTTTGCTCTATTAATTTAGAAGTTTTAAAAAAAGATTCAGAGAAAATAAAACACTAAGCTTCAAGTAAAGATAAAGCGAATAACATTTTTTTAAAGTCTTTTCCTCCCTCCACCCCCCAATTAGGAGAGCTACCTATCCAGGAGAAGGAGCCATTCACTGTAAGTAAGTAAGTAAGAAGATTCTACCATATGCATGTTTTCAACATTGCAGGTATTGTTTCTATCAGAATGAGAGTAAATAGCAGTATTAGGAATAGAATTTTTATTCACATTTTATCACAATGCTGCAAACTTGAATTAAGAGTTCTAGTGATCATTTCCAGTTTCTGACATTTTTTAAAAAAACTGATGCTTCTAAAATATCAAATAGTGATATTAATCTTTAAATTACCATTTTCTTATAAATAACTCAAACTGGAAAGAATCATTAGAAGACTTCAGAAGTAGATAAATCTTAATTAAACACAATCATGAATTCAGATTCTAATTTAAACTGTGTTAGTCTGTATCCGCAAAAAGAACAGGAGTACTTGTGGCACCTTAGAGACTAACAAATTTATTAGAGCATAAGCTCTAATAATATATGCATCCGAAGAAGTGGGTTGTAGCCCACGAAAGCTTATGCTCTAATAAATTTGTTAGTCTCTAAGGTGCCACAAGTACTCCTGTTTAATTTAAACTGGGATTTCATATACTACAATATAACCAAGTTAGGATGCTGCATCTACTTCAATTAAAGATTTATCACAGTACTTCAGCACGAAGAAATTCAAGAGCTGGAAGCTTTGTTCATCTAAGCACTGATCATTTAAAGTGATAGACACCTGTTTTAGATTATTGCTTTCTCCAGTGAAAATTAACACATTAGAGTGGTGTGAAAAATCAGCGTCTTTCTGCCCAGTAGATTAAATAAATAATCAAGGCAACAGTAGTCTTAAAAAAAAGAAACAAGCTTAGATGTGTTGTTTTTTATTATTACTTTAACAAGAATTATTATTACTTTATTACTTTATTAAAGAATCACATCAAACTGAAAAGATCCAAGGACAGTTTCATACAAAGGCATTTCCTTCCTTTGCAGAGAAGCAAGAGATTCGAGGATCTGGTCATAAAAACAGGAGCAGATGGTCGGTATGAAATTCTGGAGAGGAATTTTGTTTTGCATCTTTTTTTTAACCAATCTGCCTGAAAACATGTCTAATCCACATGCAGCCAGAAAGTGGTGCATTGTGTTCAAACTCTGGCTGCAGTCGAATGAGTATTTGTCATAAGCATTATTTCATAACCTCTGTGACAGAAGAGCATCTGTGTGTGATAGAAAGATTTTAAAGCCACAGTGCAACCTATCCATTCTCTATAATTAATACTAAATTATGGTTATCTGCCATAAACCAAATTAATACAAAATAGAGCATAAACACTAAAAAGGATGAGCCACATTCAGCACTGAAGCCTAAGACCTAAGAGAGTATAAACTACTGACCAAAAAAAAATTGCAGTACTGTTGGTGTTTCCATTACTATACAAATTAAGAAAGTATGGAAACATAAATATAGAGTTTCTGATCCCTAACTTTAGTGGGACTGTTTGCATGCATAAGGACAACTGGCGCAAATATGGGTTGCAGGAACGGGCCTATTGTGGCTTACTATTAAGAAAAGATTCAATAATCTGGGTTGTTACAAAGGCTTCTCTTGCCTCAGCAAACCAAAAATGTTATATTCTTTTATCTTGGGACCGCAGAGGTTCCTAAACCAAACCTCAACCTTCTTTGTAGCACATAACATAGGTGGTATCAACAGGAAACTGTGCCACTTTTGTAGACAAATAGACAAAACTTATAATAAGCAGGTTTCCTAAGAAGAATTGGAAAAGGTGCCTAAATTACTTAGGATCATTTAAATACTTTTACTCCTAAATCACTTAGATAGTTTTGAAAATCCCACCTCAGAACTTGCTTCTTAATAGAAAGGGAAGGGGTGTGTGTGGGGGGGGAGAGAAGTATTTATATGATGCTCTTGACTCATCCCTCCCTGATAAACCCTATAACGGGATTATACAACATTTTACAATTGAAATGTATCTTTATCTAGGCAACCATTAATTAGACCAAAAAAAAAAAATCTTAGGCTCAGCTCCATGTAACTAGCTATGTGATTATTTTAAAGATGTGAAATCTGGAACTTTTTAATGCAATTAATATAAGTACTAGCAATCATAATTACAGTACATCTTGTCAAAACCAAGCCTTTGTGTTGGAATTTAGAAGGGTCCAGGGCTTTGCCAGCATTTTCACTTCAGTGTCTTTGTGCAAGTGCAGGGTTTGGGAAGAAAGAATATCACAGTTCATAGGCAGGATTTAAATGGATTTGGGGACTGTCTCAGTCTGGGGCAGGATCTTGGCTAATTAGAAAATGGTATCAGATATTAGCAACTTTGTGACACTTTGGGGGCTGCGGGAAGCGGCGCGGGCCGAGGGGTGTGCTTGCCACCCTTCCTGCAGCCCTCATTGGCCTGGAGCAGCGAACCGCGGCCAGTGGGAGCCGCGATCGGCCGAACCTGCAGACGCGCCAGCCCAGCCCGCCAAGGGCTTTCCCTGAACAAGCAGCGGACCGGCTTTGAGAACCACTGTTCTACATTACACAATGCATTTTTGGATTGGATTGGATACTTTGCAGGAACCAATTCTTGTACAGCATGCCCTGTCCATATGCTTTTCCCGTGAAACCTGTTCTTTACATTCCAGCTTTATCTTGTCCATAGTCCCTAGCATCAAAGTCTTGCTGCTTATTTTAGCTATCACAGGCATCCTGACTCCAGCATACTGTTTGTCAAGCCCTATTTACAACTTAACCTTCCATTCACCCTCCCAATTATGACCACTAAAAATGAGGCAAGTTACTTATGTCAAGCCAGGCCTACCCTTTGTTTTACCTGTTTATTATTTTTGTTTGCAAAGTGCTCCAGTTGTCTTGGACTGGAGTCAGAGAATGATAATTAATGTTATTATTAAAAAATTATTAATTACTACTTACTGTTTACCTACCAACCAGGAAACAGCCAAATATAGAAAAGGACATTACTTTCTAAACCACCATGTCTCCCTCAACATGCTGGCCAGCACAGCTGAGTTGCCCACAGGGTGAACCATTGGGCAGGCTGAGACTCTCGAGGTATGTCTACACCAGGGGTCGGCAACCTTTCAAAAGTGGTGTGTCAAGTCTTCATTTATTCACTCTAGTTATATATTATAGACTTATAGAAAGAGACCTTCTAAAAACATTAAAATGTATTACTGGCACGCGAAACCTTAAATTAAACTATTGTTGTATGTAAAGTAAATAAGGTTTTTAAAATGTTTAAGAAGCTTCATTTAAAATTAAATTAAAATGCAGAGCCCCCCCAGACCAGTGGCCAGGACCCAGGCAGTGTGAGTGCCACTGAAAATCAGCTTGCGTGCCGCCTTAGGCACACGTGCCATAGGTTGCCTACCCCTGGTCTACACTGTAATTAAAAAACCTTGGCTGGCCCGTGCCAGCTGTCTCAGGCTCAGGGGCTGTTTACTTGCAATGTAGATGTTTGGGTTGGCCTAGAGCCTGGGCTCTAGGACCTTGCAAGGTGGGAGTGTTTACACTGTAATTAAACACCCCTTTAGCCTAAACCCTGTGAACCTGAGTCAGCTGGCACGGCCAGCCATGGGTTTTTAATTGCAGTGTAAACATACCCTCAGACTCAGTCTGGTTCCCAGCTCTGCTTCTCTGACAGTGCAGCTACTCTTGTTGGTAGTCCAGCCTTTAGAAATGATCAGGGTTTAAACATTTGTTTGTATCTCTCAGTGTATAGTCTTCTTATCCTCCACCTTTA
>NW_020664409.1:66180838-66185829 GCF_002925995.2 Terrapene triunguis | reverse complement strand
GGCTCCGCGGGGAGTCAGACACGCTCCCCCCTCCCCATGAGCCATGCCGCTGCGTGTGCAGTGCTCTGGGGGCCGGGGCTCCGCAGGGAGGCAGACACACTCCCTCCTCCCCTGGAGTCACGCCGCCGTGCGTGCAGTGCTCTGGGGGCCGGGGCTGTGCGCTCCCGCGGGGCAGTGTTTGGCTCTGTGGGGAGGCTAGGAGCCTCATTTCATGGTAAGGGCCAGGGGGGTTGGATAAGGGGTGGGGGCAGTCAGTGGACAGAGAGCAGGGTGGGTTGGATAGGGAGTGGGATCCCAGGGTGGTGGTTAGGGGTGGGGGTCTCTGGACGGGGCAGTCAGGGAGCAGGGTGGTTTGGATGGGGCATGGGAGTCCCGGGGTCTGTCAGGGGGAGGGGGATGGATAGGGATCAGGGCAGTCATGGGACAGGGAGCAAGGAGGGTCCTGGGGGGACAGTTAGTGGGGTGAGGTCTCTGGAGGGGGTGGTCAGGGGACAAGGAGCTGGGGGTGTTGGATGAGTCAGGAGTTCTGGGGGGGCTGTCAAGAGGCAGGGGTGTGGAGAGGGGTTGGGGGAGGCAGGGAGCGGGGGTGTTGTATGGGTCGGGAGTTCTGGGGGTCCTGTCAGGGGGTGGGGAGCAGTTGGATAGGCATGGGAGTCCCGGGGGTCTGTCTGGGGGAGGGGGTGTGGATAAGGGTCGGGGCAGTCAGGGGACAGATAGGGGGTAGGGTCCTAGGGGGGCAGTCAGGGGACAAGGAGCAGGGAGGCTTAGGTAGGGGGGTGGAGTCCTGGGGGGGCAGTTAGGGGCAGGGGTCCCAGGAGGGGGTAGTCAGGGGACAAGGAGCAGGGGGGTTTGGGGGGAAGTCAGGGGGCAGGAAGTAGGAGGGAGAGGATGGGGGCGGGGCTAGGGTGGGGCTCCCTGGGTGCACACCCTAATGAAATGGGCTGTGCACGCCTATGATCAGGGTAGAGGTGTATAATATTTTACTTTTGGGATCTTGACTAAATTTAAGAAAAATAAAAGTAATTCAACTTGTACACTGAGTGCAACTCAGTTTTGCGGAAAAGAGTCGGTTGGATGCATTGCTATTATCAGGATAAACACTTTGGCTTTGAGCTTTCATCACCAATTTAGCTTTCTTCAATATGTAGGAAGCAGTTCATTTTCTTACACATTTAAGTCGAGAAGGTTAAAGGTTGCTCTTTAGATAGAAGATACACATTCTTTGTAAATTGGGATGTCAGGGAGCAATTAAAGAGAAAAACAGTTTATGTATTGGCAATCTATTTCCCAATGTTTCAGTTATCTGATTCTTTTAAGAAACTGCAAATGGTGTGTAAAAGAGTACACTGACAAAAGGAATTCACAGAAGATAATAGAAACAAAGCTATTAAGCTTTCTGGAAATAGTTTAGTAATGCAAGATATTTCTTAGAAGTTTTAATTCAAATTCAAATTACAAATAAGAAATGAATAGAAGGGAGTGTGCACTCTCTGTTTGTAATTTTACTTTAGTATTAAAAAACTGCATAAAATTCTGCATGACTAAGGAACTTTGCCAGTTATAAAAGGGACAGGGTATGTATCCTACAAAAGACAATAAGTCGTGGGAAAATGGAGCAATTGGATAAATTAGGAGATTGACAAATATTTTCTTCTCTTCAAAACAGGCTTCTTGTATGTGAGGTAGAACTAATCAGATGTGGCTTTCTTTTAGGCTAGGAATGTTTGAAACTCAGTTGCTTTGCTTGACATAGTCCCAAGCAGACATTTTCTGCAGTTTCCATCTGTGTAGGACCCTCTGTTCCCAGACTTTACTGGTACTATCAAGCTAAAAAAATCCACAAAAATCTCAAAGTGAATCTCAAAGTGGTTTCAAGTCAAATCAATTCAAAGTTGCCTTCACATGTGATTGGTACAAAATCTTCCCATATTTGATTAATAGAGATTAAGGTCTGAAGGGGCCATTAGATCATCTGATCTGATCTCCTGTAATAACACAGACCATTGCATTTCACCCAGTTACCCTTCTATTGAGCCCAATATTTGTGTCTGACTAAAGCATGTCTTTCGAGAAAGTCATCTAGTCTTGATTTGAATACATCAAGAAGTGAAGACTTACCGGGGTAATTTATTCCAGTGGTTAATTGCCAACACCGTTTTTTAAAAAAAGCCTTATTTCTAATTTGAATTTGTCTGGCTTCATCTTTCAGTCATTTTTTCTTGCTATGCATTTTTCCACTAGATTAAAGAACCCTTTAGTACTCCCAGTATTTTCTCCCCAGGAAGCTACCTAGACATTAATCAGTCAAGTCACCTCTCATTCTTCCATTTTGATAAAGAGTTCAATCTGTTTAGCTTAGTTTGTTCAATGTTGATTAATGCAAAGTAATGCACTTTGGAAAACATAATCCCAACTCTACATATAAAATGATGGGGTCTAAATTAGCTGTTACCACTCAAGAAAGAGATCTTGGAGTCATTGTGGACAGTTCTCTGAAAACATCCACTCAATGTGCAGTGGCACACTGACCTAGGGGACCCCATCCTGAAATAAACCTTTCCTAAACCCGCTCTTCTGGCCTTCAAAAAACTTCCCAGTCTCTCCAAGCTCATCATCAGAAGCAAGTTCCCAACAGACCAGGACACACCAATTCAAAGTGGCACCAGATCCTGCAAAACCTGCAGCCATATCTCTATTGCTACAATGATCAAAAAAACCCACAACACCCCTTTCAAGATCCATGGGCCCTACACAGGCCTATCACAACACATGGTGTACCTCATTCAGTGAACTAAATGCCTCAATAACAACTATGTGGGTGAAACCAGACAATCACTGTGCTCTCGAATGAACTCACACAGGAAAATGATAACAGATAAAAATACCACATCACCTGTGGGTGAACATTTTTCACAAGGCATTCACTCTATATCTGACCTCTCAGTTCTCATCCTCAAAGAAAACCTGAATAACACTTTCAAAAGATAAGCCTGGGAGTTAAATTCATAACTTTGCTTAACATTAAAAGTCATGGTCTGAATAAAGACATTGGATTTATGGCTTATTAGAACAATTTGTAACCCACTGTGACCGGGGTCCCAGTGGGGGCCAGCTGAGGTCATTCAATTAGGGTGAACTGCAAAGAATGGGGCAGACAATCCCCATAAAGCTGGTGGATATTCCAATACTTAGATTTACCAAACCAGCACAAAACAGCTTCTTTATTACCTTACTGGTTACTCAGAAGTCCAAACAACATGGTTCCCTTAAAATGATCCAGCCTCAGGCCTCCATCCAGGTACCTAAGTCAAATATGATGATTTCTGAAAGTCTTATTTCATCATATAAAAGAAAAGGTTCTACCAATCCCAAAGGATTGGACACATTACCTCCCAGGTTAATGAATGTTTCAGATCTTACCCAAATACAGGCTACAGCCAATTCTTATTAATTAAACTAAAATTTATTAAAAAACAAGGAAAGAGCACAGTTTAAAAGATCAATATACGTACAGACATGAGTTCAATTCATTTAGGTTTTGATTCATAGCAGAAATGGTGAGCTGCCTAGTTGCAAAGAGTTCTTTTAGAAATAGTTCATAGGTTATAGTCCAATGTTCAAATATTATATTCAGGGCATACGAGCATAACTGGGACCTCAGTCTTGCGACTCATACTTCCCTTGATGAAGCCTAAGCAGATCTGAGATGACAGAATCAGGATCCAAGGATCTTTCATACAATTTCATGTCCTCTTTGACAAGTTGGGAGTTCCTCCGGGAACAAAAGGTAATTAGGATGACTTTGAAGGAGGTCCATCACCAGTACTTAGCTATAGAATTAACATAAGGCAATTTGCTTGTTCCTCCACCATTCACAGATTATTTGCTATACATTTCAAAGAGAGATGAATATAGAGATATCCCGTGTTTACAATTCATTTAAATGCTAGGGTGTTCTTTTGATCTCTGAATTATCAGAATGCAGCATAGACAGGGACTGTTGATTACATTGTTGACTCTACTCAGACATATGTAAATACATAAAAACACAAACATTAACTCCCCATGTGTCTTTTGAGGCTTATTTATTTTGCAGGATGTTTAACCCTTTCTAGCCATGGGTCACACTGACTAACCCCCTTTTTGTCTTATGACTATGGGGGTGTTAACAGGCCACTTCATCTTGAATAGTCCCTTAGAATATGTGCTAACTACTTATGGTAAACTATCTGTTTGATCTTGTATTTAGCAGTGACACTCAGAGTACCTTTCCTAGACCTGAGGAAGAGCTCTGTCTCTCTCACCAACAGAAGTTGGTCCAATAAAAGATATTACCTCACCCACCTTGTCTCTTTAATATCCTGGGACCAACATGGCTAGAACAACACCGCATACAAGAAAATAAATATATATCTCAAGGGAGGGAGGTTTCAGGAATATAAAGGATTTTCTCTGGTAAACTGATAGTTTCAAGCAAAACAGTGTGCAGCATGTATTCACCAATCAGGACTTTTACATGTAGAATTGACACTTCCCCCCTCCCCCCCATTGTTTCCATTCAAAAGGAAGATTTTTCCCTTCTATGTATTGGAAGGAAATCATATTTTGGTAGCTGGAACCAAAACCTCTTTTTTCTAGGATATATGAGATTGTCACAGAAAAGCTTTTCCTAGCATATGTTCCTACTCCTGAGCCCTGGGTCAAAGATATTGCCCCATGAAAGGAAATCTGGCAGCAATTCACCCTTAAAAAGCCAGCTTGCTCTGCTGCACTGATTCTGAACCTCCCTTAAGTAGTTAGACAGTCAAACATGATGAGTGACTTGAGAAATACCACAAGACAAGGAGGCTCCATATAGTTGTATTTTGACTGAATGATGTCATGCTCCTAACTCCTTGCTTTAATCCCTCCTTGCCCGTTTCTCACCCTGCATTTCCCTGTCTCCTTTCAGATTTCTCTACCATGTCCCTTGGCAGGCATGGACATGTGCA
>NW_020664409.1:66173223-66175838 GCF_002925995.2 Terrapene triunguis | reverse complement strand
CTAGACAGTATTTGGTCCTGCCATGCGGGCAGGGGACTGGACTCGATAACCTCTCGAGGTCCCTTCCAGTCCTAGAATCTGTGAATCTATGAATCTATGAATCTGCTTGTTTCACTCAGACAGTTGAACAGCTGCTATAACATGGGGCAGTTCCTCGGGTTCCCTTTGAAGGGAACTAAGCCCTTCTCTGCCTGACATACTGTGAGCTACATACAATGCATCCTATTTTCATTTAATATTATTTCCATTGTTACCTTTTCTTGCATCTTTTCTTTCTACACATTAAGAATATGAGGGAACCACATGGACACAGTTGAGCTCCAAATAACTGTGTTTAATATCTATATACAAACATAGAAGGCGTAAATACACTGCTGCTCTATCAGGGTTCTGGTAGCTTTTGCTAACCAAGACAGAGAGGCTCACTATTTAAACGGACACTATCCAATTCCTAAACACCACACTTTTAAAATCTTCTGTTACTTATGAGAGTCTCACTGAGGTATTTGTGCAATCACTTGATCTGTGCACAAAGGAACTTACGTAGGCAGCATATATATTACTCTATCAACACCCATGATCCATAGTTGTTAATTTCTTCAGGCTTGTTCCAGGAAACAGAGACATAAGAAAAGCATGTCTCTATGATTAAATTAATGAGGTATATCCTAACATAGCATGTTGTCTAAAAGGGAGGAATATTTGCATCATACCATAAAACTTTCTCAGGGGCCTATTTGATGTCATTCTGCTTTAGTTATCTCACCAATTTATTTGACTTCATGTCTCAAAGTTTTTGTTCAAATGCACTCTCTATTTACAATTTTTACATAATTTATTGAACTTTGCTATCTCCCCAGTGAACAATGGCAGTACTGAACCCAGTTTTTATGGAAATGGCATGGTGAACCCATGGGAAGCCCTCTATTTCCCTGTTTGGTTGTCAGCAAGAATCAATTTCAGGTTTGTATGGGGATAGTGTTCCACTGAGACAACAGAAATAAGTGTTCCACAGCAGAACAATACAGAATAGTTTTGTAGACACATTAACTAGTTAATCGTCACAACACCAGAGTGAGGCACCTAAGTATTAAGATCCCCATTTTACAGAAGCGGAAACTGAGATAGAGAGATGAAATGAGGCCACACAATCAATTTGTGTAAGAGCTGAGTTTAGAAATCAGTTCTAGAGCTAGGTAGGAAATGTTTTTCTCCCCATGGAAATTTCTGATGAAAACTAAAAAAAAAAAAAAAAAATTGTGGAGAATATAGACTTTTTGTTAAAAACCCAAATATGAAAAATTTTAATCAGAACCAGAAAACTTTGAGGTCTTTAGCTTTTTTGATGAAAAAATAAAATTTTCAGTGGAAAGTGTCTTTTCATCGAAGCTAATATTCCACCAAAAAAACCCAAAACAAAATAAAACAGAAAAAAACCACGCACACAGTTTTGATGGACAGTTTTTGACCAGCACTGCTAAGGACTTTTCAACTTCCCTATGGTCATTTCAGTGCTGCGGCCTCTCTAAGATTCATTTTCCACTATGCTCACTCATTTTTCAATTTAATTACTAGGTATAACTTTCTTTGTGCAGCATGAAGCAGAGTCCATTATAAACTTTCATTTCCATTCCCTGTAAGTTCACTTGGAGGATCAGACTCCATTAGAGCCACCCCCTTTCTAATCTCAGCCCCAGAATTGCAAATTCTAGGTGGGGGATCGATATAGGAAATGCAACTTCAGCTACGAGAATAGCGTAGCTGAAGTCGACGTTTCCTATATCGAACTAAATTTACCTACTTCGGGTCCACGGGGCGCAGGCAGGCTCCCCCGTCGACAGCGCTTCCTCCTCTCGGCGAGCAGGAGTTCCGCAGTCGACGGGGGAGCGCTTCTGGGATCGATCTATCGCGTCCAGATGAGACGCGATAAATCGATCCCAGAAGATGGATCTCTACCCGCCGAATTGGGCGGGTAGTGTGGACCAGCCCTTAGATGTCTTTTAGGGGTTGGATGGCTGTGGCCTGATGTTCATCTGCTGCCTTCTGGGAACATCTTCCCCAAGGTCATTAGAGAGACGTGAGGTAAGGAGTGCAAAGTCACTAATTCTAGGTACGGACACTTTTGGGACTGGTAGGAAGTTCTTTCCCCTTACATAGGGCAGTAACAGAGGTGATATTCTGCAGATAGTGTTCTCCTGCTGCAGATAATGCTCTGTAATACCTAACTCTTGATTAATAGCATAGTAGAGATGTTATGCTTAAACAAAGCACTCAAGATTTTTTATAGGGGAGAAGGCAATACACTGAATTTATTGAGAATACAGCAGTTAGCATATACTTTTTAGTTACATCCACACACCATGCCCACAGTCCCGCCAGTTGATGTTTACAGTTATCAGTTTGAAGTCTGGATTAATTTAGTGGCCAGCCAGATTGGTCGCAGAGGGGAGCCGGGCTCTGCTGGTTGCGATTCGATGCTTTTGGAGTAGTGGCAAGATGAACCCAAAGTCCCAAGGCAAAGCACCCTGTTTTTATAGGTTTTTTTTTTTTTTTTTTTTTTTTTTTTTTTTTTTACCATTTGGTTAACAATGGCCTTTACACCTTTTTTTTTTTTT
>NW_020664409.1:66172750-66173123 GCF_002925995.2 Terrapene triunguis | reverse complement strand
AGAGTGTGTTGGTTTAATATGATGTGTGTGAAAAAAAAATAGGAAAAATAAAAAAAAGAAAACAAAATTCCTATGGAAAATTTCCCTTTTTTTTTAGGTTTTTTTTTTTTTTTTTTTTTTAATTTATGGATTTTGCTGTGTTAGTTTATGACTGGTAGTATTTTTTGATGTAAATATTTTAAAACACCTCCGAGAGGGTCATTTTGCTTTGGATTTGACTTAATTAATTGTTTTTAGGGGTGCCAGCCTTTACTTGAGAGTTGTTAATTTGCCCTTCCTTAATTATGGATGCACATGGATAGTTTTTTGGCATTAATAAGTTTTGATAAGTGCTTTGGCTTTTTTTTTTTTTTTTTTTTTTTTTTTTTTTTTT
>NW_020664409.1:66171363-66172650 GCF_002925995.2 Terrapene triunguis | reverse complement strand
TTTTTTTTTTTTTATGCATGCATTTTTATTTACACAAATAGTTTTTTTACAGAGGCCTTTGAGAATACAAACAGCAGTATTTTATATTGGAGCAAAAAGACATTGTAAATTAAACCTTGCTAAGTTTTATAAGCAAAACAATTTACATTGAGGCCCAGGTCTTAAATGTTCCTTTAATTTACTTAATACAGACACAATACAGGATTATGTCTCTTACTAACTAAACCTTAAAACAAAGAACTAAAAAGGGCCCAATTTGTAATGCATATGGGTGGCTGGCAGGATGAAATTAAATTATACATTAATTTTCACAGTACAATTATAAAATCCTGCTCCTATATATCCCCCTTTTGATTTTTTAAGAATAATTTTTGAGTGGGTTATATTTTATATAATTCTTTTATAGTAATATATTGAGAGGCAATTTGAGTTTGCAATTTAATAAATATTTTTTTTAATTTAGTTTGCAATTTAATAAACATTTTTTTTATTTAGCAATTATATATATATAATATTTTAATTAGGCAAATGCAGGATAATACTAATATAATTAGCAATGGATGAAGCATGATTGATAGTATGTTTTTAGAGGTGGGAGACCAGCTTTTGAAAACATTATATTAGTGACATGCCGTGAGGTTTTTTCTTTTTTTTTTAGAGTTAGCAATTTTAATTATATTTTTATTTGTATGTGTTATTTGGAGAATTTGTTTTTTGATATTTTTTTGATTTTTTTGCAAAAACTGTGTTATTTTGGCTTTTAAAAGCAGATGATTAGGTATTTTTTGCTAATTTAAATTGAGAGATATGGAGAAATTTATTAAGGGGGCAATTATAGTACTTTGAGCTTGTTTTAGTTTGGGAAGGTAATAAGTGTGATTTTTAGTGTATAAAATGCTTGCATTGCATTTACACTTATTTATTGATGGCTGCTAATATATATATATATTTAAATTGTTTTTTAGGACATAACATATATATATATTGTTTATTATATATTATGAGTTATATTTTTTAGTTTATTTTAGATATATGTGCTTAGTGATGTGTTTTTGTTGTATGGTTTTGTGGTGGCAGGTAGGGAGAGGCATATTTATTTGCGAGGGTTTTATTTGTATATTGTTGTGTGTTTAATAATTTTTTTATTATAATTTTTATTTGCAATTTTGTTACCAAAAAACTTAGATTTTACCATTTTAAGTATTGTTTCAGGGATTTGAAATTTTGATGTTTGTATTTACTTTTTTTTTTTTTTTTTTTTTTTTTTTTTTTTTTTTTTTTTTTTTT
>NW_020664409.1:66169304-66171353 GCF_002925995.2 Terrapene triunguis | reverse complement strand
TTTTTTTTTTTTTTTTTTTTTTTTTTTTTTTTTTTTTTTTTTTTTTACTTTTTTTACTTAGGGCTTCCAACCTGTTTTTAAATTTTTTTTATTTGTTGCTTTCCTGCTTGTCTGGGCCCGATTCTGTTTTCCTTCCTGAACCGTTCCTTTTTATGGACACAGGATTTGTTCCACTATCAATTTAACAAGGAGGGTGGGCTCCTCAACTAGCCCTGACCCCCTCTGATCCCTTTTTTTAAACATTTTTTTTTAAATTGTGAAATTACCACAATATTACTTACAAAAAAAAAATACTACACTCCCCACATTCCTATATTTTTCAGAGTTTGGTTTAACAGAGCAAAATTTGTTTAAAAGGAGTAATCTCTTGAACAAAGTATCATCTTTGGATTGCTTCCTTTCAAAATTTTTTTACACAGGTGTTACTATTTGCCCTCACTCCTATATTCTTTAGAGTTGAGTTTTAGAAAATATCATCTGAACCTATTTTTGCTATGATTTTTTTTTACCTTTATAACTTTTTTGTGATCATGCTTGTGCTGGGACTTACAAAACACAAAAGTCTATACCCATTAAAAAGAACTCTGCCTGACAGAGCAGGAGGAGGAAACGCTAAGACCCCTACCTTTGGGGCTCGATTTTGCTACGATTGAGGGTATATTCACCTATGCAATTTTTCCCCAACACACGGATAGGAGCGAGGACTCTAATTCTCCTCCTTATGGCCTGGCACCTCCACGACCAAGGGTGTATATACCTAGACAGTTTGTATATATCTTATTTGTATAGTTCTTTCCAACAGACAGGTCGGAGTGAGGACTTTAGTTCTCCCCCTATTGCTTGGCACTTCTGCGACGGGGGGTTCATACACCAAATATAAAAACCCCTCCCAGGGATCAGAGTAAGAAACACTAAGTTTTCCTTTTGTGCTCAGTTTTGCTATGGCTGAGGGTGTATGCACCTGGGATTTTTCGGTTTGGAGCGAGGCTCTCTAAGTCCTTCTCCTACTGCCCGACCATACTATGATCGAGGGAATACCCACCTCCAGACATTTCCCACCAGCAGTCTGGGGTGGAGAGAGGGATGCTAAACCTTTCTTCTGTTTTTTAGCCCTGCTAAAAATTAATGACCCTGAGCTGAAGGCTGGCACCTCTGAAGACAACTAATGAAATCAAATTAGTTTAGCCCTGCTAAAAAAACAGTGTATACTTTTTAATTATAAACATTTTTAATTCATAAAATACCAACAATAAATACAATATTAACAACACCTGGTTCCCTCTTTACTGCCCGGTATTTCTATGACCGGGGGTGTGCACACCTAAATGATTGATTACCTTTAAGTGTATGGTATACCTTTTAGCAGTATTGTCAATAATTACAGCGAATATTCTTCCCCTTTTCACAATTCTCCACCAAAAATGTTATGCTTAAACAAAGCACACGAGATTTTTTTATAGTGGAGAAGGCAACACGCCACATTTATTGAGAATACAGCAGTTAGCATATGCATTTTAGTTACACACACACACCATGCACACAGTCCCGCCAGTTGATGTTTATAGTTATCAGTCCAGAGTCTGGATCAATTTAGTGGCCTGCCAGATTGGTCACAGAGGGGAGCCGGGCTCTGTCGGTCACAATCCAATGCTTTTGGAGTAGTGGCAAGACAAATCCAAAGTCCCATGGCAAAGCACCTTGTTTTTATAGTCTTTTTTTGTTGTTGAAGTCTATGGATTTTGCTGAGTTAGTTTATGACCTGTTATTTTTTAATTGGTGTTATTTTTTGAAGTAAACATTCTAAAACACCTCTGAGAGGGTCATTTTGTCCTGGATTTGATTTAATTAGTTGTCTTTAGGGGTGCCAGCCTTCACCTCAGGGTCATTAATTTGCCCTTCCTCAATTATGGATGTGCGTTGATGGTTCTCTGGCGTCAATAAGTTTTGATAAGTGTTTTTGCTCCTTTTTTCTTGACCATCTAGTTAACAGTGGCCTTTACACCTTTTTTTTTTTTTTTTTTTTTTTTTTTTTTTTTTTTTTTTTTTTTT
>NW_020664409.1:66024828-66169204 GCF_002925995.2 Terrapene triunguis | reverse complement strand
TTTTTTTTTTTTTTTTTTTTTTTGATGCATGCATTCCTCATTCACACAAACAGTCTTTTACAGAGACCTTTGAGAATACAAACAGCAATATTTTATATTGGAGCAAAAAGACATTGTAAATTAAACCTTTCTAAGTTTTATAACCAAAACAATTCACATTGAGGCCCAGGCCTTCAGCATTCCTTTAATTTACTTAACATAGACACAATACAGGATTATGTCTCTTACTAACTAAACCTTAAAACAAAGAACTAAAAAGGGCCCAATTTGTAATGCATATGGGAAACAGAATCCCATAGTCCCAGAGGGTCATTCCTTTCTGCTATTTAAAAAGGGTGGCTGGCAGGATGAAATCAAATTATACATTAATTCTCATAGTACAATTATAAAATCCTGCTCCTACAGAGAGAGAGAGAGAGACTGGAGCATGGGGCCTTGTGGAATACCAAAGGCCTGAACCACAATCATCAAAGCTGGCCGTGCTATGAGAAAAAGTCAGGCCCTGTCATAAAGTAGACGCTTGCTTACAAGTTCACTGTCTGGCACATGAACTTGGCAAAGGTACAGCTAGCACTGCTAAAACACAAGAACTCCTAAGAAGTACTAAATAATGGGCACTCATGTAAACATATTCCTAGAGGATAATACAGGAATACCTAGAGTTCTCAAGTAACGGCATAAACACGTTCCTAGAAGAAGGTACAAGAACACGCAACCCCCAAGTAAGATAAGAACAGGATGATAGAATAATGAATGGGAATGTTTTATTTGAACCAGCAGGTACATGGTGTAGGGTTGGTAACTAACCACGTGAGGAGTGTAATACGTAACTTATTTGTATCAATGTATAAAAGGAGAAGTCATAGGAGGGGACCTTTGTCAGCCTAGGAGGTAGCAGAGACTCCCGCTGCTGATTGAGCTGGTCCATTGGCACAGGTGTTAGTGTACCTGTAACCACAGAGCCAGGGTGCTAGGACCATGCTTTGTCAACAATAAACCTGGCCGAGCACCTTCTCCACCACACCAAACGGTCTTTCTTTATGAGTAACATTGAGGTCTGCTGAACTATCAGGCACCATTCTCTGTCAGTGCTGATAACACCGGAGCTCCAAGAACAGAAGCTCTGAGCAGCTGTAACAGCTTAGCAGCCTGGGCAGCATTACCACAGCAACAACAACATTCCACCCTTCTACAAATAGGAAGTCTAGAGTGTTTCCAAATTACTATGATAGGGATTATGGGACTGCAAGCACCTAGGTCAATAAAGGTAGCAGGTGGGCAGGCAATGGGTGTGTTTTCCCTCTGCAATGGCATGATGGGGTCAAGGCAAGAATATTCAGCACTCCCACAGCTATGAAATCCTTGTATAGAACTGGGCAGTGGCCTTCCAAATAGCCTGGTTTGGGTTCAGTCCTCGCAGTGTCTGCTAAAGATTCCAGGGCATCTAACTCCAGGAGGTAGAGTCTGTGCACATGTAGAAAGCAACTGAAGTAAAGATAGTGAGTTCTGGGATTTTGAAAGATTGGGGGCAGTTGTGTATGCCTGAAGGACCTTCAGCATCTAGCTCAGTTCAAGAACATTTGTACACAGAGTGAGATTTTTAGAGCTTTTTTGTTACCTAAAGCTGCAGATAGACACCTAAATAGCTTTGAAAATCTGTCCCATAGGCTGATTTTACAGACTGTATTAGTATTTGAAATCGCTGGGATTGTTTGTGGGTTCAGGGTTATAGTCAAACCTTTCACACAGCCCTGTTAAGACACTAGCTACTTGACTTTAAACAAAAATAAATACAGTTATCATGCATCCCTTTTGCTTTGATTTCAGTACTTCCAGACAGACTGCACTCCCACAAGATTCTCACTTTGAAAAACACCTCGTTTACTCCTTGACTGCAAAAAGTTACTGTAACAGAGGGCCCAATGCCTCCAGCAAGATGCTTCCCTTCATATTTCATTTCTCTTTCTGTTCTGTACTTGCTCCAAAACTCCTTTCAGATTTCAATAATAAATAATCTTCTAACATGCTGACAGAGGAGGCTATCAAGAAGTGTGGCTTTTGGGATTTTTTTTTTCTGTCCTGAGATAATTTAATTTATGATGTGCTGTGGTACAACTGCAGTAATAAAGCTGTGCATCATCTCTGCTTTCTTCTGAATGAAGAAAGACTCAAAAAGAGTGTTGCAATATTTCTGCATTCCATTTCATGATATTGCTAAAACGTGAAATGTGAAAGTTCCACATTGCTTATGGTATTGATGTACTACATTATACAGATTGAACAGAGTACAATGTAATCCTAATAAGATTTTCATATGATAAATGACTGTTTCTTTCAGAAACTTTACATTGTTTTTCAGAAACTGAATTTTAATAACTATTTTAACGTGGAACTTTTGAACATATACAAATGAATTTTAATTATGTTTTAAAGTAAGAAGTTCTAATTACAAATATTTATCTTGTAAGTATTCACCATAATGTTCTTGTTAGCACATGCAAAAAGCAATGCAATGGATACTGTAACTATGCATATGCATGCAGACTATAAAGCAACAGTAAGCTTGTTAACTTGTTTATAAATCATTAGATATTAATTTATTAGTAATTATGCTGTGGAATGACTTCCCATATGGCTCACAAATACGAAAACTAAATTATTCCTATTGACTGATTCAGTTCTGTAATTCAGCTCACCAGAAAACCAGAAGAAGTAAAAGGGGGAAATAGCCTTGTAAGCACAACTATGACAAACCTGCTAATTTCAGGTTTCAAAGTAGCAGCCGTGTTAGTCTGTATCCGCAAAAAGAACAGGAGTACTTGTGGCACCTTAGAGACTAACAAATTTATTTCAGCATAAGCTTTCGTAGGCTACAGCTCACTTCTTCAGATGCATAGAGTGGAACACACAGACAGAAGATATTTATACATACAGAGAACATGAAAAGGTGGAAGTACGCATACCAATTGTAAGAGGCCAATCAATTGAGATGAGCTATCAGTAGCAGCAGAAGAAAAAACTTTGAAGTGATAATCGAGATGACCCATAGAAGGTGTGAGGAGAACTTAACATGGGGGGAAAAAAATTCAATTAGTGTAATGACCCAACCATTCCCAGTCTCTATTTAGACCTAAGTTAATTGTGTCTAATTTGCATATTAATTCGAGTTCAGCAGTCTCTCTTTGGAGTCTGTTTTTGAAGGTTTTTTGTTGCAAAACAGACACCTTCAAGTCTGTCACTGAGTGATTAGAGAGGTTGAAGTGTTCTCCCACTGGTGTTTGAATGTTATGATTCCTGATGTCAGATTTGTGTCCATTTATTCTTTTGCGTAGAGACTGTCCAGTTTGGCCAATGTACATGGCAGAGGGGCATTGCTGGCACATGATGGCATATATCACGTTGGTAGATGTGCAGGTGAATGAGCCCCTGATGGTGTGGCTGACGTGGTTAGGTCCTATGATGGTGTCACTTGAATAGATATGTGGACAGAGCTGGCATTGGGCTTTGTTGCAAGGATAGGTTCCTGGGTTAGTGTTTTTGTTGTATGGTGTGCGGTTGCTGGTGAGTATTTGCTTAAGGTTGGGAGGCTGTCTGTAAGCAAGGACTGGTCTGTCTCCCAAGATCTGTGAGAGTGAGGGATCATCTTTCAGGATAGGTTGTAGATCTTTGATGATGCGCTGGGGAGGTTTCAGTTGGGGGCTGAAGGTGGCGGCTAGAGGCGTTCTGTTATTTTCTTTGTTGGGCCTGTCCTGTAGTAGGTGGCTTCTGGGTACTCTTCTGGCTCTGTCAATCTGTTTTTTCAGGTTGGGTCATTACACTAATTGAATTTTTTTTCCCCCATGTTAAGTTCTCCTCACACCTTCTATGGGTCATCTCGATTATCACTTCAAAGTTTTTTTTTCTGCTACTACTGATAGCTCATCTCAATTGATTGGCCTCTTACAATTGGTATGCGTACTTCCACCTTTTCATGTTCTCTGTATGTATAAATATCTTCTGTCTGTGTGTTTCACTCTATGCATCTGAAGAAGTGAGCTGTAGCCCATGAAAGCTTATGCTGAAATAAATTTGTTAGTCTCTAAGGTGCCACAAGTACTCCTGTTCTTTCTGCTAATTTCAGTTTACATGGTTTCAGTGGGGAATTACATTCCTTCCTACACACCTAAAATTCAAAACACAGCACTATTACATAAAACCAACAAACATCATCCCATCACCTCAATCCTGCAAGGCCACAACTTTCTCAGGCCCCAGGAGCCATCATTTACCTCATGAAATCTTCCCAATACACTACAGTCCCACAGTTCTTTCTGTTGGAAGGAGTGGGTGAGATTACATTCATGTGACATTGCTATTTGGATTATCGAAATTTTGCACAATTCTCCAACAGATTGAAGACAGAGATGATCTAATATTTCAAATTTTAAAAATAAACAGGTTTTTTTAATGTTATGGACTCATCTTTATATATAATATAGGGCATAAGCAGAGAATTTGCAGGCAGGGGTTACAATGCTGTTTAACTACCAGTATTTTAAAAAATCACATGTTAAAACAGCACATGCTTGCATAATAACTCACGGCCTGATTATTTAAAACAATGGGGATGAAATCTAGGCCACACTGAAGTCAACGACAAAGCTACCATTTACTTCAATGGGATCAGGATTTCTATCAGTGCCTACAAGTGCATGCACCATTGCACAAGTAAATTTGAATCAGACTTTTACCATGACAAACATAAGCCTTACATTTCAGTCCTGGCATCAGCCTTTTGCTCTCTGTTCTAAATATTGCCAAAAGTGTTAAAAATGGCACACAATGTTCTCAGTAATGTCATGCATAAAGATGATCTATATCAGTTATAGCCCAGCTCAATCTTGGCAATACTTTGAATTTCAAGGATATTTTCAAAGCCATCTGCTTTTAGTTCAGTCCCATTTATTTTTTTACTTATCACATTCTGGCAATCCTATGTGTGATACCTTATATTCCTCAATATTAGATTTCATTTGCCATGTGTCAAGCCAATTACACAGTGAAGCCTGAACTGTCTGAATTCCTTTTGATGCAAACACTCATATGTTAAAACTGAACTTTGAAAAAGTAGTTATTAGAAAATTCAACAAGTTGATAATTGGGTTTCCTGGCAAGGTGATTATATAAAATTAGAAAGATTGAACACCTGAGCACTGACCCTCTATCATCTAACTCAGTTTACACCTCCTATCCTCTTACAACTCCTCTCTGATGTGTGAAGCTTTTTCTTCTGATTCCAATAACTCCTCTTTCTGTGATATTTTTAAACCAGCTTTGTCTCCATTGTCATGTTTCATTCTGACTGCCAAAGCAGAATCTCATTTTATAATTTACTAAAGGATTAGGAAAATCCCCCCAAAATTCTTTCATATAGGCAACAGTGGTCATCATCTGTTATCTCCTCCAAAATGGCAAAGAGGTTAGTTAGGCAAGATGTTCCCTTTCTATATTCATTTGGGAGATCTGCTATTATCTTATTACTGCACAGGTGTTCTTTTATTCTATCCCTCAGTGTACTCTATTAGTTTGCTTACTCTGGGGAAAAAATGCCCTACTTTAACTTCCACAAGCTTTTTAAAATATGTGAGAAAATGAGATGAAAGGCGCAGGCTGTGTAAAGAAATTAGTTTCCATGAAACTCTTGGTGCATGTGTGCCTGGTTACAAATGATATGACACTACTGTTATTTAAAGAATCAGTGGTACAGATAAAATGTTAGCAAAAGGCAGGAAATTATACTCCAAAAAGTAAAATGATCCACAATAAACAATTCTACTTTTAAGCAAATCCTTTTATTATTTGCCAAACCTCTGCTGTGCTCTTGCCTGTACAAAACAAAGGGAAGATCAATGGGCCAAACTCTGAGTCCACTTCCATTAATGGAAAGGCTGAATAATTCCATTGATTTAAGTGAAATTACTTGGGTTTTAGACCAGTATACATGAGAATTGAAGTTGGGACTGAAAAAAAGTTGTACTAATAACAAGGGTTTTCCCCACCACCACCACTTCCATTATAAAGCATTCCTCTTACAGTGGGGTTCTGCTTTGAAAAATGACTATGTCAGATTGGAAATTTCTTGCTCACAGCTCTACCCTGGGTTCACAATCATAGGATGAAAAGCAAAACAGAAAATGCAATTTTTATTTTTATTTTTACGGAAAATACAGGAAAATGGTTAAAATTAAGTTTTTAAAATATAGAAATAAAGGAAGGGCCCAGATTCACCAGATTAGCTGAGCTAAACTTGACACAAGGGTATTGGGAAAACAGGGCATTAAGACACATTCATGGCTGGGAGGGAATAGGGAAGAGGAGGGTATCAGGAGGTTGCAGTGGTTCCTTGGCCACGCCTCCTTCTTTGGCCATATCCCCTACTCTGGGGATAGGCAGGGCATTGGCATTATAGGAGGTGGTAGGTCAGGGGAATCCCCAAGTAGCTGGTTAAGCCAGCCTTAATTATGCTTTGTGATGCATTGTCTGAGCAATGCATTTGTCCCAAGGTTTAAAATACCTGAAAACAAAACAAGCAAGGGTTAGACATAGATAATAAATTTAAAAAGAAGGAATTAACAAGCCATGTGGCTATCATCCCCCTAACCATTTTGTGTGTATGTAGTATTATCTCTTTCTCCCTCCTTTAGTCTTTCTCCCCCACGCCTCCTTTTTTATTAGAATGCTAGGTCCTTGGGGCATGGATCATGTCTTTCTATATGCTTGTACTAAACTATGGTACCTAATTTTAATGGGGGCTTTTGCATACTACAACAATAATACAAATACAATTATTATAATGATCATTATAGCATAGCTGTACAGGAACTGTCCTAATGTAGTCATAAGCGTGTTTAACTCAGCCATTAAAAAACTCACTCCTGTAGAAAATGTTGGCATAACATTCTTAGCATATGAGCCATTTTATTTTACATTTATAATTTTTTAAGTGATGCGCTTAGATTTAGCAGCACCAGAATGCAATCAGAAATGCTAATTTTAATGACATTTTTGTAAAAATATAATATACAAAATAATATTCAGTCATTATGTTTTTTTAAAAAAACCTCTTAACTGATCACAGTGTTAATTGATACATTAAACAGAAGTCATCCAGAATGCAATGTTTTGTTTCCAAATTATTTTAATACTTATACCTATGATCCTAATGGTCCATCCAGCAGTACACATTAATATAGATTTAACAATAGATCATAGCAGCTTCAAAATGCTATTACACTACAAATCAACAATGTTTAAAGAAACAAAAATTAAAAAACAAAAACAAAGAAAGTATACAAAGCTTTAACACTAGATAAGGTCATTTCTAATACATGTCGTATATTTGCCATAATGAGAACAATCTAGGCTAGCTACGGGTATTACACAAGATAAAAAGTAGCCACTACCTCTTCATTAGTGGATGTTGCTTTTCAAAGGTAAAGTTCTATAACTTGGAAACTCAAAGGAAGAGATAAAGATGGCTGGTAGTGAAACCTGTCAGTAAACAACATTTCATACCTTTGAGAGCAGAAGACAGCACAAAAGATGACTAGTTTAAAGGAAGGTAGTGAGGACAGTATAAAAGTGACTGAAAGACAGCTCTCTTAACTTTGCTTTCTCCAACTCTGCTAGGAAAGTTCAAAAGGAAGATTGGTTAATGACCTGACTAAAGGGATTCCTAGAGAGACAAAGTGGGTGAGGTAATATCTTTTATTGGACCACCTTCTGTTGGTGACAGAGGCAAGCTTTCGAGCTACACAAAGCTCTTGTCAGTGTAGCGAATTTTCATACATAAAATGAAGGAAATTGGAAGGCATGATTAGCACTATTAAATTAACTCATGGGTAGGATATAGCAACTGAATACTCCCACTTGAGTCCTTGTAGTAAGACTTGAAAAGAAGATCTCTTCTGTAGTCCCTGAATAAATATTCTCAGTAGCCTATTGGTAAGATGGCTATGGATGTCAGAGAAAAGTTCAATGAAAGGAGAAATGCAGACACTATTATTGGATAGTAAAGGAAGCAGTTTAAAAGGCTGGTGGTGTACTAAAACAAGAAGAGTTAGGGCCTGTCAACAGGCCACTAAGCCCCAATAAGTGACCATCTCTATGCTTTTCATTATTTTATATCTCTATCATGTCACCTCTTATTCATATCCTGTCTAAATGGAATAGTCTTGATGTTGTCCATCATTCTTCATATGCACTCCATACAGCTAACTCATTTTCATTGCCTCTGGCCCTTTTCTGTTTCCATGATATCCTTTGAGAGAAGGAATTACCAAAGCCAATCACTGTATTCTAGAAAGCAGCAATAGGGTTCTTCAAAAGTTACAATAATAAACAAAGTGACAGTGATTAGTTATGCTAGTCCAGGAGATAAAGAGTGACAAAATTGTGATGATCTCTTTATACTGGACAGCTGAAAATAAAAGGGCATGTTTTCAAAAATCAGTCTCTTTCAAGCCATGGAAACGAGCAGGATGGAGCAACAGCCACAGTGACAAGATGGCAGGGTATCAATTTATACTTCATAATTAAATTCAGAGACAACTAAATTCAAAGGGGAGCTGTGCAACAATGTAGAAAAAGAAAGTCAGGCAAGTACTCAGAGAAGATGTAAGTCATTCTATAATATGTTCAATACATTCCATCCACTGATAAAGTTTAAAATAAATATGGTTTTGTCTACTTTTTTGCCACACTATGTGCTGGTTCTTTCGAAGAATCCTCTTTATAAAAACAAAATGTTTTGGGGATATCTGAAATACTTGGATAAGTGGGGGGTTCAAAGAAACCAATTGATTCATTGTGTGCTACCATCTGGAGACATCACTACTTCAATTAAACAGTGATGGGATAAGAAGAAAGGTCCTCTGATGGATCAGTAACTGGTTACAGGATAGGAAACAAAGGGTGGGAATAAATGGTCAGATTTCAGAGTGGAGAGAGATAAATAGCAGGTTCCACCATGGTCTTCACTGGAAAGTTTGCTGTTCAATATATTCATAAATGATCTGGTAAAGGGGGTGAACAGTGAGGTGGGAAAGTTTGCAGATGATACAAAATTACTCAAGTACAAAGTGGACTGATCTCACAAAACTGGTTGACAAAATAGCACATGAAATTCAATGTTGATAAATGCAAAGTAATGCACATTAAAAAATAGAATCCCAACTATACATACAAAATGATGGGGTCTAAATTAGCTGTTACCGCTCAAGAAAGAGATCTTGGAGTCACTGTGGATAGTTCTCTGAAAATATGTGCTCAGTGTGCAGCAGCAGTCAAGAAAGCTAACAATATTAGGAACCAATAGGAAAGGGATAGATGATAAGAGTGAAAATATCATCATGCGACTATATACGTCCATAGTACTCCCCCTATCTTGAATACTGCATGCAGTTCTGGTTGCCCCATCCCAAAGAAGATATATTAGCATTGGGAAAAGTACAGAGAAGAGCAACAAAAGTGATTAGGGGTATGGAACAGCTCCCTCATGAGGAGAGATTTAAAAGACTGGGACTGTTCAGCTTAGAAAAGAGACGACTAAGAGGCAATATGATAGAGGCCTATAAAATCATAAATGGTGTGGAGAAAGTGAACAGGGAAGTATTATTTACCTCTTTATATAACACCAAACCCAGGGATCATGCAATGAAATCCATACGCAGCAGGTTTAAACAAACATAGGGAAGTACTTCTTCACACAACACACACTGACCCTGTGGAACTCGTTGCTAAGGGAATGTTGCAATGGCCAAAAGTATAACAGGGTTCAGCAAAGAATTTGATATGTTCATGGAGGATAGGTCCATCAGTGGCTATTAGCCAAGATTGTCCAAGATGTAATTCCATGATCTGGATGTCCCTAAGCCTCTGATTGCCAGAAACTGGGACTGGATGACAAAGGATGGATCACTTGACAATTGCCCTGTTTTGTTCATTCTCTCTGAAGCTTCTGGCATTGGCCACTGTGTGAAGACAGGATACTGGGCTAGATGAACTATTGGTCTGACCCAGTATGGCCGTTCTTATGTAACAACATAAAATGAACAATGAACCCTAACTTCAGCCTCCTTACTTTTGACTGCATTGATCCTAGTTTTCAACCTTTACCAGTTGCTGTAGCAACTTAGAGCAGCCCTGCAAAGTTAGAGCCTCCATCCACGTAAGATTTCACATTTGAGATAATGGTAAATGTAAATTAATTCTTGACCTTTATCTGAAGCAAAATAGGTTCAGTTAACTATTAATACTTAAAGTTCTTTGCGATTCATTTGGCCGTTGGTTGCTACTGGGTTCTGGAAGTATCCATTCCTTCCATTAAAGGATACTCTGGTATACACATTAGATCTGTTAAAATGCAATGGATTATATCAGTCCCCCTGGAAAACCGTTCATTAAGGTCATTATTTTTATAATCAGTCTGGATTATTATGAGATTTTAGGACCAAACAGATTTTTGCTACTACCATCTCTTATACTTCTGTTGGGAAAAAAGTCTGTTTTCCAGTTTTCCCCTCCTAGTTTATTTCATTATTAATTACAGCTTGCGTTTCTATAGCACCAAGAATTTTATCTTTAACTTTACAAAGTTTATCATCCTCATTTTACAGATGAGGAAACTGAGGCATGGCAGGATTCTGGCTATCTTTCATAGGTGCACAATGACAGAAACCTGTTTCCTACTTGTGGTCCTGTGTAGGGGGTGGGGGGGAAATCAAGCACTCCATGCTCCACAAGCATAGTGGGGAAGGGATGGGGGAAGCAAGCACCCTGCTTCTTCCACACAAGCAAGAATGGGTGAACCAGCACATATTGTGGGCAAAAAAGTAGACAAAACCACATTTATTTTAAACTTTATCAGTGGATGGGATGTATTGAACATATTATAGAATGACTTTTGCAAGCACCCTGCTTCTTCCACACAAGCTGAAGAACTGGGGACAGCATTAGGGGAAACATATTCTTCCTTGTGTTAAATTGTGTGAGTGACTAATCCTATGTTAAAAGGTATGTGAGCTCCCACAATGGCCATCTGGCTGCATCTGCTTTCCATAAAACTCCAAGAACTGTATCATTAGTGTCATGGCCCTCTACCCACCACATAAATGTCTGTGCCTTTAACACCACAATTTGGCTGAAAGTGATGTGTTCTAGGTCATGTTGGAAGAGCTGTTGCAGAGCTGAAAATAAAACTTGGGACTCCTGATGTCTAGCCCAGTAGCTTAACTATAAGACCCCTTTAGTTCCCAATACCATCTCACATTGTGTTTGGCTGAGATATCCCTCCACTCCAAAAGAATACATACAAAATATTTACTTCTGACAATGTCACTGCTGTTAACACTAGGAAAAGCATATTTGTGGCCATTGCTGAGCCATCCTTAGTGAGGAAAATATTATTTTTCCAAATGCATTTTTTCATCTATACCATTCAATCCCCACCAAATTGCGACATTATGGTGAGATTTTTATTGTTTATTTGAGCAAAGCAAATATACCTAGATTCCATGTTTTATTGACTAGAGGGATTGGCTTGCTCTTCTTTGCTTTTTGTTTTTGTTTTCTGCCCCGTACCTTTTAAACTGATGTCACAGATACCAACAGGGCCGGTGCAAGGAAGTTTCGCACCCTAGGCGAAACTTCCACCTTGCGCTCCCCTCCCCCCAGCCCTGCGGCAGCTCCCCCCCCCCTCTGCCCTGAGCACCCCCCCCATGGCAGCTTCACCCTCCTGCCCTGAGGCGCCCCCCCCCCCCCCCGGGGCCCCCCCCGCCCCGGGGAGCCGTGCGGCAGCTCCCCACCCCAGCTCAGCTCTGCTCCGCCTCCTCCCTGAGCACGCCGCCCCCGCTCTAATTCTCCTCCCCTCCCAGGCTTGCGGCGCCAAACAGCTGATTGGCGCCGCAAGCCTGGGAGGTGGGAGAAGTGGAGCGGCGACCGCGTGCTCAGGGAGGGAGCGTAGGAACGCTGTAAAAAAAAATTGGGGGCACCGCTTTTTGGCACCCCCAAATCTTGGTGCCCTAGGCAACCACCTAGTTTGCCTAAATGGTAGCACCAGCCCTGGATACCAACTCATTCTCATTTCCTCTGTATATTAAAAAGAGCTGAACCATATTAATTTCTGTTTTATAGATTCTATAACAGTATTTATTTTCAAAGCAGAGGGGTCCAATTTCCTTGTGATTAATATTTTCTTTTAAAGACTTCCACTCTTTACTCTGGACACTGTCCCCATATTTGACTAGATGCACGCGCATGTACGCACGCGCGCGCACACACACACACACACAGAGTGTGTACATTAAGCTTATCTTAGATTGTTGTTCTCTCATTATCATCTCAAATTGTGAGCTCCTTGAGTCAGGAATTTTCCATTTGTAAATATATATATATAGTTTTGGTTTTTTTAAGTATTTGTGTGTCTGTCTTAAGGTTCATATTGCCTCCTACCACTGTAGTATCTGAATGCAATTTCTCAGTACCCACAAGTAATTTTCAGGCAAGTTTATTCTGATGAAAAAACATCTTGAGAGTTTGCCATTAAAGCTCAGACACAACAACCTCTGTTACTATGAAAAAATTAGACTCTTTAAAATTAATCTGTAATGGGACACTCAACTCAAGTGCACTTCCCGGGCACCTCTTGCCCCTGCTGCCTCCGGCCAGCTGACTTTGTTGGGTCTTCAGAGAGCCAAGCCACAAATTCCAATAAATAAATAGTGTATCACCCTCAGTAGGGTCTTCAGCCCCAACTCTTGCCCTTTAAATTCAGCCTTTTGTTCAGCTCACAGATAAACTCTGTCCCCTTCTTGGGATTTATGTCACTCTGAATTCAATTCATTGCTTCTTCTTCCCTGGGCATCTTTCTACCTGGCCCATTTAGCTACACCCTTAGATCAGGGTTAATGTTCTTAGGGCTCCTCTCTCCTTGCTAACCAAGTTATGCAAAATGAAGCCAGAAAACAAACTCTGACTAATCCTCTATTTCCTTTCGGCAGAGAGAAGAACCTTCCTTGCCTCTCTGGTCCCAGACAGGAACTGACCTGCTAAGGCCAGACATTTCCTTTTATCTGGCCCACAAGAGCCCTGTCTGTTGCTAGCCCTTCTAGCCCTTGGAGGACTAGGTCTCTGTGGTTTTCAAAATGGCTACTCTGGAGAGTCCTGTCTAGGCAAGGACCCACCTTTACTGCTCTTTTCCTCTCAGCTTACTGCTTTTGGGGGCAAGGTTTAGTAGGATCACAGGGCTCCAGCAGGGAGCTGCAAAAGCCAAATAGACCTTATCATGTTATCATATATGACTTAAGTCTATATATTTAGGACCTGACTTACAGAAGTCTGAGCATCCATAATGATTATACAGTAGACGCTTGTTTATAGCAACACCTTGTAAAAACTCCTTATCCCCTGGGAACACTTTTCCTACTGTGAATGATCGATAACAGCAACAGCTGTGCAAGAACAACATAACAAAAGGGCATTGATATGTTGTTACTAATGAGCATTTACTGTATCTCGGGTTGTGGATGCACAGCACTTCTGAAAATCATCAATTATAGTTATCTTAAAATATACACTTTAATAAGGACTGATTTAGATTTTGAACCTGGGAACTCTACGGTTTCTAATAACAAATACTATGCAATACCAGGTTCTCTCTCCCACTTTACTAAAAATAATAATAATAGGCATTTTGTTCTGCAAATAAAAGTCCCAATTCTGCTCCCATCAATGTTAGTGATAAAATTAGCAGGCAACTTCAGAGGGTGCAAGATCAGATTCAAAGGATTCTGAGGTTATGATTACCAGACTCCAGTAAATGTGTGATATACAAAAGGGCTGGTAAAAGACATGGGGCTAGATTTACAAAAGAACTTTGGCACCTATCTGTCACTTTAGGCACCTAAGTCCCAGAATCAGGCTTCACTGGGATTCACAAAGCTTCCACACAGCTGCCGCCAAATGCTATAGGCACCTACACTTACTCAGCACTTAAAGATTTGCAGTTAAAGTTCCCTAGGTGTCTGCACAACCTGGGGAAAGATAAACATTTTCTTCCACCTAACTCACCTGAAGAGCCCAATCCAGAAAGTGTGCTTAGAGCTCACCTATAGACTAGCTTCCACAAAATGGCCGGAGGGAGGTGGAGTACCTCCTTCATAACTTTTAGCCCACTGTTTTGGGTATTCACTTGGGTGTCATTAGAGAAGGGGGACTGGATTTTGGGCCTCCCACATGAGTGCATGAACCACCAGGCTACAGAAGTCATTCTCATACTCTCTTTCTCTCTCTGGCCCAATAATTCCTTAATTATTTAATCCATGGTGAAACATCTTCAACAGGAGAGACTGAAGAAGCTGCATATCAGAATATCCTGTAGGTGCACATACCTGAGGGGTAGAAAAGCTTTGCTCATCTGCTTCCCTTCAGATGGGGGGAGGGGGGTGCTAGAACACTTTGTATTGCCACACCTAAGGTTCTTTGTGAATTTAGCCCCAAGAGACCAATGTTTATTTCTTAGTTCCAGGCACATGACACGGGTCAGGGATACAAAGGTTATTTATACCTTTGTCACATGGTAGGAATCCGTATCCCCTGACTCTAGGGCCTATTGCTAAATTATGTTTTTCTTTCAAAGAAAAGCCTGCTTTTCTGTTGCATACAAGGTAAGCAAAGGCCACCTTTAAGGAAGCAAGGACTTTAAAATCTTTTGAAGTAAAATAGGAGCTGTGCAGCAGGTGTTGTAGATGAAAATCTAAGAGAAAAGGATATTTTTAAAATACCTGTGTTCCTGATGAATGCTTCTCTTTATCTCTACTTTCTTATCTCCATCACTCTTTCAAACACCTGTTTTATTAGCAGATTTTGCATTTTCAAAATTGGGCACAGTAGTTCTTATTTAAACCATAAACTGAATATAAAATGCAAAAATAATAAAAACAAGATAATGTTTGCGAATAGATAGGAAAGCATTACATTACCAGAAAATTTAAATGTACATAAATGTCATTTTCTGCTAAAATGTATTTCATTGACTGATTGATGCTGGAAATAAATGTAATATTTTCAGTGCTACATTCGAGTGCTCTAATCTCCACTAAATCATTTTCCCCAGGTGTCACCTCCAAGACAATGATTAATGACATACTAATAAAGTTCACTTTGGCAGTCTGAAACTAAAATGTCATTTCTATTGGGCATGAATAATTTTCAGCTAAATAGAGCCTTGAATCAGCACTGTGATGTTCTTATTCAAGGACGTTATTTTTAAAATGTTTCAATAGAGCTGAAAGGAAGAGAAAGGTGGATGTGAATTATCTGCATGATGAAGTGATGTTTTTGTTGGCTGATTCTTCCTTGACTCTTGGTGCTCCTGAGAAATAAATTAATTATTATCAATCACTACCTACAATCAGATTTACAAATCATCATACAGCACTGTTAGCCAATCACAACTGAGAACATGACTTATACCTGCTCATAAGACTCCCTCTCTCATCTGGATGTGCTTTGTGTGAGAAAGGAAACCAGCATTCTTCAAACTATGTATTATTATTCACTAATTATAAAGTGTTAACAATCTGCTCAGCACTGTATAAGACACAGAACAAGGATGATGCTTGCCCCCAGAGAGCTTAAATTCTTAAAGACAAAGATATCATGGGGACACATTGAGAAGTCCGCAGGAGGAATAAATTGGACCATGGTTTGTTTTAAGCTAGACTCATATCCTGAGAGTAATGTAGAAGAGAGTTTTCAGAAGGGATTTGAATACAGAAAGAAAGATAGATTGGTGAACAGGATATTCCATGTGTAGGCAGGAAAAAGGGTGCAAAAAGGCAGAGATGGGACAAGGAGACAAAAGGGCATCAATGCTGATATTATCAGTATAGTGGAAAGAATAAGGATGTGATAAGAGGTTTAGGTTGGGGTTAAGTTGTGTACAAGATATCACGACCAGATATGTAGGTCAAGAGGAGTTATGATGGAGGGGTTGACATAGTCAAAGCTATAGGCACAGTAACTATTAGACTGCAGGTGGGATTTTCAAAAGCATTTGGAGAAATGGTCTGCCCATCCAGTGAAAATTTTAAAGATTTCAAAAAAAATCATACTGCTCTGCTACAGGATAAAACTGAGACCTTTCAAAACTTTTCACAAAAAAATGAGAAAGGCAGAACCTCTCCCCCACCACACACACAGACAGTAGCCAATTGCCTGCTTAGACCACTCACCTGAAACGTGGGTCATCCAGGTTCAAATCTCTGCTCTGTGTGGTTTTATTTCTCTCTCTTTCTTGTTTTGACCAGAAATTCCATACCAAACCTGAGAAACTGGTACATTCCTGCAAATAGTTTTGGTTTTGACAAATTGGCATTTTCTGATGGAAAACTCATAATCAGCTCTACTTGGGAGCACAAATCCCACTAACTTTCAGTGGGACTTGTGCTCCTAAAACATCTACATGCTTTAGAAAATCTCACTCTAAACAACCATTTCTATTATTTATCTTTCCTTAGCCGTACTTCATCCATCATGGCTTTCTGTTTCTGTTGAGTTTTTTTGGGTTCTATTCCCTTCCTTTGCATTAGAACCTTTGTATTTGTTCACTTTTCTTTGTTCACGTTTTAATTAATCTGTTGCATTTTCATTTATGTTTACTGCTTTCTAATTGCTCTTCTTTGCTGCTTCCAAATATTTTTTGTTCCTTTCTCTCTCCATGTCTTGTATCTGTTCATCCTCTCTACTCACAGTCTTTTTACTAGGTTTCCATGGCTCACAAACCTTGATGGTAAATTGCATATGAGCAAAGTGCCAATATGGTAGACCTTAATATTGTAACTTGTTTTAAAATTAAATATTGAAAAAAAAACAAAAAATTCCATCACATGGAATCATATGGATTCCCACTTGGTCATACGCTGGGTTGGGATCTTTAGATACACAGCACAGTCCTTTGCCTCTTGAGTTGATGGCAACAGTAGAAGGTAGTGGACCTGCCACTAGAGGGGATGAATGCAAACACTTGCCAGTGAGTTTCACAGCTATTTGCTAGACAACAAAGGAATGGTGAAGTGTGGGTCAAATGGCATGTTCTGGAGAAGAGTGTGGTATAGTGGATTACAGACACTTCTGCCCCATCTTTCCTCCAGCCAGTCTTCAGCTCCTGCCCATAGTTTCCTCCCCACAGTGACTCTAGCCCTTCCTCATAACTTCTGTCCTCACCCCCAGTTCCTCTGCTTTTGCTCCTAACCCCTCTCCACCCTGGCTTTTATCTCCCCTTGCCCTGCATCTCTTCCCTTCCTGTTTCTCACCACCCTGGATTCAAATCAGGATGAGTCCTCCTTAAACACAGCCTAGGCAGCAGCAAGGGGAGCATTGAGAGCACAAGAGAGACAGACTCCCTGCTCTCAGTTCTGGCTCCCAGCACCACAGAGGCCCTCAGCAGCCTGGAGAAGCATTTGCTCAAGAAGCGTCTTGCTCAGTCCCTTAGCCTTGGGATGGCGCATGTATAGGGCCCTACCAAATTCGTGGCCATGAAAAATGCATCATGGACCATGAAATCTGGTCTCTTGTGTGCATTTTACCCTATACTATATAGATTTCACAGGGAGACTAGCGTTTCTCAAATTGGGGGTCCAAGACCCAAAAGGGAGTTGCAGGGGGGTCGCAAGGTTATTTTAGGGGGGTCCCAGTATTTCTTCCCTTACTTTGCTGCCTTCAGAGTGGGGTGGCTGGAGAGTGGCAGCTGTTGGCTGAGCACTCAGCTCTGAAGGCAGCGCCGCAGTAGCAGCAGCGCAGAAGTAAGGGTGGCAATACCATACCATTCCATCCTTACTTCAGCACTGCTGCCTTCAGAGCTGGGCAGCTGGAGAGTGGCAGCGGCTGACTGAGGTCCCAGCTCTGCAGGCAGCAGAGCAGAAGTAAGGGTAGCAATACCATACCATGCCATCCTTACTTCTGCGCTGCTGCTGGCGGTGGCTCTGCCTTCAGAGCTGGGCTCCTGACCAGCAGCCGCTGCTCTCCAGCTGCCCAGCTCTGAAGGCGGCGGCACCGCCAGCCTCAGCACAGAAATATGGCTTGCAGTACTGCAATCATGCCTACAATAACCTTGCGACCCCCCCTACAATTCTTTTTTGGGTCAGGACCCCTACAATTACAACACTGTGAAATTTCAGATTTAAATAGCTGAAATCATTAAATTTACAATTTTTTAAATCCTGTGACTGTGAAATTGAATGGACCATGAATTTGGTAGGGCCCTAAGCATGTACGTTCACTCCACGGGGATGGCACATGCATAGCACATAGGAACTGTGAGTAGTTGAAGCATGCTCAGTACAGATAGAATCTCCAGAGAATTTACGTGCCAAACTCTAACAAGAGTCTGCTGAGCATTTTGAACTGAGATTTTTCAGAGGCTTATAACTTGGCCAGTTTTGAGCAGATTTTCACAGGGACAACAAAAGACACATTCTTGTAACTAAGGCAACTCCTCCCACATTTCAAGTCACTGAACCAAAGCATGGAAGTGTTCAACAAAACAGCTGTATGAATTTTTTTAACCTGGTCTAGCTAACATTTTCCCTCATCTTAGTCTCAGAAATGGGTGAACCAAATTCAGCCTGAGGGAGACACCCAGCATGGAAAATATCAGCTCAAACAGTTAAACTTTGGCACAATAAAAAGCAATTTAAAATGGGGTCTTATTATAATAGAAAGTGTCAGGCAATTTTAACTATAGGCATCACAACCTGTGCCAACTATAATAGTAATAGTAAGAGAAAGAGATCGGGATCACCAGTTTGGGGTAGAAAGGTGAACTGAATGGGATGATGAGAATGGAAGCAATCTTTGGCACTTTTCTTTAAATAATCATTGGGGAGGGATGTTCTGAGGGAATCTGGTTGTGGGGAAGAGCAGACTTTTCTAGATGGTATTATTTGTAAAAGAGTCATTTTCTTGGTGTGGATATGTTGAACCGAGTGGGAGAGAAAAACTTAATGTTTTGTTCTGTTCATATCCAAACCAATCAAACTTTGGAACATTTGGATTCAGTTCTTTCAAGGCCATTTGAAGGACATTCTTTGAAGGACATTTGAGATTACTTCTATGTTGCTTTGCCCTTTTCTTAATTGCGATCAATAAAAAGTGGGGAGGAAGATGCATTGACCATGGGCAGGAAGATGTATTGACCTTATGCTCCACCTTCATTATAACATGATGAACAGTTCTGGTTTGGGAAAGCAAAAGGCAGATTTTTCAGTGAGTAAATATAATTTTGCTTTAAATTTATTAAATTGATTCAGACAAAAGCAGGTTATATGTCCAGTACTGAAAATGATGATTAAAAACATATCCCTCATTTTGCTCACAGTGCAATTTTTTGTTCCATACAATTCTACTGATCACAGGCAGCTTTTATCTAGACTTGTGTGTGGAAAAATTCATGCATTTTATACATTTAGTTTTTTCTACTGGTAGAATATTTGTTCAGCAGAAAGATATTCCATCTATACTGGAAATGTTGGAAACTGTACTGAAATAAGACTAATTGAAGTATACAAAAAAGTGATGTATAGGAAAGAACTTGTTTACAACACTAGTGAAATAAGTGTCTCTTGGTCTACTTTTCTACGAACAATCAGATACATTATTTCAAAATACATTCTTTTTATTGGAAAAATACATCTTTTTATGAGTAATATTCCATGTGGAAATAGCTCACTAACTCCCATCATGTTCACAATAACAAGATTTCTACAACATGTCCTTATCAGCACACAGTTAGATGTTACCACTTGTGGTTGTGGTAATGTCAAGATAAACACAGAATGGGGAAGCATGGAAATACCATTAGGAATAAGAGAAAATCATAGAAATATAGGGCTGGAAGGGTCCTCAAGAAGTCATCAAGTCCAGACCCCTGTGTTGAGGAATATCTAAACTAAATCTTCCTTGCTGCAGATTATGTCCATTATTTCTTGTCCTACCTTCAATGGACATGAAGAACAATTAATTACAGTCCTCTGTATAACAGCCCTTATCATATTTGAAGACTTACCAGGTTCCCTCGCAGTCTTTTTTTCTCAAGACTAAACATGCCCAGTTTTTATAACCTTTCCTCATAGGTCAGGTTTTCTAAACCTATTATCATTTTTTTTGTTCTTGTTTGGACTCTTTCCGAGTTGTCCACATCTTTCCCAAAGTATGATGCCTGGAACTGGACACAGTACTCCAGCTGAGGCCTCATTAGTGGTGAGTGGAGCAGGACAATTACCTTCCATCTTACATATGACACTCCTGTTAATACATATCAGAATATTAGCTTTCTTTCCAATTGTATCACGTTGCAGATTCATATTCTATTTGTGATCCACTATAACACCCAGATCCTTTTCTGCAGCAATACCACCTTGCCAGTTATTCCCCATTTTGTAGTTGCTCATTTGATTTTTCCTTCTTACATGCAAAGTACTTCATTTAGTTTTATTTAATTTCATCTTATTGAATTCATATCAATTCTCTGATTTTTTTAGGTCATTTTGAATGCTAATCCTCTCCTCCAAAGCATTTGCAACCCCTCCCAGCTTGGTGAGAGCAGAAGTACAGTCCTGAAACCAAAGTAGCAGTCACAGTAGATATATATAAATCAATGTATGGGCACCATGGTAGTTGCTGTGATTTCTCCCCTCTCTTCATTGCAAGCTCATGCACACTGCACCCTCACCAGTATGTATATTGAACTGGGTTTGACAGCACCACACCAACTTTTCATGCATATTTGGCCCATTATTTATGATGGGGGACTTTGTAGCAAATTAGAATAGTTTTTCATGGTGTCAGACAGATTAAATCTTAGCCAACACTCCTCCAATATTTGCTTTATTTACATCCCTGTTACTCAGAATGATGAACATGCTGCAGTTGTGTTGTACATGGCTTCAGTCCAAGGTTTTATTCAAATTGAACAACTGCTTTAAAAGAACTTTAAGCTTGTTAAGTCATGTAATCATAATGCATATGCGCATGGGGGCTGAATTAAAGTTGTCTGTGCAGCTCAGTGTGGCCCAATAGCCAGTGTCAATAGATTTGCCCCAGTTGATAGGGTTGTAAGGCCTAGAGGCCAGAGTGCTTAGATTCACCCCTCTTAGCAGGGCAGTAAGGCCTAGCCAAAGTCAGTAAATTCGTCCCTGGTAGCAGGGTAGTGAGGCCCAGTGGGCTGCTTCCTACTGTAGCTCCCACTGCTGTGATTTGAGCGTCTCTGCTGTCTCTGGGTTTCCCAGTCTGCACTGTCCCTGGTGACTCCGGACTCTATGGGACCTCCATGGGTACCTTGGCGACTGCTGGGGTTGTGGCATATCCGGCTCTCATGGCCTCAGACTTCAGCTGATCCTTGGCTGGAGCCTGGGGCGTACATACTTCCTCCCCGGTGATCAGCTGCAATGAAGCAGAGCTGCTCCCTTTTATACTAGTGCATTTAGAGCATTCAAACCAGCTGCCTTGACATTCAAAGCAATCAAACCAACTGCCTTGACATTGTCATGTTTTTTGTAGGTATCATGGCAGAGAAGAGTCTTAAGGAAGAACCTGAAGGAGGATAAGAAAGTAGGTTTGCAGATAATGACAAAGAAGTCTGCCTAATCATACAAATCCTGGGAAATAGCATGAAGTGGCTTGTTGGAATTCCTTTTTTTAAAAATAGACTGTTAAGACTGGCATCATTTTCAGAACCACGGCAATGGCTGATGTCTTGACACATGAAAGAGTTATAGTCAGGGCAGGGATAAGCCATGGAAGGCCTTTAAAGTGAAGACAAGTAATTTGTGTTTTTTCCTGTGGAGAAGGAGGAGTCAGAAGAGGAACACAGAGTGCAAGGTGATAGGATCAAAGCAAGGAAAGTGTTCTCTGCAGCAACATTTTGAATGGATATAAACAAGGCAAGCTGAGATTTGTCAAGGCCAGACAGGATAGCTCTTCTTTATTATTTCTTACTTTTGTAATTCAACTGTTCTGAGGACTAGTCACTATGGTTATAGCCTGGTGCTTCCCCTGCTACGTAAGAGGGACACCGATAAAGTTTCATATTAGCAAGAAAGCAACACGGAACAGGTAAGTCCATTCAATACAGTTGCAAACAATTACAGTTAGGTGAAACTATGGACAGTTAACTGAAAATACGAGAGGATTGCTGAATGGGCCAGAATAAGAAAGAAAGATTACAACAAGGGGTTTCCTGTGATTCATAGTTCATAGAAAAATAGAATTCTCTGAGTTCAGTGTTTAGGCTAATCCTAGTGGAATTTGCATAGGTGAGTGGGCTGTCAAGGTGAGATCATAAGGCATTTGCTTGATTTTTGCTTTGGCAGGAGTGCTATCAGTGTTGTGTTTAAAAACAGATCTATGTCACGTTGCTCTGGGGAAAAACATGGTGAAGTTAATATATCTAAGGAAATTTTATCAAAGATTTAGGAAGTGGTAAAGAAATCAAGGCTCATGAAGCCCATGGAAGGGGGAAAAGTGCTATTTTCCAAGGATATTTTTCTGAGTGACACATTCTTAAGGCCTGATCCTGAGAGGTACACTGTATCTTCAACTTGCATTGAAGAAAATTGGAGTTGCAGGCACTTAGCAAATCTCAGGAGATGCTCGATGCTTGACAAATTTGAATTTTGGGCCCAGTTGTATTGTGCTGTGGTTAATGGAAGCTTTGTTATAGACTAGAAGTAAGCATTTAAAAAGGGAACCGAGCTTGTTGTCAATCTCATTACAAGAAGTCCAAGGAGCTGAAATCAGAATCTGTATGATGAAGTAAGGAAAATATTGACAAAAAACCCTATGAATGCCAGGTAAATGCGTCAATATATTTTCTATGTAGGTTCAATCAAATGTTTAAAAGTGTCACTGTGTTTATGCCCCTTTTAGTTTCACTTTCTATAAATATCCCAGAAACTGTGTTTACCAGCAGGAGATTTCACTATCTCCTTGTTATTTTCAAAAACTGAAACAATCTTCTTCATATTTTCTCTAAAGCTGCTATTTTGTCCCTTCATTTTTTTCATTTTGCTTTGCATGCTTTGGCATTTTGAGGCACATAAGTATACATAGTAATACTTTATCTCTACCCAACAGAAACCATAACAAACCCTATCCAAAACTCAGATATTTCCCCCAAAACTCTTGGGAAACGATATAATTTTGAAGCATGCAGAAGGTCAACACAAGTCTGGCTCTAACAGTTAAAGGGGTAAATTACTCATTTAGATTTATTAAGCTCATTAACAATTACCTATCTAGGGCTGTAAGCACCTTTGCCATAAATTACAAATACAATTTTACAAATCTTAAACAAAAATAAACTCAGCAGTTTCCATAAGGACTGGGGCATGGATGGTCATTCCTCATGGTTAGTCATTAGTCTAGAATCAGAGTCAGAGCCAGGAGTCAATCCAAGCGTCAAAACTGCAGCCAGCATCGGGGGTAGGGCATAGAATCAGGGGCCTGGAGTGAGGCAGGAAAGCAGGAACTGGGAACAGACCGGGATCTGGGATAAGGATAGGAACCAGTAGTTAGGGTCCAAAGTGCCAGCCAGCCAGGGATAAACCTGGTTGTTCAGGCAACTTCCTGTGCCTCTTTCTGTTTTAAGTAGTGTATTCTAGCCTATCAGTGGGACTGGATGTCTCCCCCAATCGGGAACTTCATGGGTGGATCGTTTTGCAAGCTAAAGCTTCACTAGCTGCCTTATCCACAGGTTTATGTGGGCTTCTGGGTGGTGACCATTGTCTGAGCACTACTTACAGATCCATAGGCCCCAGTTCAAGATCCATGAGACTTCACATCCATCCCCCCTGGGAACCCTCTGGAGGGTAGTGGGTTGGATTTTTGCAGGGAGATTTAGGTGGAAGGCATTTGCCAGATCAGGAACATGGACATTTTTTAGGACCATAGTCTTCCCAATCCATGAGATACCAGAGTTTATACTGTCTGATTCTGGCATCAAGGATCTCATGGATGATAAGCATGGTCCTGAAAATGTACCAGCCAAGAGGTTGGGAGAATGGTCATGAACCCATTGAACTCAGGTAGTTCTAGTACAGAATCTCAGGCAGGGTCCACAGTAACAGCCAGCCAAGGATTTACCTAGTTACTCAAACAGCTTCCTGTGCCTCCTTCTGGTTTTAACAGTGTATCCCAGCCAATGGGTGGGGCTGGACATCTCCTGCAGTCAGGAACTTCATGGCTGGGGCCATTTGTAAGCTAAAGCTTCACTGGTCTCCTTTTCTTGGGGTTCTGCTGTGTGACAGCCATGGACTGAGCACCGACCAGTAATCTGCAGACTGGGATTCAAGGCCTGTAGTTCCTCAAAGCTAGAAAAGAATGCAGGAAAAAGCCATAGCACTCAATCCACAAATTCCAAGTCTCAGTACAAGCCTTCTTTAAAAGCCTAGGAAGACAGAACTTGTAAATGGTCCTAAAAGTCACAAGATTTAGGCAATTTCATTCTACTGTAAAGAATTCTGCTTTCAGCGCATGTAATGGAGAATGACCTGCTGGACTCTAAAATCACAGAGACTCCATTTCAAGTGCTTCTACTATCTCCATTTTGGCATGGGGATACAGCCAATGTCTCATGTCCCAAACCACTTAGGTATAATTTTGTTACAACGAACACTTTGAACTTCACTTGGAAACCCATTGGCAACTAATGCAGGATTAAGCATGCCAGTGTAAAGTGCAAATGTATTTTAATAAACAGGCCAGTACATATTTGCACTAGCTTCAGTTTCTGAAGCCCAATGACCCTCAGTGTGTAGCCTCATGTAGAGAACTGTAATCTAATACCCAGGAGACATTAATGTGTATACATAGAAATAGTGAGCAAGAGAGAGAGAAAGGAGAAAAGAGAAAATAGTCAGAGAGAAAGAAAAATGCAAGAGAGAGAAAAAGGAATAGGAAAATGGAAAAGATGGGAACTGGTGATAAAATATGGAGAGTTAAGATCAGTAAAATTGATGTCATGAATATATAATTCCTTTATTTTAAATGCATTGTGTGTGGAATACAAATCCATTTAGAAATGATGGTTTACATAAACATACATGTAATTTATGTGCCCGCTCCCCTCAGGCTCTTGCCAAGTTGTCAATTTGATAACAGGTGACACAAAAACTATATAGCTCTGGTACTAGGACGAAGTGCTTTGCAATCTTCTTGAAAGTAATAAACAAAGTATATAAATGTACGTTTCTCAAATACGCTCCCGTAGCTGCATTAGGCTACCAGGGGCTTTTTGTGCGGCCACAGCCTCTTGGGCAGTGATTGGGAATGCAAAGCAGTGTTAAAGAACATACAAATATCACTTTTCACAGAAACAGACTTACTGGCTAGCAAGTCTTAAAAAAAATGGCAACTAAAAAAGCAAAAGAAACAACAACATCAAAAAGACAAGAACGTTCAAAGCACATTATTTGTTTCTATTCTGTTTAGGTCCAGTAAAGAACAGAGACAACTGGACATTATTTTTATTATTGAGTCTGCAGTAAAAACCTACATAAATTATGATGTGGACATGTATATGTGCATATTTATTTGTTTTTCCTAAAGTTAATTAAGTATTTAAGGAAAAATTGTCAGAGCGGCCACCAGCAAGAGTTGGTGGCCACACTCTGAGACTACCAAGAATTTTCTTCTGAGAAGCCCATTCTAATTTATCATCATAAGGGAGGGAACTAAGATTAAATTGACACAAACCAAAACCGTTTGGAATTCACTAGGGCTGTCAAGCAATTAAAAAAATTAATTGTGATTAATCACATGGTTAATCGTGCCATTAAACAATAATAGAATACCCTTTATTTAAATATTTTTAAATATTCATATGCCCCTTCATGCTTCGGCCACCATTCCAGAGGACATACTTCCATGCTGATGAATAATGTGTTAATTAAATTTGTGACTGAACTCCTTGGGGAAGAACTGTATGTCTTCTGTTCTGTTTTGCCCACATTCTGCCATATATTTCATGCTATAGCAGTCTTGGATGATAACTCAGCACATGTTTGTGTTAAGAACACTTTTGTAGCAGATTTGACAAAACGTAAAGAAAGTACCAATGTGAGATTTCTAAAAATAGCTACAGCACTCAACCAGAGGTTTAAGAATCTGAAGTGCCTTCCAAAATCTGAGAGGGATGAGGTGTGGAGCTTGCTTTCAGAAGTCTTAAAAGAGCAATACTCAGATGCTCATGGGAAAGCCGACTGCAGCAGAGGAGCATGTGGATCAGACAGAGACTTCTCTTAGAGGCAAGTCTATTGATAGAGATTCTCTAGGTTATAGTCAGGAACAGAGGATGGAAGACGATAATGTAAGGGCCAGATCAGACGAGAAACATTCACATAAAAAGGAATCTGACACATCAGAAAAGGGCAGACAATTAAACAGTGACAAGTTTTTAAAGTGCTTGTACACAAATGCTAGAAATCTAAAAAATAAGATGGGTGAACTAGAGTGCCTTGTGATAAAGGAGGATATTGATATAATAGGCATCACAGAAACCTGGTGGACTGAGGACAATCAATGGGACACAATCATTCCGGGGTACAAAATATATCAGAAGGACAGAACAGGTCATGCGGGGGCGGGGGGGAGTGGCACTATACGTGAAAGAAAATGTAGAATCAAATAAAGTAAAAATCTTAAGTGAATCCACACGTTCCATAGAATCTCTGTGGATAGTAATTTCATGCTCTAACAAGAATATAACATTAGGGATCTATTATCGACCACCTGATCACGACAATGATAGTGATGATGAAATGCTAAGGGAAATTAGAGAGGCTATCAAAATTAAGAACTCAATAATAGTGGGGGATTTCAATTATCCCCATATTGACTGGGAACATGTCACCTCAGGACAAAATGCAGAGACAAAATTTCTCGATAATTTAAATGACTGCTTCTTGGAGCAGCTGGTACGGGAACCCACAAGGGGAGAGGCAACTTTAGATTTAGTCGTAAGTGGAGCGCAGCAACTGGTCCAAGAGGTAATAATAACAGGACCGCTTGGAATTAGTGACCATAATATAATAACATTTAACATCCCTGTGGTGGGAAGAACATCTCAACAGCCCAACACTGTCGCGTTTAATTTCAAAAAGGGGAACTATGCAAAAATGAGGGGGTTAGTTAAACAGAAATTAAAAGGTACAGTGACTAAAGTGAAATCCCTGCAAGCTGCATGGGCGCTTTTTAAAGACCCCATAATAGAGGCCCAACTTAAATGTATACCCCAAATTAAGAAACACAGTAAAAGAAATAAAAAAGAGCCACCATGGCTTAACAACCATGTAAAAGAAGCAGTGAGAGATAAAAAGATTTCCTTTAAAAAGTGGAAGTCAAATCCTAGCGAGGTAAATAGAAAGGAGCATAAACACTGCCAAATTAAGTGTAAAAATGTAATAAGAAAAGCCAAAGAGGAGTTTGAAGAACAGCTAGCCAAAAACTCAAAAGGTAATAACAAAATGTTTTTTAAGTACATCAGAAGCAGGAAGCCTGCTAAACAACCAATGGGGCCCCTCAATGATAGAGGTAGAAAAGGAGCACTTAAAGATGATAAAGTCATTGCAGAGAAAGTAAACAAATTCTTTGCTTCAGTCTTCACGGCTGAGGATGTTAAGAAGATTCCCAAATGTGAGCCGGTTTTTGTAGATGACAAATCTGCGGAACTGTCACAGATTGAAGTGTCACTAGAGGACGTTTTGGAATTAATTGATAAACTTAACATTAACAAGTCACCGGGACCAGATGGCATTCACCCAAGAGTTCTGAAAGAACTCAAATGTGAAATTGCGGAACTATTAACCTGGATTTGTAACCTGTCCTTTAAATCGGCTTCTGTACCCAACGACTGGAAGATAGCTAATGTAATGGCAATATTTAAAAAGGGCTCTAGAGGTGATCCCAGCAATTACAGACCGGTAAGTCCAACGTCGGTACCAGGCAAATTAGTCAAAACAATAGTAAAGAATGAAATTGTCAGACACATAGAAGAACATAAATTGTTGGGCAAAAGTCAACATGGTTTCTCTAAAGGGAAATCGTGTCTTACTAATCTATTAGAGTTCTTTGAAGGGGTCAACAAACATATGGACAAGGGGGATCCAGTGGACATAGTGTACTTAGATTTCCAGAAAGCCTTTGACAAGGTCCCTCACTAAAGGCTCTTATGTAAATTAAGTTGTCATGGGATAAAAGGGAAGGTCCTTTCATGGATTGAGAACTGGTTAAAAGACAGGGAACAAAGGGTAGGAATTAATGGTAAATTCTCAGAATGGAGAGGGGTAACTAATGGTGTTCCCCAAGGGTCAGTCCTAGGACCAATCCTATTCAACTTATTCATAAATGATCTGGAGAAAGGGGTAAAAAGTGAGGTGGCAAAGTTTGCAGATGATACTAAACTGCTCAAGATAGTTAAGACCAAAGCAGACTGTGAAGAACTTCAAAAAGATCTCACAAAACGAAGTGATTGGGCAACAAAATGGCAAATGAAATTTAATGTGGATAAATGTAAAGTAATGCACATTGGAAAAAATAACCCCAACTATACATACAATATGATGGGGGTTAATTTAGCAAATCAGGAAAAAGATCTTGGAGTCATCGTGGATAGTTCTCTGAAGATGTCCACGCATGAGGCAGTCAAAAAAGCAAACAGGATGTTAGGAATCATTAAAAAGGGGATAGAGAATAAGACGGAGAATACATTATTCGATGGTATGCTCACATCTTGAATACTGCATACAGATGTGGTCGACTCATCTCAAAAAAGATATACTGGCACTAGAAAAGGTTCCAAGAAGGGCAACTAAAATGATTAGGGATTTGGAGAGGGTCCCATATGAGGAGAGATTAAAGAGGCTAGGCCTTTTCAGCTTGGAAAAGAGGAGACTAAGGGGGGATATGATAGAGGTATATAAAATTATGAGTGATGTGGAGAAAATAGATAAGGAAAAGTTATTTACTTATTCCTATAATACAAGAACTACGGGTCACCAAATGAAATTAATAGGCAGCAGGTTTAAAACAAATAAAAGGAAGTTCTTCTTCACACAGCGCACAGTCAACTTGTGGAACTCCTTACCTGAGGAGGTTGTGAAGGCTAGGACTATAACAGCGTTTAAAAGAGAACTGGATACATTCATGGAGGTTAAGTCCATTAATGGCTATTAGCCACGATGGGTAAGGAATGGTGTCCCTAGACTCTGTTTGTTTATCAGAGGGTGGAGATGGATGGCAGGAGAGAGATCACTTGATCATTACCTGTTAGATTCACTCCCTCTGGGGCACTTGGCATTGGCCACTGTTGGTAGACAGGATACTGGACTAAATGGACCTTTGGTCTGTCCCAGTACGGCCGTTCTTATGTTCTTATGCGAAAACTACAGAAGCCGAACCACCAATAAAGAAAAGCAACCTTCTGCTGAGTGGCATCTGATTCAGATGATGAAAATGAATATGCGTTGGTCCGCTCTGTTTTGGATAATTATCAAGCAGAACCCATCATCAGCATGGACTCATGTCCTCTAGAATGGTGGTTGAAATATGAAGGGCCATATGAATCTTTAGCGAATCTGGCACATAAATACCTTGCAACACCAGCTACAAAAGTGCCATGTGAATGCCTGTTCTCACTTTCAGGTGACATTGTAAATAAGAAGCAGGCAGCATTATCTCCCATAAATGTAAACAAACTTGTTTGTCTTAGCAATTGGCTGAACAAGAAGTAGGACTGAGTGGACTTGTAGGCTCTAAAGTTTTACTTTGTTTTGTTTTTGAGTGCAGTTATGTAACAAAAAAAATCTACATTTGTAAGTTACACTTTCACGATAAAGAGAGTGCACTACAATACTTGTATGAGGTGAATTGAAAAATACTATTTCTTTTGTTTATCATTTTTGCAGTGCAAATATTTGTAATCCAAAATAATAATATAATGTGAGCACTGTACACTTTGTATTCTGTGTTGTAATAGAAATCAATATATTTGAAAATGTAGAAAAACTTCCAAAAATATTTAATAAATTTCAATTGGTATTCTATCATTTAACAGTGTGATTAATCGTGATTAATGTTTTTAATTGTGATTAATTTTTTTTGAGTTAATCGCATGAATTAACTGTGATTAATCGACAGCCCTAGAATTCACATAACATCAGCTTGTGCCATCTCTCTACTAAATATCATTATATATTGCTAATTTGTTTTATAGCACCATAGATAGGCATGACTCTTTATAAACAAGAAAAATGTCAAGAATACTGCAAGCATTCTTGCTAATTAATTGGAAAGTGTTTGAGAAGTAAACAGAAAATAATAGGAAATGTATAATGTTGTTTTTAATAAACACATTCTGAAAAACGTGTGTGTATGTTTGTATAAAGACTTCCTTTCTCTATCTTAATAAAGACAAAGATTAGAGATTTCTCAAGATTATTTGGGGTTCATTCATGTAAAGAGATTTCCAATAATTTGGTTTTTGCAAAAATGGAATAATATATACACTCAATATTAGCTCAAAACTAAAGGAAATCATCGAATTTTAGTAGAGCTGAGTGACAGACAGAAGTTCCATTTCATGAAGGATTTTGATATCTGGCTTTGTCCAAGACTGGAGTGAAAATTGAAATTTTTGAAATCCTCCACAAAAGAAAATTCTGAAAAGAAATAATTGTAGGTTGATCACAACATTTTGTTTCCATATTCCAATGGAATATGGTTCCATTGAAGTTTTTCTGACCAACTCTCTAAAATTTAGCTTCTATGTGTTTTTGAAAAATGACAGGAATAAAGAAGTCACATACAGCAAGTGAAACCACAAGACATTAGAACAAGATTCAGTGTAGTTAAAATGGAATGATCAACTCATACTTCAACTGTAGACAAGATGTGCTGTGGAGCAAAAAATCCAATAATGTTGCAGGAACTGTATTGATCTGGTTGAAGAAGTATGGGTTTGTATTAAAATAAAACAGATGGGTCTAATTCACTGTAGCCTGCTCCAGTTTATGCTGGTATAACTCCTTTGAAATCAACAGAATTACTCCAGCATAAAACTGGCATAATGCAATGGTGAATCAGACCTGGAGTCTTTAACTGATAGGATTCATGCTGAAAACAGAAAACCTTCAGTTCAGCAAACAAAACTAATGTGATGACTCTGCTAAGCAAGGACTACATGTCCCACCAAGCCCCTCCCCAGGGCTCTTCTCTTTCTCCAGGTGAGGTAAGGAGAAGGGTCCTGAACTGGTAAGTTGCTGGACTCTGTTGGGAAGCAACAGCCACATGGCTAACCAGGAGGAACTATAGAGAAGAACTGTGCACAGAGCTGTGTGTGAAACAGGCTGTGATTGGCCCACATTTCAGTTGGGTGCTGGTCTGCGTGTGACTTATGGGGGAGTAGCAGTGGCTGGGCAGAGATCCAGTGCAGAGGGGCCCCAGTGAGAAACTCGAATTGAGCCTGGCTTGGAAGACTGCAAGTGCCTATTTGCTTAGAACAGAGACTGGACTGGATAGGGCAACCCAGGCACTAGGCCTGAAGAGCCATAACCCTTGTTGGACTGCCCCAGGGGCCCAAACATTTACCATTATTGCTCCCTTTGAACTGTAAATGTTTATGCCTCTGTATTGAGGGTATCTGCAACCTTTCCTTTCCTGCCAGACCTAGTAAAATACCCTAACGTTTAGCAATATGTCTGAGTGTTTATTGGGACCCACCAGGGCTAGCATATATAAGGCTTAGCTGCTGAAGTCTTAATGTGTTGGCCTCCAAGTCATGGTGCACTTGCACACTACTGTCACCTTAGAGGTGTATTCCACCACTGAGAAGCCTCAATAATTACATTATGGAGTGATTAACGGTATTATTTTTAACCAATTTTTTTTGCTTCAAAATACACACACACACACACACCTGTTTATTTTGTAGCCACAGATTTCAACATGGAATGCATCTCATACAACATAATTCTATTCCAGAATCTAATTTAAATTGTGAGTTTAGACCCTGATTCTGCAAACACGTGTGTGTGTGTGTGTTTAACTTTGTAGTCAGTGGGGCTGTTCACATTTGTGAAGTTGCATATGTGCATACGTGTTTGTTGACTGGGCTCTTATCTTTCTATGCATTGTATGTCCAGGACAAAGAAGAACTGAACAAGAGACTATGAAAGCTATATAGATCATCCCTACATAGGCCATTTCACCTCTATTTTGATTTAACTAAAGGATAACTATATTTTCAGAGATCAGATGTTAAAAAGAAGAGCTTTCCCCCCCACCCTCTTTCATGAAGAATCAGTTATTTAATATTTTAGCTGAGAAAAATGGGAACTAAACTCAGTAAAACCAGACCATCTGGATCCAGTCACCTCCACACAAATAGATGACCCTGTTCAGTCACAATCTAAATCTATTCACCATCAGGTTAAGCTCACTTGATTACAAACATTAACTATTACTATTTTTTCTTTCCCTTCATTGTTCTGTTGGGGTCCAGATGCAACTATACTACTAAGGAGTAGTAAGTTCTGTTCTCTCTATGGGCTTGATTTCCCACTGTACTGAATGAATCCAGAATCAGATCCTTCAACTTTATATTTCTTCCTCTCATATAGATTCATTTATTTCTAGCTCAATTAGTTAGTTCATTAATGAGACATTTTGTATTCTGTACGAAGTGGCACAATTGCTTTTATTTAGATGTTCGTAATTAGAGTTGGTTTTGGTAGGGGGTAGTGGGGTTTTTTTTTTTTTTTTGGTGCTTTGGGGATTTATGAATATTTGAATTTTAATTATGAGAGATGTAAAATACTAAAATATAATTGATTGAACTTTATCTGAGTACTGAATGCAGACAATATATTTAATTAATTGTGGTGAGGATTTTGTAATTGGAGTTAGTTGATTAAAAACTTATTTGAGGCAGTACGTCAAAAAGAAGAGCTACTGAATGAGGAAGATAGCAGTTTGATGTGTGGAGAGTAACAAGGGTTTCCTTTGTAAATGGGTGGTAATATAGCAGAGAGCAAAGACCCTGTTTCTTCCCCACCTCTTATGAATAAGGCCCTAATGCTTCAAACACTTATGAGGTGCTTAACTTTAAGCATGTGACTAGTGTTGTTAGATGCTACCGGTGTGGTGCTCTGGTTGCTCCTATGTTAGTATCACTCGGCTGCGTGCGTCTATTCCCTCTGTATGCTGCCCCAGCTCTGCGCAGATAGCTGACACAGCAAACCCGACGAGAACCCCCAATAACCACAGAGTCCAGTAAGGTGCAAAGTCACTTCGACTAGGTTTATTGCGATCTCGGACACAATTGCAGTTCCCTGTAGGTTTCTGAGCCTAACTCAGGGCATACTACGAGAAAGTGCCTCTTGGCAAGGACCCGGCTCAGTGGAGGGACTTTCCACTGCCCCCGTGGCCGGACAAAGACACCACCCCAGGGATACATTTTTATACACAGGTACAAACAAGTTACACATCACTCCTGACGTATTGAGGTGCAACCCCTCTACGCAGCAAGGTACAACCCTTCTACGTAGTAAGGTGCCGCCTCTCACCTTGTACATGTTGGTTCGATCTATCCATCATTTTACCCTTTTGCCCCTGTCATTGGGATGGGTAAGCCTGTTCCATGTTATCTGTGGAATGTTCCAGTATAGGAGTGTTTTAATATCTAGTGTTCAGTACTTTTTAGGTATGTATCTTTTTGCAGCATCAGCCCTTTCCTTGCCAGCTTCTGTGAGCAGGGCCTGCCTTTGGCTCACAGCTTAACTTTGCTTTATGTTAGCAAAGTCTTGACCATTACTTTAGTTCAGGCCTTAGGCCTCATACCAGGCCTCTGATACCAAGTTTATATCTCAGGGCCTCCTCTTACTACAACTAGCTCCATTCTAGGGAATGGGACCACCTACATATTTAAAGCCAATCATAGGCTTCAGTGTTTACAGGATTGAGGCTTTAATTGTAACTCGGCTTAGAATATTTTTTTAAGCTGATAGGCCAATTAGAAAAATTAACTGAGTTGTCATGTATTGTGTCTCAGTGGAATACTAATTTTATGAGGGACATTTGCCTTTTTAAAAGAATAAAGAGTCTTTAAATATATACACTGAGCAATATAAAAAGTGAATGCTGAACATACTGTATTCATAATCCTGCTCTATCCATAGGGCAATAACTGCATCCTATTTGAAGGATAGTATTTTTGTGTCTAGTCCCCCAGATGTAACCCACACACCTCCTGGTTGTGGTATTTGGTCCCATCTAGTGGCACTGAGACCACTTAGAGAGAGAGATAAAATAAGTCTGCTCTACAGCCTTAGCTAACAGCCAGTTGGCTTCTAGCTCATGCTGTATAGGCACATGCATTTAATCCCACCCTCCAACGACCAGGAGGTTACAGTGTTACAAGTGGGGGCTCATCTGGGATTTCAGCTGGGAAGTCTCTGAAGCTTGGGACGTTGCTTCCTCAGCTAGGGGAAATATGTAACCCACACACCTCCTGGGTGTGGTGTCCTGTTTCTCTGAACACAAACAGAGTAAACAATGGGAGACAGTGTCCTTGCTCACAGAACTATGTCTTTCAGCTGGTTCCCCGACCCACACACACAATTCCACCAATCCAAACCTAGCCCCCCATTTCAAACCCTTTAGACCACAAGGTTCAGTTTCTACTCAAGTTTTTTCACATGCCTGTGTTTTGGGTGCTACTGTTTTTATATCAGCCAATTCTCTACAATGGTTTCTTTATATTTATCTCCAACGAAAGGAAGCAATTATGCCCAACCCATAGCAATACTACAGGGAGCAATCTTGATATGGGAAATGAACCAGCTGACCTAGCAGGGTCTTGTATTTCACTCATCTGTAGGACTAGATGATATAACAAGAGAAAATTGAGGAGATTCCCAAGATTCCCCACAAACATTAAGTTCTACTACAAAAATGTAAAAGACTATCAAATTTAATAGCTCCAACACACAGCATTATCTCAACAGAACATGGGCACCTTAAATTCTCATCCCTTAATAGAGAAGCTTCTTGGAATTAGGGAGAATTGACTGGCTGGCAAACATTCTCTAGAGATAAATTAATTTGTATGAACAACAGAGCTCAGCTAAAATTGCTGTTCAGCAGCCTAGTGTGCCAAGTTAATATTCCTTACAGCACACACATACACACAAAATCCTGATTCTTTCCTGCACACAAGAAGCAGAAATACTTTCTATGAAGTCAGTAAAGTGACCCTAGGAGGTGTGGTTAGAATCAGATTGTTATATTGCAGGGTGATTAGTGTATTCAAAAGCACCTAAGATTTGATAATCCCTTTGGAGTACGCTTATCTCAAGACAGAAATATTCCCATCATGCCTTAGATAGCCTTGAACATCTTATAATGTTGATCCTGAATGCATCAACAAAGGGACACTATAAATCTGAAGGTTAGATTTAGTTCTCATTGAGATTAACCACAAAGCACATGCTACTTTTATAAATAATTTTCTACCATCTTGTTTTATTTTTAAAAATTATAGAGTATGTCTTTGAGTCAGAAAACAAGCTGGGGGGGAGGGATAGCTCTGTGGTTTGAGCATTGGCCTGCTAAATGTAGGGTTATAAGTTCAATCTTTGAGGGGGCCACTTAGGGATCTGGGGCAAAATCAGTACTTGGTCCTGCTAGTGAAGGCAGGAGGCTCAATGTCCCTTCCAGTTCTAGGAGATAGGATATTTCCATTATTTTATTTAAGCTACATACATGAGTTTCATTTTCGATGGCAAATTCAATTTTAAATTCAAATAATTCCTTGGATACATTCTTCATTCTTTCAGAAAACTAAACAATAGATACATTTTAAGGCGAGCATAGTCATCTTAAATGAGAGAATCTTTTCATCTTTATCAAAACTGTCTTTCTTTCTTTGGCTGCCACAATAAATTATACTTATTTTTTTAGTTGGGTGGAGAGAGTAGCAGCAATTTCGTTTGAGGACAAGGGCAAATTTCTCTCCTGTCATCTACAGAGGGGATCTCACTCATGTATTCTGCACCACTTCCATGCATGAAACTTCCTTTGACATCAATGGGAGTTCCATGCACAGAATATCCATCAGCCATCCATACTGCAAATAAAGAGTTTGCGATGTGGATCAGTGAGAATAATTATATCCTAAGGTTGTAAAAATGTTTTTTTGAGTGGCAGGTTAAAAGTTATATGAGATACTTGAAAAACATTAGGTGAGAAATCCCCAGATGAACAAGCTTCGCCTGGCTACGTTCAAAGGAAAATATGTGGACATTTTAAAGTCTCATATGCTTCAGTTAATAAAAGTTAATTCTTTCAATCTGGAAAAAAATGGAGATCTGCTAAAATACCCTTACTTTGTAAAGCATGCATATACCCGCTTCCCTTTTATATAATTTTGGAATTTTAATACATATGTCTTAACATTCTCCAAAAGATATATAGGTTACAGATATGATGAACACAGGCCTATCTTGAGATTATTGTATTTAATGTTATTGTGACCCATGGACCTCTTGATGGCAACTTACATAAGGGTTGGGAAATCCCCTGGATTTGGTATGTACATTCTAGTTCCAGCCTTGAAAGCATGACCATTATACTGAGATGGGCCAGGCGATATGAGCCCATAGAATATTCATAGCCTTTTGTATCAATACATTTTTTTATATATTTGTGTGTGTTCCTGGCTCACTAAGGGATGATGAACGCAAATATCCCCAGAATGGTTATGCACATATCCTTACCCGTTTTTAGGATGCTGGGAGACCAATGCTTTTGGAGTATAAAGAGTGAGTTTAAACAGACTCAGGGCCTTCATTTGGATTTTTGTCCAAGGAGAGGCCCTACCTTGCTGAGGGTTTGGAAGGACTTGAATGTGCTAGGATATAGTATATATATACACACACACACTTTGAAGGTTTTCCATTTCCTTGTGATGTTTGTTCATATGAGGTGGCATTGGTTATGTCAAAGTAAACACTGTGGGACCATTCAGAGGTAGAAGTGTTGCACCTGTCAGTGGATATCAACTGGTGTAATTTACATACTGAAAAGGTAGAAGGGCAGGTAGAGGGGGTTCACTTACCATAGTTGCCACCCAATGGCCAGGCAGAGTGTGGCAGGTCCTATGTTCTCCTGGCACCCCTGGTACCAGCCGCTCTAGTCCTGTGGTGATCTGGTCCTTCTGTGACTCAGTCCTCCAGTCAGGTCACATGTTTTATGTCCACCCTTTTTGGGGTCTATAAAGACCCCAACCACAGAGTAGCCTTCTGAGTTAGGCGAAGTTCTCTGGGTCTCCCCGTGGGTTGAGGTCTTGGGGTCTTCTTCAGGACCCTCTCTTCCTTAGACTCTTAAAAATCCTGCCCGACCCAGCCCGCTCTTCTCCGCCCCCCGCCTACTGCTCTCTCTGGAGGGTGCAGGGGGCAGAAGTAAGCTTGGTCCTGCCGGCTGCTGCTGTACAGCAGGCTCCGCCGGCAGCCAAGCTTCCCCCTCCCCAGCCTCTTCCCCCAGCGTGCTGCGTCGTGCCCCGCCTCCTCTCCCTCCTTGCCGCTGATAACCCTTGCGAGGGAAGAGCAGCCCCAGCGCCCTTGCTGCTCAGACCAGTAAGGAGGCGGGGAAGGGAGGCAGGAGCGGGGCCTTGGGGAAGAGGGGTAGGGGTAGGAGCAGGGTGTATCCCTCCAGCCCCCTGCCGTGAGCCGCTCAGGGCAGGGGGCTGGGAGTACCCCCCTGATCCCAGCCCCCCCCAGCCCTCTGCCCTGACCCCTGCACCCTCCTTTCACCCCAGCCCCCTGCATCCTCCCCCATGACCCCATCCCTGATTCCTGCACCCTCCACACATACCCAGCCGCCTCATACCCCATGCCCTCTCTCCTGCACCCCCTCACATGCCCCCAGCCTTCTGCCCTGACCCCTGCACCCGCTTGCACCGCAGCTCCCTGCATCCCCCTCACAACCCCATCCCTGATTCCTGCACCCTCCACACACACCCAGCCCCCCCACACCTCCTGCCCTGACTCCTGCACTCCTCACATCCCACCCCCCACCCTGAGCACCAAATGGGAGCTCCTGCAACCCCGCCACATTCCCACCTGCACCCCTTGCACCAAATGGGAGCTGCCCAGTTAAGCGCTCCACACCCAAACCTCCTGCCCCAACCCTGAGCCCCCTCCCTCATTCTAGCTCCTGGCCAGACCCTGCACCCCAACCCCCAGCCTGCTCCTTCACCCCCACCCTCAGCTCACTGCAGAGAGAGAGAGGAAGAGAATGGTCCAGAACCAGGGAGAAGGTAGGTACCCACTCTATGTGGGCAGGGCCGGGACCCCAGGCTGGCAGCGGGCTGAGCAGGGCTGGCGGCTGGAACCCCAACTGGCAAGAGGCTGGCAGCCAGAACCCCAGACTGGCAACGGGCTGAGCGGGGCCGGCAGCCGGGACCCTGGCTGGCAGGAGCCAGTGGACGGAACCCCAGGCTGGCAGCAGGCTCAGCACGCCGCTGGTCTGGGGCCCCGGCTCCCGGCCCTGCTCAGCCCGCTGCTGGTCTGGGATTCTGGCTGCCGGCTGCTTGCCAGCTGGGGTCCCAGCCGCCGGCCCTGCTCAGCCCGCTGCCGGCCTAGGTGAACGGAACCCCAGGCTGTCAGCAGGCTGATCAGGCCGGTGGCTTAAGATCAGCATTTTAATTTAATTTTAAATGAAGCTTCTTAAACATTTTGAAAACCTTGTTTACTTTACCTACAACAGTAGTTTAGTTATATTATATATAGACTTATAGAGAGAAACCTAAAAAACGTTAAAATGTATTACCGGCACGCGAAACCTTAAATTAAAGTGAATAAATGAAGATTTGGCACACCACTACTGAAACGTTGCTGACCCCGGTCTATGCTACAGTCAGGTGTTAAGCCTCAGGAGCTCAGAATGTAAGTTAGCTCACTTCTAAAGTCTGCTGCCTCACTGAGCTGGTATGCTCCTCCTTTGAGCTCCTCCTCCTTGAGTTTTGCAGTTTTGTGGTGTTGTGGAACTGCCTTGGCCAGAGCAGCTGCTTTGCCTCTTTCTGACTGGTGTAGTATTTGTATACCCTGTCAAAGAAGGGTAAATCTGTTCTTTCATCCTTAAATAGTGCGTCTATCTTATTTTCTTTGTCATTCCTCCCTTGGTTACCCATGTTACACATTGATGTTTCAATTATTTCCAAAACCAGTATGGGACCATGAGGCCTCTTCTCTTTGTTAGGCGCTTCTCATCTCCCTTTTGAAGTCTGGTAACACTTCTCCATCAGCCATGAATACAATTGTTGCAGGACATGAGACTCAATCCAGCTCATTGAATCAATGGTCATCTTGCCAATGACTTTCAGTGAGAAATGAATGGACACCATGCATATTAAGGATTCCCTGGGAGTCATTATCTTTTTCACTAGATACAATAAGTGGGTCTCCTCATCCAATAGGTCTTCAGAGGCCTGGAAGGCAGTGCTTGTGTTGCCCTAATTACTATAATTTTTATGAGTGACTGCTAATTTTTCTTCATATACTATTTTCTGGCCTATCATTAATCTCATGGGCTCTTGATATACCTATTCCATTACTTCAGATATGTTCCAGAAAAGCATAAAGAAGAAAGTGGGCATGAAGTGCATTTTATATAATACTGCAATCCACAATTCTAGATTATTCAACCAACGTAGCAGATTTTTGAAATTTCACTTTCCAGTGGTGATATGTCCTCCATATATAGTTTGTGTATGTAAGTATGTGTGTTTGGAGATGTTGCATATTAAGTTAAAACATGAAAGGAAGTATTTAATTTGATATGGGTATCTTGTACTTTGTGCAGCTGCACCTGTTCTAAGGGTAGATTATATTTTGGGGCAGAGGGGGGGTATTGCTCTAAATATGGGTTGATGAGGCTCCATGTCTTCCCTCCCCCAGAGAAGCAATTGTGCCTCAGGTTACATTGTGACTAGTCAGTGTCTATGTGTCAGTGTCAGTGTCTTTTACAAACATTTGAAAGAAATTTCATATGGCCACACAATATGGGTCAAAAGTTATCCCTGGCCCTTACATAAGGCCAGTAACAATATGGCCCTTCCTATGTTATCACACAAAATATTTTTCAAATGTTGTAGTAAAAGCAAGGAAAATCCAGCTTCTCTGTTTTCAACACTCTATAAAATTCTAAGCCTGAAGACTGAATCACATCTTTCTCAACACTTGTACTAAGGAGTGTCAACAGACTGCTGACATTTTAGAATAAAAGTTAAGATATCATCATTCACTCTCAGCTGGCTGGCATCCCTACCAGATAACAAACTTATAGTGCAATGAAATTATAAAGTGTGTGGTTTCCTTTACATTTCACTTAAGGATTAGTGTTGGTGATGATAACAAACTTCTTAGAAATGACTGGTGACCTACTTAATCCATCATGATTTCCTCTACATAGTAACAGTGCTCTTTCATTTGTAACACTAAGATACTACTTTACTAACTGGGATAATAAATTATTTTTATAAAGATTCTGCCAACCTTCATAGAGCTGTTTTAAAATTTGTAATTTTTGAGCAAAGTTTGCTACTTTCTAATTATTGGCCCTTCTTTTGTTGAAACTTTTTGCTGAATTTCTCTTAGGTTTTAGACTGGGTCACAGCCGTGAAACAGTGTTGATCATGTTCTATAAGAAAACACTGTTTATTGATTCTGGATCATCTGGTGTCTTGATTGTTAGACTTATTCTCTGCCTTTTTTAGCTTACTGATCACGAGTGTTACTACTAGCTTATTTAAAACATATGGTATGCTTGATGGGAACAGTATTTCAATGACTCATCTTACTTTCATTTATGTGCTTAATTGTTAATTAGTAGCAGTGTATTTCTATTCCTAGAGCTTGATATTGGCACCATTTACTTTATGATCTATTAGAGCTGTGCATTTTGCAAAGGATTTTGAGATTTCAAAATCTGTTTCAGTTCCAATTAGGAATGAAACCTGAAAATTTCAAAATTCTCCAAAACAAAATTCCAAAAATTGTTTCTCAAACAATCAAAACATCATCAAAACATTTCACTTCAATTTTGATTTAATATACATATATATTACAACACATAACACAAACTTTTAAAATTTTTGAAACAAAAAGTAATTTCAAACAAAAAAATTGATTTTTCCCCAAAAGTATTGAAATAGGTTTACTCATATTGTGAGATGGTTTTTTTTTTTCATTTTTCCCCCCCAAAACCAGATTCAGGCAAAATCAACACAATTTCACAAAGCATTTTGATTGAAACTGAATTGCATTTTCTATGGAAAAATGGTTCCATCAAAGTTTTTCCAACCAGGTCTAGTATCTGTAGGTGCATAGTTTGTTTTAAAGTAGGGTATTTTCATAAGGTCTACTGAGTAGAGTTATACGGAGTGTGACATACACAGTAATTTCCCAATCGTGAAAGAACTCCTGCATATTAGTGGTAATATTAGTTTAATGGTTTAAATGCACTCATTTGTGTAAGTGTTTGTAGGGCTGTAGCTTATCTATTTATCCCCTTTAAGACTTAAATAACCAAGCTTGCAGACTGAAATACTATTATAGGAAATATGATGTACTGGACTTGTTACTGTCAGGAAGCAATTATCAAAATTTGCAATTTCTTACACAAAACTTCACCTGCAACTGTTCACTGTTTTGCAAAATTTCACATCTGACTAGTTTTATTTGTGTTTTCCATGAAAACGTGCAAAAAGTAAGCTTTTCAAAGCCATTTTCACTTCAAATATTACTTTTTTCCACATTTTCCTTGGAAAGTACAAATTTAGTTTGAAAAAAATAATCCTTATTGAAATTTCCCACAAGAATTAGCCACTATTCAAGTTTAGGATGAAATACAGAAAAACCTTGTAGTTCCAGTAGATTTTCATGTTATTATGACTGTTTTACACACTTCTGCTCTCAGAAATGGCTTCTCAACATGAACTTCCATGTGTTATTGTCTAGTGGTTTGAGCACCGGACTGATTGAAAGCCAGCATTACTGAGTTCTATCCCACTTCTGACAATGTCTCCATCTGTAACCTGGGGCAATAAACTAACTTCTCCTTGAGCCACATACCAATGTGAATCTGGCGCAACTCCATAGAAAACAATGGAGCTATTCCAGATTCAGACCACTGTGAATGATTTCAATCGCTAGCCCAGTATCTCAGGTTCCTTCATAGATATATTGAATGGATCATCTGTTTATAAAGCACTTTGTGAATGAACAGCACTATATAGCTGCTAATTATTACTGCTATTTCATTTAAGTATAAATAATAACCAAAGTCAATCCTTAATCTGAGTAAATCAAAGATTTTTCAAACCAAGTTACATAAATGTATATAGTAGTAATAGTGTGTGAGTATGAATGATAATCTCTCTCTCATTCACTCACACACGCTCTTCGGAGTATGGCAGAATACTATAGTATAGACTGTAGATAAGGTAACAGAAGGAGAAGATGAAAGAAAAACTTAAGTAAAAGCTAGGCTGAAATTATAGGATTTCAGTCTACTTTTATCAACTATTTGAGATGCTGATGAAAAAAGATCTCAACTGGAATTGGAACCAGTTTGTGGTCAACCTTTTTACCCCTATCATCTTATATTTTTCTTGTAATGTGTTAAACTCCATGCAATTTTTGGCATGAGCCTGCCCTTGAAACTAGTGTAGATCTGAATTTTAATCCATCTTCAGATTGTCTTTTTGTCCTACATATATTAAAACGCCACCTTTCTCCACATGTATCACAGTACAGCTGGAGAAAACTGAGCATTGATTATGGGCTTTAAAAAAGAAGTTCCCAAACCTGAAAAAAATTAAGAAAAGAAAAAAAAAACTTTGCAAATTCTGCAAATTATTTCAAAGAGTCATTTTAAAAGCAAAAGAGCATATTCTAACCTTTATTTTGGGGGGTTGTCTTAAAAATATTGAATAGAATATTGAAATTAAAATTCAGCATACAATTATTGCATAGCATAGATGGAGGTATCTTCAGGAGGAAAAAAAAGCTTGGTAAAGTAGATTTTGTGCATGTCAAGAGGTGATCGATTTTTGTCAACTGTGAGGTAGTTAGTCGATATAAGGGAGGACTTTTTTCAATAACTTCAAAGCTATAAAGTAGGAGACTTTGAAAAACCAACAAGATAATAGTGTGCAGAATTTCTTCAACCTTTAGGTTTGTTTTCAGTATGATTCAAGAGACACGGATAACCACAAGTGTTACTGTTTACTACATTTGTGTATCCGTTTAGCAGGAAGAATATTAGTCATAGAGAGAAGGTCCACTTAAGATCTTAAAGGATGATTAGCCTATTAACATCCTGTGCTTTGCCTTTAGGAACAAAGGAGGAAACAGAAGTCAATAGTGGCTGAACAGCACTTTCTGAAAATCAGGTTGCTTTAATAACTAACTAAACTAAATAACTGACTAACTAACTCTTATGAAGCACTTTTGCTCAGTAGATCTCAAAGCACTTTACAAAGAGTGCAAGTATCATTATCCCCAAGATGTCTCAATTTAGGAACTCGAAAATAGAGCTCTCAAAATCAATCACTTTTTAAATTTTTGGCCTTAATGTGGACAATGCCATGCATTTGGCCTTGTCCTGCACTCTTTCCAGAAACAATCCTAGATACTTTGTTTTGTTCTTAATCCTTAGAGCTAAAGCTAGACAAATACCAGGATATACGGTGTGCCCAAAATTTCTATTTGTTGAGTAAATTATTCAACTAACAACATATAAATAGCTATAAAACAAAAAATACTACAAAGTTATTCATCTAGGAAATTATTTGATTAAAAAATGATCAAAAAATCACCAACTAAATGATAGATTTAACAAGCTTTGTAAGTGCTCACAAACTACTTGCAAAATAAACTGTTCATTGCTGATAACCTTCCCATTGTGATTAAGGGTTTGTCTATGCTGTGCACTGTTCACACTAGAGAGATGTACATTCCCATTTCAAATAGTACTACTCTTTTGAGCGTATCACTGACTGTATGCTAATATTATATAGGTTTTTGTTTTTCTAAACAAGAGCTATTTATTACTTTTTTCCAATAAATATATTTTATTCAATACTTTATATTTAAATAATTAAATAAAATATTATGCAGTCCGTGAGCATTGTCATTTTTGAAAGGCACGGTCATATAAAATAATGAGTTAAGTTCAGAGATGCATTAGTAACAAACTGCACCTGATTGACAGGTAGCAGGAAATTCAGATGTATTTAAAGATTGCTTTGTGCCTTTTCAGGTGTATGCTTAATCTCAACAGTTACCATTGCTTGCAACTTAATTGTTATAACCTCATGGCATTATCAAAAATGCAATTTTTTCGTCTGAAACTATTCTTTTGCATTTGTTTTTTCAAGTTGCTATACTAGATCTGAATAAACCAAAAGCTAAACTGTAGAGCCAAGCAAAGAACACACGAGAGAAAACCTTCAGTCATTATACTATAGTCATGGGAAGTGCTACAATCCCACAGTTCGTACCTTCACTGTTTTATGACTTTCAGGAGACAACTCAGATGCACATAAAGGAATCACAGATTTAGCCTGAGGCTGCCATTATAATATCTGAAAATTCTTTCTTGCCAGGCCCATCTATCTATTGGATTCAAATCAAGGACACAGAGCCAAGCACAGCAAAGCACTTTCAAGCTGTCAGCTTTTACTTTGACTGGCTTCCCAACCTCTAGTCATGAGGCCTTAGAAGCTAGTACGTTAAAAAAAAAGTCAGGGAGATGTTTCTGTGATTTTTGTTTTTCTTTTAAGAAGCTGTCATTGCTTTTACAGAGAGAGAATTATGGGGCAACATCCTATGTCAGGCAATAATTGTTTCATTTGAAGAATTGCCCAATATTCACCAAACAAGTTAGCCAACAAATACTTTTTGGTATATTGGACCAGCTCTTCAACTGTTCATATATTACTTGGTGTATATATGAGTCAATTAAGGATAGAGGAAAAGGAAACCAATGTAGAAGCAAAGGGTCAGATTCGCAAAGGTATTTAGGCACCTAAAGATGCAGGTAGCCACCTAAAGGGATTTACCATAATGCCTAACTGAAACAGTTACCTATGTCCCATTGTCTTCAGTGGGATTTATGCACCTAACATGCTTAGGTGCTTTTGTCAATCCCACTAGGTGTCCATTTGCAACTTTAAATGCCAAATACCTTTGTCAATCTGGTCCAACTTGACCAAGCTGATGTTTCACATTTGTTTTGTTAATTCCATGATATATGTTTATTTCATATGATATCCACCTCACTTCTCCACTCATTCCTCTCTGGGTCCCTGAACTAACCTCTTCTCTAACACATAGTACCAATGACCTCATCCTCTCCCCCAGTGTTTCCCAAATTTGGGATGCCGCTTGTGTATGGAAAGCCCCTGGCGGGCTGGGCCGTTTGTTTACCTGCCCCGTCCGCAGGTCCGGCTGATCGCAGCTCCCACTGGCCGCAGCCCCCATTGGCCTGGAGCAGCGAACCGTGGCCAGTGGGAGCCGTGATCAGCCAGACCTGCGGACGGGGCAGGTAAGCAAACCGGCCTGGCCTGCCAGGGGCTTTCCCTACACAAGCGGCATCCCAAGTTTGGGAAACACTGCTCTACCCTATACCATCTGCCTCCCTTTTCCAAGAGATCTTGTGCCTGACTCGCACAGAATTTGAGCCAATTAATTCTCAGATGGTTTAAATAGATAGTTGCATTAAAGTCAGTATGAAGATTTATGTCAGCTCTGGCCCAGTACCTACTTGAGCTCTGTGGAGCACAGGAGAAAGGTAGCTTCTACACCAACCCTTGTAAGAATGCCAGATGTTGTTCCTTCCCCTGTCACCTATGCAGGATTAGCTCATTTGGCCCATGCTGAGTAAGGGGGAAAAGATCAAGGCACCACTGTTGTCCTTAGCCTTGTTGTCAGTTGAACACAAGGTTAGATTGTGCCAGGCCTTGATAGGCGTGAAAGTAGGTGGAAACCTCTTTTTGCCCTCATTACTCCACCTCTTCTTTCAAAGAACTGGGCACAATGAGCACTTAATATTTGAACTCTTAAAATTATCTTTTAATGATTAGAAGCTTCTTGTATGTTAGTTCTGTTACTCCATGCCTGGGAATGCTTGAAGACTGTTTAATATGTAAGTCACAAAACATTTGAATATTTTGAAGTTACAGATTTTGGCACCGTAGGTGTTACTTTCCTTGAGGGAGGAAGAGGATTAAGGTAGCTTCGATCCTGAACATATCTGCTCCATGCATGATGAACTTCTCAGGATGCTGACAAAGGAGGCATCTGACAAGAATATTGTATATGAGTCACTGAGATTTGTCTTTGTCTCTCCATAACTGTATTTCACCTCTTTCCTCAGCTGGAGATTGTTCTTGTCTGAAGTTTGAACAAGAAATAAATATAACTGGTTAAAAAGTTTAAAAATAGGAAAAGAAGTAACTTATGAGAGAGAGCTCTTGGTAGTGTTACATTGTGATAGTATCATTAAGCACATTTAAAATGCAGGTATTGGATTTGGAGATAATGCAGTGTCACAGCAAGAAATTAGAGCTTCCCTATCAATCATCAAAAATTCATCAGGTTTATTTCAGTCTTGGGCTTCCTGTGTCTTTTCTCTTCACAGCATCAAATTACTTCAAATCACTCCACACCTAATGCAAGTCAAGTTGACTCAAAGGATATAAATCTTTCATTAGCTTTCTTTATTGAAGCTGCATAAGCTAATGCTAAGTAAAACAAATAATATGCATTGTATTTTCTAATCTTCTTTATATTTTGTATATTTTGAGCTACTAACAAGCTAATTTATTCAATGAACATATTGAATTACTTGAAATATTCAAAATGCTAAATTTCAAACGTGTGCAATGAAGCTACATGCTCAAAAGATGCAAATCCACATGCACTCATTGAAATCAGCATTTTTCTGAAGAAAAAGCCTGAGTAAATGCCCTCGGAAGTTAAAGATTTCCATTGACTTCAATTGGTATTGGATCATGTCCAAAATAAGTAGCTCTATACATTTTGATTTGAGGAGAAAATAGTAGTAGGGTACTTATTCTAGTCACTCAGACAGTCAAAAACTAGTTTAAGTTGAGTGTGCTGTTACCAGATTTGCCCATTACTTTGGGGTATGCTCATTTATTAAGGTTACGCTTCTATGGAGGGGTGGGGGAGAGGTTCTGTAATTCTATCAATGTACTGCTTATGTCACTTGTGTTCTCATACGGAGCTCTACTTCTCCCTTCTGCACGTTCCCTCCCAGTGGAGCTATCCTGCAGGACCTAGGTTCCCCAGGGCTGGGTTCTTCCAGCCCCAGAATCAGGCGAACACACACACACACACACACACACACACACACACATTAACAGAGAGCATCTGAGAGGACCGGGTTAATCGGCACTCCCAAGCTGACCCTTTATATGTCCTTAGGTTCAGTAGGCCGGGTCGAGCAGCACTTCCAAGCTGTCACCCTCTTATGCCCTTGAACTCAGCAGACTGGGTCAAACAGCACCTCCAAGCTGTCACCCTCATATATCATGGGCACCGCACCGGAATAAAGTATGCCTAAGCAGGCTGGGTGGAGCAGCACTTCCAAACTGCCACCCTTATATGCCCCTGGACTCAGCAGGCTGGGTCAAACAGCACTTCCAAGCTGCCACCCTCATATGTCCCAGGGTCAGCACATCCCTCTCCCCACTTTCACATTACAATTGTTCTGGTAGTAACCCACTCGATGAGCAAACCCCACAGGATTTTTGGGCACTGCAGGGATCTTTAACTTAGCATTGTTACAGAGCAAATGGGGAAGCCAAAAAACACCCATGGTGTGGTGGTGGTGGTGGTGGGGGGGGGGGGGGAGACAGAGAAGCAACCAGCTTAACTATGAAAGTTATTTACTGCCAGGTAATAACCATACCAGGGGGGCAAAGCAAACAAAACAGTTATAATATTAAATCTAACTTACATTTGATTATAAAAGTCAGGTTTAGAAAACTATAACTGATCACACAAGTCAGGGTCAGAAGGCTATACTTAGAGAGAGAGGTGGGGGGGTGGGTTCTCACCACTCCGTGAAGCTTGAATTGATCGGGGTTTCCAGGTAACTGAGAGTCCGGAGTGCTGGAGACAGGCAGAGCTCCCAGCATGATCAGTCAAGAGAAGATGAAGTCCCAATGGAACTGATGCAGATGTTGGATATGGGCATCAGAACTGAGCATGGGTAGGGGTTTTTGTAGGGAAAGAACAATGGTTATAAAATAAATATATGGAGATATACCTATCTCATAGAACTGGAAGGGACCCTGAAAGGTCATTGAGTCCAGCCCCCTGCCTTCACTAGCAGGACCAAGTACTGATTTTTGCCCCAGATTCCTAAGTGGCCCACTTAAGAATTGAACTCACAATGCTGGATTTAGTAAGCTAATGCTCAAACCACTAAGCTATCCCTCTCCCCTTCAAGGTAGAACACTAGATTTGTTTATGGGTAAAATGATGGCTCAAGGGAGTATACCAAAGTTGTTTTGTTCAGGCTAGACAATAGGAACTGATCATTCCTGGCTATGGGTAGTGTTCCTTTGAGGGAGCTCACAATACAATTAGGCAGCTTCAGTATTTTGGATACCAATAAAGGATTTATTACTAGAATTGATCTGATAAGTACTGAGCTGGGTGTGTGCAGGTGGGGGTTCATTAACATCTAGAGCAGAGATTCCCCATCATGCAGTGCTTCCCTGCTTTTCTGGTCCCAGAGTTCCATGCGGTTCTTGCCTTGGAATCTCTGTTCTCCATTCTGTACGCTGATGGAGATGCCTCCCTGTCCCATCTTTGATGCAAATGAGACTGGGGGAGTTCCCTTAATCCTGTAACTCTTGTTGGGGGGCGGGGGGTGTTAGGTGTGTCTCCCACTGCCTTTTCATTGCTTTTTGTAAGTCTTTCTTCTGATCGGCTTTGGTTCAAGCAGAGGCTGGGGGCGTGGGAAGGTCTTTCGTGAGTCAGACAGGCTGGACACTGTGCCCTTGTTCCCCAAGAACACAGAGCTGATAGGTAACAATGAATACTATAATCCTACTTATTAAACAGTTGTAATTGACAATTTGTTAACAGTCTCAAATAAACCAGGAACTGAGTGGTGTAGACTGAACTACTTCAAAATCCAGAGGTGGTCCCTCAAGAGCAAGACTGAGGTATAGTGTTGGCATAATGTGGAGAAGTTTGCACTGCCACTGGCTGTACTGCAGCTCTTCTCTGAACAATACAGAAACAAATTCAGCACTGGATACATGGACTAAGCTAAATTGACACTTAGTTGTATGTACTATAAATGTGGTATATTGATGACCATGTTGAAATTGAAAGCTATCCCTTTAAGAGTGTATGTGTGTGTGCACATGGGGCGGGGTGATTTGTGGTCCTGTTTGCAGGCTAGGGGGCCTGTAGTGAAGTGTTTGGGAGCAGCAGTCAGTCTGGACAGATTCAGCTTAACACAAGGTAGGGTGATTTGTGTCTTTCTGCATTAGGGAGCAGCCTCTGTGTCGTCTCTCTCTGTTTTGGGGTTCTTATGTGTAATTTTTCTGAATTATAAGAAATAAAGTAATGTTATATCGTCATCTTCCAGCAAGTATATTTTTGTTTTCATCTAATTTCTCTGTGTGTATGCTGTGAACATAACAGTAATAATAGCCTGTATCAGGTTGGGTTTTTCAAAAGAGCCTAGGGGAGTTAACTGCTCCAGTCCCTTTACGCTTCTTTGAAAATTCAAGCCTCAGTATCTTTTGTGTAATTGTGAATCCATCTTATTTCAAGGAAATTTCTTTGTACATCGTTGTGATGGGGTGTACAAACCCTACACTGGTCCCGAAAGGGTTAAAAGATAATGCTGGCCCCAGGTAGCCCTGTTCCTCCAGACCTGCAGAGCATGCTTCAAAAGTGGAAGCTTAAAAAGGTGCAACTCAGCCCAGGAGGAGGAGGATGGGGGAGGAAGACAGACCTGTCCTGAGGGCTCTTGAACAAGTATGCTAAAGAAGCCTCCCTGTGAGGAAGAAGACTGCCTGCTGAGCCCAGTTGGGGCTGTAGGTTTAGTTGTCTTTTCTTTTTGTACCTTATATTGAACTTGGAGCCATAGTGGGAGATAGACGGTAGGAAGTGACCCAGGGAGGCAACTCCAAGGGCACTCCAGGGGGCGGGACACTGTTAGCTTTCACAGGGCTCTGGGTTGGAGCCTAGTGGAGTGGGAAGACCTGGGATCTCCTACAATCTGCCCTTGCTGCAGAAGTGGCATAAGCCTCATCTCTACCCATTCCCCTTAGTAAGGAGAGGACAAGGACAGTGAATACCCTGAGGTGAAGGTAAGCTCCATACCAGTGTCAGCAACTGGACTGAAAGCCCTTGCTGCTGAGAGGCAAGGCTGGAAATTGGTGTGCTATCCACCATTCCCCCTGGCCCTCCAAGGACTCTTAGAATCATAAATATAGAAGGTAACCATACAGCAGTTAGCATATTGGAAACAATAATGATGAACAATTAATAAGATCCAACCTAAGAAACTTAAAGATGAATATCATAGACAATAAGTCTAACATGGTACAGATCGTAATGTATGGCTACTTATAGGCCCTTTGTTTTGTACACATAATCGAGATGTGTATAACAGCATGATATGTTAAATAATAAAAAGAAAGATAAATCCAACTTTATTGTTAGAGCAGATTATTATTAGGCTTGGTCCCAGTGATTTAAAATCATAAGTGCCAGTCAATTTTAACTTCATTCCAAAAAACACTGTTGAATATTTCAGAGCAATAATGAAATGTAGGGCAATGAAAATGTTAAAAATATTTACAGTTTTCTTTTAAAACATGCCCTCTGCAAATAAGTTCCTGGTGCTATAAGGAATTAAACTTCAGCGGGAAGTTTAAAGTTGACTTCCACACTAAAACAGATCCTTAACAGTGACTTCATATGATTTTATATCAACCAATCAGCTTACCTAAGTGTCAAACATTCTATGCATTTAGGAAATTATTTTGTTTTAGCATTGTTGAGCTTACTGTTAGGGCTCTGTGCTAGAGCAGAAGTTTGATCAAGTTGAGGTAAATATTACTTTGGGGTATCTGTTGGAGTTGAAAGTGAAAGCCTTATAGAGTGTTGGAATGTGCTGAAGGGAATATAAAACTGGAAAGGAATGTGCAAGTTTTACCCTTGAACTTCTTATCTCCATTTTTTCAGGATTTGGGTGGAGGGAATATGTCCTGCGACAATCTTAATTGTCACTAACCATAGTTTTTGTTTGCTAGTTTCCTAGGGTTTTTTTTATACAGCTTTGGTTTACCTCTGTGAACTGCTCCCCAGAGTGAGAGAGAATGGGAGCTACACCATCAAAGGAAGAAACTGTGCTGCTGAAGCTGCTCATAACTGTCAGCCCTCCTTAGGGTGACCAGACGTCCCGATTTTATCAGGACTGTCCCGATATTTGCTTGTTTGTCCCGCGTCCCGACCAATGTTAGGTCGGGACACTGGACAAACAAGGAAAGGCTCCGGAGCCCGGAAGGGCTCGCGCGCCCCCCGCCCCCCCGCCCTGACTCCGCCCCCGCCTTCCCCCATTGGCTCCCTCCCCAAATCCCTGCCTCTTCCCCAAGCACGCCATTCCTCCTCCCTCCACAAGCGCTGGAGGGAGGCCCGGGAGACACAGGGGGAGTGCGGGGCTGGGGTGAGTGAGAGTCCGGCCTGGCCCCGAGGACAGGCAGGACTCAGTCAGGCGGTACCTGGAGGGAGAGTAGGGAGGCGGCCTGCGGGGCCAGGCGGCGGCTGTTCTCCCCACCTGGGCAGCGGGACTCGGGAGCAGTCACTGCTGCAGCTCCTACTGCCGCGGCCGGAGGAAGCGGCCATGGCGCTCGGCGGCTGCGGCTCTGGCGCCCGGGCCCGAACTCCCTGAGCCTGGGCCTGTTGCGGGGACCCAGCATGGGTCTTCTGCCTCATCTTCTGAGTTCTACAACCAAAAGTTCCCTTTCTATGCCCCCCTTCGCTCCCTCACCATACCCCACTCACAGTGGTTGTCCTTGGTCAGTGAGGACCCAGGGTTCAGAGGTGCATCTGTATGAGTTCACCTTGCACCTGGGGAAGGAGGCAAGTTGCTTGCTCCCCCATCTGAGCACTTGCTCTGACTGGCCGCCCTGCCAGCCGCAGTTCCTCTTCACTGGGCCCCCTCGCCAGCCGCGGTTCCTCTCTGCTGGGCCCCCTGGCCAGCTGCTCATGACGCTGCTCATTACGCTCGCTCATTTGTTCATTCTGCTTGCGACCTTGTCAGCTGCCGTTCCACTCGTCAGTCACCTTCTGCCATCTGCCTCTCTGCTGTGATCTCTGCAGGTCAGTCTCCTAGAATCATAGAATATCAGGGTTGGAAGGGACCTCAGGAGGTCATCTAGTCCAACCCCCTGCTCAAAGCAGGACCAATCCCCAACTTAATCATCTCAGCCAGGGCTTTGTCAAGCCTGACCTTAAAAACCTCTAAGGAAGGAGATTCCACCACCTCCCTAGGTAAACCATTCCAGTGCTTCACCACCCTCCTAGTGAAAAAGTTTTTCCTAATATCCAACCTAAACCTCCCCCACTGCAACTTGAGACCATTACTCCTTGTTCTGTCATCTGGTGCCACTGAGAACAGTCTAGATCCATCCTCTTTGGAACCCCCTTTCAGGTAGTTGAAAGCAGCTTCTGCAGACTAAATAATCCCAGTTCCCTCAGCCTATCCTCATAAGTCATGTGCTCCAGACCCCTAATCATTTTTGTTGCCCTCCGCTGGACTCTTTCCAATTTTTCCACATCCTTCTTGTAGTGTGGGGCCCAAAACTGGACACAGTACTCCAGAGGAGGCCTCACCAATGTTGAATAGAAGGGAATGATCACATCCCTTGATCTGCTGGCAATGCTTCTACTTATACAGCCCAAAATGCCGTTAGCCTTCTTGGCAACAAGGGCACAATGTTGACTCATATCCAGCTTCTCGTCCACTGTAACCCCTAGGTCCTTTTCTGCAGAACTGCTGCCTAGCCAGTCAGTCCCCAGTCTGTAGAGGTGCATGGGATTTTTCCGTCATAGTGCAGGACTCTGCATTTGTCCTTGTTGAACCTCATCAGATTTGTTTTGGCCCAATCCTCTAATTTGTCTAGGTCCCTCTGTATCCTAGCCCTACCCTCCAGTGTATCTACCACTCCTCCCAGTTTAGTGTCATCTGCAAACTTGCTGAGGGTGCAATCCACGCCATCCTCTAGATCATTAATGAAGATATTAAACAAAACTGGCCCCAGGACTGACCCTTGGGGCACTCCGCTTGATACCGGCTGCCAACTAGATATGGAGCCATTGATCACTACTCGTTGAGCCTGAAACAATCAGCTTTCTATCCACCTTAAAGTCCATTCATCCAGCCCATACGTCTTTAACTTGCTGGCAAGAATACTGTGGGAGACCTTATCAAAAACTTTGCTAAAGTCAAGGAATAGCATGTCCACTGCTTTCCCCTCATCCAGAGAGCCAGTTATCTTATCATAGAAGGCAATTAGGTTAGCCAGGCATGACTTGCCCTTGGTGAATCCATGCTGACAGTTCCTGATCACTTTCCTCTCCTCTAAGTGCTTCAAAATTGATTCCTTGAGGACCAGCTCCATGATTTTTCCAGGGATTGAGGTGAGGCTGACTGGCCTGTAGTTTCCCGGATCCTCCTTCTTCACTTTTTTAAAGATGGGCACTACATTAGCCTTTTTCCAGTCATCTGGGACCTCCCCCGATCGCCATGAGTTTTCAAAGATAATGGCCAATGGCTCTGCAATCATATCCGCCAACTCCTTTAGCACCCTCGGAAACAGTGCATCCGGCCCTATGGACTTGTGCTCATCCAGCTTTTCTAAATAGTCCTGAACCACTTCTTTCTCCACAGAGGGCTGGTCACCTCCTCCCCATACTGTGCTGCGCAGTGCATTAGTCTGGGAGCTGACCTTGTTCGTGAAGACAGAGGCAAAAAAAGCATTCAGTACATTAGCCTTTTCCACATCCTCTGTCATTAGGTTGCCTCCCCCATTCAGTAAGGGGCCCACACTTTCCTTGACCACCTTCTTGTTGCTAACATACCTGTAGAAACCCTTCTTGTTACTCTTAACATCCCTTGCTAGCTGCAACTCCAAGTGTGATTTGGCCTTCCTGATTTCACTCCTGCATGCCTGAGTAATATGTTTATACTCTTGAGGTTTCACCCAGCTCTTAATGATTTTCAGCACTTAGGCTGGGCAGAAATACTGTTCCAGCACAAGTGATTGTCAGCTCTTTTGAGACTTAAAGTAACAAAAGGCTTCTAATGGAGCCTATTTAGCTCTATCTTTGAACAGTGGGGAGAAACAGGTTAAACCAGACTGGGGAGCATTAGGACATGGCTACACTTGCAGATGTAGAGCGTTGTGAGTTAAACCAGCCCTCGGAGACCGCAGCAGGGAAAATGCTGCAGTCTGTCCACACTGACAGCAACAAGCGCACTGGCATGGCCACACTTGCGCACTTGCAGCAGCATTGGGAGCAGTGCATTATGGGCAGCTATCCCACAGAGCACCTCTTCCTATTCTGGCGCTGTGGCTTGTGGGAAGGGGGTGGGAGTGCTGGGCATTCTGGGTCCTGTCCCAACGCCCCGTGATGCATCGGTTCGCATCCCAGCAATCCCTGTGCTTCCGTCCACACTTGGCACCATCTTTCAACGTTTTTTGTACTGCACGCTCTGTCTTCCCTTTCGGTCTGTGGGAATGGAGCCCGAACTGCTGAGGAATATGCTGATGAGTCTCGCCAGTACGTCATGTTTGGCAATCGAGTTACTCCTTAAGATCCAAACTGACAGTGAGGACTCCGATGATGGTATCAACTCGAGTAACACATACGACACGAGATTGTTTGTTGCATTCACGGACATGCTCACCACCATGGAAAACCACTTTTGGGCTCGGGAAACAAGCACCGAGTGGTGGGAGCACATCGTCATTCAAGTCTGGGATGACGAGAAGTGGCTGCAGAACTTTTGGATGAGAAAAGCCAAGGGACTATGTGCTGGGCTCTCCCCCACCCTTGCGGCGCAAGAACACAAGATTGAGAGCAGCCCTGCCGGTGGAGAAGTGGGTGGCTATTGCAATCTGGAAGCTGGCAACTCCAGATAGCGACCGATCGGTAGCTAACCAGTTTGGAGTGGGAAAATCGATCGTTAGAATCATGTTGATGCAAGTTTGCAGGGCTATAAATTGCATCCTGCTCAGAAGAACTGTGACTCTGGGTAACGTGCATAACATTGTGGCTGGCTTTGCACAAATGGATTTCCTTAACTATGGAGGGGCGATAGATGGGACGCATATTCCAATTTTTGCACCAGCCCACCTAGCCTCTAAGTACGTTAATCGGAAGGGGTATTTCTCTATTGTTCTCCAGGCACTTGTGGATCACCGTGGGCATTTCATTGACATTAACGCAGGCTGGCCCGGAAAGGTGCATGATGCACACATCTTTCGGAACACTGGCCTGTTCAGGAAGCTGCAAGCCGTGACTTTTTTCCCAGACCAGAACATCACTGTAGGGGAAGTCGGAATGCCCATTGTGATCCTTGGAGACCCCACTTACCCTTTAATGCCATGGCTCATGAAACCCTACACAGGGAGCTTTGACAGCAGCAAGGAGTTGTTCAACAACAGGCTGAGCCAGTGCAGAATGACTGTGGAGTGTGCTTTTGGCCATTTAAAGGGCTGCTGGTGCTGTCTGTATGGGAAGCTGGACCTGGTCGATGACAACATCCCCGCGGTTATATCCGCGTGCTGTACCCACCATAACATTTGTGAAGGGAAGGGTGAAAGATTCACTCACGCATGGAACTCGGAGGTTCAACACCTAGAGGCTGAATTTGAACAGCCAGGGAGCAGGGCTATTAGAGGGGCTCAGTGTGGGGCTGCAAGGATTAGGGATGCCTTGAGGGAGTAATTTGAGGCTGAAAGCCACCAGTAATGTTTGGTGCCCTGCACGGGAGTGAAGTGCAGTGGTTCCAATGTTAGTAGGAATCTGTGTTTGCTATGCTAACTTGCAGTGCCTGTTGCTTTCCTGGGCTAAGGTATCTTTTACTTTATGCAATAAATAATAAAGAATGTTTTCAAAGCCAAAAAATCCATTTATTGAAAATAAAATTCATTTATTGAAAAGGAACACAACTGCTTTGGAAACAGATTGGGAAAGGGGGTGGGGTGGGGAACAGTACACTCACAGATTTGCGTATGTCCTGTCATTATACTCAGCCTTCCTGTCTGGAGTGCTGTGCAATGAGTGCTGCACTTCAGGCTGGCTAAAATGCATGGGGATGGGGGTTGAGTGCAGAGGGTAAAGGTCATAGTTTTCAGGGCTGGGTGGTGAAGCTACAGGTGTTGGAGGCAGCTGGTGGTGATAAGAACCCGGATTTGGGGATAGTGGGTTGGAGGTGACATGGGAGCACAAGGGAAAGAGTTTTGAGACAAGGGCTGTGGGGGCGGGGGTGCGTTAGTTCTCCACCTGCATGGCTACGAGTGCCTGGATCAAGTCCGCTTGGCACTCCATGATGCTTATCAGCCGCTCTGTGCTTTGCTGCCAGAGCTTCGCGCTTTTGTGCTGGCACTCCTCATTCTGCTGGCGAATCCTCCTTTCACTCTCCCTCCACTCCTGCAATTTTTGATTCTCGTTAAGGGACTGCTGCACGACTTCATGTAGCATGTCTTCTTTGCTTTTACATGGCCTCTTCCTAATTCATTGAAGTTTTTCTGACGGTGATAACACGGATGGCTGAGATCTCAAGGTTGCATCTGTAAAGGCAAAATGCAACACTTAACAGAGGCAGCATTGTTCACACCAGACAGAGCAATGATTCCCTAGTACTTAAGGACAATCACAGTCTACACAATAGCATAATTTGCCCATCCCAATGCGAGTGCACATAACCCACGGGAGCCCCAAAATGGTGAGTAAGCACTGGGTCAAGGGGACCTGATCGTTTCACGGCCGTACCGTCCTCTAGGTTTCTGTGTCTTGGGGAGAGCCAACAGCTGCAGGGGGGCCCTATACTGAACAATCTTCCCACTTTTTTTTTTACTGGAGTTCATCCTGGAAGATATCTCGCTGCTGAGGGTGACCTGAGAAGCAGCGGAGGGTCTTCTACTACAATGCAGCTTCTGCCCTGGCCCATATGCAGCTTGCCTGTGTGCAGCAATGGTTCCCCCGCCCCTCAAGGCACAGTGGCGTGGACATGTTAACCTGACTGGGACAGGGAGCACAGTGGCTCTCCCAAGAAACCTGTGCAAGTACATTGCCCAACTTCTGGATGAGATCTTTGAAGAGATCACTGAGGCCAATTACCGCGATGTGAGAGAGCACATCGACACCCTATTCCACATCTAGGCATGCATGCAGCCCTAACGCTCCTCGTTCCAAGAGCCTGCACAAAATAACTTCCTTCCCAAAATAAAAGCCGCTTACCGGGCACCTCCTCTGGTGTTTGTCTTTCCCCAAGCACTGGCCACTGTGACTGGCTATCTTCCTCCTGGCTTGAGAACCGCTCCTGGCTGCATGCATCTAGGAATGCCGGGGTGTCTTCCTCCTCCTCAGCACCCTCGCTCCTGCTTTCCTCCTCTTCCTGCCTTGTTAAACTGGGCTCTGAAGTGTTCATGGTGGTACTCAAAATGGAGGTGGCGTCACCCCACAGTATTGCGTCCAGCTCTTTGTAGAAAAGGCAGGTTGCGGGGGCAGCACCAGAGTGGCTGTTTGCCTTGCAGGCTTTGCGGTAGGCATTCCGTGGTTCCTTCACTTTAACCCTGCACTGCAGAGCATCCCGGTCATGGCCCCTTTCCAACATGTCCCTCGATATCTGCCTGAAGATATCATAATTCCTACGGCTGAAGTGCAGCTCGGACTGGACAGCTTCCTCCCCCCAAACACTGATGAGGTCCAGCACCTCGCCATTGCTCCATACTGGGGATCGCCTGGTGCGTGGAAGCATGGTCACCTGGAAAGATTCGCTGAGAGCACTCCACGCCTGGCTGAGCAAACAGGAAGGGGATTTTCAAAATTCCCAGAGAATTTAAAGGGTGGGTATGATGGTTGGTCACCTGAGGGCAGTGCAGTAGAGTTCGAAGTGAGACCAGAATGGCTAGAACAGGCATTGTGGGACACTTCTGGAGGCCGATCAGAGCGCATTAGCAGGCCAGGGCGTCCACACTGGCGCTGCGGCACTCCAGCGGGGATGCATCAAATGTTATTCCACTCGTCAAGGTGGATTACCAGGGAGCGCTCTAGCCGCGGAGTCAGTGCGCTCTACATGCCTTGCCAGTGTGGACGCGTCATGAGGTAGGGTGCCCGGGGCTGCTTTAATACGGTCTAACTTGCAACTGTAGCCATGCCCTTAGGGAGAGTCCACAGCTCCTGGCTGGGACACCTGTCCCCACCCATCTTAATTTCACAGGGGTGTGGTATTCGAGCCCCTGCCTTAACGAGGTTCTTTCAGCTGAGGGTGACCCCCTCATTTGGGACAGGTTACACATTGGTTTGTTCCCCTTTATTCATACAATAAAAACAACCACATTGATAACATTTCACTACCATGGCATTCAATACTAAAGTGATTTGTAACCCAACATCAAAGTTGATCACTTTGAGCAACACCGCTCTCTGTACTGGATATCTTGGCAGAGTAGGTGTGCTCATGTAAATACAGTTTGCTTCTGAAGTCTCTCCCCCTCCCAGGTAGCTGTCAGGGGAGAACTCATTCAGACCCTGCTTACATCAGTGACTCTGCAAGAACCTCTTACATGTAGGCTAAGGACTGAGTTCCCTTCCACACCTCTTCCTGAAGTCCTGCACTGATTGATAGCTGAAATACCTGATCTGTTTGTAAGTTATAGCACCACCTCCAACCCCAGCAGTCTATTCTGAAAGACTCCTCTTTAGTTTTTTCAGCAGCAGCACTGCCAACAGACGACAGCCTTTGCATTTTTCTCGATTGTCTCACATTCAGTGCTGCCTCTTTTGTCAACATTATTCCCATCTTTATCTTCCATCTAACAGCTGCTGCTCAGGGTTCTGTCTACTCCCACAGCAGTGCAGCCTCAGTATGTTCAGAACAGCACTATACTTGCTCAAACCAAATATATTTCATAATGTAAAATAATAAATCTACTGTTAATATTTAAATTTCTTCCTATAGAAGCTATTGCAAGTTTGATTACAATTTATATACAGTACCTCAGTGGACCACAGCCCTTTGACAATGTTGCTCACCACGAAAGGACTGGGAAGAGCAGGATATCGTATTGCTAGATGGTCTGCAAGACTACTCTCTTTCAATTATGAACTGGAATATAAGCCTGGAAACGAAAATGTGGTAGCTGATTGCCTTTCTTGCCTGCCTTTGCCTTCACCAGATGGTCCACCAGAGGATGAGGATGTAGTAGTTATGCTTATTACAAGCACTCTTACTGCAGTTACAAGAGAACAATTTCAAGCTGCTTGTTCAGCGTGTCCAATTCAACAAAAATTACGGGAATTTCTGACAAAGAGATGGCCCAGTAACCCTAAAAACCTTGACCCAGTTTTGCTGCCTTATTTTAGAGTTCGGGATGAACTTTCTTTGCTCGATGGCTGTGTGCTACAAGGTACACACCGGCTACTTGTGCCAGAAGGATTACAGTCAAAACTCATACACCTGGCACACGATATTCATCAAGGAATTGTCAGAACCAAACAACGACTACGGGATCTGTATTGGTGGCCAGGGATAGACTCTCAAACTGAAGCACTCATAAAATCCTGTGTCACTTGCCAAATGCATGATAAGACAGCAGTAACATGTACCCCTCCATTACAGCTTGTTCTTCTTCCTGAATCTGCATGGGAAAAAGTGGCGATTGACATTGTAGGACCCTTTGATACTGCTCCAATTGACTGTCATTATACCATCACTTTAATAGACTATTTCAGCAAATGGCCTGAGGTAGCGTTTATATCGCAAATTTTTTCTGCTACAGTAATTAAGTTCCTCTCTTCAGTTTTTAGCTGGGAAGGTAACCCCAAAGAACTGGTTTCAGATAATGGTAGTCAATTTACTTCCCTGGAGTTTGAAACTTTTCTAGCAGAGAGGAACATTTTACACAGGAGGTCATCCCTATATTACCCTCAAGCCAATGGGGAAATCGAACGGTTTAACAGAAGTTTGAAAGAGAGTTTGCAAATAGCTAAACTGGAAAGGCGATTGTGGATACTCTTCACTACTGATTTCTTGCAAGCATACCGGGCTACACAACATGCCACAGCGCAAAGATCACCCGCAGAGTTACTGCATGGGAAACTGCTGAATAATAAACTGAACATTGCTGGATTGTTAAAGGCACGACCTGATGCCCCAAACAAGGATGATGTGAGAAAGACAGTTGAACAGAACCAAGCAAAGTCTAAGGCTTTCACAAACAAACGGCGGGGTACTAAGGAACCAAAGTTTGAGTGTGGTTCCTTTGTTAGAATACGAAAACCTGGAATCTTACGCAAAGGGGACCATAAATTCACAGCTCCTCTTAAAATCATAGAGAAGAAGGGACCTTACACCTATTGACTTTCTGATGGGCGGGTATGGAATGCTTCTTATCTTGCACCTGCCTATACACCAAGAGGAGATTATGCCAACACCCAGTCTGCATTGGATGACTTCACCGTAGAACCAACACAACAAGACATTGCACTGGAACCGGGGCTTGAGAGACGGCCTGTCAGATCCAGACGACCACCTGCCTTGACTAGAGACTATGTTATGTAGTATCTACAGTGTTTTCAGTGTAATATTCCTGCCAACAGTATAGTGTCTTGTTTCATATTTGTTCCTGTGGTTAGAACAACGTTTATTTTAATTTGGAAAGTTTCTTAAGAGAAGAGGGAATGTGGTGTTTAGATGCTGCATGTGATTATTAGAACTGGGAGCACTGGCAGCACTGGCTGTTGGGAGTCTGAAAGGACAGGAAGGAGGGGGGAGGAGTTGAAGAGGCTGGGAGAGTTACAAAGTGTGCAGCTACAGCTTGGTAAAGAGATTTCCACTGTAAATAAAGTTCTGTTGAAGTTTGTTAATACCTTGCCTGGTGGATACAACACTTATTTTTAAACATTTGAGTGGTACTGTTGACTTCAATTGCACTACTTACATATATAAAGTTAAACAGATACATAAGTCTTTGCAGGATCAGGACATATGTTTTTAGAGTTGTTACTCTGAGTTATTAGTCCTGGAATCCAAAACTGATTCCTGAAAACAATTAGTGTGACTATTAGCCTTATTGGTATTATGAGGAAGTCTGTCACAATTGAATATAATCAGAGTTGAATCAACAAAGAAATCAAAGATTTGTTAGTTATTGCAATATGTTGCTGATATTATCCTAAACCTCTAAGGATCTGATTCAACTCCTATTGAAGCCAGTGGGCACCTTTCCATTGACTGCATTGTGTATTAGATCAGGCTTTTATAATCTTTCCAAGACTAATACTGTAGTGTGGCTATGCTATTTATTTTCCTTTTAAGCAATTTTTACATAAAAATGGTTCAACTAGGTCACATCTTTGTCTTTAGGCAACCTATACGGACGTTTATATCTGTGTCCTCACTAATTTAGGGCTGAAAAAAAAAAAGCTATGCCTTGAGCAAAGCCAAGAACGGTGGGGTTCTGCAGAGGCCGAGAAGGGGACAGAATGCACCCCTCATGCCAATGAGTGGCAGTAAAGCAGCTCTGGGTCCATGTCTGAAGCCTTAAAACATTACTACTGTTCACAGATTGTTTGCCTCCATTTCTGTGGGGAGAGTGGGATTTGGATGGTGGATACATGTAGTTGCAGATGCACCAACTCCTCTCTAGTCCCAAACTCTTTCCTCTTCAGAACAACAACACAATCCAGCCCTGCTGTATGTAGAATCTGAATGCCTTTGTAGTAGAAATTCACTGATTCCACTATGTAAGGTGGTGAGGTTCCTCCATGTAAACAGGAGGCAGGATTTGCTCCATAATATAAATAATAATATTAAGGTTACATGTGAAAACCCTGTGACTTACATTTCTAGGGCAAGGAGCTCTCTGCTCCCATCTGTTGATGAACAGGAGAAGAATGGACACAGCTGCTTCACCTGCCTATGTTATTTACCCAAACTCCAGATGGACAGAAGCTCCAGATGGGACGGAGGTCTCTGCCCCCATCTATTGGTGAATAAGACGAAGTATAACTCTCAAACTCTGCATAAACTCTCTATCCAGAATCCCTCCAGTGACACCTGGCAGTATGCAAACTTAGAACTGGTTGGGCAGTGGAATTGATGTGAGAGGGAGAGGAAAAGGAGAGCATCCCCAGTGGCTCAAGGATCCTATGTGCCACTCATTTCCCTCCACAGAAGATCATGCACCATTGGGACCCCTGATGTGGGCCACTGCAGGGGTCACTCTTGTCTGAAGTCCCAGAGGACGGCAGCAGAGCTGAGTAAACGCTGCTGGAGTCACTAAACAAATCTGAAATCACTATAGCTAGGTTAGGTGGTGGAGTCTCAGGTTAGGACTGGTGACCCTGCCCAAGTGCACCCGAGGACTCTGGGGCTACAGCTGGATGCCAAAGTTTCCATGGAGGACTGTTTTATTTATTTATTGTGTTTTCCCAAGTTGCTGCTGAACTCCCTTTCTACCTAATAAAGTTTTCCCTTTTTCACACACACAGACTCAGTGCTTGCAAGTAGAGAGGTTTCACCTAATGGGGCATTCAGAAAGGTATTTAAAGATTCCAGAAATTCTGGATGGAGGCTTAAGCTGTTGGTGTTTATCCATTTTATGAGGGCACCCCCCCCACCACCCCCTCACTATTTGAACCTGGTCCTTATTGCTGCAGGCAACACCTGACAAAAGGGCTACACATGCTAACATGCAATTGTTTTCATAGGTTCTTTATCCTACAAGTATCATATAGAGAGCTGTTAATGAGTTCAATGGAAGTTTATGTGGAAAGAGTTTTCAAAATCATCCCACCCAAATCTGAAGACAGGTGCTCAAGGAATTTATTTTGAAGCACTTGGAGGAGAGGAAGGTGATCAGGAACAGTCAACATGGATTCACCAAGGACAAGTCTATGATGAGATAACTGGCTCTGTGGATATGGGGAAAGTGGTAGACGTGATATATCTTGACTTTAGCAAAAATTTGATATGGTCTCCTACAGTATTCTTGCCAGCAAGATAAAGAAGTATGGATTGGATGAATGGATTATAAGGTGGATAGAAAACTGGCTAGATTGTCGGGCTCAACGGGCAGTGATCAACTGCTCGATGTCTAGTTGGCAGCCGGTATCAAGCGGAGTGCCCCAGGGGTCGGTTTTGTTCAACATCTTTATCAATGATCTGGATGATGGGATGAATTTCACCCTCAGCAAGTTAGCAGATGACACTAAGCTGTGGAGAGAGAGATATGCTGGAGGGTAGGGATAGGGTCCAGAGTGACCTAGACAAATTGGAGGATTGAGCCAAAAGAAATCTGATGAGGTTCAACAAGAACAAGTGCAGAGTCCTGCACTTAGGAAGGAAGAATCCCATGTACCTCTACAGACTGGGGACCGACTGGCTAAGCAGCAGTTCTGCAGAAAAGGACCTGGGGATTACAGTGGACGGGAAGCTGGATATGAGTCAGCAGTGTGCCCTCGTTGTCAAGAAGGCCAAAGGCACATTGGGCTGTATTAGTAGGAGCATTGCCAGCAGACCGAGGGAAATGATTATTCCCCTCTATTCAGCACTGGTGAGCCCACACCTGGAGTATTGCATCCAGTTTTGATCCCCCCATTACAGAAGGGATGTGGGCAAATTGGAGAGAGTTCAGCAGAGGGCAACGAAAATGATTAGGGGGCTGGGGCACATGACTTATGAGGAGAGGCTGAGGGAACTGAGGTTATTTAGTCTGCAGAAGAGAAGCATGAGGGGGGATTTGATAGAAGCCTTCAACTATCTGAAGAGGGGTTCCAAAGAGGATGGAGCTCGGCTGTTCTCAGTGGTGGCAGACGACAGAACAAGAAGCAATGGTCTCAAGTTGCAGTGGGGAAGGTTTAGGTTGGATATTAGGAAACACTAATTCACTAGGAGGGTGGTGAAGCACTGGAATGGGTTACCTAGGGAGGTGGTGGAATCTCCATCCTTAGAGGTTTTTAAGGCCCGGCTTGACAAAGCCTTGGCTGGGATGATTTAGTTGGTGTTGGTCATGCTTTGAGGAGGGGATTGGACTAGATGATCTCCTGAGGTCTTTTCCAACCCTAATATTCTATGATTTAATAAAGACAAGGCCAATGGTATATTAACTATGTAATCTATGAAATATTCTGATGGGGGGAGAATATTGTGAGCATTGAAACTCCCACTGAAGTTAGTGGGACTAAAAATAGAATGTAATCAGAGGAGATTTTACTTAGCTAATTGTTTCTTTTTTTGGGTACTTATCAGCTGTCACGGGTGACAATTGCATTGTTGTCGTTACTTCTTGTTTCCAATATTTATTTTCTAAAAACATTAAAATAAAATAAATAAACCGAACCACACTCCAGCATTAATTTGGATCTTTTTATTCTGTGACAATGGGAATTGGATTAGTTTTCAGTTTGCTACATGCTCTTATATAGTAAAGAATAATTCTAAATCTGGATATTTCAGAACTGTACTAGTCATTTTCCTCCATCATTCTATAGATAGTGATACCACTTCACCAAAGTATATTAGCCAACTGCTATAATCTAAAAAGGAAGATATGTGCAGCAATTTGAGGCCAATTGTTTTCTTTCATCTCCAAGAGCTGGTTTTCTGAGAGAGCATTTTGTTCGCCATTAATAAGTACATGTAGTAACTAGCAGAGTTGCCATGAAAGTGAGATTACATGGTAGGCTGTACAAAATTAAAAGGCTCTGTCTAGAAAAAAAGCACTAGGCTTGTTCTTTTTCTTCACAATATTCTGTACACAGCGAACGCTTGGGACAGTTCAAGGTAACAAAAAGGAGCAGAATAAGGAAGCATTTGATTTAGTAAACAACAAGGAGACTTACATCCTGGAAATATTCATGACAGTTTAGTAGTTGTCTTCACCTTTTCAAATGACAGTATTGAGAGAGTGGACATAATATGTATAAGCAGCACAAAAGTTACGACTTATCCACCTACAGTATTTCCTGGCAGGATATACAAAGCAAAATGATTCATAGCTGTCAGTGGGGACATAATTCACTCTTTTCTGGTCTAAAACTAAAGGAGACATTTTACTTCAGCTAAAGGCAATCTCCATTAGTTGTAGTAGTAGTAGGATTTCTATTATCTGTGTGCCAGCCACTAGAGGGAGACAGTCACATACACTTCTGCATGCCTGAAACTGTTCCCAATCCATGCCTAGGAGTACAGAGAGCAGGTTGGAAGTGAGCTAGTTGCACTCTGTCTCCTTGAGACACATACATAAGGCCAAATCTTGCCTGGCCCCGTGTGTGTTAGCCTTGATCAGTTTCAGAATCCCCAATGGTACAAATCCTTGGCATTATAGTGAGATGTATTTCAGCATGTTTATAGTTTTGTTCAAGTTGCATTATAAGATCCAAGCATTTGGGATCCAATTAACTCTCTGGGTTATCCCAGTGGCAATAAATCCCCAGAGTTGGGGTACCCTAGCACAAAGTGATCACAGTCCCTACTCCACTTTGGGGCCTGTCCAGTCAGTCCTCAGTCCTATCCTCAAGGGCCAAGACAGCCAGGTATACTGAAACAGTATTTCCTGGGAAGCCTTGAATGGTGGAACTCCTAAACAGTCTCAGCTATATAGTAAAACTGTCCTCCTCTGGTGAACACTCAGATCATATTTATAGCTCATCTTTGAACACTCTTATTTTTCAATATCTTTTTTAATCTGTGGACATGGTATTCCAGTAGTGGTCTCACCAATGACATATACAGAGGTAATATTACCTCCTTACTTGCTCTTGATATTCTCCTGTTTATACACCCAATAATCGAATTAACCTTTTTTTGCTATAACTCCACAGTGGAAGCTTGTGTCTACTTGCAAGCCTGCAATGACCCCTAAATCCTTTTCAGAGTTACTACTTTTCAGATTACAGTCCCCTATCAGGTAGGTATAGCACATATTCTTTGCTCCTAAATTTATGATGGCTTATTAATGGATATATGCAAAACTATTCTCAATTAAACCGGAAATTACAGAAAGCTTGCTTTTAATTTAAAAATAAACCCCACAAATTCACAACTTGGGCCATGTTCACTGTGAATCATTAGCAATCACAAAAGCTACTGAATGAAGATCAGTCAAGTTTGTGGCAAATATAGGCATAATTTCAACAGCACCAGAGCCCTGTTTTGAGCAAATTTAAGCAGATTTCATGTGAACACGGGCTCTATGGTTTCACATCTAAAGCTTGCAAGATATTTTATTTTCATGGTTTTGTCAGAGACCAGGAGAAATGCAGTGGTTTTCATGGACACTCACTTTCAAATGTGGGTTTGTTCAAACCTGAAATTCAGACTAACAGCTGGGTATGAATCCACACAGAATTCATAATAAAGCAAAGAAAAAGCCTGCACAATTTCCTGCTGTGTGAAACCGTTGAACAACTTTTCTGATGTGTTCCGCAAATCTGTACTTAACACTGCCAATTGGGCCTCTGTGTGAGTGCTCTCACTGTAATCTCTTTCTGCAACGTCGCAGCCATGTTACTGGCAGAAGCCATCAAAAGATAGATGGTTGCTGAGTAAAGTAGAGAACCAGTCAGATTTTCATCCATGGGACATGGTAGCATCATAGAATCCATGACAAAAAAAATTCAGAGTCCAAAATGAGTGAGGTTATGGGAAGGCTAATAAATCATCATTATGAGCCTGATTGATTCATGCTTTAGTACCTTTTACATCCAGAGAGATTTTCTGGAACATATTTAAGTTAATTATCATGATCAGTAGTTGTGATATGTTGGACAGAATGGTTTTATTAAGAACTGAGTCAATGGAGTGCTGTTAATAAAGCAGCAGCCAGCCTAATGTTACATCAACCCTGCAAGTTTCAAAGGCACATAGACAAAGAAAAAAAAATGTGGATGGCAAACGGAGAATTGTTTAGTTAAACAGGACATTTTTTAAAGTAACTTGAGTCTAAATATTGGCTTTGTGATGAGCCCAGGGTCTGGGGAGTTGTGTTGTTGCACTGTCCCAGAAACAGCCTGAGAAAGATTGGGAATCAGTCATAAATAATCTGCCTCATGATCTCTGTAACAGGTGGCCTAGAGGGCCTAGTGGTTAGATTGGGTGGCTTCTAACTCCCTGCTTCATTATGGGGCCTCAGTCCTTAATGCTGGAGAAAAGGTAGGGGGACCTGAGCCCTCCCTCTTCACTGGGTCCCGGGCCAGGGGCCTGTGTTTGTCAACAGCCGAACAGGAGCATCCCCCCCAGCAAGGATTCTAAATTCACTGCCCTGGGCTACTGTCCTACCAGTGTCTGTTCAGTTTGAAGTGTGGCCCCTCTAGTCCACTTAGTTAGGCGGCATGCTTGCCGTAGGGTCCTCTCAGGGGTCTTGAGTGGCGCCTTGTCACGGTTCCAGGAAAAATGGAAATCCTTTGGCTGGGGCATCTGCGAGTTGGGGAGGCCGAGGCCCACTCAGTTGCCTCCAGAGCTGGAAGTTCCTCCAGAGTCTCTCATGGCTGGGGAGACAGTGATTCCTCCCAGGTGGCTGCCTTGGCAGGTAGGTTAGTGTTCCTTCCCCTCTGTTAGAGAGGGGGTTCGCTCCTGCACCTTTGCCAGTCAGCCCAACTGAGCCAAACTTTCTTTTTCTTCTCCCTCCAGGCCTGGCATTAGTTGCAGGTATAATTGGGGGTGGGGGGGGCTAGATGGGCCTGTAGGCTCTCTAAGCCCTGCTGTGCTGGCTGGCAGGTGCTCTGCTTCATCACAATCTCCCTCTGCTTAGATGGAGGAAAGGACACCCTAGTACTAGCCCTGTAGTCCATGGAGTGTACATCCCCATGTTGTTTGGGAAAGGCAGAGCAAAGGATCTGCCCACCCCCCGCCCCCTCCCTGCAAACCTGCATTAGTGGGGGAATAGCAGCTCTGTAGCTCCTCTACCCCGATAGACACAGGGAAGGAAAGGATTTAGACTCTGTTTATCACCGTCTTTCATCAAATATTTGTAGAACTTCTCCATTTTCAAAAATTAATCAGTCTGTATCACTGAGGTGAGAAAGCTGCATTGTAAATCATTTTCCCACTAAAACAGGTTGAACTCTATTCAAATTGTCTTGTCAGCTTTGCAGTTTTCTGCGTGTGATTTGCTGTACCCATTTACATTTCTTTTGACTTTAAATAATTTGTGCTATATTTATAGTTTTCTACTTTATGATGTAGGAGTATTTTAAAATTTTTGGCTTCTTTTAAAAATTTTATGAGAAGCAGAGTTTATGTTTGAAATCTCTTTAATGCTCGTTTTATTTTACAAAAAGTCTCTTTTCTATTAATCTTCTAATTTATGTAACAGATATCATTTTATGTACAGAGAGAAAAAAACATTTATTAAATTCTTACCTGCTATAGCTTAGATTCCATTATTGATATTTACAGACTAGGACACCAATCCTGCAAAGATTTACACGTGTTTGTATCTTTACTCAGTGTGAGTAATCCCATTGTCAGTTGAAATCACTGTCAATTGGACTATTCACAATGTGAAAAGTTACCTATGTGCATAAATCTTTGGTGGTCTGAAGCCTAATTTGCTTTTCATGATAAATGCTACATGTTTTACTCCTGGCATTTCACACAGCTTGGACAATCTCTTTTACCTAATACTTTAAAAGAATCCTATTATATAGGAACCCAGCACAACAGGAGAGTGTTTAAATCTAGGGGAGGGGACCCTATTTCCACAGCATTACAGGATCAGGTTCAATTATGTTTATTTCTATAAAATTCTATTAAGAAAGAAACTATATTACAAGAATGTCAAGGTTGCAAAATCTAGCACTCCAAAGTTAGGGAACGCTGGAATTAATATTGCTTGTGTAAATCTCAGGAATACACAATTAGCTGCCAATTCTGAAAATATTTGTTTAAGCAACTTGGCCAGCATCATATAGCATACCTGCCCTTCATAGATGGAGACGGAGGGGAAGGAGACCTATGTGTAAGGGGCCTTTCTGAAGAACAATACCTTATGTTTTAATGGAATGTGTGGGAGTGAAAGACTGGAAGAAGCTAATTAAGCATAGAAAATGATTTGCTTACTTTTAATAAGTGTTGCCTTCGGGCAGCCATCTTGGAGTGACAAAGGTGATGAAAGGAATGCAAGGCATACTCTTACTTTGCTATTATCATTATGAATAGGGGCAAATTCTGACCTCTCTGAAGTCTCCCCTTTGAGGGAAAATTTGCCTGAATCAGAAAAGATTCAGATTAAGGAATGCAGGATTTGGCCAACACTCATTGTACATGATTGTAGTTTATTTATCACAAAAAGGTCTATAATGACTACAATCATTACATTACCATTTTGCTAATAATATTAGATATATCACTGATATATTGAGTTATTAAATAGAGCTAACAAAATGTGCCAAATAATGTCATTGTATAGTCTGCAGTTTTTACTTTATCTGCAGACCCATGGGTTAGGCTACCAGCACCTTCCAGGAACATATTGAATACTAATTAGATTTCCAGCTTGTGCCAAGCCTTTTAATATGTTCCATGTTTTGAGGAGGTATTGAGCTAGCTCATTTATCCTCAATTAGGAGAAATGTCATTTTGCGGATTACAAAATGAGTGGAATCTGATGCAAATCAAAATTGAATAATCCCTTTTTTACTATTAAGGATATCGCTGGGGAACTGAAATACACCAACAAGGTTGCTCAGCAATAATGTAGTTCTTTTGCTTAAGTGAGCATGATTGACTTAATGTGTGAAATCAACTTGAGGGTCAGCAGATTAACGTGCTACTCAAATGCCCAACTATTTAGTTTTGGTTGTACTACAGCTTTAAAATCTACCTCAAATACTATAGATTTAAAGATTATAGTAATCCTCATGAAAATATTGCATTTTATATTGAGAAAGCCTTTAGTTTGAAGAGTTTTGGTCTGAAGGCACAGGAAGTTTTTAAAATATAGAAATTGAGATCACATGATGGTGCTGTGGAATGTATTTGTGCTTTTACCAAGAGAACAATCAGGCTTTCATTGAAGTCAATTGCAAAACTGCCATTGACTTAAAAGAAGAAGATTTTAAGTGTAAATGTAACCTTTGGGTGAAGTATGGTTTAAAGGGTGATACTTGTATGAGATTTAAGTAATTATATTTTGAAAATGTTATTGAACATTATAATATACAAAGAAACACATGTGAACAAGGGATCACAGTGATAAATCAGTTTTAAAATAAACCTTTTATCAGATTTTCAATAAAGAACATACACAAAACAGAATGTGAACATCACAGGCAATGAAGATTGATGCCAACAGATAAGTGGTAACAGATAAATATTTTCTGAGTGCTAACAATGGCATCATCTTCAAAACCTCAAGAGCTCTTTCCATGTGCTGTGAAATATGCTTTAGTGCTTAATAAAAAAAACACTTAAACAATAGCTTGCTTACTAGATAAGCAAATGCGTCAAAAGATATATCAAGTCAAGTATATCGAGTGACTGGCCACATAGATCTAGGGGAAAACAAGTGGTGTGGATGGTGTATATTCCAGTGTGTACAGGACCCTAACAGAATAAGATCATATTCTGAACAATATGGATGAGAGAGCTACAGTCATATTAGTATCTTAGATATAGGTTTAATATTACATTGTTAGATGAAGCTCTAATTATTTTATCTGAAGTTATAATCGCCTACCACATATATAGATGTATCTCCTTTCCGGGGGAGGAATTGAAAGGGGGGAAGATTTATCCTATATAATGAAGCAGCTTAATCGGCAGCTCTTCTGTAAAATTATATAGACTGGAAGCCAAAGGAAAACTCTTATTTTGAAAAACAAATTGAGCATGAGATAGAGCTGTGATCACATGTACAATGTATTGTCTCATTCTGTTCCCTTTTCTTTGTCATACTCTGCTGGTCCCATGAGACTTTCATGCTTGATATTTCACTTGCTTTTAACAAATACTTGATCTTTTAATATCTAATAAACTGGTGTGCCTTCTGAGAAGCTTAAGATTTTTGACGTCCAAGGACATAAACTGATAGTGGAATAAAAAGTAGAGAAACAAAGAGGAGATGTGCTCTACTAGGTATTAGCATATTATTGTAGGTGGAGCAGGTAGTTCTGTCTTAAATTAAGATTGCTTGACACTTTCCATTATAAGATCGTTTCCAGTCATTTATAATTTTGCCAGAATTTTTTCCATGTCAGGTGTCTGCCTCGGGCTGTTTTCTTTCGAAAGTTTCAATTAAAATGTGTTAGCTATTTCCCATAGTGAGATCAGGGGGAAAAAAATACATTTGTTAAAAAATTCTTGCAACCTTTTCATTGAGAAAAACTAGCGCCTTTGTGCATTGGAGCAGGAACTTTAAATGTGGCAGGGGAGAAGCCTTTGTGTCAGGGATATGCATTTTGCCATCCCCATGAGCATTTCCTCATATCTATCCAAGCTATAAGTCTCTGAAAAACTGCAGTTTGCACCTGCTCAGTAGAGATTTGTTGGAGTTTAGCAGCTAAATTTTCTAAATATTTTATCTTCACTAGGCATGCTCCATCTCCACACAGCCAACCAGACTGCACCATCCCTACAGATTCACTGAGTATGCACCAGACCAGGTCTGCTGGGGCTGAGCCAGACTTCTCTGCAATTGCTCCTCCCAGCCACTGGGTGCTACTGTGACACCAGGTGCAGGAACTAGGAGCAGGGAGACAGTTTCTCCTATGCTCTCAATGTTCCTGCTGCTGCGCCTAGACCACAGAATGGAGAACGAGATGGTAACCTGACTCAAATATAGAGGGGTCAGAAATAGGGGAGAGGAGTTTGCAGGAGCCAGGGAGAGAGGATAATGATCTAGCCCAGTGGTTTTCAAACTGCGGGTCGTGACCCAGTACTAGGTCATGGAATGGAAGGCACTGGGTCATGGCGGCTCTGGTCAGCACTGCCGACCGGGCCATTAAAAGTCCCATCAGTGGTGCTGCCTGGCTAAGGCAGGCTAGTCCCTACCTGTCCCGGCATCACACTGTGCCCCAGAGTCGGTCAGCAGCAGGTCTGACTCGTAGGCGGGGGGGACACGGGGCTCTGCGCACTGCCCCCACCCTGAGAACCAGCTCCACACTCCCATTGGCCCAGAACCAGCCAATGGGAGATGGGGGGGGGTCGGTGCCTGCGGGCGAGAGCCGCGAGGAGCTGCTTGCGTGCCTCTGCCTAGGAGCCAGACCTGCTGCTCCAAACTTCCGGGGCAGAGCACGGTCCACAGTGCCAGGACAGTCAAGAAGTCTGTTTTCAAGTGGCTAAAGCAGAATGGAGCACCATTCAAATTTGGCCCATCCTAGGTGTGTACATGGAAGACGGTTTAGAAAGGAGGAGTGTACTCTGGGGGCATGCTGGACTTCCAAAAAATGTAATAGATGATGTGTTTATCACTTAATGGATCTACCAACCATGTACAAAAAATACTAAGTTAGCTAACATAGGTGCCTGAGTATCAGCCAAATTGAGACAAAGTAATCAAATTGCACACTATTGCACAATATTGGTTGGTTTTTATCACATTTCATTCAAGTCAGGTTTTCCAATTTTTTTATATTAAGCTCATATACGATAATATAATTTATATAGGCCCAAGTCCAGCAAAAAACTTAAACACGTGCTTAAATGTAAACTTTTTTCCCCAATGATATCAATGAGAGTACCGGTACTTATATGCTCAAAGTTAAGCACACGCTTGAGTGTTTGCTGAATTTGGACTCTTCTGAGCACCCCAATCAGATCAAAATAAAATTATAAACTTGTCACATAGGTTTCCTTCCACTGTGATTTAAGCTAGGTTTCGTAGGACTTTATGTAAGCCTTGTTACCAGAAAACATTAGCTTCAGTGAAAGAATATTTAGTGAAGATTATTCCTTACATAAAAATTCTGGACAAACCCTGCAGATTTTACTCAGACAACTTTTCAGGGGGAGTAGGGCTGAGATAAGGACTGTAGGATTTTTGGAAAGCCGATTTCCTCCCTCTTTGAGCACTTACTATGTCACTGGCAGGGGATGAGACACCCTTATCTCTTCAAGCTGTCCTGGTGATCTGACTGGCCTATTAGAGTCAATAGAAGATCTTTTAGAACAAATTGATAAAGAGAAGTGTCACCAGGACCAGATGGTATTCACTTAAGAATTCTGAAAGAAGTAAAATATGAAATTGCAGAATGCCTAACTGTAGTATGTAACCTATTGTTGAAACATGTTTAGAGGCAGTGTCATCACTGTTTTCTAGCAGACCATGCATTATTTTTAGGAACGGTTGAGGACTTCCTCGTCTTTCAAGTTATGCAAAAAGTCTTTGTGAATATGGTAATGTCAACCATTGTTACGGCCAAGTTTGGGTTATTAAACAAGTGATTCAGAATTATACCTGTCTACAACTCTAAGAAAGATGGCATTGGAGCAGATGGACAGCTTTATATGTTACAACAGCATTATACATAGCCAGCTGTATCAAATAAATGCAAGGTTTTTTATATCATGCTTTTGTCTTCCATCTGTTTGGTCTTATGCATGTAACTTAAAAATGTGCAATATCAAGCACGTTTATTTATGTCTGTCAGTTGTGTCCACTTTTAATAAAAGTATGGTTTAATCAGAAAATTTTCACAGCTGGAGATTCCTCATAGCACAGTACTCTTGTTTCAACAAATCTGTGATTTGGGTCTACCGCCATTTGCAAGATTAGGCCTTGATTTTATTATACAGTCTTCTCAGCTTTCTATAATAAAAGTAATAATGGACCATTTCCTGTGAAGTGCTGAGTGCTTATTTTAAACTGTCATGAACTCTAATTAGTCAATGGGAGTTGAAGTTATTTAACCCCTTGTTTGGGTGACTTCAACTTCCATTGACCTTAGATAAATAACATCAAATTGGGTGCTCCTTGTCATCTGACAATACAGACACAGAAACCAAATCCTTATTTTCTGTGTTTCGGTATTGTTGCTGAGTAAAAGTATGAAGTCCAAAGCTTTAGCCCTCAGTGGCCCATAACAAGTGTTAAAGGAGGTGTTATGGTAGCTCCATCTAGGTTGTATTTCCCTAGTTACTGTCCCACACTAAAGTATCAATAGAAGAGGTTTTAGAACAAATTGATAAGCAGTAGTGTCACCAGGAACTACTCACTGTAGTGCATAACCTATTGCTGAAACAAACCTCTGTACCAGATAACTGGAAGGTAGCTAGTGTAACACCAATTTTACAAATCAGCCACAGAGTTGATTGCAAGCTGGTGAGCCTAACGTAGGTACCAGGCAAATGAGTTGAAACTTTACTAAAGAACAGAATTATCAGACATGTAGATGAACACAATATGTACAGTTTTTGTAAAGGGTAATCATGCCTCACCAATCTATTAGAAATCTTTATTGGAGTCAACAAGCATGTGGACAATGGTGATCCAGTGGACATAGTGTACCTGGTCTTTCAGAAAGCCTTTGACAAGCTCCCACACCAAAGCCTCTGAAGCAAAGTAAGTAGTCTTGGGATAAGAGGGAAGGTCATCTCATGGATCAGTAACTGGTTAATAGATAGGAAACAAAGGATAGGGATATTCCCTATGCAACTTGTATTTGCACTTGTTTTGAATAAAGCTCTACAATTGGACTAAAAACAACAAATTATTCCATATGAATTTTACTTACTCAAACATACTCTGTGAAACTCCTTTGCCAGGCAATGCTTTAGTCCAGCTCACAGACATTAAAAATATATGTGTGTATTCCAAAATGGGATGGTCTTGTCCTTCAAATCACTGCATCAGCCTGAAACCGTTTTTAGAACTTATTTCTGATGTTTGTTCCTAAAAATCATTGAGGCTATATGACATGTTAACTCTGAGCTGTAAATGTTTTTGTATTTACGGCAAACCAAAGTATATTGACAATTGACTATCAGGGATTCAGACCACTCTAAACAGAGTAAGAAAAGTTGGTGGTGTTAAGATTCCATAATAATTCAACTTTGTTATTGAACAAAAAGAAGTGCCTGCATGAGGTTTAAAAACTCCAATAAAAATAAAAAATAACAGCAGCAAAATCTAGCCAATACCACTGGAGGAACCTACCTACTAAAGCTCATTATTGACAAGACATGGACATTTCTGAAATACCATAATTAGAACCTTACTATGCTAATTGAAGGGTGTTAAATGGCTTCCAGGTAATTCACATGTCTATTATTAAAAATACTCAAGCAAACCAAAACCCTTTGACTTTCTAAAGTGATTCTTAGTCTTATTAAAAAACTTTGTCCTCAATTACTGCAATATAAAAAATGAAACACTTAATTAGAAGGAAAACAAATTTCAGAATGTTAAAATTTTCTGTGAACCTAGGGTCGCTAACTGTGATTGCAAAAAAATGAACACCCTTGCCCTGCCCCTGGCCTGCCCCTTTCCTGAGGCCACACCCCCACACACTCAATCCCCCCTCTGTTGCTTGCTCTCCCCCACGCTCACTCGCTCATTTTTACCAGGCTGAGAAAGGGGGTTGCGGTGCAGGAGGGGTGAGGCCTCCAGCTGGGGGTGTGGACTCTTGGGTGGAGCTGGGGATGAGGGGTTCAGAGTGAAAGAGGGGTTGTGGGCTCTGGGAGGGAGTTTGGGTGCAGGAGGGGCTCAGGGATGGGGCAGAGGGTTGGGCTGTGAGAGGGGCTGAGGGTGTGGGCTCTAGACAGCACTTACCTCAGGCAGCTCCTGAAAAACAGATGGCATGTCCCTGTGGCCCCTAGGTGCAGAAGCACCCAGGGAGGCTCTGTGTGCTGCCCTTGCCCACAGGTGCCACCGCCACAGCTCTCATTGGCCACAGTTCCTGGCCAATGGGAGCTGCAGAGCTGGTGTTTGGGGTGGAGTCCAGAAGGTGGAGCCTCCTTGGCTGCCCCTATGCGTAAGGGCCTCAGGAACATGCTGGCTGCTTCCAGGACCTGTACAGAGCCAGGACAGGCAAGACAGCATGTCTTTGTCCTGCTGCAATGCCGACTGAACTTTTAAATGGCCCGGTCAGCATTGCTGACCGAGCCGCCAGGGTCCCTTTTCCGACTGGGTGTTCTGGCCAAAAACTAGACACCTGGCAACCCTATGTTAAACAGATGTTCTAAATTTTGACTATCTGTAATAGAAAGCCCTGTGACACTCTGATTGTCAGTACTCTGGGTGCTTTCTAACCCAGTGTAAGCATTGGAATGGCTAGTGGGAAGCGTACCAGCCTAACAAACTGCAAAAAAACGTGCTTCAGGCAGACAATAATTCCAAGAGGTCCATGGAGGAGTACAGCAGTTATCTTTCTTTGTAGAACATGCAGCATGCATTCTCCTCCGATTCCAGCCAACTCTGATGGGTGAGTGGTAAGAGGCATAATGGGAAGCATGACCATGCTTACTCCCAATTGCCCATGATTTAAAATTGAAGTTGCAAGTTTTCTGCAACTCTCTGGATGAAGCCCAAAATGTAGTGCATATGTACATAAATACTGCAATAATATTACCATATTCAGTGCACAAATCCTGTCCCCACTCCACTTTCACAGCTGGAAATGGAAGGCCCAAGAAGTAGTGGAACTGGTGTGGCTTGAGTGTGCAGATAGGCTTTCCAAATATTACGTACACAGGATTAGAACATACCCAGAGTTTTTCATAAAAAAAACTGGAGAGCTTCTGTGGTGAACTGCTGCACACAGTGGTGCAGCATTCCCAACCCCCTGCCTCCAGGACACATCTCTAAATTTCCACACTCACAACACTGTCCCTTATGAGGGAGTGTCTCCAAATCACAATCTTTCATAAACATCTCTCTACATTTCTGTCTCAAATTAAAATTATATATACCTATATAAGAGTTAAAGAGTTAACAGCGAATGGTCAAATAATGCATACATTAAATTCTCAACTCATCTTGAACATTTCCATAAACCAATGTGTCAACTACCTAGAGAGAAGAGGTTACCAGCACATCACTCTCCGGGGAGTCTTTAGCACTCACTTACCTCAAATATTCCTTCTCCAGACAGGTTAGCAAGTCTCTATGAGTCTTTCAGGATGTTTAATCTACCACTCTGATATTCTCAGTATCAGCCTTTCATTGGGGTCTGAGTTGTTCTCTTCTTGACAGTTTATCCTTTGTGCATTGATGATGAAAGATCAGTCAGATGGGAAATGCAAGAGTCCCCCTCAGCTATCAGTGTATTGAAACTTTCTGGGATTACTTGTAGATCCCTTTGATTACATCAAAACGTGTCCCCCTGGTCTGTCTGGACTACATAAGACCTTGGATGCAGCTGTTCATTAGTGGTACCTCTCTGGCCCCAAGTATTAGAGGTGATATTCCTCAGGCATGCTCTATAACCAGGGTTAAGAGGGGGAAATCACAGGCCTTTTTGTCAGAACAATATTTCTGCTTCCACTTCTGATTTTCTTTCATCTTCTGTATGGTTTCAGTGTTATGAGATTTCAGCAAGTTGTCAATTGGTAAATTAGATCCAATTCTTCTTCCCATTAACAGCTGAACTGGAGAAAAGCCATTCTCCAGAATGGTACTTTGGTAAAAACACTAACGCTCCCCCACTGTCAAGAGTCTTTCATATTGTTCTATCCACAAAGACCTTTCCACAATTCCATTTGAAGGGGGGTAGTTTGGATTTGATTTTTGTGATGAAAATCTCAATCTATGAGAAATTGCCTAAAATCTGCACTAGAAAACTGCGGCCCATTATTGCTAAAGACTTCATCTGGAATTCCATATCTGGAGAAGATTCCCTTCATGCTGGGTATCACTGACTTACTATTAGTACTGTGCAGTGTGAAAATTTCTGAATACAAAGAATAATAAACTGACTATTAAATAATCCTTTGATTACCAGGTAAATAAGTCAGTGCCGATCTTCTCATAAGGACTTTGTGGAACTAGAGGAGGTCTCAGTGGCTCTGCTTGTTGGCATGGCTTGTATTTCAAGCATGAAAAGCAGTTTCCTACTGCATGAGTGATGTCGTGATTGATCTGTGGCCAATACAGCACCTCTTGTGCTTGTTGTTTGCACGTCTCAATTCCTAAATGATCCTCGTGGGTCTTCTGTAGCAGTTTCAGCAGCCTTTTGCAAAATGATTGTTTTCCCCATATTTATGACAGAGTTTCCCAAAGGCAACACACTGTTTGGGGCCATGCTGGGATCCACAGCTTCCAGAGGACTGTCTATACCAGGGGTCGGCAACGTTCGGCACGCGGCTCGCCAGGGTGCTTACCCAAGCGAGCCGCGTGCCGAATGTTGCCAACCCCTGGTCTATACCCAGTCTTCCCCCAGCAGTGGTTTTCATAGTGAGTGGTTCCACTCATTGATTTGACTTATTCTTGCTATATTCTTTTGTACTTAGTACATGGATAACCCCTTATGGTGAATTCAACTCTTTGGATTGTTCTTTCAGTTTCTGCTGCCCTGTGTATTTGGAAAGCTTTTTCTAAAGTTAAGTCTCCTTCATGGAGAAGTCTCTTAACACATTGTCTTTTATGCCACAAATGATTCTATCTCTGACCAGAAACTGTCAGCTCAAAGACACAGGTTTCATTGTGTTTCTTTAATTCTGTGACATATGGCTCTATGGTGTCAATTTTTTGCATGAATGTAAAAAAAATGTGCATCTCTCAAAGGTTTCATTCCTCTCTGGCATGTAGTATTCCTCAATGTAGTCAGTATTTTACTTATCTTCGTGCTTTCACCTTCTTCAAACTTAAACTTGTTATATATATGCTTCTTCCCGAACAACATCCAAAGAGATATGATTTCACATTATTTTTCTCCTCTGCCCCTGTGGCAACCAAGTACAATTCAAATCTGTCGAAATTTTTCTCCAGTTCTCTGCAACATTGCCCGATAATTGCAGACTCAAAGGAGGTTGTAACATCCATTTTTGGCTCTCTCCCCCTGCCCCTTCTTATGCTACTAGTGTGCTCGCCAAATACATGCAAATGCCATGGTGCCTCTGTGACTGATGCCCTACATGCTTCTCTCCTGCCTCCCTTTGTCTCTGCTTTCAGTTGCAAATACAAGAGTTAACTTCAAAATGACTGCAGTTTCCTTCTCATTCACCACTTCTGATACCATATAATGATCTTGGGGTTCATTAAATAACAAAGCAGTGAATGAGAAAGGAATAAAAAACTTTAATAAAACAAACTGAAAAGCTACTGTAGTAAATTGCTGCACAGCCATGCGGTGTTTCCAACCCCTGCCTCCAGGGCACATCTCCAAATTCCAATACTCACTGTCCCTTTGAGGAAACATCTCCAAATTGCAATCTTTCATAAACATCGCTACAAATGATGCTAATATTAGTATTATTTGTATTCTAATAGTGCCTAGAGTCCCCACTTGGGCTCTTGCCCCAAAGAACTTACAGTCTTAATATAAGATAGACAACTATTGATGCATAAAAATAGGTAGGGAAAGCACAATATAACAGTGAGATGATCCTAAGCAGAGCTCACAACACATCAGTTGTCTAGCCATTGTCAAGTGTTTTGTAGGTATCATGGCAAGGAAAATTTAAGAATTGCATTGCATAAAAGTGGGATGAGACATTTTGGAGTTCACCCAGGCCAGTAAGTGGCTCAATCACTGCCTGCCTTGTAACCCTGAGTGTCTTGTGGCTGTGCAACTTAGGTCCAGAGCTCTGACCCTGTTAGGTAAAAAGCAAGTCCTTACTCACCTCTCCAGCACCCGAGTTTGTGCGGAGTTGGTATGGGCTTACAATCTGTCAGAGACCAGACACCAATTCATTGATCAACGGGCTCACACTATCCTTAGCTTAAAAGGCTTCAGAGTAATGTGGCAAATTTATTAGGGGTGAGCATCAATATTTATACACAGAAGTAAACAAAGTGATTAACAGATCATAATGGTCATGCATAATCAATCAAGATTCTACAGGATAAAACAGGTTAAAATGTAGATTCAAAAAGACAAAAGGGGAGATGGCTACTTAAGGGGAGGGGGGTGTCATGAGTAGTTCGCAGGTCAGAGCTTTGATTAAAAGTTCAGACAGAGACATCAAGTCTGGGTTAAGTTTAAGCTCATCAAAAGTTCAGACTCAACATTCCTCCATTTGTAGCTTTGGGATAACTATTTACCAGAAGCTACACCCCATTTTAAGGAGCCAAGGGCCGCTTGGCAATTTCAGCCTGGGCCAACTCGAAGAGAGTAAGGCCCTTGGCTGAAGTAGGAAAAGAATAAACTGACCCACATGAGTCTATGAGGGAGGGGACACACTGAATACAGCAACACAGTATTATAAGGATTACTATGGCCCCAACAATACCCACCAAGAGTTTTTTTTAACCCACCCAAATCCAGGCAGCCAATTTTATAAGGCTCTCCACCAATCATAAGGTGGCTGGCCAGAGGAGTAGTTCTTAACCATTTCCCTTAGATGTTTGGTACGTTGAAAAGTGTCAGAGTGGGTGTCATTTACAAAAACACAGCATTTTTTATTTATGAGGGCGCAAGTTCCTTTCTGGGCTGCTAATATTATGTCTAAAGCCATTTGGTTTTGCAAAGCTAACTGGCGCAGCTGGAACATTTTCCCGGCCTGATTCTTAAATAGGGTCGCAGTTTCATTGATTAAAGATTCTAGTAGTCCCTGTAGACGGATGACACCACCCCTCAAGCTAATGAGACCAACCCACCGCTGCCACGACAAACCATCACGGATATTAATATCTCTGAAGGTTTCACGGATGTTACGAACGTGGGGAAAATGAGGGGGAGTGAGGGAGATGCGAGAAGGTGGTGTTAGCCACGCTAAATAACATGACCCTGCCCAATCAGGGGAGAGAAAGTAATAAGCTTTGGGCCCGCACACCCAGTATGTTCCATACAATGCGTTTTGGGTATTCCATTTCTCAAAGTAGGAGGTAACCCACCACCCGTTGGACCACTGTTTCCCTGGTAACGCAGAGGGGTCGTTGTGCGAACTGCAGAGGCACAATTTGGTAGTGGTGTTTTCAAAGGGCAGTGTAGTACTGCTTGAGCAGTTGTAGAAGGCAATCGTATATCCCTTAGCAATTAGTTGGACACCCTCGTGATCTGAGCAGGGCTTTTTAAAAGCTGACTCTGAAGGCTTGCCCACCCATGAAAAAGTTGGATCGGGGTGAGGGGTCCACATATGGGATAAGTGGGATGCGCAAGGCTTGAAGCCAAGATTTTTACTAAAGGCGGTGCCATTAAAATACATGTTGCATTTACTTGTTCCCACAAAAGTTGACCCCTTTTCTTTAACAAAACACAGTGATCCTGTCTGATTGGTTACCCTGAGAGATCTGTTAATTGGCACTCCTGTTTTGTCCCATGTAAGATTGTGTTGGACTGGATCTTTTACTCTAGCCGGTGGCATCCAAGTCATATTAGCAGTGGTCAGGGGAATGGGTGTGAAGGGGAGTCCCTGTTCTGCATTTACTGGAAATTGAGTACATACCCAGCAATTACTTCTATTTCCTAAAATACGAGTTTTAACCTCGTGGGAATAACTAATAAAAGCATTATCTTCATAAGCAGAAAATAAACTAAAAAGGCATAATAAAAAACACAGTTGTCAGAATAAAAGGTCCTTTCATTTTTTCCGAGTCAATTTAAGTCTGATGTCTGAAAGAGGTAAGCTGGTCCACTGGTCAGAGGCAGTGTCCTCAGTGGTGGCAAGAGCTGCTGGTCCGTCACTGTGGTCCACTACGGCTGGCTTGACGTGGGAGTGGTGGATCCAGGATTTGCGTCCTTCCAGGAACACTGCAGTCTGGGTTGTTAAAAGAACCTGGTGGGGTCCAGTAAACCTCGGCTGGAGGGTGTCGCCACGAACGAACTTTTTAGCCCAGACGAAGTCCCCTGGTTGGAACGGGTGGATGTGTTCTTCCAGCGGCACGGTCTGGGAAAACTGCGAGGCTTTTTAAAGGGTACGGAGGCGAGCCTGTAGGGAGAGAAACTGGCACGCGGTCATATGATCCCCTCCCAATAGTGAAACATCAGCACGTGGTAGCGCCCCGCCTTTGAAAGGGGGGTGTTCATAGAGCAGTTCAAAGGGGGATAATTCCAATACATGGGTTGGGCGAGTACGAAGGTGAAACAGGACCAAGGGAAGTACCTGAGGCCACTTTAACCCTGTTTCCTGACAGTATTTAGCCAATGTAAACTTAAGCTTTCTATTTATACGCTTAACTTTCCCGCTAGACTGGGGGTGGTAGGGTGTATGAAAGGAGTGTGAAATGCCCAGTTCTTGTTCTAAACGGCCAAGGACATGACCAGTAAAGTGAGGTCCGCGATCTGAGTCAAGCACGAGAGGGATGCCAAAACGGGGTACAATGTTTCTAAGGAGAATCTTCGCCACTGTGGCAGCAGTACAATTAGCAGTAGGAAAAGCTTCGACCCAGGAAGTCAGAGGGCAAACCAAAACAAGGAGGTACTTTTTTTCAAAAGCCTTTGGCATATTTGCAAAGTTAATTTGAAGATGTTGAAATGGAGCAGCAGGCGGAGGTCTTTTACCCTTAATTTTGTTAAGAGGCGGAGCAGGTCCATTACGCTGACATGTGCTGCATGCTTTCACTATTGACAGGCAGTAGGGTTGAATGCCTGGAGCATACCAAAAGCGAGCGATGGTGTCCACAAGGGTGTGCGTGCCGTAGTGACCCCCCTTATCATGGTGCCAGCGAACTGCCACGGGGTATGTGGAGCGAGGGAGGCAGGCTCGGCCATCCGGCATAAGCCAGGTCCCTTTGACCAGAGTGGCTCCGAGGCTCTTCCACGACTGTAGTTCAGCAGCGGGTACTGGTACGGGGTGCGGTGGAGTAAAGGAGGAGGCTGCAATAGCCAACGTGGGCATGGCTAAGGGTAAGACGGCAGCCGTCTTGGCGGAGGCGTCAGCCAGGGCATTTCCACGGGTGACGGGGCTATTATCTTTAGTATGGGCCTGGCAGTGAACTACAGCCAGGACCGAGGGTTTTTGGAGGGCGTCCAAAAGCTTGTGGATGAGGGGGAGGTGCTGAATGGGTTTACCGGCAGCTGTCTGGAAACCTTGAAACTTCCAGAGGTGGATGTGACAATGCACAACTTCAAAAGCATACTTGCTATTAGTAAAAATGGTAACGGTCTTACCAGCAGCCAACTGGCAAGCTCGGGCCAGGGCATAGAGTTCGGCGGCTTGGGCTCCCCAGTTGCCTGGCAGTGAGGCGGCCTCTTGAATGTCCCATTCAGAGGTGACTGCATAACCGGTGAAACGCTTGCCATCAACATAGAAGGAGCTTCCGTCCGAGAAGAGGATGCAATCAGGGTTGTCCAGTGGCACGTTAAACAGATTGTCCCTTATCTGTAAGATGCTATAAACTACTTTCACACAGTCGTGCTGATTCTGGAGGACTGGCAGGTCAGGAAGCAAGGTAGCTGGATTAAGGGGCCCACACCTTTTAAAAATTAGGTTAGTGTCTTCTAAGAGTTCGGCCTCTAGCTGTTGCTGCCGATGGGCCGAAAAGACTTGGGTTGTGCCCCTACGCAGAAGGGCTGACAAGGCATGAGAGGTCTAAACCGTGATAAAATGACCCAGGGTCAGGCTCTTTGCCTTTGTGATCAGCAGGGCAGCTGCTGCCAGAGTCCGGGTGCAGGATGGGGTTCCCTGAGCGACAGGGTCGATCTGCTGAGAGTAAAAAGCAAGCGGGAAATGGTGGGGCCCGCTCAGCTGGGTAAGGACGCCACTAGCAATTCCGCCCCTCTCGTGGACAAAAAGGTGAAAGGGTTTGCTGTAATTGGGGGGGCGGAGAGACATGGAGGAGGCCACACTGTTCTTGAGTAACTGAAAGGCTTGGATTGTGTCCGGGGACCACTGCAAAGGGTCAGGAGCAAGGTTAGCAGTGAGTCGGTGGAGCGGTTTGCTTAACTCCCCGCAGGACGGCAACCAGGGGCAACAGAAGCCAATTAATCCTAAGAAACCTCGAAGTTGTTTCTTGGTGTTTGGCAGAGGGCAGTTTTGGATAGTCTTTATGCGGACTGGGTCCATTTGTCTCCCCTCTGGGGTTAACAGGAAGCCCAGATATTGGACCTTCCGTGAGACCCACTGAATCTTGTTAGGGTCTACCTTGTGGCCTCTGGTGTGTAGGTATAATAAAAGTGCCTTACCATCGATGCGGAGGGCAGCTTCTTCGCGGTTACCTAATAGGATGTCATCTACGTATAGGACTAACGTGGATCCCTGCGGACTGGTGAAGCCTTTCAAGTCGTGGCGGAGGCATTGGCTGAAAATCGTGGGCTGTTTCTGTAGCCTTGAGGAAGTCGTTGCCAGACATAACTTTGTCCCTCCCAGGTGAAGCCAAAGAGATACTGAGAATCTGGGTGCACAGGAATGCTGAAAAAGGCTGATTTTAAGTCAATAACAGTGAACCACTCAGCATCCCAGGGGATTTGGCTGATGATAGTAGCTGGATTAGGAACTACTGCATGAAGAGGGACCACATACTGATTAACAACCCGTAGATCTTGTACAAAGCGCCAACGAATAGGGTCTCCGTCCTTTTTAGGAGGCTTTTTGACAGGCAGTATAGGGGTGTTACAGGGAGTGCGCTGAGGGCGGACTAGCTTTTGTGCAATGAATCCCTTGATAATGGGGCGGATGCCCTCCCGGGCTTTCAGCGACAGGGGGTATTGAGGGACTGATGGGGGGGCTTAAGGAGGGCTTCACTTGAATCCTTACTGGCTCTGCCGAAAGGAGCAGGCCAACATCAGTGTCAGAAATTTCCCAGAGGGTTAAAGGCAAGTCAGTGAGGTCAGGGGAGAGAGAGGGAGGGGTTTCCCAATTACCCTGAGTTGGGGCTGAATCTCCTAACACTGTCATCAATAATCCTACCCCTTCAGGAGTGCAGGTTAAAGTAGCCTCAAGCTTACAGAGTAAATCCTGGCCCATCAAAGGGATTGGACAAGCTGGGGAAAAAAGAAAACGGTGAGAAAAACATTTATCAGCATAAATAACATTTAGAAGCAAAGTGAGTCCCAGAGACTGTGGGTTGCCCTCCACCCCAGTTGCAGTTTTAACCTCAGAGGATAGCCAGGGAGAGGGGGCATGATTTAAAAGAGAGAAAGTAGCTCCAGTATCAATGAGGAAAGAGACAGGCAGTCCTTGGACTGAAAGGGTTAGACGAGGCTCTTTGCTGGGAGGGGAGAAAGTGAGGAAGGAGCCGGCTAAAGACATTAAGGGAATAAGACCATCACATTGTTTGCCTTCGCCCCCGGGGTACCGTCATTGAGGAGGCTGAGTTTGCTGCAGCTGCTGCTGTTGCCCGTAGTTGATCCAGGCCTGGGGAACGGGCTGAGTTGGTGGTGCAGGGGTGTATTCGTTCCTGGTGTAAGTATCTGCGGATGCGACCGGACCCTCTGGGAGTCCCCAGGGGCATTCACGTTTAAAGTGACCGGGCTGTCCGCACTGAAAACAATTTCCTGGTGGCTGGGGTTGCCAGGACCCTCTTCCCCGAGCACCCTGAAATCCCCTGCCACGGCCACGGCCTCTGCCTTGAACACCGCCGCGAAAAGCTAAAGCCATTAACTTATATTCTTCCTTTTTCTCTCTCTTTTTACTACTTTCCCTTTCTTTCTCCCATGCAAAATCAGCTACGTCCAACACTGAAGTGACTGACTCACCTCCCCAACCAGGGTGAAACTTTAAGAAATAATCCCTTACAGGGGGCACTGACTGATTCACAAAAAACGAAATAAGCCTATATATTTTACAATATTAGCATGTTGTCCACAAAAGGTTGGTCGTGCACCTGTAAAGGCATTTCTCTACTTACACCTTTATCACTCACAAAAGGTTTGGCAGAGGCAGCCTCTGGGCTATCCTCAGGGGAGGGGTATGCAACCTGCTGCATCTGCTTGATCTTTTGCCTAGTAATTACTCCTCCCGAGGTGTGCCCTTCCATTTCCCCCTTATCCCTCTGCAGAGATTCCGATTTGGAGTCCTGCAGATTCACCTCTGCGCCCTGGAGAGAGTCCCCCTGCGGAGGAATAGGGGCAGGTGCAGTGGGGACCAACTGATGAGTCAAAACACGCCGTGGTTTACACCCTTTATTGAAATAACATCGAGGGGGTTTACTCTTGGGAGAATACCTGACTGCCATAATTTTTAAAGATTTCCACAGCTCTGCTGCTGTGTCCCAACAAAACCAGTAACATAACTGTCCCGGATGGTCTTTTTCGATCTGGCTCCTTACTCCTCTTAAGGCAGCCTGTTCGAAAGAGCCATACGAAGGCCACCTCATCTCCGGGTCGGCCAATACCGCGGTATACCCAGTCCAATTCCTTACACACAGTGTGTACAACTTCCTCCTAGATATTCCTGTCTGTACTGGGAGTTTCCCTTCGTTCCATAACTTATTTACAATCCCCAACGGACTCTCAAGAGGCATGCTAGTCCCTTGACCCATGGTGTCTGACAGGAGCCCTCCAACTGGCGTTTATCCTGCTGTCCAGTACACGACCCCTCAATATTGAATTGGCTGGGAGAAATCTCCCGTGGCGCCTGCCAATTCGTATATGAGTGGTCTGACCACTGGACAGAGGCACCGCACCAGAAGGAAATCCCGGACGAGCCCCCAAATTGTTAGGTAAAAAGCAAGTCCTTACTCACCTCTCCAGCACCCGAGTTTGTGCGGAGTTGGTATGGGCTTACAATCTGTCAGAGACCAGACACCAATTCATTGATCAACGGGCTCACACTATCCTTAGCTTAAAAGGCTTCAGAGTAATGTGGCAAATTTATTAGGGGTGAGCATCAATATTTATACACAGAAGTAAACAAAGTAATTAACAGATCATAATGGTCATGCATAATCAATCAAGATTTTACAGGATAAAACAGGTTAAAATGTAGATTCAAAAAGACAAAAGGGGAGATGGCTACTTAAGGGGAGGGGGGTGTCATAAGTAGTTCGCAGGTCAGAGCTTTGATTAAAAGTTCAGACAGAGACATCAAGTCTGGGTTAAGTTTAAGCTCATCAAAAGTTCAGACTCAACAACCCCAACAGCCTGTCAGCAGCCTACATGCATCACTGTGGCTTTGCCCAACCTGGTTACTCCTTGCAGTAAGACCATAGTACCCTTGAAGTCCCAAATTTGCTCCAAAATGATCCAGTCCCTCTCTCTGGACCCTCACAAAGAAAGTGTTAGGTTCACTGCCTTTACAGTAAAATATTCCAACTGGTTAGCTTTCTTGAAGCACACACTATACTGAACTTACACAGCACTGATGATTCGTTAATAAACTTGTTTTGCTTTCATTATAAAAGAGCATGGATTAAGTGATACCAAGTAAAATAGATAAGGTAGAGATGGTTACAAGCAAATAAGTGAATACACATTTGAATCTAGCAAGATACCATCGTGAATACAGTGTTTCTCTCACCCACACTCTCCTTTCCAGCTTTTTACGGGCTGGTCTGGCCAGGACCCATCACAGGGATCAAATCTCTTGGTTTCTTTGTCTATAGGCTAAAGATGGTATAAGATAAAGATGGAGTCTTTCTGTTCCTTATACCCTCAAAGGGATGACTGTGTCTTACAAGTCAGGAAGGCCTCCTGGAAATCCAGTTGCCTGTCTCTCTTGGGTGCCGGAACCATGTTAATTGTTTGTTTCTGGAGTTCAGGAACAGGAGAACCCCCATTTGTTTACTGCTAGTATGTAAACTGAGGTAAATCCATATGCCTTTGTCTAGAACAAGGCTAGGCTTTACCTAGGCTAGGCTGTCTTGTCTTAAACATGTTCAAGTAAAATCATACAGAGGGAATTCATAACTTCATGTAGATCATTAACACATGCATTTACAATGATATTAATAATCAGTGGGTTATTAGCTTTTATGAGATCTCACAATGCGTATTTTGCACAAATATAACTGCAGTAGTGCGTAGAGTATGAATACAGGGGTGCCCATGGTCACATATGTACCTATGGATATCATTACAGAAGACAGTCATTTCCCAGTTTTGCTTCGGGTGCATACTTTTTCTGCATCTCTATTTACATGCAGCATTTCTTTCACTGCAGTCCTCAGGAGAAAGAGTAAAAGCATATCTACAACCCTATGGACTAGAAAATAAAATTCCTTGCTTTCTGTCATTAGGTATAATGAGAAACCATGCATAATTACAAGGTCATTCTTCTACAATCGCTCTGAAGAATAAAATATGTGTACATGTGCTGCTATGAGCCTCATTAAGAGAGCAGGAGAATAATATCTATTCAAATGTCCATTATACTGTGATTGAAAAGTGTTGTGTAATATTGCAGGAGATAGAGGGCTGATGGAAAGGACACCAATATTTAAACTGAAGGGACTCAAGAACCTAATTAGACTAATTTTAAAAATAAGTCTGGGAAGAAAAAGCAATATAACAAATGAATGTTCCATGCCATTGTTCTAGACAAGTATCTCCCCCAAGGAGACTTCAAACTAAATATATGTGTTTTCATTATATCATGTTGGCACATGTTATAAAGGGGTCAATTTTAGAGTAATCACAATATTTTAAGTATGGAAAAAATGCATTACCATGTATTTTTTAAATCCTTTATAGATTCATAGATTCATAGATTCAAGGACTGGAAGGGACCTCGAGAGGTCATCGAGTCCAGTCCCCTGCCCGCATGGCAGGACCAAATACTGTCTAGACCATCCCTGATAGACATTTATCTATCTCATTATGAATATAATGAAAATATTTTTTCTATATTGCAGAGGAAAAGTGAGCTGCAAGACAGGATATGCATAGAACATTCTGTCCTGAACCAAAAAGGGAAAAGCTCAGCCTGTTTGTAGAAAGGCAAATGAGAAAGAAGGAATGCAGATGAGGGTTTCTAGGCAACACATCAGCTTTCTAGAGCTGACAGAGGAGCAAGACTTCCAACAATATAGGTTTGACAAATGAAAAAAGCCAACATCTCAGTGAAAATCTGGAAGGGGATTTAAGGGGTCAGAGAAAGAAATGTCATTCTAATACCAGTGATGCACAAGGTCACTACCAACTTAGAATTCGTAACCATAATACCAATGTTGCCAAATCATGAAATTTGGTGTTTTTCTTGAAGCCCCAGCTCCCGGAGTTGGGTTATTTTATTAGCTTTTCATTTTTAATAAAAAATTCTAACCCTTGTGTTTGTGGAAAAAAGCTTGAAAGTGTGATCCAAGTGCACTCAGAACATTCACAACCCAGAAGGCAAAGAAAAGGAATGCTCAATTTTTTAAGCTCTTGATTTGTACACTAATATCATAGTGTTTTGATGCCTGACTCATGACTTTGGAGCACCTGAGGTTGGCAATGCTGCAACTTCCTTCCAGAGAACAACCAGAGGTAACACTTGAGTCAGGCAGTCAGCCTCCTCCCAATACTTACCCAAGCTTCCTATTATCATATGCTGATAAATGTCCCCTCCCCCTCCCGTTTCCGTGTGTGTGAGATCAATCAGACTCACTGAGGTTCTGGGAAGGAAGGGGCAGGCTCATCTGCCCAAGAGCCCTTCTTCCCCCCACTCTGAAGTAGGTAGAGATCGGGCATGGAGGTGGGGCAAAAGAAGCGGAAAAGTTTCTCCACCTACAATTTTAACTGCAAATAAGGCAGTACTCTGACAAAGAACCAGCACTTATAGGAATGATGCAGTTTCCCAAAGAATGCTATATCAAGGACTTGATTCAAAAAAACTCCACTACAGTTATTGCTAGTACCAGTGATGCTCGCTTCTCTAATTCAAATAGTTTTCTTGAGACAGTTCCTATTCAGTGTGTGGAGCTCAAAGTGCAGAGTAGGCAACACTGTCTCAAAGTGACATACACAGTGAAAAGATGTGTAAAAATGAAGTGTCAGAAAAAATGCTAAAGAAAAAGGGCTACACATTACACCTAGCAATACAAGGACAAAACAAGGGGATGCGGATATTGTTGTGCAGAGAAAACATTCACACAGCCAGAAGAAAATATAGTTTCTAGAGAGCCTATGATCAGGATATATGTCTGGTTTAGGGATCCTAAAATATAACAAGATCTTGTCTATGGCCATTTCCTTCATGAGGCAATTAGAAGCAGCCTTTGTCAAAAGAGTAGCAACAAGTCTGAAGGCTTTGAAAACTGATGCAGCCTATACCTTTGCCAAAAAAAATCAGCATTTTGATATTTAAAAGTAGCTTAACTTTTAAAATGTTTATTTAAAGAAATATGTGGTACAAGGCACATTGGTACTACAAACAAAAACATATGCCACTGACAACTAATACAAAAATACACCACAGGATGCTGCAAAAATAAAAGGGAACAGAATCTGTCGTACAATTCTAAGAAGTGCAAATAAAAGTTTTAAAATTAATCCTGCCTATCATGCAAATTAATTTAGGTCCCCTGGCCATAAACAGCTCACAATGACCCTGCAGATATATGCTATTATTAAAGAAGCTAAGAGTACCTTCCTCTTTTGCACAATTACAGCTGCAAAAATAAAGTCTCCTTGAACTGTTTGATAAAGGGTCATAGAAGAGACAAGAATAATTAAAGGATGAGAAAATATGCCTTATAGTGATAGACGCAAGGAGTTCAAACTATTTAATTTAACAAAAAGTAGGGTAAGGGTGACTTGATCGCAATCTGTAAGAACCTACATGGGAACACATTTAATAATGGGCTCTTCAATCTAGCAGACAAAGGTAAAACAAGACCTAATGGTAGGAAGTTGAAGCTAGACAAATTCAGATTGGAAATAAGATGCAAAGTTTTCACAGTGAGGAAAATTAACCATTGAATTCTCCATCATTGGTAATTTTTATATCAAGATTAGATGTTTCGGCTGAAAAATATTTACCCAGCTCAACATGTAACTGACCCAGAATCAGTCCCACACCTATTGAGAAGCAGATTTCTTCAAAAACTTTGTAGAACTATCAGAAGTACCAGTTCCAGCAACATTTGTCTTCTTCCAGCATCCTAGATATATCATACTCAGACCACAAGAACATGGCTCCATATCGGAGGAGAGCAGACAAGAGAATAAATAAAACTCACAATTACAATAAAATAAATACATTTTAAATTTAAAACCAGATTTTTTATTTACAGATTGCTAGTTCCTTAATTGTAGCTGTTTTATAGTCTTAAATCACTAAAGAGGATATTTTGCACTTATTTCTTAGCTAGTAATAGAATTTCAAATTCTTAGAGTTTTTTTTCTTCTACTGAAAAATTTCAGACTTAATCTATGCCGAAAAAGAGAAATCTCGAGGCTCATCTGCATCCCTGTGTGAGAACACAAGCTGAAACACAAAATTGATAAGTAAATAGGAAAAACTGGTTGGGAAATTTGTCAGATTTTTCATGGAAAATGTAGTTTCTCCATAACCAAAACTTTCCGGAAGAAAATTTCATTTTTGCCAGATTTTCAATTTTCTGTTGACCCAAATCAAAACATTTTGGTTTGTCAAATCAAATTGAAATGTGTCAGTTGAGCACTAATCTGTGTCCACCTGAGCTTCCACAGTGCCCCATGGGAACTGTAGGTAAGACCATAAGAATGGCCATACTAGGTCAGACCAAAGGTCCACATAGCCCACTATCCTGTTTTCTGACAGTGGTCAATGCCAGGTGCTTCAAAGGGAGTGAATGGAACAGGGCAATTTATCAAGTGATCCATCCCATCATCCAGGCCCAGCTTCTAGCAATGCAAGGTTTAGGGACACCCAGCGCATAAGATCGTTTTCCTGACCATATTGGCTAATAGTTGTTGATGGACCTATTGAGTTCAGGTGCTTCATCTCCCCATTTGTTTCTATAGGCTAGGCTCGCTGATCAGGATACCTCCCTTATGATGCACCAGTTTTCCCCCTCTTGCTAAACTGCCATGGTGTGTAGTGGGAGCTATAGCCTGGTTGTGGGGATCGGATGCATATTGCAGAAGGAAAACATGGGGCACCTGAACTACAATTCCTGAGTCTCCACAGCAAATCAGGAGGACATAGATTAATGTCAAATCTAGCCAAAACAAACATTTTGAGTTAGGAATGTGTGATTGAAAACATGTCAAAGCAAAATGTTTCTACATTCCTAAAATCAAAATTTTTCAGAACTTTTCATTCTACTTAAAAATTAGATATTTCAACTTTGCATTCCAATTCAGGATGAAAACACATGTCAAAATATCAGAATTTTACATGGAACAGAGGTTTGATTTTCAACCAGCTCTAACAAGTAGTCCTTGATATATTTGCACCCAACTCCATTTACCAATATATTGAACTCCACAGGTCAAAAAAGCTGAAATGCTTTGTTCATGTTATACTCCTACATCAAGGTTTGCTATTTGAGGTAAATGGTAAGTCACTCCAGTGCTAATGGAAAGTACCAGCCCTTAATACTTTTGCCCTGGGTATATTTTTTCACTATAAGTTAGTTACCATATTGAAAGTCTGAATAACTTTTTATTGTTAAGAAATTTTGTTTTGAAGTAACAAAGGTTTTATGGCTTTTATAAAAAAGTTATGCAAATGTTTAACTTGAGTAGTACCATTGAAATCAGTGGGACTATTCAGGTTAGTAAAATTACATACCTGATTCATAGTTTGCCATACCAAGGCCTTAATTTTCAACACACTATTTTGCCTACTGGTATATCAATTTTGTAAAGTTCAAATATGGTATTCTACCAGTAGTGGCATGTAAAAACAAACAAAAAACCCACCAAACAACAAAAACAAAACCCCACTAAACATCAACCCCACTGTATTTAGAATGTAGCTCATTATCAATTTTAATCTGAAGTAGCACAAATTTACAAATTACTTTACAAAGCCTCACCCTAATTTAAATCAAAAACTTTAAGAGTCAAGTGATTTAAATCAATGATTTAAATTGTTCCACCCTGCCAGAGAGTACTCCACTTTAAATTAAAAAAAATGTGCTTTCCCAGGAGTCTTTAGTCCTTGTGCAGGCAAAACTCTCCTTGCCAGATCCTTGAATTCACTGGCTGAAGATCTGTCCCTCTGTATTAAATGGGTGTTGTGCATGCTTAAAGACTAAGGGATCAGGACAGTAATTATTTAAAATTCTGTCATGCAATGCTGTTTTCTAGTTATCAAAATGTAAGACAAATGTCTTTCTGAAAGAAATTTATTTAAATTAGAAAATGGATTAAGAGAGATGAAGATAGATAGGGAGATAATATTGCAAAATAACCCATTAGCTTGGTTGTTACTGTCTGACATGAAATAGGGCAGGTGTCTGTTTTGTCTAATGCTAATGTCCTGTGTTTAATACTACTGACTCCCATTATAGCGAACACCAAATTCTCAGGCCATTTCTACTTTTTAGTCTTGTTTCTATGGTAACTATAAGAGCTGCAGTTTGTTGAAAGGGTATTACAAACATTTTTCCTTGGGTTACTATAATCTGATACATACCACAATATAAAAGATTCAATTTGAGGAAGATTTGAGAACCTGGTTGCGTAACTAGTTATGTAAATATGCAGGTGAAAATAGGTGAACTTTTGCCCAGATTAAAAATCCTATAAGTGTCACAAAAGGAAAGCAGGGCTTCAGAATGGCCAACCTGCCATAAGGCATGTCTGAAAAAAACATTAAAGAACAGAACCTTTCAATAAAAGTGAAAGAGCAGAACTTGTTTGAATCGCTCAAGATTCTGTCATGATAGAACAGGTAAATAAATTCTGAAGGATGAAGAAAGGCTATTTTATTAAAGTAGATTGATTACATTGGTAGAGTTTACATCAGAAGTGTATCAACTTCACTTTTAGGTTTCATGCATAATCTGACAAAGTTCTTCTTCAAAAGCATTTATTTCATCTTATTTTATTATACCACTATAGAATCACATGTTCTTAGACTGAGCATACGTGATGGTTGAAAGGTGTCTCAAGTTGACATTCAGCATAATAAAAATCTAGTGTAACTGATTGTAACTAAACTACTGTGCAGTAGCATTGATTTAAGTGATTTCTCTCTACATGGATAATAGAACAGCAATTCACCTTCTCCTTGATAAAGTATCAGGATCCAAGAATACTAGGACCATAAAAAGTAGTAACTGATACTGTATTTGAGAAATATGTGATTGTGTAATTAACAACCACTGTAATTCATATGAACTATAGGAAGAGTTAAGGTAGAACTTCTAGTCTTACTACTGAAATTTTCTGAACTAATATTTATTTTAACATTGCAGTAAAGTATCCTCTTGTATATAATAAGTAACATTCACTTTATATATGCTTTACATTTTCAGCCCTAAACAATGGGTCTAAGTGACTTTGGATTTGCTTTAATGGCTGAAAATATATTGCCAACAATGGAAGGTAAACAACTTCGTTGAAAATTATTTAAGAGTAGGAAACATGGTAATATGTTAGCATGCAAACATTGTTTCCACCCACATGTGTGTCATCTTGGTCTGACATATGTTCTACCAAAAAGGCAGAAATCTTGTATACAACCCTATTTTTCTTAAAAAACAACAAAGATAATCTGACCACAGCATTTAATGTAAAGAATCCGTGTTCCTTTCACCTGGCAGCAAATAGAAACCAGTTGAATCTCAAAGAAACCTCAAAATGCTGTTTAAGAGACTTGTATCACAGCCCAAGTCTACCCCATATGTTGTACATCATGCTATTTATTAAGAGGCATTGTTGAGCTGACTGCGTTACAATATTCTATATTTTCATGGCAACAGATGCCTCTGAACAATGATAGTTTCTGGTATAATTCTACAAGCAAATTTTTCTCTATAAAAGTCTATTAGTTAACTTAGTAAATGCAGAGTTAAAACAAAGGCTCAATAAGATATTAAAATAGAACACAAGAGAATGACTCAACCAATAATATTTTGATCTGTATTTTGAACATCCTAAATTTAGGAATGTTTGGATCTGAGCTGTTGGGTTTGCCTTTTATGAAGAAGGATCTTTGGCAGTGAAGCAAAAAGAAAAAACTGTACTTAAAGCTGGGCAAGTAATGGCTTTTTTCAATTTGCTGGCAATTCTGAAAAATTAAAATTAAAATAATTGTTTCAGGTCAAATGAAATGTTTCATTTCTATTTTGATCATTTAAATATTTTTGATTTAAAATAAAATTCAAATTTCAAAGTGAAACTTAAGTCTTTTCAAATCAAAACATTGCAACATTTTATCTTGAAAATATCTAACAAAGCATTTCAATTTTGTTTTTTTCTTCCCTACCAAAATAATTTGGTGAAATTGACACAAATGCATTTAATGTTTCAGTGTCACCAAATATCAGTTTTTCAAAGAAAAAAGGTTTCGGTCAAAAAATGTTCTTAGCTCTACCCATAGAGTCCTCCAGAAAAGACCATCTCCCCTGCCAACGATCTTTCTTTCCAGTCCTTTTGGAGTTGGAAAGAGGGAGCCGCTGCATATCTCTTTCCTTGAAAAACACTGCCACCACATCAAACAAAGCAGACATTTTCTGGGAGAGACCTCTCAGCTCTTCCTGCTCCCTGCCAATCTCCTGCAATTGTGAGCGCCTTGACTATCCCATCCCTTCCCTGCAGGTCTTGCCAGAAACTGAATGATAGTTTCAGTTGTGTCAGTAATAGGGGCAAGAGGGAGCTCAATCCCAATTTGAACCTCAGCAGTCTGGAATATCTTCACAAACTCCCAAATGCCCTTACAAGACCATCTCCTCTCCCTTAGCAGTCATATTCCTGTCCCACAGACACTCTTCAAGAAAACCTTGGAAAAGGGTCATGCCCCCTGGAAGCTTTTCTAATAGCCTTAAAAGGGGTGGTGAATACCCTATGGTTACAAAGACTGTGTTCTGGAGTTGAATTTGAATGTCAACACCCTCAAAGTTTTGTCAGAACTGACACAGCACCTAAGCAAATTTTTGCTGAATGAAGACATACTTCTATATTAAAATGCCAATTCTAAATGACTCAACTTCAAATTTTAAAGACTATTATTTTATGAAGACTTTATGCCAATCAACCTAAATTGTGCAGGATGCCACACATTGGTATCCACAGGAAGATTTCCATTAAAAAAAGCGGGGAAATGTAAGTTGGGAGCTTTTCCTGCCCCTTCGCCTTCTCAAACAAGCCCAGAGAGTCTGTTCCATATGATCTCCACAATAATATCCAAAAGCACATTGTGCACCCAAGGAAGGATTCCACAATAATGATCCTGAACCTAAACTCCCTAACTCAGCAGTAGTTCTTTGTGACAGGGTTGGGGGGACCCCATCCAGTGTGGGGCAAGTGCACCCCATCTCCCTTAGGGTGTACGTTGTACGTCACCTCCATCTATGTCTCCATAGCCAGAGTCAATATACTCGCCTCTGTTACCAGGGCAATGAGGTCAAATGGCCAAAATCAATGCATTAGCCCCACTTAATGGGGCAGTATGGCCCAATAGTCAGATTCAGTAGATTCCCCCCCTCTTGGCAGGGCAGTAAGGCCTAGTGGTCAGGGTCAATGGATTTACCCCAGTTCACTGGGCTGCAAGGTCTGGGGACCAAAGTCAATAGGTTCACCCCCATGCACAGGGCAGTAGGGCCCAGTGGCCAAGTAGCCTCAGTCAGGAAAGGGGGCCACACCACCACACCAAGAAAGGGGGTCCCAGGCCCTCCCTCTCCACCAGGCCCCAGCCCAGGTAGTAGCAGCAGCACATGTCACTGAGTCAGCAGGAAGGGTCCAACCAAAACACACTGACTCGATATTCCAGTTCACTAACCAGGCCACTATCTGTTTCCCCTGGGCTGCTTCCTACCATGTTTCTCACTGCTGCAGTCTGGGCATCTTAGCTGTCTCTCCATTCCCCTAGCACCTCTGTGGCTAGCCTGGCATCTTCCTGGGTTGCAGTGTCTCCAGCTCCCACAGCCTCTTGCTTCAACTGATCCTTGGTTGGAGCCAGCAGCATGTATCCTTCCTCTTCAGCAGCCAGCCCCAACTGAGCTGAACTACTCCCTTTTATATTGGTGCATTTGGAGCATGCCCAGTAGAATTGAGGGGACATGGCTTCCTCAGCCCACAATGTAGGGTTAACCCTTCCCAGTCCAGTGTGGGACGAGTGTGCCCCATCACCCTCCTATATTGGCAAACATTTTCTGCACGGCATGGGGAGTGGCTGAGCCTTATCCTACTGCTTATCTTACTGCTGACCAGAATAGGGGCATATGCTGCTTAAACACTATTAATTGATGTGTGTGACAATTCTGAAAACTTTCACTTATTAGGTCAGAATTCTGGCCAGTTTGTAGAATAAGATACTGTGCTATCTTTGCATAATTTCCAGTGACTACAATGTGAATGTATAATGAAAATATTTTCATTTAATAACAACTCAATTTAAATTAGTTTTTCCCTTTAAAAACAGTTAGAAAATGAGTTAACCTAATTAGAATAAGAAATTCAAATTAGCAAGAGAAATAAATACAGAATGTGCCATCTGAAAATGAAATAACACTAAGGAAAAAATGACTAGTACACAAAGAAATGATGGGGAACACTTTAAAATAATGATCATAGTTAATTAATGCTGAATGCGACTGCTTCAGAAATACTTTTGGCATTCACAATAGTACCAAATGTGTTCATCATTCCTTTTTGGAAGCTAACGTTAAACCTGTGAATTAGCACCATTATGTATAGTATGATGTAGCTCTTTTCCTCATTCATATCTATTTTGTCATTCATAACCTCAATCCTGAAATGTTGAACTCAGGGAGAATGAGGAAAACTAGATTAGCGATGAGCATTTGCATATAAACCCTGTGGCCTTAATCTTGCCAGATTGCAAAATACAGTCTCAGCAGTCATTGTTCAGAGGTGCCGGCATTAAAATATAGAACTCTGTATTCCAGTCAGTTCCACTGATGCCTCAGTTCATGTTGTACAATATATTGGGTAGACTTGTGCTCTTAGACACCCTTGTGAGGTTCTGTACATCTATTTCCCATGTGTGTTATAAACCGTGGCCTTTAATGTTTTCAATCCCACTTGTAGCTGTGCTCGGGCTCCTACTTGGACTTCCGCCTTTGAACCACACCCTGACATTACAATGTGTATATTCAGCTAGCTACCAAGGTCATTGCCAGACAAAGATAAAAGAGGTCTACTTTTTGCAAGAGGTTTTAACCCCAGATGCCCGGGTAAAATATCTACTTGAATATTAATATACTGCTTACCTAAATTCCCATTTTGAATAGAACTGCCTATCAGTCCCAAAATGGTCATCTAGTACTACTGTATTCAGTGAAACAACTTCTATCATTTCTCTCACCAGAGATAGTTGCATTTCAGCAATGGGTGAAGTACCCTAGATCAAGAGTAAAATTTTCAAAAGTGACTATGTGACTTGGGAGCCTAAGTCTCATTTAAAGTCAATCAGCCTTAAGGCACCCAAGTAGTGCTGGGCAGGAAATAGTTTTCTTGTCCTGCAAAACTTTGAGATTTCAAAATTTTTCCTATTCCACATTAGGATGACACTGAGCCCTTTTGAAAAAAAAAAAAAAAAAAAAAAGAAAGGCACACTGCAGAATAGCTAATAGCCCAGGGGTTAGGGTGGGTTTCACTCACTGTCTATTGTTGCAGCTGTTCCACTGTGAATAAATAATTAAACATTCCCTAGAACACAGAGAGATTGACTATATACCCTAGTGGTTAAAGCACTCACCTGGGAAAATGGAGATCCAGATTTAAGTCCCTGCTCCAATTAATATTTCACCATTTCAATGTAAGATATCATGTTCTGTATATCCATAAACCATGTGGGGGTAATAGTCTGCCCACAGTCACTCACCGATGGCATACTAAATGGTTAAAGCCATGTAAGTTTGAACAAAAACATAATACTCTATTAATATATATATGGCTTTTAAAGTGTGTTTTCCTTTAAAAATTTACATGAACCTATGAAGAGAGAATAATTAGACACAAAGGTGAAATCTCCAAAGGGAACAAAAATGGATACATTGTTATTGTTGTAAGCTTAACAGTATGCTTTGCTTTCCCCGACAAACTGACTTTCCAGTGAAACAGCTCAGTCTCCAAATGTAAACATAAAATATTGGCAGCTTTCAGACTAGCTTTTTCATGCTGAGCCTAGTGGGCAAATGGCAGGGAATTTGTAAGCTTCTTCCAAGCAAGCCTTAGAGGGACAACTTAGAGTTTGAATCTCTGTCAAACAGCTTGCTGCAGCTCTGGAGTTTTTCCCCCTTATATCTATTGTGCTTTCTTCTGCATGTTCTTTTTAGTAAACAAGTAAAGACTATCAGCAAAGTGACTGGGATAATTAGATTTAATTTGGATATAATTTATCACTCAGGACTGATATTCAAACATAGAATAGGAACACAGAGATGAGTTCTCCCTTATCCTTGTCTCCCTCTTCTGATCATCATCATCTGTTTTAGGCAGAAAGTGACAACACAGCTCCATAGCTTTGGGGAAAAGGAAAGAGTTTTTTCCCCCCTGTCATTACTGCACATTTATTTGCCTTTCTAGGGGGGATTACAATGACCTCTTCAATGTTGCCATCATATCAGCTGCTGTTAAACAGTTGGCTTCTGAACAGGAACCAGCAAAATTGATGGTTTGGTGGCAAATTATGCACTTATCTTTCATAACTGAAAACCTGAGTTCAGATCTGAGTTTTCTGCTTAGGTCTCCCATCCAAGCCCAAACTACTTTGGAGGGGGAATCATAGTTCAAGGTGGTTTGACTGCCAGCCACACTCCTACCTGAAAATATGTGGTTATCACAGAACATGGGAATACTTTCTACTATTCACCCCTTAACTCATATGAAATACATGATATATTCTTAGTGTTGGATCTTTAGATTAACAACATTCACTGACAGAAGGCTGAGTTTGAATAGCTATTGAATGATTAATTCTCCTCCCCTCTCCCCAGATATAGATACAGCTGTGGTAGATAAGTTTGTGATAATTATGGCTGGTTGGGAAGTTTTCATCAGAAAATCCCAATTCTTCAAGTGTGAGGAAAAGAGCACCCTACTTCCAGTAGAACAGCTGCTAGGGCTGTCACTTCAAACATGGGGGAACCCAGATTCAGATCACTCTTCTGACTCAAGCATAGCAGGATGTTGAATCTGGGTCTTCCCAACTAAAAGCCCTAACCAGTAACCCAGTTTCTGTTGTGCTATAGAATAAAAACAAATGTTGAAACCTTTAAATTTTTCACACAAAAAAAGAATTCTTGTTTTCCAGAAAGCCCTGGTGATAACCAACTGTGAAAAAATCAGAAAGCATACCGTGGATCTTAAAATTTCCTTTCGTAATCCTGAACTTTTGTGAAGCATGCAGTAAGCTTTGAGACCTTTGCATGAAAGGTATCTACAGTTTGTTCCTATGCTGAGATATACTAATTGCACATCAATGTACACTGTAAAAGACATATTCCAATACCAGCTCAAAACCTGTCAAAAGACTTTTTTGTCTGGAAGCCACTCTGTGTACAAAATATTCATTTGTGCTCCTTCACTTATCAATGCCTATTTTCTGTATGCATTATTGTCACAGGTAAAGGAGGGACAAATGCAGAAGAACAGAATGTGAAATCATAAACTCAGACAAAGTTATTGCTGTTTTTATTACAGCACCCAGCCCAAGGTAGCTCATAGGGCTGGGTGTTGTACAAATGCATAATAATAAACATGAAAAAGGAACAAATATACAAAGCTAGCTTTAAATAGTGGAGATCTCCAGATGTCAGGAAAATAGATAGTTGATATGCCAATGAGATGGTTAAAAAAATAACAGGTTGTGTATGAAGTGTAGTCAGCATCCTATTACTTTCAGGTCATAGATGTGAACATTTTGTGAGGTAAATAAAACTGATTTTGTCCCTATCTTAACAGTCCAATATGGCAATTCTATAGAGCAGTAGTTCCCAAACTGGCGTTCGTGAACTCCTGGGGGTTCACAAAATGTTACAGGGGGTTCTCAGGAAAAAAATCCCTAATAGCAGACAGAGCTGTCCATAGGGACCCTGGGCAGCATGGGGCCAGCAGCCTGGAGCCCAAGAGCTAAGCAGATAAAGCAAGCATATCTATCACATGGAGTAGATTTAAACTTCAAATTCCTTATAAGAAATGGAAAGGGAGGTGGATGTTTTTTGCTGTTTTTAAAATTAAATAGGCAGCTAGTATTGTTTTTAAAATTATGTTGAAGAACAAATTTAAGCTTTGTTGTAACGTGTGTTGTTTGCCTGGACTGCTCAAGATCTGAATGCTTGTGTAGGAAGAAATCTTTGAGTTGGCTTCTTAAATACCTTCATGCTGTTCCACATCTGATACTCCTGGATGAAACATAGGAGCCTTGTGTTATAACAGGCTTATTCAAAGTGATACAAGCTATGAAAGTGAGATCTTGGAAGAGTGTTGCCGTTTTCATAATGTAATAAAAATACTGTAATGATAAATAATAATAATAATAAATAGTGTGGAATACGCATGTCATAAAAACAAATTTTATATTTCCAAGATCACTGCTTTTATAATTTATACTCAGGAAAAGGAGAACATCCCTGGAAATATTCATTTTTAGGAGGGGGTTCGCGAGACTTGACGTTTTAGTGAAAGGGGTTCACGGGTTGTTAAAGTTTGGGAAACACTGCTATAGAGAATTTCAACAGTACAAAATGATCGAAGCCTAAACGATTGTTCTATACAGGTAATAATATAGTTTAATATATGATTAAACAGCAGAAAAAAATTGTCAACCTCTGATATATTTTTCCATCATTTATTAATTTAAGATAATAATGGATTTAATGAAAATCATATCATCTATGGGGAATTAAATTTTAGTTCCAACACTGGTCTTTTAAAGACTTCTATGGGTTATTTTTCTCTGGTATTTTCTTTTAACTAATCAATCTAGTACTGAAATTCCAAACAGCTTTGCAGTTTAAAGACAACTTCAGATTAACATCATTCCAGGCCATCTGTTTTAGATGAAATAAATTGGAGATAATATCATTTCAAACTCGAAACATAACCTAGTACTTTATTTAAAAATTAAATTGGAAACTCCACATTTCTACATGAGCTACAAAAGGGACACAACCCAAAACTTCACTCACAAAATAGTTCATCTTTCCACTATTTTCCATTCTTCCATTAAATAGAAACAGTAACTTGTGTCCAAATTACTTCCATTGTATGCATTTACAATCTTGTTTTCAGTAATATCCTCCAAACATGTCCTAGGATTTATTTCAAAACATAGATGATGTGATTTTTGCTTGTTAAGATGTTCAGTGTTAGAGAATGTATAATTTTTGCCTTTGTGGTTTTTAGAGAACAATGCCCAGGTCAAATCATAATTTGCATTGAAACTGCATTGTAGTTGTGGGTGGCAGTGGACATTATTCTCATGGAGCTCCTGTTCTGGTGAGCATTTCATGGAGCACAATTTCTCCTAGTCATGGCTTCCAGCTCTCCTGCTAAACTTAGTTTGCCTAGCATGGCAACTAGCAGACACACCCGGATCTCCCACGGTTGGTGGGGAACCTGCTGTGCGCAGCTTTTGCTGCTATGAACTGCACATGAAACATTCATCGGACTGGAACCTGGAACACACCTCCTCACCAAATGATAGACTCATGATTTTGAACTTTCATACTCAATGTAGATTTTCTGTTTGAAAATCATTGGTGCTTCTACAGTCTTGTCATGTGAATTGAACCAATCCAACATTTTTGTGGCAGAATTCTCTGAGACCTGTTGGAGCAGTGACGTGGTTATTAATGGCTATCATACATGGTCAGGCCCTAGTGGTGAGGATGTTGGCCATGGTGGCCTCAGCAGTGTTGCCTTGGCCTTGTTAAGTTTAGCTCGTAATGCCCTCATAAGCTGGTTTCCCATTCCCAAACATATCATAGTGGCAAGACTTTCTCATAGACATTGCAACATCATCATCATCGCTGCTTATCCACCACTAATCTCAGCAATGAAGAGGCTATTGAACAATATGCATCAGCCATGTAGGACATCATCATCAGAATATCCACTCACACCATTATCACTGTGCTAAGCGATGCCAGTGCCATGCTGGGAGCTGATGCTAGAACAGCTTGGCTGGAAAGCACTGGGCATTTCTTTCTGCATGTGACCACAAGTGATAACGGTGAGCTACTGCTCAAGCTTTTTGCTTCAAGTGGACTTCATGTTTCTGACACCGATTTCCAGTGGAAGAAGATACATGCATTAACTTGGTATTTGAATGATGAATGAACCTGCAAGGCACTAGATCACATTCTTATTGCTAATTGTCAGAGACGCTGTATACACCACTGTCAGGTGTTCAGAGTGCTGAAAATGGCAATACTGTCCACACGTTGCTTGTGGTCATGGTGAAACTGAAGTTGAAAGCAACTCAAATCAAGCCTTCCATTAGTTGCTTAGACGTACAGCACATGATTGATGCTGCTGTCAAAATGGAATACCACGATAAAATCTGCAAATGATTTGATACTGTAGCCCTGGCAAATGAAAACTTTGAACACTAGAAAATCAACAATATGTGGGACTATTTCTTGTTTTCTATTATGGATGCTGCCAATGAAGTGCTGGGGAAAATGTGTCACAGCCCTAAACATCAATGGATCAGTCAACAGACTCTGGAGTTCATAGAAAATGACATGTGGCTCACTTAAAAGGAAACAACCAAGAATACTGACATTTCAGTGCCTTGCATAACATAGCCTTAAAGTAGAACCATGAAATTTTTCAGCAAATAAGACTCAATCAATGGAAACTGCACTGGCCAGAAATGACTACAGTGCTATTTATAAAGAATTGTGCACCTTAAAAGTCAGTACACTGAACAAATCCTTGCACATATTGGAAGAGAAGGTTAAAATACTAGAGACCCAAGTAACAACCCTGCTTTGCATCAGAGAAAATGAAGACTTTCTGGATAGAAGTCAGCGTTTGATACTGCAGGCACAGCATGCTGAAGAATCTGAGAGGGCAGTGCAGAATGGGGAAGAAAACTGGCAACATGTGACCTCCAGAAGAAGAAAGAGGAGAACCCATGTACCCCCAATGCAGATAGAGGTAAGAAACCGTTGTCAGGCTCTCTGCACAGGTATTATGGCGGAGAATGGTTTGGAAGAGTAATCCGAGGGAAGGGATCAGAAGGAGACCACTCTATGATCCATGAGCAGGAGAATTAATGAAAAAAATAGGTGCAAATCTGAGTTTCTTGACTTGACTGGAAGTTTTCACATTACAGAACTCAGGCTGAGGTCTTAAAGGTACAGGGAATGGTTCATCCTCTAGCAATATCACAATATAAAAATAAGTCTCTTGTCACATTTTGCCTTTTCAAGGTTAATTATAACTAACTTTCTAACTAAACAGATAAAATAAAATTCATTGCAAGCCAGGATACACTGTGAACAATGCTTCATTCATGAGGAAAAATTACATCAAGAAGTTGCTGATTTCTTGCAGGGTGCATTTTTATTGTGCATGTCATGAGAAATAATCCACACATTCTTGTATATGTATTGACATTACTTATGTTGCAAAAACAGCAGCCAAATAGGATTACTAGATGGATGGGAGATTAGAGAGGAGGACAGTGGTTTTTACTCCCAGCAACTATATCAATAGTAAATTTTGTGGTTATCAGAGCTAGTCCATGTTTTTTAATTTAAATTTTTAAATATTTAACTTTGAAATTTCAACATTAAAAACAGGGAAAAAATGACTTTTCAACCAGCTAACAAGCTTGTCAAATTGTTTCCAATTTCAGTGAAATATCTAATTTCAAGTTTAAAAATAAAAAAGAAAATATTTCAAGAAGTTGTTCATAAAATTGCTTCCCCTTTTTCCTCATCTAGATCTTGTTACAATAAAACACGGTGATTTCATTATAAAAATGCAGGTTTATTTAATCCATAAGGGCCAGATTGGGGCCCGTTCTCCTTGTTCATGAAGGGGAATAATGGAGAAAATGGTGCCCCCTTACTCCCCTGCATCACAATGGGGAACCAGCCAGTATGGAATAGCTGCTCTCTCTCTTCTGCAGGTGACTAGGAGTGGATGGTCGTGGAAAGGAATAGGCAAAGCATTGGCTGCCCCCAGCCAATAAAATGCAAGACAGTTTAGCTGCACTGGAACTCCAGGGGATGTATGCTGTGCCAGGTATAGGGCTGATGCAGGGTACCTCTAAAGAAATATTTTAAAAAGAAATGACCAGAGATTAGTGAATAACTGATAGTTTGGTTCACTGGCACTTCTGGAAAAAAAGTCAGTCTACCCGAACCAGAATCAAAAATTGCAAAACAATTGGGCAAATAAAAAAAAATACGTTTTGAGTCAACCTGGAATGTTTTGTTCTGAGCATTTTTAAAGGGCTAAATTCACAAAACAGCTGGAAGAGTAGGAAGTGCCAATGGTTGTGGAGCCCTGCTTAACTATTTACTATCATTCACAGTGGCAATTCATATTCATCCATAACAACAATAAGCCAGAGAGAGAAAGAGCAAGTGAGAAAGAGACTAAGGCCTTAGCCTGGCAGTTAGGGTACTCATCTAGAACTGCTTCAACAGGAGAGACTGCAAAAGACCCATACCAGACTATCCCATAGTCCAATGGCCAGGGCAATCTTCTCCAGTGCAGAAGAACCAACTTCAAACCCCTTCTCCAGATCGGGGGGTGGGAACTGAATCTGGGTCTCCCACGTCTGAGAAGAGTGTCTTAACCATGAGGCTAAAAGTTGTAAGGAGTTCTCTGCCTCCCCACATTTTGTGAATTTTTTTCTAAAAATCTCATTTGGCCCAAAAGAATGTTTTGGCTGAAACTGTTCTTCAAATTCCTGTCAAATTCAGGAATAGGTTCAGTTGATCAATAATAATAATAATAATAATAATAATAATAATAATAATAATAATAATGCATTTTTGGTGATTAAACTACTTGCAAAAAAAAATTCACTCACTCTCTTAGATATCCTCTGCCTTAACACTCTGTTCTTTCCTCCCCTTACCACTACAGACCATAATTAAAAGGACACATTGCAGAATCTTCTGCTGACCATAGATAAGTAAATTTGCCACTGAGAGAGAGAGATTCTGTAGTACTCATGCAAACCAACACATACATAAAGTAGTTTTCTGGATTTACTCAGCTGTTGATATTTCTGACTGCTGAACTGATGTGATATTACCATTACCTTCTGTGGTAGTGTGCATTAAAAAAATACTAGATTCAGCCAATCATTTCAATACGGTCTTATCTGTAAAACTACTAGTCAAAACGCCAAACCCCTTATTTTCCTGAAGGCGGAAAATGTCAATTAATTTGCAATTAAGGAGGGATAGTCTTTGTTCAGAGCATATAAGAAAGTGCCCTTTTGGCTCATTATAAACACCACAATCAGACATAACATGGGCTACAAAAATTGGTATATTATTTTTAACAGGACAATAGTAACTGACAGCAAAAGAACATTATCATTAATTTATATTTCTTGATGGATTTAGGAATCCAGACTGAAAAGCTTTAATGTTATTTATCTTTCCTCTAAATACTCAATTTTACAGACTGAGTATTGAGCTAATTGAACTAAATTTTGAAATAACTGTTTTGTGTTCAGCTATTGCGAGCCAATACATTCCTGTTTACCTAAACAAACAAGAATATTAACCACTAAGCCCACGATATTTTAAAGAGATAAGGAATAGAGCAGGTTGGAAAGCGAGAAATAAGTACAGGTAATTATTTCATAAACTATTTCAGTTTTTTCATGAAATTTCAAAATATCAAAGTTGTCCTATTAGCTCTAAAAAAGGAACACCTAGCAAAATGCTAACTCTTTTCAAATAGAATGGATCAACTGTGGTGAAAATCTTTAATTAAAAAATTGTTGTGAATTTTCATACTTTCAGAATGTGTTGACTAGCTCTAGTTGCAAATGTTACATCTCAGTATCTTAATAGTGATCTCTGTAACTGGCTCAGGCATCCTTTTCTAGGGATGCCATCACTACAGAGATATGGAGATACTGGAGGGAGTCCAGAGAAGACCAACACAAATAATTAGAGTGTTTGATTAATTAAATTAGGTCAAAGAGAATAAAAGCTAAACGGTGACTAAGGGGGAAGAGATATTTGTCTACTAGAATGCATGGGTGACTTTCAGTGAGATAAGCACCTTTTGTGCCTTTGAAAATCTCCACCATTAACCTCAAGAATGGAGAAGAATTGTGTAGGATGGTAGAAGGTGATATGAGTTACATTTATAAAAGGAACTTCCTGAAACAGAAAGCTATTATATTGCTTGAGCGGTTTAAAATAAATTCAGCACAGCACTAAAACATGTACTCTGGGAAATAATCCCACACTGTCATTATTTAATATGTTTATTATGGTGGTCCTTAGTGGTCAACTGAAAATGGAGCCCCCTTGGGCTAGAGATAGCACAAAGACAGAGTAGGAGATAGTCCCTGGAGAGTGCTCTCTAGTAGAAACTGGCTATTTAAGAGACCCACACTTTTATTATGGGACATACTTTCTGCTCAATACCCATTCCCTGCTAACTTTCAGAAGGGACAGATGGGATGCGAGCCACATTCTGAAAGTGCTGCTGCTGCTGCTACTACCTGTAGTACCTGCTAAAATCCGGAAGGAGCAAACTAAAGAGTCCACATATGATCTGTTGATACTTGTGTAACGATGCGGTTCTGGCAGGACCCAACTGAGAGTGCCAATTCAGGACCAATTGCTTAAAACAGGGCAGTTACAGCCCAAGGCTGGGGTTTTTCCACCTCTAAGGCAAACCAAACCAGCCAGACAAAGAGGACTTTGGTCTCACCCCACTGGCTAACCACAAGTCACACAAGCAATTCCCTTAGAGACTCCAGTTTCCCAGCATCACTACCAGTACCACTCGTTATGGGGACAAATGGTTATGAAAACCAATACTCCAGTAAAAGAAAAAAGGTTCTCCTGATCCCAAAGGATCAAGCCCCAGACCCAGGTCAATATACAAGTCAGATCTTACCCACAAAGCATGCTGTTGCCAATCCTTTAGAATCTAAAATCTAAAGGTTTATTCATAAAAGGAAAAAGATAGAGATGAGAGCTAGAATTGGTTAAATGGAATCAATTACATACAGTAATGGCAAAGTTCTTGGTTTAGGCTTGTAGCAGTGATGAAATAAACTGCAGGTTCAAATCAAGTCTCTGGAGTACATCCCCAGCTGGGATGGGTCCTCAGTCCTTTGTTCAGAGCTTCAGTTTGTAGCAAAGTCCCTCCAGAGGTAAGAAGCAGGATTGAAGACAAGATGGAGATGAGGCATCAGTCTTTTATAGTCTTTTCCAGGTTTAAGAACACCTCTTTGTTCTTACTGTGGAAAATTACAGCAAAATGGAGCCTGGAGTCACGTGGGAAAGTTCCTGCATACTTTGCTGAGTTATAAGGCGTATCTGCCTTCTCTCCATGGGTCAATTGTATAGCTGATGGTCCTTAATGGGCCATCAAGCAGGCTAGGCAGAGCTAACACCAACTTGTCTGGGATGTCTCCCAGAAGCATAGCATAAGTTTGAAATACACATCAAGCAGGCTAGGCAGAGCTAACACCAACTTGTCTGGGATGTCTCCCAGAAGCATAGCATAAGTTTGAAATACAGACAGTATAAAGCCAATATTCACAACTTCAACTACAAAATTGATACACAGATATAGACAGCATAATCATAACCAGCAAACCATAACCTTGTCTTAGACACCTCATTTGACCCCCTTTTTACAAGATTTGGTGCCACTACAGGACTTTGGTTGCAACCATGTTCTATATGGTCCCAGATTATATCAATAACGTCACAACTTGGTTAGCTCAGGTTAGTGTCTGACAAAGAGCACAGTTCTCCTCTCCTCCCTGTCAACATTTGATTGAGGAAGGAAGGTCTGGTCAATGAGCCCCGCTTGCAAGTGAGCAAAGAACAGACAGGCTAATCATGGACTACTCACTCTTTGAAAGACAGCAGAAAGTGGAACAACTAGGAGAAGAAAAGAAGCTGATGAGACTGAGAGGGAAAAAGAAACAGTAGAAGCAGAAAACACAGGGACAATTAAAGAAGGAGGAAGAGTGAGAAGAGAGATGATGGAACATGATGATGAAGGGTGTGGAAAAGACAAGGAACATGAGGATAAAAGGGTGGATGAGGGAGTAAAAACAGAATAGCATGGAAAGGAAGAGGGATACAAGGATGTTGGGGAAAGGAAGAAACAGAAAAAAACGTTGAACAGAAAAAAAAGATGAACAAGGAAAGGGGGATGGAGAAACAGCCAGGAAGGCAAACAAAATAATAAATATAGTAAAATTAAAATGTTTAGCCTAACACAGGGATCCAGGTCCTCAGCTGGTGTTAGTGGGCTCTACTCCGCTGAAGTCAGTGGAGCTATGCTGATTACCACCATCTGAGGATCCGGCCCATTGAGTCAAAGACCAGAAAGGGAAGATATAAGAGAGCACTTCACATTAAGAAAGAGAAAGAAAAACGAAGGAAACATGGTAAATTACATTTCATAGAATACAAAAATCTCATCGGAAAAACACATATATTGGCATTGACTTTCATGGAGTTAGACAAGGGATGAATTTTTGGCCCCAGATGTTATTTTTGCACTCACATGTTTACATCCTTTTACCAAATTATCAATATAAAGTTACAATCTTATGTGCATCTAATAGGAAATAGTTATATACATTTAAATATTTCAGTTTATCCAGTAATTAAGTCTTCATCCAATGCCCTGGGTGTTTTAACGATGCAAGTTAAAATGTGTAATCTCAAAATTATACAGAAATGAAGACACTTGAAAGCTGGATCCTGTTTAGTGCTAAACTGCCCCATTCTCAGACTCAACTCATTTTGTTTGAGCAGCATTATTGAAGCTTTATACTGTGCTGGGCAGGATAAAACATACTTGTCCTCCTGACCCCAAAAGTCACCCACAAAATAAACAGCCACAATACTTTTGACCTAGCTGATTGCCTAATCTGCTATTATGCTGCAGATGTCCTTGTGCTTTCGTGTGCTTCTCTCAATACTCCCAATGTCACCATTGCCTATATGCTGCTTAAAATGCTTCCAGCATCACTGTTGCTTGATCATGCTAAAGTATGCATATAAGAGTGTCAGCACTGCTTGGATGCTATACACATAACAAGCCACAATCCATGTTAACTGATGCAATTTAATATATCCTCCAATAATTTGTTTTCTCTTTTGATATAATCATTATAATAAAGATAGAAAATTAAAAACATTGAAAATACAAAGCCATTCTGAATGTTATTCTGCCCCTCCCCCCCCACAAAATTTTTAACAGAAATTATCTTTAAAAATTGAGAATGTCATTGTATGTGATGTAGGTATGTGACATTAGACCTAGAGATAGTGTAAGATGCACACCATTTAATGTTGTGTCTCAAAATATGTAGCAGGCAATGTGCCAGATGCTTACACTCATGGTCTTTGGCATTCTTTTAAAGTACTGTGGAACCAATAACAGTCATGCTAAGAATCTATTACACACTCAGAAAAATCAAAAAAAGATTTTCATAGTACCATAAAAACAGCCAGTTCACACAGTAATAAAGCCTATATGGATGTGACAGGGCATACTTACCCGCAACAGTCCTGAAAGGGCTAACTCTGCTTTGCAGACTGAGGAAGCCACGCCCATCCAACCCTGCTGGGCATGCTAAGCCTGGAGGCAGCATATAAAAGGTAGCAGCCCAGCTCAGTCTGGGGAGGCTGCTAATGGCGAAGGCTATAGGCTGCAAGTTCCCCACAGAGAGTTGCTACAAACCCCGACTATGGGACTATGGTTCACAGGGCTCCTGACTGGAGACTCCAGGCTGCCCAATGAGCCCATAGTAAGGACGGCACTGGCATGGGCCTGGCCATTTGAGAACCCCAGAGAGTTTCGACGAGGGGGAAAGGGTAAGAAGCAGCCCAGGGGACTCGAACTTTTTGCCGGTGAGTGAACCAAGGGACTGGTCAGTGTGCTTTGGGAGGATCCCCACTGACTTGGTGGAGAGCACTCCCATGGTGGCCCTGGTTGGGGGTTTGGAGGAGCAGGGAGGGCCGAGTCCCCTTACCCTGAGTGGTGCCCCACTCCCGCAACGGGCGAACCGGCTGCACAGTCCCACAGAGGTGCGCTACTTCACTGACTCTGACCATTGGGCCACACTGACGGGAGGCACTGCTCACTGACTCTGGCCATTGGGCCATGCTGCCCTGATAGTAAGGACCGCTTATTGACACTAGTCATTGAGAAATACTACCCCATGTTACAGTAAGGATCATCAGCGTAGGACCTGATCAGCCGCAGAATTGCCTTTGCCCTTCCATCGAATCCTATGTGACCTGACACCCCAGGATGGGGTGTATCTACCCCACAACAATGGGATATTGATTAATTATCTCAGACATAGCAAGAGCCTCAGGAATCTGCTCACCAGAGATTCAAAGTCGAGCAAATAAGTCCCTCCCGTCCCTCAAAATGTGATGTCAAAGGTTTAGGAAATGGTCCAGCCAACCCATTAGACTCAAAATAATGAGAAGTTTGGAGGGGAGGTGAAGAAAATAACCTAAGATAGATCATGTAAGACACCAGAAAATTCCTACAGCACCAATAGCAAGGCTGGGGCTCATCAGGAGTGGTAAATTCAGATACCCCTGCTTGCCAATAATTGTGCATGTCCACATAGTCCCAGTCAGTACTCCTGTGCTCCCATCATCTCTATTTGCACTGCAAACACTGCCCCTCATGTCTCAGCTTCCTGTCTCATCCTTCTTGTGTAATACCGACAAATGCCGGTTGTTGGTGGGCAGGACTGAACTCATGACCTCTGGAGCTTAGTTCATGAGCCTCTACAGCATGAGCTAAAAGCCAACTGGCTGTTAGCTAAGGCTGTAGAGCAGTCTCATTTTCTCTCTCTCTTTAAGTGGTCTTGGTGCTACTAGATGGGACAGAACACCACACCCCGAAGGTGTGTGGGTTACACTTGCACCAGTGATCAGCATAGAATCCCATGCATCTGATGAAGTGGGTTTCAGCCCATGAAAGCTTATGCCCAAATAAATGTGTTAGTGAGGTCTCTAAGGTGCCATAAGTACTCCTCATTGTATTTATAGAATACTATGTTTCTATTATTCTGTGGCGGACTGTGAGAAGGGACGACAAAGATGCAGGTAGAAAGAGCAATGGAAGTGTGGTGTAGAGAGAAATAAAAAGGGAAGAGAGTGAAGAAAATATTCAGTAAAAGTGGAAAAGTGGAAGGGAAGAAAGAAGACTACCTAATGAAAAAGGAATGATATGAATATAAATAATACTAAATAATGAAAAAAATATTTATGGGAGACTAGCATAAAAAGCAGGACTAGAAAATGATACGTAATGAAAGAGGAGGAGTAGTGGTAGTTTCCTTGAAAGGAGGGTCTTAGTGAACCCCCATTATCCAACCCCCCCCCCCCAACAGCTATAGAACTATTAAGCACTATAGCCACACCCAGTGAGCTTCAACATTCTAGAGTCATAAAACCAGTCATTTCCAAGTTGTCACAGAAATCAGAATTTATGCCACCAAATGTGCCATTTAGCTACATCCTGATGGCACCTGATGATTTTTTTTTCTGTCTCCCTGCCTGCTGTAACCTACCTGCAGCTGCCTCTGTCTCCAGCTTTCCCTTCAAGAAACAGTTATTTGGATTAGAACATATGCTCCCTGGTGGCTGAGGGAGATGTTTTTTTTCAGCCTTTTGATTCAGCAATTTGCTCAGGTTGAATAGTGAACCCACCCCCCCTTGCTCATCAGTTTTGCATGCAGTTGAACACCAGACCCATAACTGGGCTTTCTCCAAATAGGTATGTGAGGCTCCTTGCACTTCGACTGAACAAGGCAGAGGGGAATTGGAGAGACAAAGCCTGAATCCTGAGTGCAGCCAGAGTGTGGGAGGAGCCAGAACTGTAGGCTGATCAGCCATTCTGCTTGGACAACATTGTGGCTGCAACCCCATCCCCCCTCTGGCCCACTGGCGTGGAGCCATTGAAGCTTGCTGCAAACTACCACCTCGCTTCCCTGGAACACATGGGTGGTGGCTTTGGGCCAGGCCACCTGATTAGTATAATGGCAGTCAAGGCCTTTGGAGTTGAAGAATAGAGCATTTATTAGTAACCAAAAGCTTCTTGTAAAGAGGCAGTTAAATAGGAAGCCAACACGGAGGTGGTGAAAGAAAATATAATTTTTGCCAATATAAAAAGAAAAAGAAAAAAATCATCAAAGCAGAAGAAAATTGAAATCAGACATTGTCATAGAATTTTCCTCAATTATTTGAGATTCAGAGTCTAGGGTTTATATTGCTTTCTGCTGCCCTTGTTCTCCTAAATTACTTTGTTTATTTTAAATTAAATTTCCTTTATTCTTGCTAGCTTATAAAACATGTATTTTAGAGAAGATAGCTTCTCAGACAGACCTTTACAAGGAGTAAAAAAATTCCACAAAAAAGGGTACCACACAATGTAATTTGTTATTGTTATTGCTTTTATTGTTGAATACCAAAGGAAACATCCATATGAATCATCCCTTGTTAGAGTGCAAAGTCTATCTATGGTTAGTACTTTAGCAACAGTTACAAATGAGGTACAAGACATGTCTCAAGTGTACTGACTGGCTGAGAGGAGTTGTCAGCTCTTTCAATTTTTATGTATTTATTTATTTATTTTTAAATAACGGTCATCTTTAGGAAGGATCATGCCTGCGATATTCAGTCATTTATATGTAAATTACATCATGCATACTTTTGTAATGGGTACCCGTATAGATCTACTACTCAGTAAATTAATTGGTCAACCTTTGTCAGACTTCCATTTAGCTGATATTAGTGCATATACCTTTAAAACTGACATTTTAAATACATCCATTCTCCTAATTTGGGACCCAAAACCTGAAGTTCCTGCTGAACCCAAGTCAGTATCCATCTGAGAGCATTGCTACCAAAGTAACTGACAGTGTCAAAGTGGAAGGTGCTGACTGCTGCCATGGCAAGGTGGCACCAGCTGTAGGGATACCCAAGTTCCTGGTGCTGAAGAGCTCCCTGGTGCCATGGAGCCTGGCAACTGGACCCATTTCCACTGCCTGAGGAAGAGAAGCATCAGGGTGCGGCACCGACGGACCCATAGGTTCAGTGGCCCAGCCAGCGATCAGAGATATAAAGTACGCAGCCCTGGCAAAGTTCTGGGAGAAGTTGGGACAGAAAGAGGATCTCTGCTGTTGCCTGATATGCTGCTGGGTGGAGGCTTCACCTTTGTCAGTACTGGAGTCAATGGATGCCCTGGGGCCAGAACCAGAGTCAACTATAAGGGGTCTCTCACCACCCTGCACGGTGCAGGGTGCGGTTGACGGGATTGATGCATCCTGCACAGTAGCATTCATTGAGTGCTGATCCATGCTTCTTCTGGGGGAGGGAGATGAGTCCCGACAATACCTGGAATGGCCTTGGTCAGATTTATATGACCTTTTCCTTGGCGCATTCAATGGGGAATGACTCCTCTGTCTCTTTAGAGAGGCGTCACCTCCAGGATGCAAAGAAGCAGCACTCTTCGACCCAAGGGCAACCTCGATCTGACAAGGGCCTCAGTGCTGAAGCAGAAGTTGCTTCAGACAAAGATCCTTCACCACTTGAGTCTGTTTGGCGAATGGTCTGCACATCGAAAATCATTCCTTGATGTGGACTTCGCCTAGACATAGCAAGCATTTTGTGTGCAGATCATTTTCAGGGAATTGTCCCCCGACATGATGGGTAATGTTTAAACCCTGGTGAAGACACCGCCAGGGAAAACTTAAACAACTAACTAACACTAAGTCTAACTGACTATAGCAGGGGTATTAACTATATACAATTAGAGAACGAAGTCAGTAAATAGAGGAATGTGAGGTAAAAACCACACATAACTCTGGCTTTAGCAATGGGTGGTAAGAAGGTAATGAGGGGGGTCAGCATGGTGCCACCTCATATAGCAAGTGGAGGCGCTATGGCCATAAGGTGTGAGCACTACCCCTCTATGGATACTGCAAGACAAATTTCCTGGTTCTGGTGCAATGGGCACACACACACATAAGTGGAATACACGGTTGCATCTACTCGAAGAAGAAGGAGAAATTGAGGTTCCAGAGTTTGCTTTTGGTGTGCATAAGAATGTAACCCTCCAAAGTTTTTCATGAAAAAACAGAGAAAGAGAGAGACCCACCACAGACCCATGAATAGCCGAATGTTTAGGATACTTACCTTGATTGTGGGACATCAGGTTCAAGTCCCTGCTCTGAATTGGTTTCTCTCTGTCCTTTCCTATTCTGTTTTATATTAATAATTATATATTCATTGGGCTACTGGCTACCCACAGATGATGAGGACTGTCAACCTGCATTTGTCTCTTTCCTCTTCTCCAGAAATTCCATCCTGGGCCATTAAAACTAATATGGTTCCATGAAAAGTTTTGTTTTTGACAAATGGACATTTTTAAAGAAAAAAATGTTCTGTTAAAAAATTCCCAACCAGCTCTAGAAGAGGGAACCAATGCAGATCAGAAGGTGTTTGATATGTGCTCACCATGAAAATTTCAGCTCACAGGATCAGATTTTTAAAATGTATTTAAGGTCCTAGTGATGCAGTTAGGGGCCTAGTGGAATTTTCCAAAGCACTTAGATGGGCACCTAAGTCCTATTGGAGTTAGGTCCCTAGGTACTTCTGAAAGCCCTACTAAGCATTTAACTGAATCTTTAGGTGCCCTAATACCTTTAAAAAACTGGCTCATACTCCAAGCCCTCCACAAGGATATCCTAGGGCAGACCATGTTGCAGTAATCTAGCCTTGAGGTTACAAAGGTGTAGTTCACTATATCAAGGCCTGATTTGGAGATTTTTATTATTTTGTAAAACCACAGATTCACAATAGTATGAATGGCAAATCATCTACAACAGGGATTGGCAACTTTTGGCACGCGGCCTATCAGGGAAATCCGCTGGCGGGCAGGGGCGGTTTGTTTACCTGCAGCGTCCACAGGTTCGGCCAATCATAGCTCCCACTGGCCGCGGTTCGCTGTTCCACGCCAATAGGGGCTCTGGGAAGTGGCGGCCAGCACATCCCTCGGCCCTCACCGCTTCTCACAGAGCCCATTGGCCCGGAACGGTGAACCGCGGCCAGTGGGAGCTGCGATCGGCCGAACCTGTGGACGCTGCCGGAAAACAAACCGTCCCTGCCCACCAGTGGATTTCCCTGATGGGCCGCATGCCAAAGATTGCCGATCCCTGATCTACAACATCCTTTTGTAATTTACTACTCTACTGTCATGCAATTTTAAAAGATTGAAAAAGCTAGCATACTAACAATGAATTAAATTAAATCTTTACAATGAGTTACAATCTTACACCAGCTCTTACATATGTTGATTACAGACAATCAGAAACTGGAAAAATAATTTCCCAGGAAATTTTATAGATTCATAGATTCAGAAGCCAGAAAGGACCATTGTGATCATCAACTCTGACCTCCTGTCTAACATAGACCACAGAAGTTCCCCCCAAAAATAATTCCTAGAGCAGATCTTTTAGAAAAAACATCCAATCTTTATTTTAAAATTGTCAGCAATGGACACAAACCTTGATCAATTGTTCCATAGTTAATTACTCTCATGGTTAATAATTTACATCTTATTCCAGTTTGAATTTCTCTGTCTTTAACTTGCAGCCATTGGATTATGTTATACTTTTCTCTGCTAGATTGACGAGCCCATTATTAAATATTGTAGCTACTTATAGACTGTAACCAAGTCATGCCTTAACTTCTATTTGTTAAACTAAATAGATTGAACTCTTTGAGTCTATCCCTATAAGGCATGATTTCTAATCATTTAGTAATTCTCATGGTCATTGATAAAAATGTTAAATAGCATAGGGCCAAGAAACAATCCTTGTGAGACCCCTCTAGAAAAACACATGCTCAATTCTCCATTTACAATTACATTTTGAGACCTAGCAATTAGTCAAGTATTTATGTATGTAATGTGTGCTATGTTAGTTTTATATCATTCTAGTTTTTTAATCAAAATGTCAAGTGGTACCAAACTTAAGTATATTATATCAACACTATTACCTTTATCAGCCAAATTTGTAATCTTATCAAAAAAAGATATCAACTTAGTTTAACAGGATCTATTTTCTATAAACCCATGTTAATTTGCATTATTTGCACTACCCTCTTTTAATTCTTTATTAAATGAGTCCTGTTATCACCTGCTCCACTATCTTGTCTGGGATCAATGTTAGGCCGAGAGGTCTGTAATTACCCAGGTCATTCCATTTATCTTTTTTTACAAATTGGCAAAACTGTAGCTTTTCCACTCTTCTGGAATTTCCCCAGTGCTTCAAGACATATTGAAAATCAACATTAATGGTCAATTGAGCTTCTCAGCCAGCTCTTTTAAAACTCTTGGATGCAAGTTTTCTGGACCTGAAATGTCTGATTTTAATAGCTGCTATTTTACATCCTCAAGAGATACTGGTGGAATGGAAAGATTGTTATTATCACCATATGAGGAGACTATATCATCTGTTTTTCCCCATATACAGAACAGAAATATTTATTGAACACTTTTGCTTTTTCTGCATTATTATTGTTAATTCTACCATTTCCATTCCATTCTAGTGATGGAATAATACCTTTGTCAGGATTCTTTTTGTTACTAATATATTTAAAAACACCTTCTTATTGTCTTTATCTCTGCTGGCCATAGATTTCTCCCTGTGATGAGGGACAATTTTCTGTAATTTTCTATAATTCCTAACTTCTGATTTACAGTATATTAATTACTATAAACTTCCCTTTTCTTCCATTTGTTTTATCTATCTAACTTTATTTTTCATAGCTTCCTCCACTTCCCCAATAAACCAGCTTGATTTTTTAACCAATACCGCCTTCTTCCTCGTTTGCAGATTTTTGGACTTCTAGTAAGATATTCTTAAATGATTCCCAATTATCATTCACATTTTTCTGATTAAATTCTTCCTTTCAGATGATTTGGCTCATAAATGTTTTCAGCTTTGTGAAATTGGTCCTATTAGTGCACCAACTATATATATATATTACCTGTCTGGACTTTATTCTGCTTTCACATGGTAAATGTGATCCAGCCATGATCACTTGTACCTAAGCTACTATGAATTGTTAGTTCTAAGATCAGTTCCTCTTTATCTTTTTATATATATAATAAAAAATAAATTGTTTCTTTTGCAGCATTCACAGTGAACCTATATATTGTTTTTGCAAACAATTCCATGATATTTGAATTGATTTTGTTTTGAATAGACATTTTTATTGAAATCATTTTCCAACATGTCTATTTAGTCTAAGCTGAATTGTTGGTAAATGAATGTGTTCAGTACTAATTTCTAACCCAATTTTGATAAAAAATTTCAATTAGAAATAAAACCAGAAAAGCATCACTGAAATTTTAACAGGAAATGAAAAATGTCAAAGATGGAATATTTTGAGAAAAATCGACATTACAAAAATAGTCACTGCTCATCAGGAAATCTTTTTTGTGGGGAAAAAAGTGACACCAGCGCTAAAGGTGAGACTTTAGGTTTACCGAAGGGGGTTTAGCTGTTCACTCAACATATACTATACATTACATTGGAATCCAGTGATTAGAACTATGTTAGAGTAATATTATGGTTTTAGCTTCCTCACTAAAGAAAAGATATTCAGGCGTAAGGCCACAAATCTTAGCTGATAGTCTAGCCATAATTTATACAAAAATGAAAGAGAAAGAAACTTTGCCAAAATGAACAATAAAACCTTTATGTAAATTATAACCCAGAGCAAATTTTGTACTGCTGAGCTAAAAAACAGTAAAAATGGAGAGGAATAGTATCAGAATTCAGAGAGAGTCTTAACTCTAGCAGCATGCCCAGTGCCTCTGTAATATTGTTTTTGTTTACAATTAATAAGATACACTGAAACCTTCCTTCATTACAGCAGAAAGTTCAATGACAGATATTATCGATTTACACTTGTACGCTCTAGCACACCCTGTTTTGTAGGCAATTGGATGTTCCTTTGCATCTATAGATGTCATGATTTTCATATTCCTCACCCTGATGGCAAAACAGAGTTAGAATGTCACTTTACCATATGCCTTGATCTGCTCCTGCTATTAGGGATTTCATTAACTTTTCAAGTAACCTAAATAAGCAGACAAAGAAGGCAGCTGAACTGAAAAAATGTTACCCCATAGTTCAGTGTTTTAATTAAAACCAGGAAAAAAGCAAGAGCCTAGTTTAATTCCAGAGCAGTCCACAGAGAATGCAGAGAAGCAGAAGCAATTTCAGGGGAGCCAGAGCATTATTTACCAGGCAGGCAATAGAGTCAGTACAGACAGAAACAGCTTCCAAATGTGACCAGCGAGGCAAGTTAAATCTTAAACAACAATTGTGTCTTGCTGTAGGAAGAGCTTCCAAATGTGACCAGTGAGGCAAGTTAGATCTTAAATAACAACCATGCCTCTGTGCTTGGATAATAAATCAGTATTTTAAGGAAACTTGTTCATGAAGCACAGTATGATATAATTAACTGTAGTAACATTAGCTATAATTGTAGTGGTAATTCTCAGGGAAATACCATAACTAGCACAACATGGTACAACTAGATCTGGGTTCCACGGAACACAGTTTTCATACCACAGACAATTTCAGGAGACTTGAACTACAGCACTAATTACATAGGCAAAGTATTCATGGGGTAACAGTAACTTCATTTGTAAAATTATGCTTTTGATTTTCTTTTATTTCAAAATGTTAAAACCCAGTATAAAACACCCTTCAGTGAATGTCTAAATCTATGCCATTGCAGAATATACAAATTATAATGCAGAGTTTATTCCTAGTTACACTGTAACAACATGTGGTACACATGATTCCCCCCCCCCCCAGTAACTTCCCTGGTAATACCGGGGGGGGGGGGGTGAGCCAATAACACAGATGTTTCCCATCCCCAATAGAAGTTTACTTAGTGGGGAATGCACGAAATTAGTGGAAGTAGCCATGTTTTTATTATATTACCAACTTCTGGAAAGTGGCACTTCCAGAAATTATTGTGATGTTGCACCCCATAATGCTTTATAGAAATATGCTTATGAATGTAAATATGACATAACTGGAATATGTTTTATGCTACATATGCCATGTAACATATCTCTGCAGAGGTTATGATCTACTGAATATATTCATCCTACTTGTATGCATGTATCATTTTTGTATTCGAAGTTATGAATATTGGCTGTGTACTTGTTTGATCTTAAGTAGCCTCAGTGAAGCATTTGGTCAGCTTCTTGAGAAAAGACTATTCTCAGTAAGTGCCCATTCAAGAAACATTTAAGCTGACAATAGACTTTGATAGACGTCAGTCCACATCTGAGCTTTCCTGGGAATGTGGCCTGTAAGGAACTGAGTCATGCATGGACATGTGACTTGCCCATGTGATTCCAAGACTCCATCTTGTAGCTGGGATTCTACACCGGGGAGGAGGTGTCTACCGACAGGAGAGAAACTATATAAATCCCTGGGAGACCCCTCCATTTTGTCTTCAGCTGGCTCAAGACTCTCCACCCCCAAAGGATATCTGAAAGAAACTGGAACAAAGGACAGTAACCACAGGAGTGTGAGTGATTGCTGGACCCAGACTAGAAGGAGGCTAGTCTGTAAAAAAAAGCTTATTGGAACATCTCTGAGGGTGAGATTTTATCTGTAATCACTTTCTTACTGTATTAGGTATAGACTTGCATGTTTTATTTTATTTTGCTTGGTAATTCACTTTGTTCTGTCTGTTATTTCTTGGGAACCACTTAAATCCTACTTTTTGTATTTAATAAAATCACTTTTTACTTATTAATTAACCCAGAGTAAGTATTAATACCGGGGGGGGGGGTACCTGAGTGTTGGAGACAGGAACACTTCTTAAGCTGTTTTCAGTTAAGCCTGAAGCTTTTGGGGGACGTGGTTCAGACCTGGGTCTGTGTTTGTAGCAGGCTAGCGTGTCTGGCACAGCCAGGCAGGGCACTGAAGTCCCAAGCTGCCAGGGAAAATGGGCTCAGAGGTAGTCTCAGCACATCAGGTGGCAGTTCCCAAGTGGGTTTCTGTGATCCAAGCCATCACAGATTGGTAATAAATACTGTGATATGTGGAATTTCAATGTAGGATAATATAATGCTTGCAAGAAAGACAATAGCGAATATGTCACCTCAGGGGCCTGAATTTTGGAAATGTAGACTCTCAACAGACATTCTGATAAAGCTTCAACTTTACTGTTTACACTGTAGAAATGCAGTCTGAATATCATCTTTTCAGTCCACCTCCATTGAGCGATGCAACATATTTCATTTTGGAAAATTGGATTTCATTCTTTAATGTGGGGCTCTCAACTGCTAAACTAATTTCACAGGTGAAGATATAATCCTTGCTAAGCATCATAAACCCGCCACATAATTTTGGGTGCATGCCAATGTTTTCTTAGAGGCCTAAAAGTTTAAAAAACAACAACAAAAGACTAGAATTTTCCAGATTGTGAATGAAGTGCAATTAAGAAGTTCTAGCTGACTGGTCTTTCAGTTACATGAGCACTGAGAGGAGTGGGAAAGTGAAGAGAAGGGAAGACATCTCCAAATTTGCTCTAAATGTCAAAAGAAAAATGTGCAAATTATATTTTGATGAAATGCCTAGTGGAAGATCCAATTTTCAGATGAATCCTCCTAATGATGCCATTTCTCAATATGTGGCAGATTCAAAAAAATCTTAGATAATGGTGAAGGGACTCCAAACAGATTTTTTTTTTAAGCTTCTAGAACTCTGGTCACGAGAGCCCCAAAATACTTTATAGAACTTTCACATCTTCCTGAATTACTAAAAGTGGAATTTGTAAAGACTTAGGAGTTAAATATACCTCTTTACTATGTGCCAATGTGCAAGTGAGGTGAGAAAAGGCATGAAACCTTTTCTCCTATGAACACAAACAAGCAAGATACCGTACAAACATAGAGCTTTGATGGTTAATGGAATAACTCATCTACCTACATAGGTCCTGATACTGTAAACACTTACACATGAGTATCTTTATACAGATGGGTAGTCCCACTTAGTTTAATTGGACTATGCACATACATGTAGGTAAGCCTTTACTTTGTATAAATGACAGATCTGCAGTATGTTGAGCTATTTCCGCATATTCCCTGAAACAAGAATAGAATTATTTATTTATTTAAAGTCAAAGGAAGTACAATCTATAGCTTATAAACATATACATTGATGTGTATAATAATAAAGCAAGTTTTGACATTTTACATATATGTAACTATTATACTTGCACACATGATTCCTAAAGGAACATTGCATCAACATTCACACACATGTTGGCAGATATAGCATGCCAATAAAATTGTGAGAAAAAAGTTTGCACTCTAATGCTCATTTCAGTTGCAGCTATGTGTTCATTTTGGATGCTGGTGTATGAGTAGAAAAAATTAATATTTGCTAAAGTTTTGTATGTTTCCATTTTGTTTACATTTCAATAAAATACTTGAATGCACTGCTTTAAATTACAGCAAATACAAAGTGTGTGTGTGATACATTTTAGTTATACTAGTTATAACTGATTATTTGGATAAGTGATTATTTGCGGATGGAGATTGTGTTTTTGTTTAGCTGTATTTCTTGCGTATTGCCAATGATGGTGTTATGCCTTTTCTTGTGTGAACTGTTGCTTCTCCATAACATGTTCTCCAAACCCTGTGTTCCAGGATGGTCTTCTACATTAGAGTTTTTGTTGTCTTCTTCCTTTTTCGTTTATCCAAGGAAAGAGCTATGAGGGTAAAACAAAACATTGAAGAGAATGCTTGCCATTTTCTCTTTTTATGCTTAAGTAGCCATGAGAGCAGATTTTCTAAAGGCACAAGGATAGGCCTTGCATTCCTTTCTCTTTATTAATACAATGGATAGGTTTGTTTATCTATCAGGCTTTTATAAGGTCCCTCCTCACTGCAATATCCAAGCTATACTTTAACCGTATTCTTTTCAGCTCAGGGATTTTTTCCTAGTGTGAAGGCACTCAGTAGGACTATGGTATGGACAAAGTATGAATGAGGCTTACCTGTTGTTCCTTTTCTCTTTCTTTCACATCACTGTAACAGTTTGTCTTGTAGACTTCGCCCCAGAGCAAAAGGAATGTTGTTGATTTTTTTTACATATTTCAGTGATTTATTTTTATTTGGACCCTGTGCTAGTCTCAAAATATCTGGTTGATCTGAGACACATCAGTATGTGCCTTCCCTTCTGATATAACTTAGAAGTGGTTTAAGTTCACAGAAAACCACCGTTTGTAACTAACTGCCATTGGCACAGACAGTTCTAACTAGAATTAAATAAGAGAGGCCCAGGTGAACAATTAGCAGCTAGCAGAGAAGAAGTTGCCTCTAAGAATGACCGAGCAATAGACTGAAGCTAGTTATTTCTGTGGGAACCCTGAGGAGACAGGTCAGGACAGGCAACTGTTTTGAGGTAGTCTGGCAACTAGATGTGTTCTCTGGCTTTTGGGGGAACATGAACACTTTTTTGAGAGAACATAATATTACTTCTTAAGTTTTTTCACTTTTAATTAGTGTCTTCTCTGTATGCATTTCATGTCCAATTTGTATGAATCCAGGTTTAATCAGCTGGCCATGTGGGTATCAGGCAAGGGCAGTAAAGTCATATAATGATTGTTAGCGTATAGGCTTGTTTGTCAGCCTATGATAGAATTTTGGGTTTGACTTTTTGATACTTTTATATCTTATACTAATATGTGTGAAGAACAATGAACAAAGACACTGTGTTGCATTTCCCACAACCAGATGGGGCTTTTAGTACAATGGGAAGAGTTAAGGGATAGAACAATTAAAGTGTTACTGGGCATGGTGGGAATGTAATATATGAGCACACACCTAAAGACTGCATCAACCTCTTATCTCAAAGCAAGGTCAAGCAACCAGTTAGGACGGGAGGTTGCGGGGGAGGCATAAGAAACACTAAAAGCTGAAGAAAGGCCTGGCCTTGGCCAGAGCACAACTTCACTCCTTACTCCTCCCATGGGGTACAAAAGGGGTGGGAAGACCCAACTCACAACCCTCCCAAACAGAACATGACCATAAGTTGTAAGGGGTGTGACTAGGGGCGTGCACTGCAGATATATTTGGACTTGCTAAGGAGGAGGAGCTGGGAATAGGGAAATAGGGAATGAGGAGTGAATAGGGAAATATGGAATGGGGAGGGAAGGGGGAACGGGGACACAGACAAGGCTCTGCAGCTTCAGAGCTGGGAAAGGGGAACATGGAGTAAACGCTCTGCGGCGTCAGAGCTGGAAACGGAACACTGGGAAACGTTTACTTGGAGCTAACCCCAATAAACATTGCATTGCCTGCACTCGGACTTCTGGTCTTCTGCTTTCTGTCTGCGTGACCAGAACCAGGGGAGGAGGTGAAGGGAAAGCCCTCTAACAATGACTATGTTTGACAGAATTGTCCCTTCCAAATGTGAAGTTACTTCTTCATCTTCCTGCCTATAGTTAAGGATGTTCCCCTCTGTCTTCTGAGGAATAGGGATAATGGACTGTTTTATTGCATTCTGATTGAGGATGTTCTGATTGTCAATCTCCCTCATTGTAAAAATAATTTGTAGCCAGAACTTAATACTCACACATAAACCCTGTCTACACTTGACATTAAAGAATTGCCAACAGCTGTCTTCCAAGCAAATATTACAATTAATGTTTGTAACAAAAAACTTAGCTCTTCTCCAGCTGATGCTGTACTATCGGCTGTGCTTTCTTTCCAGTATGCATGTGGTTTCCCATGTACAGGAACTTCAGTTCAGCAGGTTTTCTTATTTCCATTACACAATGAAGTGATTCATGTTTCCCAGTAGGTGCTGTTTTCCCAGAACACTATGGGCCTGGAAGGCATCTTAATTGGTCAATGCTTGTGATAAAATAACAGGAATTCCCTTGCCAATGTATAATGCCGAAATTTTCTGAGAAGACCTATAATGAGTACTTGATTGAAAGCATCCTCTTCTAGGAGAGAGATGAATTTATGTGCTAGCCAAATATGGCTGTTCTTATAACCGTTGTCCCTATCAGATTTTCTTGGCTGCATTGGAAACTGACCCAATTCTATAGGTGAACTATGTTTCTGATGTGGTATGATTTGTTTATCCTGGAAAAACTAAATGTGGCTGTCTACAACCAGCAGGTCAAAACTGAGGTGCTGCAAAAGCTTACCAAATTAACAATTGTGTGCAATGCCACATGGTGCTGGATTTAAAATCCAGTATTTTACCTCAGACAGAATTGACCAATAAGAAGACCTGAGACTCTGTTAACTGCTAGTTTATGAGTATCCTGAGGAACATACCATCCTATGAGAATTGCTGGGAAATTGACCGTGCCATAGATTTAGAAGACAGTATTATGGACCTGAAAGACCAGTTGGCAGAAAAAAACTGACAGTTATTGTAATAGAGATGGTGCATCAAGAGATGAAAAGTTGTCTTTTAAGCTAACTAAATTCATTTTGATTAGACACAGTCCCTGGAATCACCTTTTTATTTTTAGGGGTATAAGAAAACTTTATATTTCTCTTAAATAAATACCACTTACCAGGATAAATACATATAACTGACCACTTCTCAAAACAAACATCTTATGCAAAGTTTTCTTGAAGAAAGTGATAAAATGATAGCTATAATGACAATTTGCCTTGCGTGTTAAAATGTGTCTTTAATTGGTAGTTTAGTGCAGATGGCTTGTCATGTATTTACATCATCATTCTGAATTGGCATATGGTGCATGAGTTCTAACTGGTATATGCCCAAGGAACATGCGACAGTTGTTGCAAGGATTTTCAACTATACCGAAGGCACACAGAAATGTGGGTGCGGTAAATAATAAACAGATTTTAAGAGAGCAATACTAAGTATTGTGTGCTCTGATATACACTGCACACTGAGATAGAAAATGCTTCTAGAAAAGCTCGGAAGTATCTATACCTATTTCATGTAGACGACAAGGGGACTTGTCCTATTGTAATGTAAAATATACTTATTTATATATAACTATAATTCTTAAGGGTCTGGAGGGCTTTACAGATTTATTGATAGCGAAAGCACAATTTATTTAATAGAACTAGTAGAGTGGTTTTTTTTAAATACAACTTTATTAATTATTAGCTTCAATTCAAGGGAGGCAAAACTCACTCACTGAATTTAATTGGATATGAAGTTTTAGATACTATCCAGGAAGACAGCAATCACCTTGAGACCACATAATAAAGATGAGCCTTGAATAGTATATGTTATGTGACAGGATCCCCAGGGTACAACCTGGAACTGTCGGACCACTGTGCCCCCTTAACTTTCCAGCCTGGACTGTCTCTCACTATGCTTTGCCAGTGATAGGCAGCAAACCCCTTCAGGCACGGTTATCACTCAGCAACCAGCATGCAGAGGCACACCCAGCTAAGGTGCATGAATATTCTCTAAGGCACTCATGAACTATACACTGGGAAGCACTAGCAAATCTCCCAAAGCCCCAGCCTTGCACCTCTGAAATATATCATCTTACGCTGCTCAAGACCTTCTCTTGAACAGTGCAAACTTATTAACTAGTCCACCACTTCATCAAAGAAAGTGGACATGCATCAGCCTGTGTAACCTGAGCAGATTTTCCAAGCACTTTAGACGAACACACTGTAAGGATAAAATATTAAAATAAGTTTATTAACTGCAAAAAGATAGATTTTAAGTGATTATAAGTGGAAGGCATAAAGGTCAGAGTTAGTTATAAAAAGTAAGCATGCAGTCTAAATCCTAAACATTATTAGACTAAGCAGTATTTGGATCAAGCAGTTTTTCTCACCCCACTGGATGTTGCAGGTGGGTTACATCCTAGTCATACATAGGCTGACTTTCCGTCTCAGCCTGGGACCAGTCTCCTTAGTTCAAAGTCCTTGTCTTCCCAGCATTCTTGTTGCCTTCAGCATAGGTAGGGGAGGAGAGAGGTGACTGCATGATGCCACTGTCCTTTATTTTATACCCTCAGTCCATGTGTCTGGAAAATACTAGCCCAGATATGTCCTGGTGGGCCTTGCTGAGTCACCGAGTTGAGCAATCCCCATTGCTTGCACAATTCTCTTATAAATTGTAAATACCTTGTTTACAGTTCTCCTGCTGATTAATGGTTGTTTAACACCCGCCTGGGTGTGTGTCACCTCCTTTGTTGTCACTGGAGAACTAGCAGTGGGCGACTCCCACACTCACAATATATTTCAATAGCAACCAGACAGCAAAATCTCATAACTTCATACACACTAAGGATATACATTTTTTGACAGAACAATAGGTTTTGACAGATCATGACCTTGCATATGATATCTTTCATCGCATGCTTTGTATGAAATAACACAAACATGTATGAATGATGAATATGGAAGTTACAGGGGGCTACAGTCACAGTAGTCCACTCAAAATCTTTGGGATTAGCAAGCAACTGCTTGGCTAGCTAGAACATAACATGATATAATTTCAAACCGCTAACTTGAATTCTTTCATGTCAATGTCTCGAATTTTCTATTACACAATGAAGCCAGTTAGATATTGGGTCAAAAGACAAATGGAATACAGTAAAGAACAGTTAATTTCATGGTGATTGCTTTTATATGGTCATCATGGGAGTTCTGATAAGAGATCATGTAATTCAGCATACCATGGTATTGTGTTATAACTCCATTTTCTATTCAAGTGAATAAGAGGATATTTACAGATAGAACAAATTCTTGCAGTAAATCTTAAAAGAATGAGAATTGGGAATCTCATATTTACCAGTGTTAGTACTTTGCCTTTGTATATGGTTTTAGTGAGACAATAGGCTTTAGACAGCAGCCTGTCACCAAGCAGGCTGAGTGGAGATCTACTGCAAATCCTAAGTCTTCCAGTTTTTCCCTTCTCAATTCTTATTCAGGCAAACTCCTATGGAGATCAGAGGAATTTTTTAACAGGAGTGTATAATGGCTGAGTTAAGGACATTGGATGGGATCCATGAAGGGGCTTAGGCATTACAACACTGAGCATCACAGCACCTAACTGTTAAGCACCTGGAAAAATCACAGAAACAACACTGTGATCCACAAAGCTGAGTTAAGTGCCTAGGTTTCCTGTACAATGAATGGGTCTCCAGGGGACTGCTCTAACCACTGGCTAAAAGTTATAGAATGGCCACTACCTCCTCCTCTTCTGACCAGATTTTAAATGGGTGGCTCCAAGCCACCTATCAGATTAGGTCTTGTATGCAACTTTGGCGGCAGAATGCCTTTCTTCCCCTGGCTCATGAGTCGCTCTGGGGCTTACATGGGAGACAGATGTCTGGATGCCTAGAGAGAGGCAGCAGTGTGCATCCCCGAAAGCAGAAACATAAGTGACTAGGGAGTTTTTACCTTGAAAAATTTAGGTGCCGAATGAGTTTAGGAACACACAGCATTTGGCAGGATTTGGATTTCAGTGGAGCCAAAACAGGGAGATAGATACCTGAATCAGAGACTGAGGCTCCTAAAGCTGGGGTTTAGTCATCTAAGTACCTTCATGGATCCCATGCCTCGGGATTTAGTCGAAGGGATTGTCTACATGGGGACTTCCAGGAAAATTAATCCAAATTAGCTAAAGGTGTGTATTTGAAGTGAATAGTAAAACTACATTAAACCTGTGATGTTGAACTCCATATGTTTTATGGAAAAATGCTAATGAGTGTGAATATAATGTAACTGGGATATGCTTTAGGCAAAAGATCTCTTGTAAGGTATCATTACAAAGCTTATAATCTACTGAGTGTGTTCATCCTATTTGTATGAATATATCATTCTTGTATCTGAAACTAGGAATATGAACTATAACTCTGAGGTCCTATTGTAATTATGCAAAGTGTGGACCATTAATGGTGGTTTGGAATCTGGAAGGCAGGGTTCTGGAGTCCCAAGCTGGCAGAGAAAATGTGCCCAGAGGTAGTTCCAGCATGTCAGGTGACAGTCCCAAGGGGGTCTCTGTGACCGAACCCGTCACAAACCCCTCTGTGAACACTCTCATTCAGAATTAAAGTTAACTTAATTTGGTTTATTTTAATTCACTTCCAAAGTGAATTAAGATCAATTGAATTTAAGGCCACACAGGGATTTAATGCAGTTTAACTGATGCACTTTAAAAGTTAATCCAAATAACTTTCCTGACTATCCCTGTGAAGACAAGCCCTAAGAAGAATATAATACAGCAGAACAAGTATTGGTCACACAAGTATAATTAGCTAAGCATCATATAATCATATCAACTCTGTGAAGTGAGTCATAACATAAGATTATCCAATGAATGATTTTTTGATGGAAAATGGCCACCTTGCATTCTGCATCTCACTATTGCTGTTTGTCCAAGTCCTTTATACTATATAGTTTATCACTTTCTCTCATATCAGAAATCTTTGTTTCTTTTACCTTCCAACCTCACTCCACCCCAGAATTGACCACCTTTGAATGTATTACGTATTGTCTTTCTTTGCAGTGCCACTTGGAGAGTCCTGAGGAGGTTTCTAGTCCTATACAATCTTTAAAGGCTATTAGATATTTTTCTTTCTCCCCACTGCCTCCTTGGCCCCCCACAAAACACTGCTTATGAGTTTAATATACTGCATTTCACATGTTGCCTTAGGATAATAATGGGCCCAAATACAGCTCTCAGTTCTACTCGTAAAGGACCCCCTCCGTAAATGTCAAGGGTTCACTCTGGTCTTGGGCTCTTGGGCTTCTCTCATTCTGTCTGAACCCAGCAAATACCACTTACCAAGGTAAGCACTACCACACATGGGTGTGGCAGGACTGCATGAGGAAACACAAGTGTTTATTTTTGTTTGTGCTTTTAAGTTTACTTTAATTGTTGTGGATGTATCTTTCTCTGTTTACCTCACATCTGGCAGTGATTCTAAAGGAATCCTCTTTCCTAATGGCTGAGAAAGAAAACTGCTCCTTGTTCAGGCTCAATATGGCCAGGAGCTGATTAGGCACAGAACAGCTGGAGAGCCTCCTTTGTCCTGATCCTGTTACTCTGTCAAAAACTCTGATTTCATTTGCATCACACTGGTGCCTGGGTTTCCTGGAAATGCTATTGCCTCTGTCATCTGCCCAGGTACAATCAGTTACCTAGTCCCACACTTGCCCATTTGCCTGTGCCTATAGTGTTTGGCAGCTGCACCTCCTTATTTTAAAAGCTATTTTATCCCATTTTTTATTTTGATAATTTATGGGCACACTGGCCTTTGCACATGTGAGGGGTGATGCACTTTGTAAAACATTCTGGAATTCTGAAATTTCAGTGACTCTGCCACTATGTCATTTATTTCCAGAAGAAAAAACAAGAAATAATAGTGAGGGAACTGATTCTGAAAGTGATGTCACAACCTATTACCAACAGTATGTGAAGGGAATGAAGGTTTAATTTCTATTTACAGTCCTATCTCAGAGTATATTTAGTCACAATAAACCTTTTGTCTGACTTCCCTTCCATTTCTCTCCCTTTCTGACTCCCAAACCCCATACTTTGGCTGTCAGAAAAAGTGAAAGGATTGAAGAGGTCAGAAAAAAATTATTGTCAGCTGTGTATCAGATCAACATGGACTTCTGCAGAAACGAAAACTCTGTAGGGCTAGCATGAAATACTCCATGGAGAGATCAGGTTCAACCCCCCTGTGGGCTAAAGCCTTTAAAAGTAAAGATTTAACGCTTGAGAAAAGTCTTCTTTCAAATGCCAAGGATTTTGCAAACAGTTTAGAGAAACAGATGATAAGAAAAAAATCCTGGACTGCTTTCTTATTTTAAGAGTGAAGGGCATGATGATGGTGATTTCCCCCCCCCCACAAAAGTGTCATTAGGAATTTAAACATTTTATAGAGGGAGAGAAGGAATGACCTCTTTATTCACACTACATCATAGTTACTAAGGGTCATATATTGACCTCGAGCTGAGCATAACTTTACTAAATATCCTATGTGACTCACATATGCCTTATCACAGCACTTAAAGTACTAATGACACAAGTTTTTTACTTATCAGGCAGTTTGAGCAGTTCATCTTTACAGACAGGTTTTAGGAAGGGTATCTTAGTCAATATATACACAAGTACTGAGAGCCATTGCTGCTATGGAAGACTGAGGTGAATTGCTTCCTATCTTATGCAGTACCAATAGAATTATCAGTTGAAAGTGAGCTGGCTGAAATTAACCAGAAATAAAGTTAACTAACTAAGTTGAAATGTTTCAGTTCTCAAAATTTTGATGCAATTTCTAATTTTGATTTGTTGCAAAATGGGAGAATCGCCAAAGACTTTTTTTCAAAATCCCCCCACTTCCATTTTGTTTTATCCAGCTCTAGTTATAATAACTACAGAAGGCTCAAATTCGGTGCTCATGTATACTATGCCACTTCACTGCCATTAATGAAACTGCACAAGTGTAAAAGGGGACAGAAACTGGCTTCAAATTTTCATTACCAGTGATGTGGGGAAAAAAGAACACTGAATTTTCAGATCCCAGGTTGAGCTTTGTCATGGGGTGAACAAATAAAAATAAACCAACTTGTGAAGTGAAGAAAGTTGATATGGAAGTTGCTGAGAAGAACCTCCTCCAGTGATATTTTTACAGTCACTTTTCTGACGGCAAGTTGTGTGAGATTTCCTTTACACTGTAAAGGAAATCTCACACAACTTTAAAAAATGTTAGTGGGTCTGACTGGAAGTAAAGAAGTCAGAATTGACATCAACTCTCTCTTGTTCACAGTGTGATAGCTCTGCTGCCAGGTGCTGTATTATGCAATATCTGCCAATGCAAAGGATTTGGTAAAATAGTGAAGCTGAAGCTGATAGATGATCCTCTTCCTATGTTCAGCTGAACGCATTCTTCTGTTAATAGTTAAAGGCAGAAACTGTGGCTCAGTGATAGTTAATGTTATGCCTTCACTGTCAGAGTTTAAGGAGGGGCCAAACTTACTTGCCCCTCAATTTTTACATTGCAAGAATTTCAGAATTTAAAAGATGATAGTGATCAAACTTCAAAGCGTTATATAACATTCCTAGCCAATTCACATCAGGTGGAATGTGACATTAAAAAAAATTGTACCACCCTTTCTTTTTTATTACAGTAGTAGTGATGGTCTATCATAGAATTACTCTCTCTTCATTTTGACAGCTAATTCACTGGTTTCTACTGTAGGTTTTTATTTTAGGCTTCAATAGGTATTTGCTTTTGTTGGGGGAATAAAGAATGTACTGACCAGTACTTGTTCTATACAGTGTTGCCTCTCATATTCATACTTATACTCAGTTTAAGCAGCCTCCAAAATCCCTGATTCCATCAGGTCAAACAGCTCTAGTGCCAAGGATCAGCACTGTTGAATAGAAACCAATGAACTGCTTGCCAGAGTGATCCAGTGTCTATGATAAGTGGCACCAAGGTCCCTGTATGCCACTTAAACCAGTCATAAATGCGAATAGGAAGAGGCCACCTGAATGAAGATTGATGTATGATCACAGTACTTAGATTTCATGTCACAGGTAGAGACAGATTCTCTTTGAGATGGGACACCACAATTAAATCTTGTTTCCCATTTTGACAGGTAAGTTCCTGTGCTAAGGAATATGTTCAGCATTTGTGTCTGTATCATTTTTAACGACCCATACAATTCTGGAACAATAAGCATCAGAGGACATATTTTAGGAAAATGTCTATGTTAATAAAGTTTTTTAAAAAATCCATTTGACAGATTGACTATAAGGAAAAGTAACTTATCACATCAAATCAAAAGTCTCCTGAGTTACTGAATCCACTAGCACTGGCAAGCTGCCACTTTTCCTTGTCCTACCTTTCATTTTAGGAATGGCTTGGTTCCAAGTTAATTTTAAGGGCTCAGTTTTATTATGAAATCAAATATTATAGAACTTGGAAACTCTAATCCTACGGCACCAAAACTAAACTAGGACAGCATGAACAAAAATAATCACCGTATCACTTTGAATTAAGGAAGCAGATTTATTTTAAGACAGAAGACGACAAAGGAATTAAATGATCCTATCAGCCTTTACTTATGATAGTACACTTCCTTCAGATGAGCGTTGTAAATAATTTTTAACACTTATGTAGCACAGTGACTTGTGTACTCGCTGTGGGCCCGAATCAATATTAACAGAAGTTAATGTGAGGGTGGATTCTTTTCAGTGACTTCAATGAGGTTTGGATTAGGGCCTGAGTTACAGGAAAGGTTTCCTTGCCCACGTGCTCTTTGACTAATTCTCTGTCTTCATTTTAACACAACACAGAAACCTGCCTTGGCTCACTTGTTGCTCTCTTCTATGTCTGTTTCCTCTCTTCTTCTAAGACCAAAACAATAGTTTATTAATGTGTGGAGTTATAATGACTAGAAGGATTCAGGACCCATACTAAGATGACTATGGACACTTCCTTGCATTGTGTCTATATTATTGTATGTCTCTAAAAATTTTAAGTTCAGAACTCTCTAAATAAATCAAACATATTTTAGAGAAGTATCCTTAATTTTTCAATTGGAAATTACCCAGAAATTGCATTTACCTATCTCTAGAGGCTCCCCAGAATCTACATTAAAATACCATGTAATATTAAACTGAAAGCATTACTGATTCTTATGACATGCATTTTACTTACATTCTACTCATATGAAGCTGCAGGAGTAATAAATATTGAGCCACAAAACTCTATCATGCATTGAATTGCTATAGTTTGCAGATCCATGATCAGGATTTGGCCCTTTTGTGCCAAATGTGATTGTTTCTGTATAAACATATAATAAGAGAAAGTCTTATGTCAGCTTATCAGGAAGACAGCTCAAAAGCTAGAAGCTGTTTCCGTTAACATTTTGAAGCTTACCTTCTAAATGTTATCTCACACATTACTATAAGACTATTTGTATTGTTGCACAGGATGGAGGCCTTGGAGAATAAATCTGAGGCCCTCTAACATAATCGACTTGAATGAAGAGGATAAGAGAAATAATTTACAGTACCAACATTTGAGGAAATGTGTATAGGCGTGTTTATTATTTTGTCTAGTTCTATGGGTCTCTCATGCTGCTGTTGACTGAACTAAGCCAAGGCCCCACAGTGTTTACAACCAGGCCAAAAGGCAAAATGGAAAAACTCAGCTTGCAAAGTTTTACATTGTTAAATGTTGTAAGGTGCAGTTACCAGATAAGAAATAGACTTTACAACAGTGGTCCCCAAACTTTTCAGGGTCACGCCCCGCCTTTAACCTGTCTGCCATTCCCAAGCTGGGGCCAGGAGTGGGGCGAGCTCCTGGGGGAGGGGGAGAGACACAGACAGGGGTAAGGTGGCCGAGACTGGGGCCACGGCTCAAGGCAGGTCTGGGGCCAGGAGCAGGGCCGGGGCCGGGGGCCAGGGCGGGGGCTGGGGCGGGGGGGGGGGCCGGGGACAGAGCTGTGGCCAGGCTGCGGTTGGGGGACAAAGTTGGGAGCAGGGCTGGGCCGGGAGCTGAGGCCACAGCTGGGAGCAGGGCCAGAGCAGAGCTGGGCGCGGACTGGGGCTTGGTGGCACTCCTTCCCTGCCCCCTGTAGGTGCTGGCCCGGGCCCCACCACGTTCCTCCGAACATTCCCCACAGTTTGGGAACCTCTGTTTTACAAGGTTTGTGAAACTAACTCTTGTTAATAAAATATATTTGGGAACATAGTTCTCACAAACAGAATCATTAACCAGGAATGTAATTTGTTTTTTTTTTTTTTTTTAACTAATGGAAAATAGATGCATTTAGCTTAAAAGCAAAATATATTAATCAAATCATGGAATGTGTTTGTTGCTGTAGCTATAAGTGTGATTAAAAAGGAGAGGTTATGTAACCAGTATATGAAAGTAGCTAATTGTGACTAAGTATAGTACATTTTCTTTAGAATGCTTTAGAAACTGTACTATAGTTAGGTGCCGTAACCCTTTCATGACACATGCTCTGTATACAGCAGGAGAATACAATGAGGCTTGAGAAATATATTCTACTTGCCAGACTTTAAGTATTCTGCTAAGCTTGATGCTCTGTGTCTTACCAAATATGTATGGAGCCAGATAACAGAAAATCTGAATGGTTTATAGTGTTATCCAATATCATAGATAAAATTATATATATTCATGTATGGTTTTGTATAACTATCAAATGTATTCATGTTAAACTGTTTAACCATGGGAAAAAGTAAAGTATTGTAATCTCAGTGTTAGGTATAAAAACATTCCAAAATACAAAAACAAAAAACAAAAAACAATTTTGTTAAGGCTAAGCTAACATGCCCTCTGTACCAAGCCATAACGAATGAAGAATGTCTCTAAGCTTTTGCTGATTTCTAAAATATTATGGTTAAGGTAATAACCTAGTTACAAACTTTGACTTGTTTACTGCTGGGTCTGTGCTAGTCTAGCAAGAGTTCTTCCAAAACATGTCAAAAATAATAAATAAGAAGTAATTTAAAAAAATGGTAAAACCCTCAATCTTAGTACACCTCTACCTCGATATAACGCTGTCCTTAAGGAGCCAAAAAATCTTACCGCGTTATAGGTGAAACCGCGTTATCTTGAACTTGCTTTGATCCACCGGAGTGCGCAGCCCTGCCCCCCCCAGAGCACTGCTTTACCACATTATATCTGAATTTGTGTTATATTGGGTTGCGTTATATTGAGGTAGCGGTGTATATATGGAGGCAGAGTGCAGCACCAAGGCAGTGTGACTGCTGCACTGCTGCCTTCCAGATGGGTTGGTAATGTGAATGTATGTATGCTTCCTGTCTGTATTATGCTGTGATAATCTTTGACTAATAAAGTTGATTAAGCTTAGCTATTTGGCATCTCTTGTTAAATAATTAAATCAAACTGCTAGGTAAAGAGCAATGATGTTTAGAGTCCTGTGCAAAGTCCGGCTATGTGTCTATTGACTTTCAATGTTATGTTCCCCTGAAAAGTTAAACTGTAAACCCAGAGCACTTACACAGCTGGAGTTATGGGAGAGGGTATGCTTAATATACAGTGTAGTCTGAGGGATCAACACAGCTCCTAGGTGTTCGGAAGTTGGACTGTGGGGTCCCAGGTCTCCGAAGAGAGTGTTAGACAGAGGATCTGCACCCCAAGAGTGTGCCCAGGAATCCCAGCCAGGTCAGTGCCTGGGCTATTTTCAGACTCAAGGGGCTTAAAGAGCACATGGGGCCCAGTGAGGTAGGCCCTAAGCAGTCTGGCGAGTGTCCCGCCAGAGATGGAGCTCTACTAGTTGTGTGTGTGTGTGTGTGTGTGTGAGAGAGAGAGAGAGAGAGAGAGAGAAACACACACACGAACACACACACACAAGCAGAGAAGTCCCATACCTGGGGATCTGTTGAACTAGTTCCATCCTCTGATCATGGACCAAGATGTAGACAGATACTAAGACATGGGATCAGCACCTGATGACAACTGTCTCATTGATTCACCTTTACACAGAGCACAGGGCCATGTATAGGTTACTGCAGGCCAAATAGGTGCACTATAGCACACTCTCCAAGCCATGCAGACAGGACATTGTGCCTGCCACCACCACCAGGACAAATGGTGGTAGGTAGGGACAATGTAAGCAGCAAAGCCAGCTGGGGAAGGAGTGTGAGCATTGCTACAGCTGGAAGATGAACAGAAGCTGCATGGATGCAAAGATATTCTTGCTTCCTTGACTGCTGCATTTGCTCAGCAGTTGGGGCAAAGTTTATTCCATACTCAGCTTCACTATCAGGCAATTGTTTTCTACTAGGGCTGTTGATTAATCACAGATAACTCACCTGATTAACTCAAAAAAATTAATCATGATTAAAAAATTATTCACGATTAATCGTAGTTTTAATCACACTGTTAAACAAAAGGATACCAATTTAAATGTATTAAATATTTTGGATGTTTTTCTACATTTTCAAATATATTGATTTCAATTACAACACAATATACAAAGTAGACAGTGCTCACTTTATATTATTTTTTTTATTACAAATATTTGCACTGTAAAAGTGGCAAACAAAAGAAATAGTATTTTTCAGTTGACCTCATACAAGTACTCTAGTGCAATATCTTAATGGTGAAAGTGCAACTTACAAGATAGATTTTTTTTAGTTACATAACTGCACTCAAAAACAAAACAATGTAAAACTTTAGATCCTACAAGTCCACTCAGTCCTACTTCTTGTTCAGCCAGTCGCTAAAACAAACAAGTTTGTTTACATTTACAGGAGATAATACTGCCCGCTTCTTATTTACAATATCACCTGAAAGTGAGAATAGGCATTTGCATGGCACTTTTGTAGCCTGCATTGCAAGATATTTACATGGCAGATATGCTAAACATTCATATGCCCCTTTATGCTTTGGCCACAATTCCAGAGGACATGCTTCCATGCCAATGATTCTCATTAAAAAAGTAATGTATTAATTAAATTTGTGGCTGAACTCCTTGGGGGAGAATTGTATGTCTCCTACTTTGTTTTACCTGCATTCTGCCATATATTTCATGTTATAGCAGTCTCAGATGATGACGCAGCACATGTTGTTTCTTTTAAGAATACGTTCAGTGCAGATTTCACAAAACGCAAAGAAGGTGCCAATGTGAGATTTCTAAAGATAGCTACATCACTCAACCCAAGGTTTAAGAATCTGAAGTGCCTTCCAAAATCTGAGAGATGAGGTGTGGCACATGCTTTCAGAAGTTTTAAAAGAGCCAACACTCTGATACGGAAATTACAGAATCCGAACCACCAAAAAAGAAAATCAACCTTCTGCTGATGGCATCTGACTCAGATGATGAAAATGAACATGCATTGGTCCACAATGCTTTGGAAGGTTATCGAGCAGAAACCGTTATCAGCATGGACACATGTCCATTGGAATGCTGGTTGAAGCATGAAGGGACATATGAATCTTTTGTGCATCTGGAACATAAATATCTTGCGATGCTGGCTACAACAGTGCCATGCGAACGCCTATTCTCACTTTCAGGTGACATTGTAAATAAGAAGCAGGCAGCATTATCTCCTGAAAATGTAAACAAACATGTTTGTCTGAGCGATTGGCTGAACAAAAAGTAGGACTGAGTGGACTTGTAGGCTCTGAAGTTTTACATTGTTTTATTTTTGAATGCAGTAATTTTTGTACATAATTCTACATTTCTAAGTTCAACTTTCAGGATAAAGAGATTACACTACAGTACTTGTATTAGGTGAATTGAAAAATACTATTTTGTTTTTTACAGTGCAAATATTTGTAATAAAAAATCAATATAATGTGAGCACTGTACACTTTGTATTCTGTGTTGTAATTGAAATCAATATATTTGAAAATGTAGAAAATGTCCAAAACTATTTAAATAAATGGTATTCTATTATTGTTTAACAGTGTGATTAATCATGCGATTAATTATGATTAATTGTTTTAATTATTAGACAGCCCTATTTTCGACCAAACTTGACATTGCTTTGTGAGGGGAAAACTGATCATTTATCAAAAAAGAGCCTGGAAATAATGGTCACAAATATACAGCTATAAACCATATTCACTATAAATGGGTGATGGGCCATAATGTCTATTTCCTCCCCTTTATACTGTGGCTTTCAATCAGAGGTCAGACTCCCTGCTGCTGCTAGTCATGCCAGGAAACCCGAGTGCTTCTAGTTATAAAAAATTGGACAAAGAGTGAACTAATATACCGTACAGAAGTAGAGCAGCTATTTATTCCAAGAGACATTGTACACTACCTCTACTGTTATGTTTTCATTAGAGATATTCATACTAGTTTGCTTTCATATCATTAATGAGGTCTGCATTCATTTTTCTACACAGAAGCTGCTAATATGATAGTTAAGCATGAGTCAACTTCCTATGCTATTATCTCAGACTAAGAATTTTGCATTATATTTGTGATTCATTTCCTTATTACCTTAGCACCTTGCATAACCCAGAGTATCAATTAGTTATACAGCATCATTTGAAACAAAGTTACTAACACACAAAGGGAGAAAAAAATAAACAAAAAGACACGCCATTTTTATTAGATATTATATAACCTCTATGGGCCAACAACATTAAATTATATTTTTATAATTACTTGTAAAGTTAAACAAACTATATTTAAAAGTCTTTATTGCAATGAGCTGTTTATTTTTTAGTATTTCTCTAATTAGTGTTTGGATTCCTAAACTGGGAGTAAAATGTCTTTACTCATTTTTGTAAGCTTCTGTTTCTGATTCTAGAAAACATTATAGCTGCCCTCAAGCGTAACATGCACTGAAACAGCACAGTCATCTTCATGTCCACTCAGTTGGTACCAGCCATAATATACTGGAAATAAGTGTTTGTTCAGTATATATTGACTGTGGGTATCTGGTTGGAAAGAGAAGCATTCTAGTGGATTACAAACTGTTACAAGGGTGAATGCTGCAGCAAGCTATTTTATAATGCGTTACAAACTTCAGCATAACAAGAATGCATGTGCCAGGACTGATCTGAAAGTAATTAGCGCATTATGCACCCAGGAGAAACAGATAATTTGTGTTATCTGCAAATACTTTATAATGGACTGTTGTAGGTCATTCACATGCCACACATTTATAATGGGCATAACTGTCCTTATCTATGAAAAATACCACATGCACTGGCAATAGCTGTAGTGCTGTCCTCCATTACATTTCAAATCTGTATGTACATCACTGGAGGTTTTTCCACTGGTTTCATTTTTTTTCCCCCTCACCAATTTTGTAAAAGCTAATGTGAGAGGCAGGAAGAGGAAAAAGTTCTAGTGATTTCTGTATCTTGCCATGAACAAGCTTATCATCTTCTGTAATAAGAAAGTGAAATGTCTGCATGTCAGTTGGAGCTTTTTCTCCTCTATCAAACAAAAGTGCATCCTTGGCTCCTTGGGGAATACTTCTGTTTGCTGTTATGCTTCCAGATCAACACATCATTGTAGGTCAGGTTTGCTGTCAGTTGGAAATACAATACAGAAACAGCCTGAGGACTTACTCCCTTATGCAATGGACTTAAATGATTCAATGTCTTTGCAGGCTGCAGTGTATAAGTCTCCTTCCTGGTTTGTGTTTTCCAGGGCCAAAAGAGTATCCTCAGAGTGAGGTGTCGTCCCTCCACCCCTCACAAACCCCTATGCTTCTTCTGAGGACATACTTAAAAAAAAATACAATATTGGAGTATCATTGTTTCTTTGCTTAAGGGCAGCATAGGCATTTGTGTGAGTCTATTTAATTGTTTGCATTTATTTGCATAGGAATTAAACTGTTAACATGCGAGGCTTGATATGCATTTGCACATCTGAGTACAACTGTGGAAGCAGCTATAAGAATGTCCAAAAAGAGTTGAAATGTTCACTATGTTGCAGAAGCGACCGCAAATGGTTGGAACTGAAAGGCTAATTAGCATGTTGCAATTAAGTGACATTTTTCTGTTTCTACAGGGAAACGTCTCAGTGAATTGACTGCAATGCTCTAAATATTTAAAATTTCGAATTACAATACAAATATTTATGCATATGCTTAACTCTAAATGGGATTTCATATATGCTTAATTTTGCAGGATTGGGGCCAGAACATTGACCACTGTGTATGGAAAATGGGCTGTCAAATGCCAAATGCAAGGTTAAGGATAAATGTTTCAAAGCATATGTCTTAAGATATCGCTGGTGAAAGACCAGCTTATATATGTTAAGAAACAATTACATGCAACCTACTCAATTTTCAGACTGAGATGTCAATGCAGGAGGAAAGAAGAGTGAATTACAGTTGGGAAAGGGAGAGAATCACAGCAGGTTAGAAAATGCAGTCAAACTTTGCCATCCTCACTTTGCAAAATGGTCCTGAAAAATAATTATTTTATTTCATTCTAATTTTTCCACCTGAAAAATATTATTGTTGAGAAATTAGTTTCTCAGCTGGAGAGAGAGCTATTATGTTAATTATACTTATTATTTTTAGACTGCCAGAAGACAATTATGAGAGAGGCAAGGTGGGTGAGGTAATATCTTTTATTGGACCAACTTCGGTTGGTGAGAGAGACAAGCTTTCAAGCTTATACGGAGCTCTTCTTCAGGTCTAGGAAATGTACTCAGAATGTCAGCATAGAACAGATTGTTTAGCATAAGTTGTTAACATATATTTCAAGGGACTATTCAAGATAACATGGCCAATTAACATCCCTCCAGTCAGATGAGGGAAGGAAGGGTGAAAAAAACCTGGGAGGGTGGTTAGTGCGTTGCAGATTGTTGTAATAAGCCATAAATCCAGTATCCCTATTCAGTTCATGATTTTTAGAGTCTAGTAAAATTATGAATTTAAGATCCCACAATCATTTGTGAAGGTGCTGTGTAGGTTTCTTTTGAAGATGAGGACTTAGAGGTCAGCTATAGAGTGATCACTTTGTGAAAAGTTTTCACCCACAGGTGATAGTGTGTTTTGTCTTTTATCATTTTTCTGTGCGAGTACATTTGATAACATAGTGATTGTCTGGTTTGACCCACATAGTTGTTATTGGGGCATTTAGTGAATTGGATGAAGTATACCACATTTTGGGAGAGGTATGTGTAGGATCCATGGATCTTGAACCACAAATAGCTGATCTTGTGAGATGCTGCTGGTCCAGAGAGAAGCTTTTGGCCTACGATTTGGAGGGGTATGGGAGAGGAAGTCAAACAGGTGGTTACTGCCTCTTTTCCCTGCACCTGATCCTAGAATTTGATTCCCCTCCCTTGAAGAAGCAGCAATGTGAGGAGCTGCTGAAAAAGAGAGAGTGGAGGGGGCACACAGGGTAACCAAAACCAAGTTATGTTTTTATGATTCTGATGTTGGTTGTTCATAGAATCATAGAATATCAGGGTTGGAAGGGACCTCAAGAGGTCATCTAGTCCAACCCCCTGCTCAAAGCAGGACCAATTCCCAACTAAATCATCCCAGCCAGGGCTTTGTCAAGCCGGGCCTTAAAAACCTCCAAGGAAGGAAACTCCACCACTTCCCTAGGTAACGCATTCCAGTGCTTCACCACCCTCCTAGTGAAATAGTGTTTCCTAATATCCAACCTGGACTTCCCCCACTGCAACTTGAGACCATTGCCCCTTGTTCTGTCATCTGCCACCACTGAGAACAGCCGAGCTCCATCCTCTTTGGAACCCCCCTTCAGGTAGTTGAAGGCTGCTATCAAATCCCCCCTCATTCTTCTCTTCTGGAGACTAAACAATCCCAGTTCCCTCAGCCTCTCCTCATAAGTCATGTGCTCCAGACCCCTAATCATTTTTGTTGCCCTCCACTGGACTCTTTCCAATTTTTCCACATCCTTCTTGTAGTGTGGGGCCCAAAACTGGACACAGTATTCCAGATAAGGCCTCACCAATGTCGAATAAAGGGGAACGATCACGTTCCTCGATCTGCTGGCAATGCCCCTACTTATACAGCCCAAAATGCCGTTAGCCTTCTTGGCAACAAAAGCACACTGTTGACTCATATCCAGCTTCTCACCCACTGTGACCCCTAGGTCCTTTTCTGCAGAACTGCTACCTAGCCATTCGGTCCCTAGTCTGTAGCAGTGCATGGGATTCTTCCGTCCTAAGTGCAGGACTCTGCACTTATCCTTGTTGAACCTCATCAGGTTTTTTTTGGCCCAATCCTCTAATTTGTCTAGGATTGTTGTTTTTCTTATTTTTTTTGGATTTGTTGTTTTATTGATGACATGCATATTCAGTATCTAGCAGAAAGCATGCCTGGAAGGCATAAAAACATTTCTGAGGTAAATGTTCAAACTGAAACTTTTAATATCATTAAAAAATAAAGGCAATTGTCTTATTCCTCCTCAGTGGAATTAGGCTAGTAGGACCAAAGACAATGCTTTGGATAATACAACCCACTGGCAAGTATGTATTACTGGTCTCCTTCTGCACCCAACCTGGAATTTATTTAATGACTGCTATCTTGTCTGACACACCAGGGGCAGAACTGGGGATTTCCAGAGCTAAAAGCTTGAGCTGCTACAACTTGAAGTAAAAAGCCAAGGCTCTTTAGCTTACCAGTGGGTTACCCAAGCAAACAAAAGATTTGCTGTAATCACTATTTTAGGCCCCAATCCTACAAACATTTATGCATCTGCTTAACTTTGAACATGTGAGTAGTCCGGACCATTGACTACATTCATGTGTGTAAAGTAAAGCATAAGTATTTGCAGGATCAGGGCCTTAACTTCCACGGAGTTGAAAATGTTCCACGATGTGGAAAATGTTCCAGAAAAGAAAATGGTTCAAGATGAAGCAACAATTGGAGTACTAGAGGATTCTCCCAGTAAAACTTTTGCAAAACACTGTGTGCTTGCTAAAAGATCAGTTAGAAGGGGATGAGAATAGATCAGCATGTACCGACACCAGAATACTAGAGTGGCCAAAAGACAACAGTTCTACCAAGTTTGTGTACACTAGGGTTACCATACGTCCTCTTTTTCCCGGACATGTCCGGCTTTTCGGCAGTCAAACCCCCGTCCGGGGGGAATTGCCAAAAAGCCGAACATGTCCGGGAAAATGGCGGCTCTGCTCCTCCCCGACTCTTCGGCTCTGCTTAAGAGCCGGGCTGCCCGAGCGCTACCGGCTTCGGGCAGCCCCGTGCCTCC
>NW_020664409.1:65840255-66024428 GCF_002925995.2 Terrapene triunguis | reverse complement strand
AAGCCCGAGCACTACCGGCTTCATGGTTTGCCGGGCAGCCTCCAGACCCTGCGCCCCCGGCTGGGTGCTTCCCCTCCTGGGCTCCAGCTGCACTGGGGAAGCGCCGGCTGGGGGCGCAGGGTCTGAGGGCTGCCCGGCAAACCCTGAAGCCGGTAGCACTGGGGCAGCCCTTTCCCCCTGGCTGGGAGTGGAAGGGAGGAGGGGGCGGAGTTAGGGTGGAGAAGGGGCGGAGTTGGGGTGGGGCTGGGGGTGGGGAAGTGGGCGGGGCCAGGGCCCATGGAGGGTCCTCTTTTTTTATTTATGAGATATGGTAACCCTATATTATGGGGGTGATAAACATAGCTATATTGCAAAGGAGCTCACCTATCAAGGACATAGTTGTTTATTTATTCCAGACTTGTCAACTGGGTTAGAAAAACAATATAAAATAAAACTACCACCAACAGCAAAAAACTTTTCTTCACTCCTAGTAGCAGAATATTATTTACAAGTTGAGGAAATTAGGTGTGGCCCAAAGCATCTAATGATCATTTAGCAAGGCTGCATGATTCCTTTGGAGAGACCCAGGATGTGTGGTCTTTAAAAGTTGTCAGGAAGAAAGCTCCAAGATGCAAACCTCAAAAGCAGGAGTCATTTTACTTTACTCCAGTCCATTCAGTCGCTCAGTCTATTTTCACAAGTACTGAAACATTTTTTTTTGTTTCACCTTCGTATAAAAGATAAGTATAAAGAGTAATATAATGTTCTTTTATCGCAGTTCTGTCCAGGCAGTGGGATGATGCATGATTAAACTTAAGTAACAAAAAGAAGAGGATGAAGCATAGACAATTTAAGGAGAGAGCATTGTATTAGTGTTTGATGTCATTTATTTATAATGTTATAATTAGGTTTGTCATGCTTAGCATTCATTTTTGAGGAAACTAAACCCAGTCAAATAAAAAACAAAGGAAATTTGAGGAGATTGATGTGGATTGTTAATCTGCCACCTTTCCAGGACCTATGAGCCATTAAATGCAATTGCCACAATTTTAGACCTTGGTTCCAACAAAGCACTTAAACGTGTGAGTAGTCCCTTTGGTGTCAGTATGATCACTCATGCTGAAAATTAAGCATGTGATTAAATCCTTTGCTGGATCCAGGCTTTAATTCTTTATCATTCACCTAGTTGGTCCTGAATTTGGTGACTAACCGCAGACCTGCAGATAGGGGAAGCCATGGCTCTGCCTACTCCTTCCCACTCTTGACTACTTGCTCTAAGGAAGGAGAATCTCAGGTGAAGAACCTATATTCCCCTGATATCTGAAGCTGCACTTTGGAAGCCTTAAAAACAGGGGTTTATATATTCCATCACAGAACCACGACTGCTTCTGTTGCCCAAAGACTGTAGTGCTGGTTGTGTCTGAGCTGAGCAGGTGCTCCATGCCCTGTCCCTCATCCCTAATGTAAGTTCTATGAGCAGCTTCATTTACCTTTGGCCATGGCACCAAGACATAGTTCCTAGGATTTATGGTGTCTCAGAACTGTTTCTGACCATTTTCCAGCTCTTTGCTGCTTCATGTGTGAACAGGGCTCTCCATCAGCACGTTGCCTTTAGTATGAAACAGAAGGCATCACACTTTCTATTTTGCTCCTAATATGGCATGTGAAACTTCTGGCAGGCATCTTTGGGGTAAAAAATTTCATGATTTCCCTAGAAAGTGGCATCAAAGAATTGTTTCAAAACTAATCTTGTGAGCTGTCATTATGCTCATTATTGTTCGCATTAACCTAGAGAAGTAGAAGACTGAGAATGAGCCTCACATTTTTCAGCTTGTCTTGGGAGAAGACTTTTTTGTTTACATCAGCTGCCAGTGTTGGAGGCTTTTTTTACTTTGTCAAGAGGCACTTCCCTTTTCAAAGTAGCACAATATGAAACATCATTATAAAATGAAGCATTCAAGTTTTGATGATCTGTTTCCTCTTAGCTGGAAACTGTGAAAAGCTATATTTGTGCAGCTGCCACATTCCTACTCTGCAGATACCTTCCAGAAAGTGGATTCATTTGCTCGATGCTTGTTAAGTCATTTACTGAGGACAAGATTGAGAGAAAAGGTTGCAGTCACTTTTCCAGAAACTTTCTTTGAATAACTTTTTGAGAAGAGGCAATAAGGAAAGGATGGCTGACTCATGGGGGAAGTTAAGAATCTCCAGCTGATACTTCTTACATGCTGCAGATGAAGCAGTTTTGTCAGAAAGTGTAATTTCTTACCACAAACAATTATAAAAGGTAATGGGTATTATTTTAATTAAATAATATCAGTTCAGCTAGTAGATATCAACAGCTGAATAAATCCAGAACACTACTGTATGTATTTGCTTGCATGAGTGCTCAGCTTAATTTATATACCCAGCTTTCCTGTATTTAATTATATTTTACAGGCTATGTATAATTCATTCTTCTGGACCAATTCATTTGCTCTCTCTTTTTCCCTTCTTTTTTTTTTTTTTTTTATGGCAACTCCCACATCCTTTCTTTGCTAATCTGATAATTACCTGATTCTCTTGTTGGTTGGTAAGGAATACTGAAGGTCAAATGCTGCCCTTGACTTCTCTGGGTATGCACAGATTGTAAGTAAGGGTAGAAGTTAGCCTATAATGTCTGTATGAAGCTTTAGAATTTAAAAATACAAATATGTGTCTTATATTCAAACTTAAGGCCTATGACCTGGATCCAGCCAGCATGATGTGCTTATGTGTCCTGACTGACATACTCAGTGTGACAGTATGTACAAACCCTCCACCAGGCATGAAGGGGTTAAAGAGCCACTTTGGGCTCAGGCAACCCCCACCCACCATGCCTGCAAGGCATGTCAATCTTGGAGGATGAGATATAAAAGGGAGAAGCTCAGTTCAGAAAGCCCAAGCCTGGGGAGGGAGGACAGACCTTTCACCTCCAGCTTCCAGAGAGGCACACAGCTGGGAATTCAGCTACCTTCAGTTACCTATGAGCATAGAGTTGTAGGACAGATGGCTGGAGAATCCAGCTGGTGCTACTCTTGGTTTAATTTAGTTTCCTTTCCTTTGTTCCCTTGAGAACTGGGACTAGAGGACTTTTAGAGGGTGGGCCTGGGTTCTCCTACAACCTCTGTGGGAAGAATCCAAATATGAGGGCCCAGAAAGACTATTGGGTCAGGACCACAGTGGTCAACTGGGAGAGAAACACAGACTAAGGAAGATGTGGAAGGAAAAGACACAGGCCAGAAGAAGTGGTGCCCTAAAGGGGAGACATGCCTCACTGAGTGATACTGAATAAAGGATGGAACAAATAGAAGTACTTGCTACATAAAGTCTGTATTCACCACTTAATCCCTGTGGAAAGTTTGCAGTGACAATAGGAGATTGAGGGGAGTATGAAGTCCCACATTTAGATCCTGGCCTCTAAGTCATACTTCAAGATGGAATCCAGCCTTGTCTTCCAAATTAGTTTGACATCCCTGCTCTAAACAACATCACTAGGAGAGGTTTGTTTCAGCAATATTAGGAGTTTGTATTTACTTGTGACAGGCCATCCCAAAAAGCTTCAGAGACTTGGATCAAGTCACACACAAAGTTTAGCTAGTTTGTTTAAAGATTATCCCAATAATTAAAACTCCCTCAGCAACCTCCTTGACAGGCCCTTCCCTCTCTTGACTTCTCTCATGGAAAGCTACCTGTTCATGTGAATTTAGTTCCTGTGAAAGGATCCAAACTGATTTGCCTTAGAGGAAAAAAATGTAGTTATTCATCAAAAAAGTAGTGACAGTGCACTAGTGTGATGGCAAAGCTTTCCCATAGTGCTTTGCCATCACATGGGTCTGGAGGGAACATCCATCACACTGGTAAGAAGATAGTTCAGGATCTATCTCCACTTAGCTTTTCCCTGCTTTGCTGAGATTGCCAGAGCAAACTCTGTGTTTTGGAAATGCAGCTTAATCCTGTTAAGGAAAGAACAAAAGAGATTAGATTCCCGCATAACATATCAATAAGTCTGATAATGCTTCTGGGACTTACCTCAGGAGGAAAAAATTCTGTTTTCAGTTAAACAAAAGGAATGAACAATGCAGCAACAATAATATACAAAGAAAAATCAAAACATGATCATCTAGAAATTTCATGTAATTTCCATGACTTGTTGTATACTCATCTATGGACACCATGGCTACCACTTGTATTTCATATTTATTTTCTGTGCATGAGAGAAGCCTGAGTCAAAGCTGAACAGTTTCTTTCTGGGGCTCCTTGGAGTTCAAACTGCAGTGGCATCTCCACCACCCTTTAAACAGATGCTACCCCCTCACCCCGGCATCTGAAAAGCTGGAAAGGGGGGTGGGGAGGAGGAGGTCTCACCCATGACTCTGCTCTATTGCTGCTGGTGGCACTAGCCTAGAGTAGTCATTCTGTTTCCTAACCACATTGTGTCTGGCTTCTGGGCAAAATGAATAGAGGTACTTTTTGTCATTTTCTCCTCTCTCCCCTATGTGTACCTGAGAAGGCTGAGCCACTATCTGGCTCAGTGGTACCTAGCTGGTCACAGAAAACCAGATGGTATATAACAAAGCTCTTCTACACTGCAAAAGAGAAAGAAAGCCATCCTCTTAAAAAAAATAGGAAGTGTGTTTTTCATCCATAAATGCAAGTAGCTTTCTGAGCATTATTCTTTGTACCATTGTTTTAGGAGCCTAAGGCTTGAGTCAAAGCCCAGGGACTCATGGAAAGATTCCATTAACTTCAATGTGCTTTGGATCAGGCCATATGCACAGAGAACTGTTCATTCCAGACTACATCTGAGGTGCTAGGATCTTTGCCAAAGAACAGTTTCCTGTTTCTTCTGTGAAAGAACTCATTATGGAGACAAGGTGGGTGAAATAATATTTTATTGGACCAAACTTCTATTGGTGAGGGAGACAAGATTTAGAACTTCTGTAAGCTTGAAAGCTTGTCTCTCTCTCCCCAACAGAAGTTGGGCCAATAAAAGATATTACCTCACCCACCTAGTCTCTCTAATACCTTGGGACCAACACAGCTATAACAACACTGCATGCACTCATCATTATGGAAATTTTTTAGTGCTGATTGATGTCCCTTTTGACCAAGAATATTATAATCATTTTCTACCGCTGTAATAAATGGTTGAGTGGGAATTAGTGATTTATTTCTAGTGTAGCACATTTATTTGAACAGGTTGGAAAATAAAAGCATTTATTTGTAGTTGAAAGCCCACTTGGGTGATATAAATTTATGTACATATATACATTATTACTAAGTAATACATATAAAGGCTCCTTGCGCTTAATACGTGTGCCACGTGTTATGAGGAAGACATGCTAATACCTCTATACTAATATTAAAGTCCTATCTCTCTCATGTTTGGCCCCACCACCTGAAATATTATGGCAAATATGCCCTAATGTAAGTCATTTCAGGTTTTGCTGCTTTAGTGTTAACTGGCTAGATGAACAAGCTATGTTTTACATAGAGAATAATTCTGTTAAATGCATCTTCTCATTGCTCAAAGATTTAACAAAACTATGCCTTTAACTAGTGCTCTTTAAAGAGGGTTCTGCTATTCCAGATTTTGGTTTGGTACACAGGAGAACTGGTTAAATAATGTTCTTAAGCATTTGTTTATATTCTGAATGGTTGTTTTGACCATGCTCATAAACCTGCATATTGCTTTGATGTTTGGAGAATGAATATTCTTTACAGTAATACTCAGACCTCCACTTGAACAGACAGTGTGCTAGCAAGAATGTTGGATATATAGTATTTATTATTTTCGCATTAAAAAAATTTAGTCTTCATTCAAGCTGGGAGAAGATACAATACCAGATGATCTTAGGTGACGAGTCACGCACCAACAATTGAAAAAAACAATCAAACCTCAATTTAAGTGAAAACTTTACAAACTCATAAGCGGAAAACTTACACAAACAATTTGAAAATTGGGCCTAACTCTGTACCCATTTAAGTCAGTGACAAAAAAAGTAGGGCTGGCTAGAAAACAACAATTCTGTTTAGAGAAAAATGTCAAGGTTTCCTGATTGGTTTTCATTCCAGTGCACGACCAAACAGAAGAAATTAGAGCTTTTCAGAGTGAGACCTTTCAAAACTCTTCACACACACAAAAAGACCAACCCACCCCAGAATAGCCAATAGCCTGGAGATAGGGCACTTTCCCTGATCTGGAGCAGGGACTTGAACCTGTCTCTCCCACCTCCCAGATGAGTGCCCTGATTACCACGTTATTGGCCTTCTCTCCCACTCTCTTCTCTCATCTTCCCCCCCTCAAATTCCATCATGGATCTGAGACACCTTCCTGACAACATTTTGTCAAAACTGTTACATTTCCATGAAACATTTTGCTTTTGAAAAAAAAAGAAAAAAAAGCCTCCTCCAATTTCTTGACAAGGTCTAACATAGCTGGGTTGGGGAGCAAAACTACTTAAATGAATAACATATTTGATCAAATAACTCAATCAGCTTGAGTAAAACACAAGTAATACATGCTAATTTAACTAACCCTCTCTATTGAAAAGGTCATTTTTTCATTGTCTTTCACATTAAGCTGTACATTTATTCCTTTATCGGGTCTTTTAAAAGGGGTTCTCTCTAGTCCAGTTTTAATGACATAGTGACTGACAAAACACTATCTACTTGTTCAAAATAATTTTCAGCACATGATACTGACAAAGAAATACCAGCCCTAGATGTATTTACAACTGAAAAATCAGAAGTACTCCAAATTTATACAATGACTTTAGTTTACTAGTGAGTAATCACCAACATAATAATGTGTTAAAATATCTAGAGAATGCACCGGTTATTTGGTTTTAGGTTTATTAATTCCAATGGTTACTGGGTTGAAAAAGACCCTGCCTTTATTTGCCTTTAATTAAGGATTTCATTTTGGAGGGTAAAAAGTCTTTGTTAACATGAAATGATGGGGAAAACAGTGCATAGATAGGATACAATCATCTTTTGCACAGCTCTAAGATTTACAGTGGCTGATGTGTGGCTCAAATAATTACTGTTTGTGAGGTAAACTTGAATAAAGGAGTAGTTTAGGAGTACACAAGCTGTCAAATTTTCACAACTCCACCTGTCAAACTCTGTGCACATGTCTTGGTGCTGATTAGTCAGGGAGTGGCACTAAGAGAGCTATGATTTAGGACCTGCCCATTGAGCATGCACTGTAGGGCACAGGCAAAACTTCTGGTGGTAGTGTCACCTTTCCCCTTGACCCATCAGTTCAGAAAACACAGGCCTCAATGTTTCCTGAGCACTCACCTCTGGGGCCTGCGCCACGTGTGTCTGCTTTTACTTTTCGGGGGTGAGCCATGACTTCTGTGGCCTGCCTGTGCTCCACTCTGCCAACTGGTCTCAGTCTAGGCCTCTATGTGGGCCCAATCAGGAACATGAGTGAATTGGTGGGGCCTTGTGGGCAGTAGGACCTCCACCTTCCAGATGATGGGCTCCACTTAAACCAAAATAGAAAGATATTCCTGGCATATAACATTTAAAAGGATGGTGATGGTGATTGTTAAAATGCTCAGGGAGATTAGAGAGGCTACAAAACCAGACAACCCAATAATAATAGGGGATTTCAACTGTCCCCAGAGTGAAAGGGAATATGACACTTAAGGATAGGATGCAGAGATCAAATTTCTAGACACTATTAATGACTGTTTTTTGGAGCAGCTAGTCCTGGAACCCACAAGGGGAGAGACTATACTTGATTTAGTGGTGCACAGGATGTGGTCCAAGACGTGAATATAGCTGAACCGTTCAGTAATAGCAACCATAATGTAATTAAATTTAACACCTTTATCGGGGGAAATAATAAAGAAACCCACCACAGTAACATTTTACTTTGGAACAGGAAACTACACAAAAATGAGGTGGCTAGTTACACAGAAATTGAAAGGAACAGTCACAAGAGTGAAATGCCTGCAAGCTGCATGGAAACTTTAAAAACACCATAATAGAGGCTCAAACTATTTGTATACCCCAAATAAATAATAAAATAATAATTATAATAATAAGTAATAATTATTCATAATAAATACTTAAGGAAAAATAAAAGTAAGAGGACCAAAATAATGCCACCATGGCAGTAAGAGAGGCAGTTAGAGGCAAAAGAACATCTTTAAAAAATTGATAATCAAATTCTACTGTGAAAAATAGAAAGAAGCATGGACTCCAGCAAGTCAAGTATAAAAGCATAATTAGGCAGGCCAAAAATGAATTTGAAGAGCAACTACCAGAAGACAAAAAAGACGGCATTTTTTTTAAGTACATCAGAAGCAGGAAGCCTGCCAAACAGTCAGTGGGGCCACTGGATGATTGAGGTGCTAAAGGAGCACTCAAACAAGACAAGCCCACTATGGAGAAGCTAAACAAATTCTTTGCATCAGTCTTCACTGCAGAGGATGCAAAGGAGATTCCCAGACCTGAGTCATTCTTTTTAGGTGATAAATCTGAGGAACTGTCCCAGATTGGTTTCAGAGTGGCAGCCGTGTTAGTCTGTATCCGCAAAAAGAACAGGAGTACTTGTGGCACCTTAGAGACTAACAAATTTATTTGAGCATAAGCTTTCGTGGGCTACATCCCACGAAAGCTTATGCTCAAATAAATTTTTTAGTCTCTAAGGTGCCACAAGTACTCCTGTTCTTTTTGTCCCAGATTGAAGTGTCAGTAGTGGTGACTTTGGAACAAATTCATAAATTAAACAGTAATGAGTCACCAGGATCAGATAATATTCCCCCCAGAGTTCTGAAGAAACTCAAATATGAAATTGCCAAACTACAAACTGTGGTATGTAATCTATGCTTAAATCAGCCTCTGTACCAGCTGACTGGAGGATAGCTAATGTAACGCTGATTTTTTAAAAAGGCTCCAGAAGAGATCCTGGCAATTACAGGCCAGTAAGCCTAACTTCAATACCAGACACACTGTTTAAAATCTATAGTAAAGAACAACATTATCAGACATATAAATGAACATATTATGGTGAGGCAGAGTCATCACTGCTTTTGTAAAGGGAAATCATGCCTCACCAATCTATTAGAATTCTTTGAGGAGGTCAATTAGCACACGGACAAGGGTGATCCAGTGGATATAGTGAACTGGACTTTCAGAAAGCCTTTGATATGGTCCCTCACCAAAGGCTCTTAAGCAAAGGAGGCAGTCATGGGATAAGAGGGAAGGTCCTCTCATGGATCAAGAACTGGTTAAAAGACAAGAAACAAAAGGTAGGAATAAATGGACAGTTTTCACAATGGAGAGAGGAAAAAAGCGGGTTCACCTAGGGTCTGTCCTGGGACAAGCACTGTTCAACATATTCATAAATGATCTAGAAAAAGGAGAAAACAGTAAGGTTGCCAGATTTGCAGATTACTGGGATTGCAATCAACGTTGGACTTAACTAAGAGTTACAATGGCATCCCACAAAACTGGGTGACTGGGCAACAAAATGACAGATGAAATTCAATGTTGATAAATGCAAAGTAATTCACATTGGGAAAACATAATCCCAACTATACACACAAAATGACATACCGGTAGTCTAAATTAGCTGTTACCACCCAAGAAAGATCTTGGCATCATCGTGGATAGTTTTCTGAAAACATCTGCTCAATGTACAGCAGCAGACAAAAAACCTAGGATAGAATTCTAGGAACCATTAGGAAAGGCATAGATAATAAAACAGTAAATATCATAATGCTACAATATAAATCCATGGTACGCTCATACCTTGAATGCTGCATGCAGTTCTGGTTGCCCCTTCTCAAAAAAGATATGAGAATTGGAAAAAGTACAAAGAAGGGCAACAAAAGTGATTAGGGTATGGGTCAGCTTCCATATAAGGAAAGAGAGAAAAACGGGGACTGTTCAGCTTGGAAATGAGACAGCTGAGGGGGATATGATAGCGGCCTATACGCTCTTGAATGTGTGGAGAACGTGAATAAGGAAGTGTTATTTATCCCTTCACATAACACAAGAACTAGAGATCATCCAACAAAATTAATAGGCAGCAGATTTAAAACAAACATAATGAAGTACTGTTTCATACAACACTCAGTCAACCTGTGGAACTCATTGCCACGGAATATTACGAAGGCAGAAGTATAACTAGGTTCAAAAAGGAATTAGGTAAATTCATGGATAATAGCCATGATGGATCTATTAGCTAAGATGGCCAGGGTTACAACCCATGCTCCGGGTGTCCCTACACCTCTGACTGCCAAAAGCTGGGGTTGGATGACACTCAATACATTGCCATGTTTTGTTCATTCCCTCTGAAGCATCTGGTACCAGTCACTGTCAGAAGACTGATACTGGGCTATGTGGACCATTTGTGTAACCCAATATGGCCATTCTTATGTCTTTATATTCATGCCCCAAGCCAACCAGAGAGGGTATCTAGGCTGGAAACCTGGCCTCTAACTCTTAGCTGTTAGTTATTTGGTAGCATTGACCTGGAAGCCCTCAAGCCCTTGATATTAAAGATGCCATCTTGTTTTAAAAGCACATTTTCAGAAATTGTGGAAACATGGAGAAGGAAACATTGGCCCTGTGAGAGCTATGGAATTTGTTTTAGCTCCAATGGTGCTCTGGCACCTGCAAAGAAAACTGCAAGAGTTCTCAAAAGTTTAAAAATATTTTATTTTCAAAATTAAAACTGAGTGTAACCTAGTAATACATGAAGAGTAAAAAGGGCAAAATTCCAAATAAAATGTAAAACAATAGGGTACATATCTCCAACACTAAAAATCTATGTAGTTAATAGAAGGAAATATAAAGACAAGAGTGTTTAGGGGAAAGGTGTAGACACAATGGCTTGTTACTGCTCCATAGCTATCTGTGTTTTGTTATAAGGCCTTAAAATAAAATGGTGGTTTGAAGCAGCCACCCTGGTACTTTCAAGGCCTCTCTGTCTTTTAAATAAAATAGTTTATGAGAACCTTGCTACTGTGTCTTTAAGAAAGGAGACCTATTTTACAGCAAAACACTGAAATGTTCGTAGAAGAATCCAATGGAAATAAAATACTGGTGTTTAAAATAAAACAAACTCTTTATAGCTTTATAAAACATGCAGTTTTGAGCCATGTGCCTGAGAACAATACATCTGACTCAAACCCATTGGACTGAACTGGGATCCTTGGTTTAACTGCCCCTCTCTGAAATGGCCTGGGTAGCTCTATGGCCTCAAGATCATGTGAACAATAGGGAAGATGTAAACAGACACCCAGGCTCCCTAAACACCCCATCAGGGTTAAATATATTATGCCTTGTCATGGCTAAAAATAATTGATAATTAGGTTAGATCACTTCAGCCTTAAGTGAGCAGAGACACACACACAAATAAGTGACGACTTCTGAAAAAAATATTAAATTAAAACCTTAGGGAGCTGTAAAATGCCATTGGTCAATCTCATTGACTATTCAAAAAGTCATGAAAAGTATTTTTAAAAGCTTATTTTCAAAAGTAACCCTGGTCTAACCCAAAATTTGAATGTTATAAGGAGCCACAAACCTCCACTCTTTTTGTAAAAATAAGCACAACTCCAGGCTATCATACAGTTCAAAGTGGAGGGTATTTGAGGGCTGTTTACTGTGATGGTGTGCTACCATTTGTGACGGTACCTCCCATAAGGCTTAATGGGAATATGACATAACTGGAATATGTTTTGTGCTGCCTGTGCCATGTAACATATCTCTGTAAAGATTATGGTCTACTATATCTATTCATCCTATTTGTACACATATATTATTTTGTACTTGAGGTTAAGAATATTGGCTGTATACTTGCTTGATTTCTAAGTAAGCTTTGTGAGGCATTTGGTCAGCTTCTTTAGGAAGGAATTCTCAAGGTTAAGTACCCGATCAGGAAGCACTTGGGGAACAATGCATCTTGGAATGCTCCAATCCACATAAGACATCTTCCTGGAGACATACAACTCCATCTTGGAGCTGGACTTTGCATAGGAGTGAGGAGGGGGTCTCCGCCCACAAGCGAAAGTCTATTTAAACCCCTGGGAGACCCCTCCATAGTGTCTTCAGTTGGCTAAAGATGGAGCCTCTCCACCCCCCACGATACTTAGAAGAAACTGGAACAAAAGGGTGTGAGTGATTGCTGCACCCAGGCTAAAAGGAGATCAGTCTGTAAAAGGGAGCATTCTGGAACTGGTGAGGATCTTATCTGTATTCAGTTTGATTAGACATAGATTTGCGCATTTTATTTTATTTTGCTTGGTGATTTACTTTGTTCTGTCTGTTACTATTTGGAACTACTTAAATCCTACTTTCTGTATTTAATAAATCACCTTTTACTTATTAATTAACTCAGAGTATGTATTAATACCTAGGGGAGCAAATAACTGTGCATATCTCTCTATCAGTGTTATAGAGGGCGAACAATTTATGAGTTTACCCTACATAAGCTTTATACAAGGTAAAACGGATTTATTTGGGTTTAGACCCCATTGGGAGTTGGGTATCTGAGTGCTAAAGACAAGCACACTTCTGTGAGCTGTTTTCAGGTAAACCTTAAGCTTTGGGGCAAGTAATTCAGACCCTGGGTCTTAGTTGAAGCAGACGGGAGTGTCTGGCTCAGCAAGACAGGGTGCTGGAGTCCTGAGCTGGCAGGGAAAACAGGAGCAGAGGTAGTCTTGGCACATCAGGTGGCAGCTCCCAGGGGGTTTCTGTGATCCAACCCGTCACACCATTTTTATTTTAAAACAAACAAACTTTAAGCACAAAAACATTTTTAAATGAAAAAAAAAACTAAGATATTCAGTGTCAGCTGCAAGATTCCTAGAGTGGGCTTACAGTAGCATTCAGGATTGTGTATGATGATTTACTGTTTAACACTGTAAAAAGACTCTGCAGTGCTCTATTTTTAATTGAAATAGAAAAATATATTTTAACTAAAAAATAACTAAAAGCAGCCCATACATTTTCACTCCTAGACCACAACAGGGAATGTTTGGGAAGGGGATGGGTGCATAAATTCCTCATGTATCTATCAATTCAGAGCAGTAGTGTTCAAAACAACCTGCTAAATATAGATATTGAAGTCTGATTTGAAACAAAGAGGTAGACATGGGATTAAAAACCAGAACTTTTTTTAGAGACTGTCTTTTTACAACAGAAATCATCCTGGAGAAAATGGCCGCTGCTGGACTGCAGGCGGTAAAATGTTTATTTTATAACTCTGAATAACTCTCTGTGTATACTGTCCTTACCAATGATGTTTCTTTATTGCAGTGTGATCTATTTAGCACAGAAACAGAAATTTCAACCTGTAATTCACCAGAGCTAGGAAAACTTAATTTTAATTTTAACTATGCATATGTTTAATACTGCTTTGAAAAAGCTAGTTTTAAACAAGCTATATGAGTATTTGTGTAAACAAAGGATTTGGGGAACAATACTAGCTAAAATTTTGCTTTCTCATTAAGCCAAAGGCAGTTGGGGGAAAACAGAAGAAACATGTACCCCTGGGTCTTTATCCTGTGTTGAAAGATAATTTTTTGAAATATTGCTTTTAATTAGTGTGTATGTGTTACATCCTGAACTGGATTTTGTAAAGCAATGCCTTTTATATGGTTTATAAACAGCACAAAATACCCTTATATTTTATTGCTAAAATTTAGTCTGTTTTTTGTTTTGTTTTGTAATAATGTTGTAAGCAGATATTTTATTCTAAATTGGAACTTCTGTTTCCTAATCAGACCTGAGCAACTCTCCTAATGATGACATAATGAAGCCATCACTATTGCACTCTCCAAAAAACTGGGAATCCACTCTGAAACCCTTAACAACATCATAAAGCAAAGGAAGAACTCAACCAGAGAATCAGGACCATCCAACACAAAGATACATCAAGCCCAATGACAAAACAGAAGAATCTGATTAAAAAAACAAAAAGACAAAAAAATCGAGAAACCACAGGTCCAGCTCCTCAGTGGTTCACAGTACTCCAAGTGCTGAGAAAACTAAAAAGAGTGAAAATGCAAAGATTCAAAAAACAAGTTCACGGATGACACTAAGCTGCGGGGAGAGGTAGATAAGCTGGAGGGTAGGGATAGGGTCCAGAGTGTCCTAGAAAAATTGGAGGACTGGGCCAAAATAAAGCTTATGAGGCTCAACAAGGACAAGTGCAGAGTCCTGCACTTAGGATGGAAGAATCCCATGCACAGCTACAGGCTGGGGACCGACTGGCTAAGCAGCAGTTCTGCAGAAAAGGACCTGGGGATTACAGTGGGCAAGAAGCTGGATATGAGTCAACAGTGTGCCCTTGTTGCCAAGAGGTTAATGGCATATTGGGCTGCATTAGTAGGAGCGTTGCCAGCAGATCTAGGGAAGTGATTATTCCCCTCTATTCGGCACTGGTGAGGCCACATCTGGGCACCCACTACAGAAAGGATCTGGACAAATTGGAGAGAGTCCAGTGGAGGGCAACAAAAATGATTAGGGGGCTGGGGCACATGACTTCTGAGGAGACGCTGAGGGAACTGGGGTTATTTAGTCTGCAGAAGAGAAGAGTGAGGGGGGATTTGATAACTGCTTTCAACTACCTGAAGGGGGGTTCCAAAGAGGATGGAGCTAGGCTGTTCTCAGTGGTGGCAGATGACAGAACAAGGAGCAATGGTCTCAAGTTGCAGTGGGGGAGGTCTAGGTTGGATATTAGGAAACACTATTTCACTAGGAGGTTGGTGAAGCACTGGAATGGGTTACCTAGGGAGGTGGTGGAATCTCCATCCTTAGAGGTTTTTAAGGCCTAGCTTGACAAAGCCCTAGCCAGGATGATTTAGTTCGTGTTGGTCCTGCTTTGAGCAGGGGATTGGACTAGATGATCTCCTGAGCTCTCTTCCAACCCTAATCTTCTATGATGATTCTATGATTAAGCAGAATGTATCTTTACTGCATATCAGTTTAATTTTCACACCTACTCCTTTCAACATGTTTTCCTGAAAAAACAGGTTGGGGAGATGCTCCAACCCCTGTATCTTTTTGCCCTGGGCTGTCAGGTTCGACTGTCTCAAACCCGTGGTTCTCACCATCCGGTTACGTTGTTTTGTGTTCGCTGTGGGTGTCTTTGTAAAACTGGCCAACGTAAAATTGTGTGGTGAGGATGTCCATGCTATAGTTGAGCACTGATTCTATAAAGGCCCTACAAGGGCAACAGTTGTTGTTCTGGCTTATGAAATGATCTCCCAATGTGACACCCAAGTGGCTCAAAATTGAGGCCACAGAGTAATTCACCAGACCTACCTTGTTCACCATGTTGGAATTGGTTCAGCCTTCTTTTAAAGGAACAGTAACATGTTTTTAAAGTCCATATAATCTATGCCATTCTCAGATATAAAATGTCAAGTGGGCTAGACTAATGGCTGATAGAGGTGCTACCTCCATTTATGTACTTTTGTGTATGCTGTTCTGCACGGGAAGTCTAGTTTGGATTTTGTGCTTTCTTCAGACCCACAGTGAACAAAAACCATGTTTATTAAAATATCTTTTTTACCAGGTGAAGAGCATCTTCTTTTTCTACCCAGCTTCCTCTTAGTCTTTGGCTTATGGCTGACCCTGTGTATCAAAAACCTTTAAAATAAAGGGCTTGGGGTCCCCTTTGTCATAGGCGCAATGGATTTCCTTCTTTTAATATACATAAGCCCTGATCCCTCCAGTGCAGCTGGATTACCCACCCTACTCAGGACAGCTCAGGAGACATGGCCTGCCTCATCTTTGGCTATTTCTGAGCAGCTGCTTTTATGTGAGGTTTAATAATCTCTAGTCTTCTCAAAAGAGGGATGGCTTGTCAAGAGAGGCTTGGGATACTAACTCCCACACCAGTCCCTTACATTGCTGGTGCCCTGTGATATCCAGGGAGGATACATCCAGCCCAGACTTTGAAATAGTTGCTGTAGAAAGTAGGGTCCCTGTAATTTTTTTAGGGTCACCATAGCATTTTTCTGTTTAACATCTCCACTCTCTGGGAGCTCAGGTTGTAGCTTGATAATCATCTTGCCAAAGCGAAAGGAGATGTGGCTCTTCTGGTCTGTCTTTATTTCAGTAATGATGGTGGTAATGTGGCATTTACTCACAGAGATATAATGTGGTTGGTCATACATGATGGTGACAGACTTCTTGTTCCTTCTGTGGATGGGGATGCAGTGTAGTGGTGGTACAGAAAAGTCCCACGCATCTGGTGTTCTGCAATGTCAGGGTACAAATACAAAGAGTTGAAACCCTCTGATGTCTGCTGAGAAGGCAATTTTTCTTTTACACTGATTGAGGAACAATCCCCTAATACTGGCAAGGTTCCTGCTGGTAGAAAATATATAAGTGCCAGCTGAGGATTTAAGTATAATTTTTCTGCACACAGCACTGTATTCATGACCACACACAATAGTTCAGATCAACTAACCATATGATCTAGTAATTGTTCAGACGATCATATGGCTAGTTGACCTGAATATGATCCAGCAGGGGGAAGGGGCTGATCCGTGGGGTCCGCCGGTGGGCGGGAGGCGCTGAGCGGGTGTAGGGGAGCTGATAGCGGGGCTGCCAGCTGTGGACGAAGCAGGCAGCCAAATGATGTTATAGCGGAGCTCTGCACAACTTTAATCGAGTATGTTCTGTAATGGAGCAGGGACGTAAGATCAAAACAACATTAAGCGAGAGGACATTAAGTGGGAAGTTACTGTAATTCCTCCATGTTGATCAGAAGCAAGTCTAAAACAGCTGTCCACCTGATTACTTCCTCCACTTGCTGGAACAAAGAGTTGTCCTTAGTACATTCCAAGAACTTTTTGGAAATTTTGTTTTGTCATATTACTTTTCCAACATTTGTCCAGGTAGTTAAAGTCCCCCCATTAGTACTGGGTCTTGTGTCTTGGATGTTTTTGTTATTTGCTCTAGAAATGCCTCATCCACCTTTTTTTCCTGATTTGGTGGTCTACAATAGACCCCTTCCATGACGTCATCCCTATTTTTCCCTTTTTATTTTTACCCAGAGACTTTCAACTGGTCTGTTGTTCACCTCCTTTTGGACTTCAGAACAAATATGTATATGTATATCTGTGTGTGTGTGTACCCTGCCTATCCTTCCTGACCAAGCTATACCCCTTATACTGATATTCCAGTGAGGAGATTTATCCTTCCAGTCTATGAGCTGCCAATTAAATCATAATTTAATTTATGTTCTAGTAATTCCAGTTCTTCCTGTTTATTCCCCGTATGCCTTCAATTCTTATATATAAACATCTAATAAATTGCACAGATCCCCCTCCCCGATCTCCCTCTTCTTGCTCTTATAACCCTACTGTAACTTTCCATGTTCCCCACAACGCTCAAACATCAAACCATCTGTTAAGGTTGTCTTTTTATTTTTCCCTGTGGGCTTTTGGTTCCTATTCCCTTTGAACCTAGATAAAAGCACTCCTCACAACTCAAAACTGGTAGGTGAGGTCCCATGAGAAGAAAAATGTAAGAGATAAAGGAGTTCAGCAGAACATACCGTTTCTCAATATTAAAAACACAACTGCAAACTAATCTGATGAGATGGAACGATAGGAAGAATAGCAAGAGGCCAGTATGACTCCATCAAGAGCTCCTTAATGACCTGGAAATCAAAAAGGAGTTCTTCAAAAAGTGGGAACATGGATGAATTGCTAAGGAGGAGTTCAAAAGAATACCACAAACAGGTAGGGACAAAGTTAGAAAAGCTAAGAGACAAAATGAGTTGCACCTACCAAGGGACATAAAAAGTAAGAGGTTTCAGAGTAGCAGCCGTGTTAGTCTGTATCCGCAAAAAGAACAGGAGTACTTATGGCACCTTAGAGACTAACAAATTTATTAGAGCATAAGCTTTCGTGGGCTACAACCCACTTCTTCGGATGCAAAGTAAGAGATTTTTTTTTAAATATATTAGGAGCAAGAGAAGACAAAGGAAAGTGTAAGTCTTCTACTTAGTCAGGAAGGACAGCTAATAACCGAGTACCTCAAGAAGGGTATTTTGCTTCTGTCTTCAATAAAAAGGTTGATAGTGACCAGATATTCAGCATGATTAATATTAACAATGGAAAGGAATGCAAGCTACAATAAGGAAAGAACAAGTTAAATACTATTTAGATAAGTTGGATGTATTCAATATAGCAAGGCCTGATGAAATTCATCCTAGGGTATTTAAGGAACTAGCTGAAGCAATCTCAGAACCATTAGCAATTATCTTTAAAACTCTGGAAAAGGGGTAAGGTCCCAGAGGAATGGAGAAGGGCAAGCATATCTGTCTTTAACATGGGGAATGGAGAGGAATAGGGAAACTATAGAGCAATCAGACTAACTTTGATAGCTGGAAAGATACTGGAACAATCAACTACTAAACAATCAATTTGCAAGCATCTAGAGGATCACAGGGGTATAAGGAATAGCCAGTATGGATTTCTCATGAACAAATCATTCCAAACCACCTCATTTCCTTCTTTGATAGTGTTACTGGCCTAGTGGATAAGGGGAAGCGGTAGACATGCTACATCTTGATTTTAGTAAGGCTTTTGGCACAGTTTCACATAAGTAAGCTAGGGGAATGCGGTCCAGATGAAGTTACAAGTTGGGTGCATGACTGGTTGAAAGACCATAGTCAGAGTAGTTATCAATAGTTTGCTATCAAACTGGAAAGTGTATCTAGCAGAGTCCCACAGGGGTTAGTCCTGGCTCCAGTACTATTTAATATTTTCACTAATGACTTGGATGATGGAGTGGAGAGTATGCTTATACAATTTTTGTGGATGACACCAAACTGGGAGGGTTTGCAAGCACTTTGGATGATGGGATTAGAATTCAGAATGACCCTGACAAGTTAGAAAACTGGTCTGAAATGAACAAGATGAAGTTCAATAAAGATAAGTGTAGTACTTTGCAATTGTTTATTTGATTTGTTTTCCTAACTATAAAATGGGAAAAAACTGGCTAGGTGGTAGCACTGCGGAAAAGGATCTGGGGTTATATTGGATCGCAAATTGAAAGAGTAAATGTGATCCATCTGTGAAAAAGACATGTAATTCTGGGGTGTATTAGTAGGAGTATATGTATATAAGATACAGGAGGTAATTGTCCCTCTCTACTTGGCACTGGAGAGGCCTCAGCTGGAGTAGTGTGTCCAGTTCTGGCCACCAAACTTTAAGACATGGATAAACTTGAGTGAATCCTGAAGAGAGCAACAAAAAAATAATGATTGTAGTCTACGGGTTGACTGTTGACCCTTTCCCTGAGCCCTAAGGCCCCACTGCACCTGACCCCATAGGCACTTCCCTTGGGGTATTACTTCTGGGGTTGAGACTGGCACATGACCGGAAGCAAGGGATGCCACGTGACTCCTCTAAGACCTCCTCCCACCACCCGCTACCAATTGGAGTGTGTTTCAGCCCCACAGGCCCTCCCCAAGAGTAGGTCTGACCAATCAGGGAAAGTTCCAGGGTGATCCATCCGCAAGAAGGTGGTATGATCTCTCTAAGAACTCCTCCCACCACTCTCTATGAATTGGCTTTGATGTCACTTCTGTAGGCCCTCATGGAAGGGAAACACATACCAATCAGAATAGATATAGCACAAGTGTCTAGGCCGGAACCCTTGATATCTAGAGCTCAGCAGTTGGCTGATCAGCAGCACTACCCCCAAAAGCCTCATTGCTGTATGGCAGAGGTTGTCTTGTTTCAAGAGGCTATTTTTCAGAAATCATGGAAATGCGGAGGGGAAACATGGCCTCCTTCATCACCCATGTGAGAACTACAGAGTTCATTTTAGCCCTGAGGGCACTCGGTCACCTTTGGAGAAAGCACTACGTTGGCAACCGTTCTGAGGAGGGAGTTGCTGAGGGCAGCCTTTTGGCTCAGCCATTGATGGATATGCCAGAACCTGAATCTAAGACTCAAGCACTTGTGAGACAGACTGATGGTTGTGATGGCCACCCAGCATCCATGTCCAAGGAGGAAGGTGCCTGAGATTTTCCAGAGAAGAAGTTGCTCAGGTAAATGGACTATAAAAGTGGTGGTACAGCAGATGTACAGCTGTTTCTCAGAAAATCTCTCAACAGCTCAATTACACTTTTCTTGAGATCCTACATGTCAGTAGCCCTGTGAAGGGTAAAAATCAGCTGTTTTTGCTCATGCCTGACCTGAGACACAGATCTCAAGAGAAGACCCTGGATAAGAACAAAATGGAAGAATGAACCAGCTTGTACCCCCTCAAACAGCATGTTTTCCTAGAAGCATTATGAATTTTTTAAACAAAAATGCCACCAATAATGTTTCACATTAAACAGTTACAAGATCCCCGGTCTGTCACCTGTGGCTGTTACTTCATGCTTTTCTTACATCACTGTAGCAAGGTTTTATATTTTGGCCAGATTTTAAAACTTTATTTTAAACAACTTAGTGCAAAATCACCAGATGGTGATGAATTTTGTGTAAAAAAAAAAAAAAAGAAAGAAAGACGTGAAATCTCAGGTGTGTCTAGGCTCACTCAAAAACATGTTACAACAAGTCCAGATGTGTTTATCTTGCAATGACTTTCATAATCATGTTTCTCAATAACCTCCCACCTATGGGGGTTTAAAGACAACTGCTGTCTGGTTGGAGGTTTTTGTTTGTTTTTACAACAGCCAATTCAGAGGCAGTATATATAGATAGTAAATCTTTTTGAAAAATATAGACATGTTTTATTTAAAGCTAAGCATTACCATCTTTAAGCATGAAAAACATTACACACTGAGACAGTTGGGTCTTTAAGCCAATTTTTGCTTTTTAAGAAACAAAAAAATGGATAGTTATATTATTGCTTGATCAACCACAGTGTCGATGGTCGAAGCCATCAGGCATTCCAAAACATCTGTTGACTGTGTTGCCCATGATGGAAGATGGTACATTCAGCTCCACCGTGGCATTCATAAACACATCCCAACCTTTAGGTGTGCAGCTGCTAGGAATGGAGTGGGTCTGGGTGAAAGCCCTGACTAAGTTGAGCATGTTAGAACCATTAACCATCAAGCCTTTGTACACAAAGCCCCTTTATCTTTCCATGGAGAGATGTTTTTTATTCTGGCCCAGTTTATTTGGTGATATTAATGCATTTTTCTTAAACGCCTAGTCATGTTATTCAACCCCTCCTGAGCAACAGAGTCAGAGTTCTTTGGTGTTTCTGGGGGTTTGGCAGTTATGCCCTGCTCCTAGCAGACGTGTCTTGTCACCTTCCTCCATGGGGGTGGACACCGACCGGGCATCAAGCTCATCAGTCTGCCTCATGAGTGTTTGGGTCTCAGGGTCAGGTTCAGGCATATCCATCAACAGCTGGGCCAAAGGGCTACCCTTGGCAGCTCCCGCCTCCTCAGAACCGTCACTGATGTTGCACTTTCTCTGCAGGTGACCAAGTACCATCGGAGCTAAAATGAATTTTGTAGTTCTCATGGGGGGTGATGAAGGATGCCATGTTTCCCCTCAACGTTCCCATGATTTCAGAAAAAACAGGCTCCTGAAACAAGATGGCCTCTTCCATACAGCAATGGGGCCTCTGGGGATGGGGTTACAACTGGCCTACCATTAAGCTCCAGAGAGATTGAGGATTCCAGCCTAGACCCTCGTGCTATTCCTATTCTGATTGATACACATTTACCTTCTAGAAGAGTCTATGGGTGAAACCCACACCAATTGGTTGAGGGTGGTGGGAGGAGTTTAGAGGTGTCCCATGGCCTTTTTGCAGACAGGTCACCCTGCCTCAGAACTTGCCCTGATTAGTCAAACCCCCTCTCAGGGAAGTTCTAGGGGGCTGAAATCCATTCAATTTGGTAGAGGGCAGTGGGAGGAGTTCTTAGAGGGGGTCACATGCCACACCTTGCTTCTGTTAATGTGCCAACCTTGACCCCAGAAGTAATACTCTGGGGGGATGGCTTATGGTGGACATGTGGGCAGAAGCTTAAGGGTCAGGGCCAACATTTGACCATAGACCCCTAGACTACTGATGATAAAAGGTTTAGAAAACCTGATGCAAAAAATTTTAAAAACTGGGCATGTTTAGTCTTGAGAAAACAAGACTGGGGGAGAGGGGACCTGATAACAGTCTTCAGATATGTTAAAGGCTGTCATAAAGGGGACAGTGATCAATTGTTCTCCTTGTCCACTGAAGGTAGGACAATAGTAATTGGCTTAATCTGCAGAAAAGGAGATTTAACCTTAGATATTATGGAAAAAACTTTCTAACTGTAGTAGTAGATAAGTTCTCAAATAGGCTTCCAAGGGAGTCTGTGGAATCACTTTAATTGGAGTGGGTTCATTGGGTTGCATAAACCTAGACCATCCCTGACAGGTTGTTTACTTGGTCCTGCCTCAGCCCAAGGGGCTGGACTAAAAGACCTTTCAAGGTTTCTTCCAACCCTACATTTCTATGATGCTATGTAACATCTATAAGATATTTGCAAATTGCCCAACTGACCTGTCTGTTCTCAAGCTTACTGTTAGAGCACATTCATTTTTCAGAGAACTGAAGTATTCAGAACTTTTTCTCTCTGTAGAGACTCCATTTTTCGTACCCCAGGGAAGAATTGTGTTGGCTGTTCACTGCTGGTCTCTTTGTAATAACTAATTCACCCCAGATCAAATGGAATTCTAGATCTTACACCAAAGACAATGTCTGTAGTCAATGCTATAATAGACTATCTAGAGGTTTCTTTTTCCAAGTTAATAAATGAGTTTTTAAGCAAGCAAACATACACAGAAATGAGTTACCAGCTAAACCTTAAGAGTGACAAAGTTATACTGATCTGTTAATTCAAAAAGTGTCTTTCAGGGCAGATCCGGGAGGCAGTTCCTGGGGATCTCTGGCTTCAGTTTAGAGTCTCTGGCCTTCCAGAGTTCAAATGATGAAAGAGATAGAAAATTTTCCTGTGGCTTTATTTCCTTCATTCTGCTTCCAAGCCCACAGGATGAGCTTTCTTGCAAATAGCCATTAAACTAATCCTCTGTACTGCAATGATTCTTGATGTCCCATCTGATTTTGATAGTTCTTCTGGATGGGCAGGGGAGGGAATGATTCCCATGCCTGAGTTTACAGCAAACATTTTCAAAGTTATAAAGCAAAACTTACATATTTCCTTATAGCATGGAATACAGACATTACAAGTAAAATTAATGCATGCAGCAACTTACAAGAATCTCAGAGTCTAAACACTAAATACATTTTTATAAGACTGATACTACAGTAGAACCTCAAGATTATGAACACCAGAATTAAGAACTGACCAGTTAACCACATACCTCATTTGAAACAGGAAGTATGCAATCAGGGAGCAGCAGAGACAAACTAAAGAACGCAAGTACAGTACAGTACAGTGTTAAAACATAAACTATTAAAAAAATACAAGGAAAGCAGCATTTTTCTTCAGCATAGTAAAGTTTGAAAGCTGTATTAAGTCAATGTTCAATTGTAAACTTTTGAAAGAACAGCCATTATGTTTTGTTCAGAGTTACGAACAACTTCCATTCCCGTGGTGTTTGTAACTCTGAGGTTCTACTGTATTTTGAGCAAAAAAACCCAACTCAGGTGACCTGGTCTGTCTCCAGCTACAAGGTTGTCAGTTCTTATCTAATGTCTGCAGCTTGGGCAAGATCAGGCATCTGGCCTGCCAGAATCACAATGGTTTCTAGCCGATACATAGGAAGTGTCTATCATTTGACCTATGACAAAAAGATCCAGTCCCCCTTTTACTTCTATATCATCCATGCCTTTACAGTATTTTACCTTCTCATCTTCCACCCCGCATCCAATGTTCTGCAGATGCCACAAGTGGAGCCATATGTAGCCAGTTTAAATTGGCATAAAACACACTATTTTCTGGTTCCTTGGCGTGTTAATTACACCTCAGACTCTGACTCCCTAACACATATTGACTCCCATTTCCTGATATGTAACTTTTAACACCATGCACATCACTTCTAACTTTACTCCCCCCTCCCCATGTATCTTTCCCCTGGCTGGGATTTGTAGTTTTTTAAATATATAGTCACAGGAAATGGTGTTACTTGGAAGAGTCAATTTAGAGAATGGGTGGGAAGTTAAAATGGTTATATTCATGGAATCAGACTTTTAGCTAAACCTGGAGATAGCTTTGGATTTCACTTGTATACAATCTTTTCTAAAGAGTAGTATTGAGTTTAAGTCATATAAGAAGCATATCTGGGCCAGAGTCTCCAGTCTGCCAAGTTTACCGTGTCACTAAGCAAATTTAAAAATGACTGGGATTATTCCTGAAGAATTCCTCCCTCATAAGGGGAGGCGGGGGGTTGTCAGGAGCAGAGATGGATGAGAGAGTAACAGAGCAGTTTTACCCCATTCTCTGAGAATGAAAGGTCTGTGAGAGACCTTATGGCAGCAACACAAATTGAGTCAAAGCTGCATGAGAGCAATTCTAACCTACTCCAGGGCCGGGTGACAAAGAATCAGGGAACTGTGGTGAGCTCTTCATCAGTCTCCATTTTCTACAGAGGAGCCTGAACCTAAATGGGCTTGATCCTCCATTGAGCTGGAGCAGAGTTCAGGTACAGTGAAGAAGTAATCCCATTCAGGTTCTATAGGTACAGGAGTCTTCTCTTCTGCTTCATCTTGATTGGTCAATAATCGACCCTTCAGCAAGTCCATTGATGCATATCTGTATAAATGGTTATAAAACTGCATACACATACCTTCAGTACACAGCAGTGGTTTATATAATCAAATCGCTCCTGTTTTACCTTCTAAAAATATTGTGCACTGCAAGGAATAAAGACTGATCTGTGGTGTTGTGTACCATATACTGCAACACCTAGGCACACCGGAAAAAAGTTAATTATGGCACATCGTTCTTACCTTTGGATTTTCATGCTTTAGTCAATCTGTATAACAAAACCTTAATGCTACTTACGTGCAGTTTTTTTGTGATAAAGTACAGAAACAAAATGATGCATTGTATGACTTAGTTTTGTAGACAAAATGTCAGTTTTGATTTAATCCTTTTTTTGAAGCCACACTTGGCTAAGCAAACAGAATATTTCAGCAAATGCCAAAACTAACCTTTCAGCAAAGTAATAAAAGCTGCAGATAAGAACATGTAGTTTTGCAGTTGCCTGGGAGCAATATAAGTGTCACATGCAGCATGACTTTAATATTCTTTTTTTCCCCTTTTGTCTATGAAATTGAATACCAGTGAATTGCTAATACAGGGGTCTAGTCTGTTCAGAATGTGTACAGATTTATGTGCATAATTTCCCGAGTATTGAGATGACAGGCCTCATAGTATGTAATGAGAGGTGTATACTACTGCAAAATGCAATTTCCCTTTGGCCTTAAATGTACTCTAAACTTGGAGATTAGCTTGAAAACTACAGGGCAGATTTTGCACCTGCACTTCCTGAGAAGCACAGTACAGGCAGCCCAAAAGGGGCACAGAACCCTGGGGCTACTCTGGCTTATGGAGACTTCTTACAGCTCCCCATCCCAGAAGCTCCAGAGTGCTATGGGCTTGAGTCCTCCTGTCCTGATCATCCCCCAGCACACCTTCTCCATCAGACCCTGTGTAGAACCTGCATAATTTTAGCCCTATGTTGCTCCTTCATCATGAGGAGACTTCACCCTTGTCCTATTGTGGGGCTTCCTCCCACTATAGCAGCAGGAATCAGCCCCTCTGTGCTCCATCTTGTGAGGTGTTTGAGTCTTTTCTGATTGACTAGCATGCTCGATTCTGTGGTGTTTGAGGAAGCTCAGCATTGCAGTTTCAGGCCCTATAGTAATATCCAAACAGAGCTTGGGAAAAAATAGCATATAAAAAGGTAAGTGATTAACAAACAAATATAAGAAACTAATTACTAATGCATGTGTTTTCCATATACAGTATTGAGGAAATATTTTAAGGTCCCATGATACTCTCTGCTTTTGTGAATAGGGCTGAGCAATGGCTCAAGCTATCCTGTGTGGGTAGGCTCCACAGCACTTTCCTTTTAACATGAGAAGTTCTGCCACATGTGCTCCACAGTTCTGGATGGACAGCCTGAGAATGAGAGGGGGTGAACCTGGGGAGATGCTTCTCATTGACACCATCACCCCACCAGACGCACAGAACAACTCAGGGCTAACCATGCAGGAAAACCTATCCCTCACCCTGAGGACAAATTCCAGAGATAGTAACTGAAGTGGGGTGGTCACCCGCTCCTGGCTTGAAGGGCTTGAAATCAGCCCTGAAAGAGGGCTGCAGTGGCAAAAGCAGCCCTGGAGAGGGCTGCAGCTCTGAAAGCTGGGCTGATTGGGAAGTAGCCACAGCTGTAGCTGGATTAATAAGGGCCCCGCTGGCCCTTATAAGAGGGCAGTGGGCCAGGAGCAAGCAGTATCTCTCTAGCTGTAGAGGGAGACAGACCTGGCTGCAGGGACCTGGGCAGAGTACCCGAGTGAAGCAGGGCTGGGGAAAGGCAGAGGAGCTGGGGAAGCTCCAGCCTGGAATGTCCCAGGCTGCGGCCTAACAGAAGGCCAACGGGTACCGGGGGTTGCAGAGGGCAGCCCACGGGTAGGCAGAGGCAGCAGGCCCAAACCCTCCTTGCCAGTGATGAGTGGCTTATACTGCAGTCTGCCCCAGGGAATGGGGGCTAGTTGGTGACTGGCAGTAGCCCACGACTGAGGCAAGGCGGGGATAGAGGTTTGGGGGTTCCCCTGGGTGGGGACACCCTAAGACTGCAGGGGTATTGCCAGGGGGCAGCGCCCAAAGACAAAGGGCACTGGGTCCTGGGAGGGACATGGGGGCCAGCGGCAGCGGGACACTGGCCTGCAGAGGGGGCTCTGGAGGCTGGAGGAGCTAATTCCCCGAGACAACCAGCAGGAGGTGCTGCAGCAGTGAGTCCCGCATGTTTACAGTAACCCTCAGGGGAGCTCTTAGCAGGAGGCCTCTGCCGTGGAGCTAGGGTTCTAAAAAGCATGGCAGCAGCATGGAGGCACGTGTCTTTGAATAAATAGCCCTTCCCACTGGCTATCACTGGTTCGGGGGTAAACTCTGCTCCTTTGGTATTGGGAAAATCCTGTACACTCACATCCAGAAAGTCACTAACCCTGGAATTCCATCCCATTGAAAGTATGAGTAAAAAACACAAGTGCAGAACTAGTAGGTTTAAAAAAAATCCATGTAATGGATTTGTTGAAACATTTAAAAACTGGTGTCAGTGAATCTTAGTTTTAATTCACTATGGAGCATTAACAATGGGGGAAAGAGACTGTAATTTAAACAAATACAACTTTCAAGCACAATTTTCTGCTTCTGCCTCCACATTGCTGCTGATAAGGTGTGCATGTTAAAGAAATCCCTCTTCATATTTCAATCTTTCTTCTAAGTGACAAATGGTCCCAGGTATCTCAACCATTCCTGCAATAGCAGATTGTGAGAGATGCATGAGAAAACTTGTTTATCAACATTTGTAGTATCTTTATTCATCTGCAGCTCAAATAAAGTATCTGTACATGGAAAGTAGACTGTATCCAATTGAAATTATTGCTTACTTTTTGGATTAGTAAAATTAATCTTCTATATAACATTCCAGAAAATGTATATGTAAGAGTTTTGTTATACATTCAAGCACATTTTCTTTCTTCCCCTTTTCTCTTCCACTCGTATTAATTCGCTCACATGTGCTTGATGACATACACACTTTGAGGAAGACAGATACTCACTCAAGTTGTCTAATGTTATTCCAAGTGCAGTAGAGACATGTGATGCATTCATATGTTTAGTCATGGTTCTGGTTCCAGTCCAAGGGTATAACAAATTACCACAAACCCTTAAAGTTGGCATAGCTGGCTGGCACAACATAAACTAGGGGTCAGGGAATGGAGAGGACAAAGATCCAGGTAGTGCACTGATTCATACTTCCCTCGGGCAAGTCCCTGTGGAGCTGAGACTAGAAGCTGAAGCTGTCATTCCTCTACAGAACCCCAAAGAAGGACTGATATGAGGTGGTGAATCAAACTGGACATACCATATAAAAAGATATGTGACTGACAGTTTGTAAATTATACGCTTGTCAGGACAGGCACCATCTCTATTTCTTTGTGCAATACCGGACAAGATGAGGGCAAAATCTTGACTGGTGCTACTGGGTGTTTTTACTTAACATTTATCTTGTGACAACAGCAAATGCAGAATACAAAAAGGAATGTAACCTGGTGTCATGTTTTGCTTTCATTCAGTCATAGATTTTAAAATAAAAGTTACCAAAGTTCAAAATTGCATGATTTGCATTACAAATCACAGTTCAGAAAAGTGTTTCCCTGTGATATTCCCCCCTCCCCGAATGTCTGCAGTCTATCAGCTTCCTAGATTTCCACTGTATTTCTCATGCTGTCTTTGGTTGGTCTCCCCCTCTTTGCACCTGACGGATGACTGTAAGCCAGGTTTCTCTTCTCTGATTAATGCATTGCGAATATTAAGTTACTTCACGATCCATGCGGCTGCTGCTTTGCAGTCCAGTCCACTGGCTAAACAGCTCTGATTGCAACAAGGGTTGTGCAACTAACTTGGCTCTGTTTGGGAAACAAATCACATTTTGGCTAGAATCATGAAAATTAAATAAGGTAGTGATTTTACAGCAAATTGCAAAAAGCAATTTACATCTGTCTCCTTCCATGAGCCTCTTTCCCCGGCTGAATTGTCAGAAATTGTTCTTCATTCGCCTTTCTATATGGAACAAATTCGGGGCCCTTTTAAAGATTTTTATTATCTGTATTGTGGTAGTACCTAGGATCCCAAATCATGGATAAGAGCACTATTGTACTAATCACTAAACTCCTCAGCACCAAAGAATTTACAATCTGAGGAATTTTTTGTTTGTTTATTTGTTTTGTTTTCCTTATTCAAACATTTCTCAGACTTCACTGGTAGTTTGCTTGGATAAGAGCTGAGGCCATACCCTGTGGCTGAGTAAGGACCACAACAGCTGGCCTGTGATTACAGCTATTGTTCTTGCAGTTCAACTCTAGTGGTTGTAGTAGAAAGAGAGCCTGAGACATAAGGCCTTGTATGAGAAGTCTGGTGTGAGGCCTAAGGCCTGAACTAAAGTAGTGGTCAAGCTTTGCTGATATAAAGCAAAGAAGCAAAGTTAGCAGAAGTCAGGCTCTGCCTGCTTGCAAGGTCATAGAACCTGGCAAGAACAGGGCTGGTATTGCAAAAAACCACACACATTCCTAAGAAAGGCTAGGCATAGGACAGTCACGCAAACACATTCCAGAAAGATGGTACCAGAACACCCCAATACCAAGTATGGTACAAACATTCCCCTTCCCAAAGGTAATGAGAACACGTTGACCTCCTCCTAAAGATAAGGTCAGGATGACAGTGTTGCAGATAGAGATATTTTGATCAAACCAACATGTACAAGGTAATGGATGGTAAGAACCCACATCAAAAGGCAGTAACTAACCACATCAGAGGGGCAATATGTAACTTGTTTGTACTGGTGTATAAAATTGCGTCTCAAAAGGAGTGTCTTTGGCCAGCCAAGCTGCGTCCATTGTCACAGGTATACATGTCGTAGCATCCTCGTAGAGTCTGCTAAGCGCTATTGCTATGCTTCGCCGAGAATAAACCTGGCCAGGTGCCTTTGTACTTCAACAGATCTTGTGCTCATTGGGCGGTCTGCTCAAGGTCTGATGTGCCAACTACCTGCACAGAGCTGGGATGGATACAGAGGAGCACATGCAGCCAAACATCTGACAACAGTGGTTACTGATTTATAACTAACACTGAGGATGAAGTTATGTGAATGCTTGATGGGGGAGGCTACTAAGAACCTCCCTTCCCATTTCTAACCTCCCTCATCAGGAGGCAGACAAACTTTCAGTTCCTGCACTCTCCTGAAGGCCTGCTCCCTACTACCATGCTCCCTGCCCCTTCCCTTGGGGGAGTTAATATCCCCAAGGGACAAGAGACATAAGCATTGCCATACTGGATCAGATTAGTGGTCCATCTGGTTGAGTATCCTCTCTGAAAAGGGCTACCACCAGCTGCTCCCCAGAAAGCAGCAAGAAGTCCTATGTTAAGCTCATAGGGACTACTATTTAAGTATGGATATTCCTGTTATCCAGATAAAAGCCCAATCTTTTTTTAATCCTACTAAGCTCATAGCTTCAATAGTAGTGTGACAATGAGTTCCACAGGCTAATTAAGCCTACTATACCAAAGATTTCCCCTTCCCTCTGTCCTGAACTTCCAACCTTTCCATTTCATTGACTATTTCCTTGTTCTTTTAATATGGGAGTGGTTGACTAGACGTTAAGGCCCATGGAAGGGAATGCATGTTGTATCCTCTGCTCCCCACCTCCCAAGTGTGCTGCAGTATGCACTCTGTCCATATGCTCTGGGGAGTGCTGGGAAACAATGTGCTCAATGCGATGTTCCAATGCTCCCTCTGCCACAGTCCTCAGGTTCACAGTCCTCAGGTCAACTCTACACTGTCCTCAGGTGAAGTTGCTCCACAGTTGGAATCCTCTTGAACCACTCCGTGCAAAACAAAGCTGGCCACAGTAACCCCTACATGTGTGACCATCATGCTTAATTATAGCAATGCATTCAAGTTCCTTGAAAAATTTCCAAGTGGTACAGAATGCATCAGCCAGTCTCTTTAGTCACCCAGGTTCCCATAACTACACCATGTCTACATTGGAGCGGAGACGTAACTTCCAGCTCAGATAGACATACCCAGGCTGCTCTGATCGAGATACTGCTACTTTTAGTATGCTATCGCTGAAGCAATGTGAGGAGAAGGACAAGTTAGCGGCCCCTAACACAATCTTGTCTGAAACCCTAGGTATATGGTCAGGACAGTTAGCTGTGCTTGCATGAGCACAGGCTACGCTGCCATTTTCAGTGTAGTAGCTTGATCAGAGTTAGCACACGTACATCTACTTGATTAGGAAATTACACCTCCAGCTCCAGTGTAGACATGCCCTAAGTCTCCTCATCTTCCCCTCACCCACCACAACTTCTGTCAACTAATCAAGCTATTTTGTCTACAGAGTGGGAAGGAAGATGTTATTGCTATTTTTTGTTTTAAATGTGTGAGGCATTCAGATACTATTGCAATAGAGGTCATATAAGCAAATAGATCATCTATCAAAAAACACAGTTTGGCCCTAAGGTCACTAGTTCAGTCTCCAGTGAGTCAGCCAAGAGGGTGACCATCATACATGCACACACTTAAGGGCACAAATAAAATTACAAACGAAGGAAGTGGTGGCTGTACTGTATGTATTACATTTATTATTACTATAGGGTAACAGCAGTAGTATCCATCCCCAGGTACTTCCTGTTCTGGCATGCTGATTCTAATCTATTTTAAAAAGTGTGACTTAGTCATTACAATACAATTATTGTGGCTATGATTACCTGCCACAATTTCAAGACTGGAATTTGAGTACTCCAGAATTTAAAATTTTGATATGTGATCATTTGTATTTCTGGTAGTTTGCATATGATAAGCTCCATATCTTTATTCAGTAATCTGTGTTGTTGTTGGTAGTCCATTGCTGACCATGAGAACAATATTGTCTCAATTCTCATCTATGGCTCTGCATATAACTGAAGCCTGAACCCTGATGCACAGAGTCGGTTGCACTGAGGGCATGGCACGTCCTTATCTATGATGTTTGATGATGCAGCTCTGTGGCACCTTTTAGCCTGTGTGCAGCCTGGAGACAATTTCATCAATCCCACTTGAACTTGTTGCATGATGTTCTTATCAAAGACTTCCAGAGAGTCCTTTTCTGAGCCATTTGCTCAAGTTCTTTGACGCTGATGTCAGCTCACTGGAGACTGTTCTTCAGGTTATCTTTGAAGCACTCATACAGACAAGCCTTCTTTCTTTTGCCCTGCCTCAGCTCCCCATAGAAGATCTGTTTGGGGAGATGATGGTCTTCCATTCTGATGACATATCTGGTCCACCTAAGCGCTTGTTTACACTTACCAGGGGATCAACGTGCGGCAATCAATACATCAGTGGTCGATTTTGTGGGTCCAGTGAAGACCCACTAAATCGACTGCATATTGTTCTCCTGTCGACTCCTGTACTCCACCTGAATGAGAAGCACCAGGGGAGTCGACAGGAGAGCATCTCCCATCGACATACCACAGTGTGGACCCCGCGTAAGTAGATCTAAGTACATCAATTTCAGCTACGTTATTCACATAGCTGAAGTTGCCTAACTTAGATCGATCTTCCCCGTAGTGTAGACAAGGCTTTAGTTGTACTCTCAATAGCATTTCCTCAATGCTGGTTGTGTTTGCTCTCTCAAGGTCACCCTTAATATTGGTCACTCTGTCCTGCCAGCAAATGCTCATTATTATTGAGCGGAGTGAGTGCATGTGAAATTACTCAAGCTGCTTAATGTGCCATCTGTAAAGAGTCCATGTCCCACATCCATGCAGGAGAGATGTTAGGACCACTGCCGTGTAGATCATTAATTTGGTAGAGAGATGAATGGTTAAGGACTTTTATTTGAAGTCGGCCAAGAGCCTGACTGGCTTCACTGATTCTGGAGGCAATTTCCTTATCAAGGGAACCATCACTCAAGATTGTGCTGTCCAAATGCGTGAACTGATCCACAGTTTTCAGCTGTGTGCCGTGGATGAAGATGGCTGGCGCTGGTTGGAACAAGACCTCTGTCTTCCCAAGACTGATGGTGAGGCCAAAGAGCTGGGATGCTTGAGAAAATCCATCAACTATGACCTGTAGGTTGATAATCAGTAATGGGTTTCTAATAGTCTCCATTGCCTTTTTTGAAATTCAGAAGTACTATAATTTGGAAGCGTTGTATACTTAGTAAATATGCCAAGTGTTAATCACTATCGATACTCGACTAGAACCATTTGGCTTAATCAGGTTCATATAATAGTATGACAGAAAAGGTATTGAAGATCATGTGCTGAAGAGAGTTAATGCAACCCTGCCAGGGGAGGAGAAAAATGGGGGTGAGGGAGGGAAATAAAAAATTTACCAGGTATGAAAGAAGGTTCATAAATTAATACGATTGTTCTTTATGCCAGTGTCGTCGTGCTAATGGATTTCATTGTTTTCAGGGCATAATGTAAATTTCATCTATTTAGACAGATTTTTCTAGGAGTAGAGGTTGAATAGGATATGTATTAGGAAGGAGGGAAGTTTACTTGAATAAGCAGGGTCTTTAATAATTTTATGATTATATACTGTATAATTAGATAGACGTACAGAGTTCAGAAAAGTTGCTTTAATAATACTGTAAGATGCATTACACACCTGTTCTAAAGAGTCTTACAGCAATCATAATAGAAATGGCATATTAATTTGGTGACCTTTCACAGATGGTCCAAAACTGGGACCTTTTGTCCAATTCTACTCCCCTCCCTGATTTTGTGAGGAAGACCCAAAGAATTGTGAGTTGTTTCCAAACCACCCTCAATTATTGTTTTACAAAATATCAAATGGATATTTGTTTTGTAGAAAACAATCACCTGTGGTAAGTTCAGTTTGCCACTGCCAAACAAACCAAAGAAAGGTGAGACATCTCCACTGTGAATGATACATTAGACCAATGGTTCTTAACCTTTACTGCAGCCTTCACCCCTTTGATTCTTAAAATATGTTCTCGTACCCCTTAGACCTAAAAAATATGTTCTCGCACCCCTTAAACCTAGATATATTTTTGTTTGTATATTACAGTAATCGTTAAAAAATGTATAATGTTAATAAATACATAGGTTTGATGAAACAAAGTAGTTATACTTACGTGCCTGTGCTTAATTTGTGTTTTCGATGATTTACCTTCTAAAAAAATCTGGCGTGTCTCGCACCCCCAGAAAGGGCATCTCACACCCCCAGGTCTAATGCAGTGCATTAGACCAATAAGGACCTCTGTTTCTTCAAATTATACTCCTGTGAGATCTACCACCAGTTAGAGTTCAATACAAAAGCCATCTTTTTTATTTCCCCCCATTCCCTGGAAAAAAAAATTGATTCCTTTAAAATAATAGTAGCAATAATAAAAAATGGTGGGTTGTGGGAGCAGAGAGAAACAGAAGCCATAACAGGCCTCCCTTCCAAGTACCCTGTTTATTATTACATGGGAATCCAGGGACATTCTCTTAAGTCTGGTAAATATGAACACTAAAAATAAGCTTTTAATTTGGTGGCAGCAAAATCCCTAATTGATTTTACCCATTTTTTAAGACACACCAAATCGTCTTGTGTGGTATTATAGCTGGGGCCTAGCAGTCCTACTTTCATTGTTAGCCTAACTAGTGAAAAAATGGTAAAGGTTCATGAATTGTTACAATGATCTGTTATTCACAACTAAGAAAAGATGTGAAGAGACAGAAAGACTGACTTAATTTAAACAGAAAGGGACTGCTGATACCACTCAGGGACTGTTTTAAGATTATGACGGGTAAAGAAGAGGAGTAGAGGATTGAAAATTAAGTAACCAAAACAGGTGCATCAGAAATTAGGCCTAATTGGTGGACAAAATAATGAAATGATGGATTATTCCTCCCATTGCCCCCCCCTTTTTTTTAAGGGCCACAAAAAGACTTTGGGGGAGGATTGTTGCTATGACACCAAACTTTGATACTTCTCTGGGGATGTTTGACCATCATCGCTGCACCAGTGAGGATCCCAACCTGATACATGTGAGATCCTGCTCTGTTTTCCACTCTCTCATGTCCTCTTTTCTGTCTCCCTCCCCCATCTTCTTCCTGTCCAGTCAGTCAGTCAGTCTCACACAAGCTCCCTCTCTTCCTGATCCTGTACTGGATGGAACCAGCATGGTGTGTGATGAGACAGCCCCTCCAGCTCTGCTTGGACTGAAAAGCACTAATGCAGGAGATGGACCTGATCAGACCAACCAGATTATGCCCCTGACTGGGGAGATCAGCCAGGGGACAGAACAACAGCTGTTGCAGCCAACATGTCACCCCTAAACATACGTCCTTGACTGACCAGCCACCCTGTATCTTGAGAAGATCAACAAAAGCTATATTTCCCCCCATCTTAACTCTCCTATCATCTCTTCCTTCTGTGTCTGTCTTTTGTCTGAAGCAGGAAAGTGACTATTATTCTCAACTCAGAATTCAACAACAGAACTAACCCTTTTCTTCCCCATCAAGAAGGACTGTTTGAATGAATAAGAAACATTAACCAATATTCACTGCTTCCAAAAAGGGACTTTGACAGATTTTCATTAAGGTTATTTTGCATAAATCAATTTCAGTTTCAATGCTCTTTTCCTCATCTTCTTCTCCTTTTGTGTGATTCAATCAATACATTTCTAACTTTTGGCATTAATTTTATAGAGTTTGCCATTGTATTAAGCAGGCTGAGGTCTCTGTTTAAAACTGTTTAATGTTGGACAGTAACAGGGTCATGGTAACACCTTTGAGTCTTTGGGCCTTGTCATAGGGGGCACTTACCTCTGAGTACCTCTGAGCAGATGGGTGTGGTACTGCAATCTTTTTCCTGCTTCTGGCACCCCCCTAGGTTGCCTTCCTTGCAAGGAAGCTCTCCAGTGGCTCAGCCCCCAGCCAAGTCACACAGTCAAAAGAGAACCCTTTCCAGGTAGCAAAAAGTTCAGTAAACAGTCTGCCCTCCTCTGGGTCTTCAGCTCCATCTCTGGGGCCTTAGAAGTCAGTACTTTTCTTTCTGGCTTCTTCATGCCCCTTCTTGGGGCTTACACTGCTTTTCCAGTGGGGGGAAACCAGGCCTGCCCACTACTCCAGGTCCCAACCAGGGACCCTACAAACAGCAGACATGCTTCCTTTAATTAGTAACCACTGCCTTCCCTGCACCTCTTTCCATCTGGTACCGTTACCTTCATCCAGTTACCTTAGGGTTAGAGTCTTCAGCTCCTCTCTCTCTCAGGTCCAGTAAATGCAGCCAGTCAAGCTCATTTGGCCAGAACACAGCCCCCTGCTGACCCCTCTAGTCCCAGCCAGGAACTGACCTGCTCATCCCCTTCAGACGCTTTTATCTGAGCCGCTGGGCTCTGATTGGCTGCTTCCATGAGGTTTCTCTAGGCAGGCCTAGAGGACTCACTTCCTCTTTTCCTTCCTGGGGCAGGATGTAGTATTATTGCAGGGCCTCCAGAAGGGGGCCACAGAGGGCCAGGTATACCCCATTACAGGCCCTTTATTCCATCTAATACATACAACAGTGACAAGCTCAACAGGTTAGAATCGGAATATTACAAATCAATTTCCTAATACACATAGTGTGTCTCATTTCATTAACCATATTAATCAAAATAATTTCTTTGTTCTATTCAGTAACATTAAAATAAAAAATGACCCTGTTCCCTCTGTATTATGCAATTGGCTTGTTTTAAACTGCTGCTCATTTTTCACAAACTCCTTCCTTCCCATCTCTTTCCTATTACAGATATGTTCTCCTGTTAATCTATTTTTAATTTTGAGTTTCTCATTCCTTTGGTCTTTTCCAATATTTTAGATCTTTTAATTTGCATTTTATTTTCTCATCCTGTTCCCCCCCCCCTTCCCTATACCGTTTCCTTTCTCTCTCTCACTTTATAAGTCCAAAGGAAGAGTGTTAAGGGTCCCTATCTTTCTCCTTCCCTCTTCTACTGATTCTCTTCCTGTCTGTTGTTCACCAAATCATCCTTTCCTCGGTCTTAGACTCCTCTCCATTCATCTCTGTGAATTCCCCATATCTCTTCTCCACTCCCACATAGATACATGAAAGGGACATCCAGTCCACCCATCTGCCAATGTACAGCTCTCCCTCCAGTACATTTTCAAGTGTTTTTTCCAGTCTGACTTTAAATTTCCCATATGATTAGGGCTCTATCATTTCCTTTGGGAAAGTGTTCCACAACATGATAGTTATCAGTGTCAGGAGTCCCCCCTCCCAGGATGATCAGCCTAAATTTCCTCCAATCTTCTGTTGCCTCTCCATTTATATATGATTTTTGAAAGAAAGTAAAAAAAGTGCTACAATACATCATTAGCTGCTTAGGATCAAAGCCTACCTTCTCACCCAGTGGTTGTAGAGTACCTTGTTGCAGCAGAACCAGTAAGGTTTTGGGACATGGTGAGATACAAGAGATAGGAAGAAAGGGTCTAGATGTAGGTGGACACGCTTTGTGTAGTGCAGATCCCAGATGTACAGGAGACCAGGCATGGTATGGGGGACAGGGCAGATTTGTATATGCTGAAATTTTCCAAGTATTCTATTATCTGCTCTTTTACAGTGAATTCCTTACTTCCTAAGGGACTAATCCTGCTCCCCACATACATAAGTACAGTGGAATTGATATGGTACCACTGAACTAGGAGCGAGGAGGGGAAATCATTGAGAGACCGGACAGAAGGTTTCCATTATGATTCTCATTACATAGCACGAGCAGGGCAAGTATAAGGTCGAGTCATAGCCAATGGTCCATGACCATGCAGATCCACTGGCAACACACCATACTAGTGTAGATGAACCCTGTCTGATGCAAGATTTTTAACTATTTTCAGCCATTCTTATTTATTCATCAAGTACATGATCCAGATTTTCCTCAGGATTCTTTCTGCCTTCCCTGGTTATAGTCTCTAACGTTGCTTTTGGCATCTGTTCTTTCATATTCTTTTGTGAACTCTAAGGGGAAAATAATTTTTTGTAAGCAATATCTTGTCTACCTCCACCATCAATTAATTATCCTTGCCATATTTTAGAGTCCCCACTTTTTTGTTGTTGCTCTTTATATAGTGTGTGGGGGGGTTATTTATCTTGACGTCTCCTGCAGGCTTATATTAAGATGATGTTTAAAAAAAGTGAACGGTACAGAGTTTAAGCATAGAAGTTTCCAGTTATCAGGGAATAAGGTACAGATTATCAAGGGGTGTGAAGTTTGGTTGAAGATCGGGTGGCGTAAGGAATAAATAATTTGTACTATCCCCGATTGGGGGTAAAAGGTTGACGGGTCAAAGTACAGTCATTGAGATATGAAGGTATGATGTCTCCTGCAGGCTTATATTTACTACATGTGCTTCTCTTACCGTTCTGTTTACCCTTTCTCCTTTCTTAGCTTTGTTTTGTAATCTTTCCTCTTCTCCCCATCTCTATCAGATGCATTACACATCTCATACTATTGCCACTGAATAGAGTTTGCACTTCATTTGTTTAACATATCTTGACCTTTATTTAATCACTTTACACTTTTTATTTGATGCCATTCATAGTCTCTTCTAGATATACAAAGACTTATCTTTGAACCGTTCCATTTCCTTTTCTTCCATGAATTTATCTAATTTATTTTCACCTACCATTTTGTGCATTCTTCAAAAAGTCATTCTCCTAAAATCTAGTAGGGGGCAGGGGAAAATGAAATGCAGGAAATTTTGGATTAAATCAGATCTGATAAATGAAGGAAGAAAGCACAGTATTATGCTTTGTGCAAAACCACACTGAAGTCGTATTTATTGTCTAATTCACTCTTGAACATATTGTGCAAGGGAGCAACTACAATGTGTCAACAAATGTATTGATTAATTTATTCCTCTGAATGCGTGTGCCCGTCTTTATTTCCAGGTAGCTGAAATCTCCTCTTTTGATTAGTGATGACTAATCTCTATAAGCTTGGAGACTAGCTATTCCCAGACATTTGAAGGGGCCCCCTTCTCTTCCTACCTGCCCTCCTCTATTTACACATTCCCTGCTTCTGCTCAGCAAATAGAGAAGAGCAGGTAGGAAGCCAGCAATATTCTTTGGGAATGCATCCCTCTTTGTGCTCACAGCACTGTTCAGGAGGTAAGAGCCCCACCCAGCCCACACTAGGAGCACTCCAAAACTATGCTCTCAGGATCTCTCTCCCTGTACACTGTGCCCTCCATAGCCTCTCACCAGTGGTATTGCTCAGGGAGATGGCTTTTCACTTATAGAACCTCTTCATGGAAGAAGGTTCCACACATTTTAATGAAATCAGCCTTTCTAACCTTATCTAAAAGGGTCATAAGTTGACATCCCCCAAGCCATCAATTACTGATAGGTTTATGAAGCACCAAGGAATAATTCAGGTTAGACCTCATTTGGTTTGCAATTTTTCACATTTAAATAATTTGTTCATGTAGCATAACTGCACCTAAACTATATGGGAATAATATACTGTCTTGACCAATAGCTGTTACATTTATGGGCAGCCATGCATGAACTCTACTTCCTTCAAGTTGTAAAACATCTCAGTTCTACAGGAAGATCATCCATATCTGACAGACAAAACAGGACGTGCTTCAGGACATTCACTTTGAGACTTCGGAGCACCAAGAGTTCCACTCTGTGAGATGGTTCTGTGCTAGAGTCACATAGCAATACTATCTACCTTCAAACAGCCAATCATTTGTACTGGGGACACTGGCACCGTGGAGCAATACTGGGCCAATGTCACCTGCTATACAGGCCTGGTGGGAAAAAGGGGTAGTGGCTCCTTTAAGAGTCTCCCTTCTCCTTGGGGCTGAGCATAAAAACATAAGAACATAAGAATGGCCTTACTGGGTCAGACCAAAGGTCCATCTAGTCTAGTATCCTGTCTTCCGACAGTGGCCAATGCCCCAGAGAGAATAAACAGAACAGGTAATCATCAAGCGATCTATCCCCTGTCGCCCATTCCCACCTTCTGGCAAGCAGAGGCTAGGGACACCATCTCTGACCATCCTGGCTAATAGCCATTGATGGACCTATCCTCCATGAATTTATCGAGTTCTTTTTGAACCCTGTTATAGTCTTGGCCTTCACAACATCCTCTGGCAAGGAGTTCCACAGGTTGACTGTGCATTGTGTGAAAAAATACTTCCTTTTGTTTGTTTTAAACCTGCTACCTATTAATTTCATTCGGTGGCCCCTAGTTCTTGTGTTAGGAGAAGGAGTAAATAACACTTCCTTATTTACTTTCTCCACACCAGTCATGATTTTATAGATCTCTATCATATCCGCTCTTAGTCGTTTCTTTTCCAAGCTGAAAAGTCCCAGTCTTATTAATCTCTCCTCATACGGCAGCCGTTCCATACCCTAATAATTTTTCTTGCCCTTTTCCAAGTCCAATATACATTTTTTGAGATGGGGCGACCACTTCTGCACGCAGTATTCAAGATGTGGGTGTACCATGGATTTATATAGAGGCAATATGATATTTTCTGTCTTATTATCTATCCTCTTCTTAATGATTCCCAACATTCTGTTCGCTTTTTTGACAGCTGTTGCACATCGAGTGGATGTTTTCAGAGAACTACCCACAATGACTCCAAGATCTCTTTCTTGAGTGGTAACAGCAAATTTAGACCCCATCATTTTATATGTATATTTGGGATTATGTTTTTCAATGCACATTACTTTGCATTTATCAACATTGAGTTTCATCTGCCATTTTGTTGCCCAGTCACCCAGTTTTGTGAAAAGAACAGGAGTACTTGTGGCACCTTAGAGACTAACAAATTTATTAGAGCATGCTCTAATAAATTTGTTAGTCTCTAAGGTGCCACAAGTACTCCTGTTCTTTTTGCGGATACAGACTAACACGGCTGCTACTCTGAAACCAGTTTTGTGAGATCCTTTTGTAGCTCTTCGCAGTCTGCCTGGGACTTAACTATCTTGCATAGTTTTGTATCATCTGCAAATTTTTCCACCTCACTGTTTACCCCCTTTTCCAGATCATTTATGAATATGTTAAATAGGACGGGCCCAGTACAGACCCCCGGGGGACATACTATTTATCTCTCTCCATTCTGAAAACTGACTGTTTATTCCTACCCTTTGTTTCCTATCTTTTAACCAGTTACCAATCCATGAGCGATCCTTTCCTCTTATCCCATAACTGCTTACTTTGCTTCAGAGCCTTTGGTTAGGGACCTTGTCAAAGGCTTTCTGAAAATCTAAATACACTATATCCACTGGATCCCCCTTGCATCACCTGAGCAGCTGGGTTGACCAGTGGGGCTCAGGTAAGCCATTGGTCCCACTGCATCTAGGGGAGTATTTACTCCACTCCACTCGAGGTCGGGGTGGGCCCTCTCAGAATTTGACACTATACACCAGGGTCTGGCATCACAGGTTAACTGGGTTTTTTTATTGAGCAGAAGTATACCAAAAGTGTGCAGAAGTATACCAAAACCCTAGTAGTTGGTTTTGGTTAGGATATTGCAGGGGATGGTCTTGATCAGGGCTGATAAGGAGTCAGAAAGGAAGGATTCAGAGAGGGCTTGGAGTTTAGGGATCTGCAATAGGGATGGGGGAGAGAGATCTGACACACTGAAGGTGTCAAGGGGGAAAGAGAGAGGAGAAACAATTAAGGGCTGGGAAGGTGAGTAAGAGTACAACAAGAGTGTGGGGAGGCTAGGATTTGCCCAGTCAAAGCAGTACAGACCTGCTTAGTTTCAAGTCTGCTGTGCCAAACCACTCTCTTCTGGGGAAGGGAATTGCCTCATAAAAGAAAGTTTCAGTTTACGGTGATGTCAAAGAGCACATAGTGTTGAGGTTCCCCCTGTGAAGTGGGATTCCATTTGTTCAGGATTGGAGTGGTTACCTCCACAGCATGTCTTGGAATAGGAATGCAACAGCTTATGTCTATCAATGGTGGCATCCAAATGCAAACAAAGGTATAGAGGACTCTGTTGGGGAAGGTATTGGTATAAATGTGCTAAACTCTTCCCTGTTATCCCTTCTTTCAGGATAAAGTGAATAGATCACATGAGTGGGTGACTGCAGCCTTCAGTCATAGTATTGTTCATTGGTCCCAAGGGGGAGGGAGTGGCCAGTTCTTCTGGAGGTGCACATTGGGTCTCAAAAGAAAAGCCGTTCTGGGCTGACATGACAGGAGAGGCATGTTCTGGGACCAGCTGAAGTCCCGCTGAGGCAGCCAGGAAGCAGCCATCTGAAGTGATTTTCATACACCTGGGTGAAAACAATTTAGGATTTTGCAAGGAAGTTGACTTACTCATCAGGGCAGATAGCCTTAGGGCAGAAACATGACCTCTTTCAGGGACAATGAGGTCCCTCTCTCCAACTGGGATAGCAAATGTATTTTTGGCCAACACTAGGGAGGAACTGTTGAATATCTGGGAACCCAGCTGAGGAAAGCACAGCAGCCAAGCTAAGTGCTGGTGTCACTGAGTGGAAGGTGTTCAATGCAGGTACTCATTCCATAGGGGGTCCAGTTCTCTGACAGACCAGAGCTGGACTTAGGGGAAGGCATCCTCTAAAGTGGGGGAACAGGTTTAAGGCTCTTAAATGTCTAACAGAGTGAGCAGACAACCCACTTTCCCCAGCCCCTTGACCCTTGTATGATGGGAGGGTGGTGAAGTCCCAGCAATGGACTGGGATCAAGGTGGGGAGGAAGGGGAGGCTGATGGCAGCCCTCCACTTGCTAGAAAAGATTAAGAAAGGAACTGTGACCTGCACTGTACAAGTTATTGCTGGATAATTCTGCTATGTTACTAGAACCTGACATTTATATAAAATCTGTTGAGTCTAATGTTTTCCTCTATTTTATGGAAGCCTTTTTGTGTCTGTTAGTCCAAAGCTTTCTACTTAACCTAATTCTCTTCATATTAAATACAGCTTCTTCCTTGAATTCATCTCATAAATGAATGGCTCTATTGCACATTTCATATGTTAGGGTTTGTTTGTTTTAATGTGCTTCTCAAAATTTCCCATTCGTGGCTCAGACTATCACCATCACTGCATTGTCTTGCAACCCTATTAAACACTCCACTAATCCACCACATATAGGCAAACTCCTTTCCACCTCTCTGGCAGGTCATCATTTCACTATAACCCTTATTTGTTGTCTCCATTCTAAATGGAGACTAGTCCCTTCTCTACCCCTATAGGACATGCTTTGAAACCTTAAGGAATTTTCAGCCCTTCTTTAGGCTCTCTCTGGTTTATCAACATCTTTCTGATTTGTTGAACTCAAAACTGAATTCAGCCCTGTAGTAGTCTTACTAATGCTGTGTAAAAAGCTATTCTGACTTCCCTTTACAAGAGGTGCCCTTATAGATGTTATAAGAGGTATTTAACTTTGCATCCGGAGTCCAGATGAAGATCCTTACCACATTCTGTATTTAGTCCATTGGACCTTGCCCAGTTTTCTGAGCACTCTAGGTCCTTATACAGTTTAAATTTTTTCACTAATATGTTTCATTCCAGAATAATTTAGCATTTAGTATTATATTATTATTAGCTATATACTTCAACTCACAATTCATTTATGGAGAGAGTAAATAATTTGGGCTGCGTATAGATCCCTTAGCATATGGCCTGATATCTCAGCCTACTTCTGCAAAGCACCCTTTACCTTCCCTTTGTGATCTGTAATCATACTGCCATAATTAGGTTTCTTTATTTGTTTTAATTCAGATGTCATATTTTCCAGTGACAAGGCTTGTATGTGAGAAGTCACACTGACCAAGTTTTATGTCCGATCGCTTTCTCGGTATATTTTGTGCTGCCCAGCAAGAGGGAGGGGGAGGTGATCAGGACACTTTTGTATTCTTCTGATTCTGGGCTATTATGGGGATTGGTGAGGCCTCCTGGCATACTTTCGGCAACCCTGGGGCCCCACTTCCGACCTATCTTCTACACAAGGGATGAAAGCAAGACCATTATAGGGCTGGATTACCTGCCTTGCATAAAGTTTGTGCCAGAAGAATACATGTCTGGCTGGATCTGGAATTCTAGTAGCCCTTTTATACTGTTCCAGCTATGCAGAATGGCCCTAGCATAGGGGAGTGAGTATATCTCCCGTGGACTTTATGCCAACAATGGTCTGTGGTTAAAGAAAGCACTGGCCTGTGACTCAGGGACTGTAGTAGTATCTGTGGTTTGTATTACAATAGCGCCTAATGGCCCTAATGAATGATTATGGTTCATTATCTTTGGCATTGTCCGAAGAAGTAATGAAAAGACAATCCCTGCCCCAGAGGGCATACCGTCTGAGAAGAGATACCAGTTGGAAGAACCAGATTCATGGAGAAGATAAGGTAACCGTAGAAATGAGCACGTTTGGTACAGTAAGCAGTAATCCCAAATCACTACCGTGGTTTTTAAACCTTTTTTTACTTGCAGACCCATAAAAAAATTTCAAATGGAGGTGCAGACCTCTTCAGAAATCTTAAATATAGTCTGCGGACCCCAGGTTGAAAACCACTGGTTTATAACATATGATGGTTAAGTGGATAGTGTCCCTTTAAAAAACAGGCTTAGATAAGATAATGTGAACCAAAACATTGTTAAATTAGTAAGAAGCTGCACTTCTAGCTTAATTTATGTTGGTCGATAGACGATAACTAAATCATGTCTGCTTTTATAGAAAGCACTTGATATACTTTATGAATTTTACTAAAGCTTAAATTCCAACTTTGGACAATGGCACAGGGTTCCTGTTGTATTACTTTCATGGTAGCCATACTATATTTCAACAGAGTAACAGCCCTTGAGTGTTCATCCATCTGAATCATTTCAGTTCTCATCCATTATGCACCTAGAGAAATGAAACAAGCACCTTTTTCTCTGTATAGTCAGTAAACGTATGAAACATTGTGCAGCCAGCCAGTGTAAATGATTAACTGAGATCAAGAGATATTTCACTAAAATGACGCATTCTTCTCAATCAAAACCATAACTTGGTATGTCAGATCAGAAGGCGATATCATCTGCAAGCACTGTTACTCTGACCCTTGGAAAGAGCTTCATTTCATTTCATGGCAACTTGCAACCCATTTCAAACTTCTTACATCACAAAAATAAAATAAATCATGAATATTTTAGACAGTTTGGGACACCTCCTTTGTACACTACCCTATATATCTGTGTTATAATTAGAAACTTTCATAATAAAAACTGGAAATTTTGCATAAATTTGAATTTCATGACAAACCTAAAACTCAAGATACGTACTGAAAGTCTTACTGAGATTTGCTAATCTTTCAATTTATCTAGACCAAGTTGCATCAAAATCTGAATTTGGGATGAGTCCGGGGTGGAAACCAGGAAAAGTTAAGCAGTTTGGCTGATTTTCACATTGAACTTCAGGGTTAGTTAAAACTTGAAATTCAAAGCAAGACTCAGGATGTGTAAACCCATGCAAGCCTAAACATAAAAAGGCTTATACAACCTCCTCAGGAACTAATACTTTTGGGTCTTGTACTGCTCTAGTTTATGTTGTTGTAGCCTGATGTGATGCTACATGATGCTTTTATTAGAAACTACTTATTGATCTATCTTCCCTCTATATCAAAAGATAGACACTATAGGCATAATTATTTTTGAGCCAACAGGTCAGAGCACTGGAATTTTGTTTGAAACCCCCCTTTCCTCCTTGGGTTACTCGGGAGCAGGCAACACTCACCTGTGTGCCTGGCACCGGATGTTGTTGACATTAAAGAAGATCCTGAATATCCCAGTGGTGCTGTTCGATAGGTGGGAATCTTCTATTCACCCCTCTGCTGCAGTCCCTTTACTCCTAAATGAATTTAAAATTGGCGGTGCCTCCACCTGGCTGGCCCCTGTACACACTAAATGGTGTGCCTTGGGAACCTCCAGGAATAAAGCTATTTTAATACTAAATAATAATAATATAATCTGTGGCATGGGTGTAACTCAAAATACCAATTATAAATAATATACATCCAATATACTTAAATTAGAGTTAACACACCTTTACTTAACAACTTAAAAAATCAGGGTATAACAGTCTAAGATTATATGTCACTACTAATTTAAATCCACAGGGGGCAGTTGAATAAAATCAATTAACAAATATGATATACAGTAATAAATGAAACTTATTAAATTGGCATTTACACTGCCACCATTTACCCCACCCCGCATTGTACACTCCTCTGGATTTCAGAGTCTTAGACACTTGCCTGGGTGTTCTGGAAGATCTGCAGCTGGAGACAGCACTCTGTTGGTTCTGTATATCAGTCCAGCCAAGGCAACAAGCTGCACAAACCCTCTGACGATTGGAGCTGGTTCCACCAAAGCTCAGCAGCTCTGGGTCCTGGTTCGGTGGGACGATCGCTCTTCCTCTCCTCAGACTCAGTCTCTCTGCTGTGCCTCTTCCCTTGCAAGTACTTTCCCAAACCAGAGTGGAGGTTACTCACAGTTCCTTCACTGCAGGCCCAATTCAGTCAGCTCCAGGCACAGCAATAGTCTCTGGCTCCAGTGAAGCCACCAACAGCCCCTGCAGGCTCTCAGCAGCAGCTCCTGATACGGGCAGAGCTCCATAGCAGAAATCTCACTCCTTTTCCCAAAATGGAGTCTGATGCCTGCTCTCCCTGCGGGAGCAAGTCTCTCCCTCTTTCCCCCAAGGCATCATGGGAGTTGTAGTCTCTAATGCTAGATTGCAGCACACAGGCTTTTCCCCTGGAACACTCTCAATAAAGTTCAGAGGCCTCTCTAGTAAAGGGTGCCTACATGTTGGTAGGCTCGCAGATCTATATTATACATAACTGTCTCTGATTGATGCACATTTTCATATTATTCTGGAAGTACACCATTGTGGTGACTCTTCCTTCTTGTACAGCAATCAGACATAGGGTTACAATATTTCAACAATCAAAAAAGAGGACGGGAGGAGCCCCGCCCTAGCCCCGCCCCCATCCTACTCCTTCCACTCCCTCCCACTTCCCGCCCCCCTCAGAACCCCGAACCCTCCCCCCGCTTCTTGTCCCCTGACTGCCCCCTTCTGGGACCCCTGCCACTAACTGCCCCCCCAGGGCTCCACCCCCTATTTATGTACAGGCGTGACTACCTGCCCTTTCCTGGTTATTATACGCGGCCAGTCCGCATCCACATCCAGTAGTTAAAAAAAAAAAAATAAACTAATAATTTAAATTGGAATTTCATCCATTAATAAGTATTTATTATATAATTAAAACCATTCTATTGAAGGACAGATATTAAATAACACTAAATAAGTTAATGTTCAAAACAATATTAAAAATTTGAAAATTTAGAGCATGGAAACCAAAATAGCTAAAATTTAGTTTTGGCAAGATACACGGAATGGAAACTCCGGGATCTTTACCTGTCACTGAATATAGCCATCATACCAATAGTGGAATATAAAACAAGTCTACATATACTCTCCTTAAAATTTTTACTTCTGTCCATTCCCAATAATTGTAACAAATCATTATTACCTTCACTCCACTTGCCACGCGCCCCAAGCACAAAACCAAAGAAGTGAATATTTTTACCTCCCGTTAAGTTTTTAATTTCTTCCTCTAACTCAAGATAATAAGCCACCTTCTCACTGTGGGCTTGTTCCAAACTTCCGGCATTATCCTCCCATCGCACTGTAACATCAACCACCACTGCTGTATCTCCTTTATAAATATAATATCCGGCTTTCTTAACTCACCCTTACTATTTCTCAAATGGGGCTCTATCATTGCCTTCCACCCTAATTTACCAACCTTATCTACAACTGCAGACACTACTCTATTATGCCTTTTTATCCTAGCATTCTTAGTCTTATAACATTGTCCTGAGATATGGGGAACAGTCTCCCGCACTTTACCGCACCATCTACAAAGAGCATTCACACCTCCTCTTCCTCTTGCTAATGTCTCCCTAGTAGGATAAATATTTGCCCTAAGCTGCAATGCTGCGATATACGCTGACGATTTAACTTTACTAGAGTTTCTAAAAATCGAATTACTAATTAAATCATTTTTAAAATATTTTATCCCTATTCCCTGACATCTCAGTTCCGACCATCTTAAAAATTCCTCTTCCCTCCATTTCTTGGGATGAGATGTTACTGCACTAAATGGCAATATTTTATCCACAAGATTTTCTCCTGCATATAGATAAGATAGTTCCATCCAATCATCTCTCGAGACAATATGTCTCCTCCATTTACGAATTAACATATTTGGGATTTGCACACTAAACTTAGTGAGAGCTAAACCACCATCCCTACCTCTAGAATAAAATATCCCATCTGTGATACACTGAGGTAAATGTAAAATCTCTTTAACTATTTTTCTAACTAACACATCAAGATCGTCTAAAAGAGTAAAAGGGGGTTCTATTAAAAGAAGATTATAAAATAGCTTCGGTAAGATATATGTCTGTAAAATTAATATTTTTTGGGCCGGTTTTAATGGGGCCTTAATTAAATTCTCACTCCAATCTTTCAATTTTTCTTTAAGTACCGGTCCCCCTACACCTATCCAGGGATCTATTCTAGCCCCTAAATATTTTTCAAAATCCTCTGGTTGAACATATTCAATCTCCTCTGACCCTATCTGCCAATTATCTTTAGGATTAACTACATAGGTTTTATGTTTAGTTAAAATATGAAAGCCTTTCGTTTTCTTCACATTAACAGAGAGATTAGTATTTTTACAAAACTCCTCTAAGATACCCAAATTTTTAATCATTCCTTTATATGAGCTACTTAAAATTGCCACATCATCGGCAAAAGCCAATGACGTGACACCATTACCCTTAACATAAAAACCACTTCCTTCTACTTCTAATCTAGTTAAAAGGGGATCCATAGCAATATTAAACAAAATTGGGGACAACGGGTCACCCTGCTTGACCCCCCTCCTAATTAAAATAGACTCAGTAGCTTCATCACCCACCCATACCCTAGTTGTGCAATTATCATAAAGGTCCCTAATAATATCTATAAAATGTTCATCTATACCAAATCTTCTCAACCCGGCTATTATATGTCCGTGTCCCACAGAATCAAATGCTTTAGCCAGATCTACGAACACTATTGCAATTTCATTCCCATTTCGTTTAGCCCCTTTAATCAAATTATCTAATATAGCAATATTTTCCTCACACCCAGGGGCGGATATAAACCCTTTTTGTCTACTACATATCTTAACTGTTTCCACCAGTCTTTTTGCTAATATTTTGGTATAGATTCTAATCCAAACTGACCCAATTGTCAATGGTCTCCAAGATGTTAACTTCTTCATTTCCTCCTCATCTTGTGTCTTTGGTATTAAAATCGTTCTATTTTTCTTAAATTCATCTGGTACCTGTCTATTTAGAAACCATATATTAAAAATTTTTGTAAGTATTAAGGAGTCTAAATTAAAAATATCCCACAAATTGCTCACTTTTACTTTATCTGGGCCAGGAGCACTATCTTTTCTTATTTCTCTTAAAGCTATTCTAATCTCATCCACAGAGATCGGACTCATTAATATATCATTATCCGCATTCTCTGTGGATGATGGCCACCCTATCATATTACCATGTCCAATTGTTCCCAAAATATTGACATAGTATTCCTCAATTTCTTTCATAGGGATAGCACACTTAGCCTTATCTGGCTCTCCCATTATAATGCGAGTCAATCTTCTTCTATCCTTATCAAATAATTGTTGATAGAATTTATACTTAGCTTTCTTTGTAGCATATCTCCTAATTGCATTAAATTGCTTCCTTCTCCCCTCCTTTCTCATCTTCCCTTTTCCTTTATTCCTCAACTCTATTTGACTTTCATTTCTAGGGTCCTTTCCCTCTACTAATGAATAACATAATTTTTCCAACATTGCCCAACCAAGAGCTTTTGTTAAATCCTCCTTTAATAATCCTTCAATTTCCCCTAAACTATTTATTATTTCTCTTCCCTCCCTACTTTGTTTTCCCCGTTTACATATTTTCTCCACTAAATCCACTTCTGGGTGTCCTTTTAGTGGGAAAATCCTCTCTCTTGGGGGCGGAATTTCTAATATATTTACTCTAATATCCTCTACCTCAGTCACTTCCTCCCTATCTCCTGTTACCACTAACTTCTTCTTTGCTAATTCTCGTCTTTTATCTGATATTTGTTTATTCGTTTTGGTCCTCATCTCGCTCTCAATACATTTATTTATATTCCTTTTCCCAATATATTTCCTTTCCAACTGTATAAGCTGCGCAACCTCATCTTTGGTCCATATACGAGATCTAGTCGATCCCTCTTTGATCTTACTTTTAGCAGCCATATCTTCTTTTCTTTGCTCATTCCTCACAGCAGGGTGTCTATGTCTACAGTGTTGGCTCAATCCAGATCTAGTATGAAAACCAAGCCCACAGACCGAGCACGTATGGCTCTTCATTGGGGTATCCGCCTTCTTGGGTATGCACTTGGGGTAGTGGCAAGCTATATTATGATATTGAGAAGATTTTCCACATTTACTACATACAACTCGTATGGCTTTACTTTTATGAACCACATTAATGTGTTTGGCCCATTTACCAAATGTTGGTAATATCTGGGGACATATTGGACAATTAAAACTATCAACGGGATACTCTAAATAAAAAACCCCATCCTTCCACGAACTACTTTCTAATATATTTATATTACTACCAGTACTGTTAAGATCCTTATTACGATCCCTATTAAAATCAGTACTTGGTCTAAAACTATTTAATAAACTAGACCCATTAACTAAATGAGCATTAAGATATCCCGATTCGCTAACATATGGATCATCAAATGTACTTAAATACTTAAAATCTGGATTGAAACTTTCCATAGTTAAATCATTAAAAGTGTCCCTTGTAAAAACCATCGGTAAGATAGATAAAATCTCCTCACCATGATCATCACAAACATTCTCCTCTACCTCCTCTCCATGCTCCACTGGGAGGACTTGATTCTCACTCTCATGCTCATGAGACTTCATTATAGTCCACACCATTTTATCCATTGGTCCAGCGACCCTGATCACACCCCTAATATATTTAACACTGTCAGCCGGGGCATCAAAGCCAACAGCGGGGGCGTTATTAACCCGGTCCAGCGCCAATCCGGTATAAAAATATAAATTACTTTTTTCCATAGCTAAAAGATTTACCCTTCTCAGGGGGAAACTAACCCTTTCCAGGGGGAAACTAACCCGTACCTGGGGGAAACTTACCCTTTCCAGGGGGAAACTAACCCGTGCCTGGGGGAGACTACCCTTACCAGGGGGAATCTAACCCTTACCAGGGGGAGTCAACCCGTACCTGGGGGAGGCTACCCTTACCAGGGGGGCATCCATGTGGCACCATATGGGGCTGCCCAACCCCGTCCCACACCCCACTGAATGTGGGATGTGGGTTCGTCCTCCGCAATCCGCCTGGCTATCCAAGCCAGTTACCGGCTCTCACCACGAGGAGGTAGCGGTTGGACTTGCAATCCAGAGGCTTTCCTCAAAGAGGGGTCCCAAACAGCATAATGTCGAGCTCTAACGGGCGTGTGAGAAAAGGCTCAGATCTTGGTAGGGGTTGCCCCTATTGACCGGGCTCACGCCCACCCCCACCTCACCGATAACCCATTCTCTCACTACCCTCAGGCAATGTTTCCGTCCAAGCCCGACAGCTGAGAGGGTCCAGAGACGCATGGAGAGCCATTAAGAGAGCCATTAAGCCTCCCTGCTCCTTGTCCCCTGATTGCCCCCTCCTGAGACCCTCCCCCCATCCTAACTGGCCCCCTAGAACCCTACCCCCTACCTGTCCCCTGACTGCCCAAAACCTTATCCACACCCGCACCCCCAGACAGCCCCCCCCGAACTCCCGACCCATCCAACCCTGCTCCCTGTCTCTTGACTGCCCCCTCCAGAACCTCCCTGCCCCTTCTCCGACCCCCTGGCCCCCTTACTGTGCCGCTCAGAACAGCGTGTCTGGCTCCGCGCAGAGCCGGACACACTGCCGCGCTCCCCAGCGGAGCGACCAGCCCGGTCCCCGCCCCCACAGAGTGCTGCGGAGCGGCGCGCTGGGCAGCAGAGGGGGGAGCAGGGGGAGGAGCTCCAGACTGCAGAAGGCCCGATGTGAATGTCCGGCGATCTGCGAATGCAGGGACGGGGAGGGAGGGAGGGAGAGAGAGAGAGTAGGGGAGTGATCTCAAGCTGCAGGGGAGAGGAGGGGAAGCGGAGGAGGGGCTCTGGCATGCGAGTGACATGATCCGGCCGGCTGCCCTGTCAGCCGCGTGCGCTCTGCATGGGGGGGGAAATCCGGACATTTACAAATTCCCCCGGACGCTATTTTTAACTCAGAAAAGCCGGACATGTCCGGGAGAATCCAGACGAATGGTAACCCTAATCAAATATATTATTCTGCATGTTGTGATGCTCTATATTATCCAGTATGGCAAGCTGAAACTAATGCTTATTATGCTGAGTTTACTGCTACCTCCCTCCCACTCCCTACTTTTTTTCTTTCATCCGTTGCACACTGAAAACACTTACATGTGCCTTTAACTTTACTTACATTAAATATGCCAGTGAAGTCAATGGAACTACGTAAGTTTCTAAATTTATTCATACGTGTAACTGTTTTCAGGATTGCGGCCCTACACTGTAAACTCTCTGGAGCTGGAACTCATTGTAGTGCATTTCTCTACAATGCCCAGCACAATGTGGCCTTGATTTTTGACTGAGCCCTTACATGCTACTGAACTACAAATAATTAAAAGGGGCTATCATCCACAAGTCTTAATTTTCACAGCCTTTCATTCAGTTGCTAGTTTTGAATTATGTGGTTCCTTCAATAATTCATGTAAGCAAACCATGCATGCAGGTTTCACCTATCACAGTTCCTCTCATTCACACAGATACAGAGTTGAATTTCATCACACATACAGTATATATCTGTAGAAGCAGTGTGCCAGAAATAGTATAGTTAGGAAAATTTATTTAAAAATAAGCCTGTGTTTTCTGTCATGTATAGTTCTTGGATAAAACTTCCAATGCTGAAAACTGGTATGCTTGGAGTCATCCTTAGGGGGAAATATCCTTATGTTTTAAGTTAGAAATTTCTGAGGGTTTAATATTTTTTTGCTTGAATTACTAATAAAAAGGAACTAAGGGCCCACTGCTACCACCCATTAAGTAAATGGGGCTATTTGCATGACTAAGGTTTGTAGGAACAGGGTCTAATTTTGCAAGTGCTTGGTCTTTAGTGGGGTTCAGTTTTGGCTACTTAAAAAAATCATTTTAGAATAATGACATAGCATCAGACATGAGCAGTAGAAGAGTTTGCCTAAAGGAGACTGGTTTTTGAAGGGGACTTTAACCCTGACTCCCTTTTGCGATGATAATTTTGCATGTGCTAATAATGCTCACTAACACTGGTTAGTTATCAAGAAATAATTTCCCATTAATCCTTACTAACGTTAGAAAGACAAGGAAACAGGTAATAGTATCATGAGTTAGACATAAGCATAGAACTCACAAGATCAAAGCAAGGTGTCACAGAGGACACTCACTACTAGGGTGCCTGCTCCTGGTTGCTCTGGGGATTAGCTTTTTCCTGGTCTGACACCCCCTTCTGTTCTCCCACTCTCTGGGACTCAGCATGATCCCTCTTTGTGATTTGGCCCTTCAGCTAGGTTACTAATCATGTTTCCCCCTTCCAGGGTAACAAAAGTCTCTCCATCCAAAATGATAGTCTCCCCTTCATGGCCCAGATGGTGTCACTTTTCCTAGTGGCTAAGAGAGGAACCAAGACCTGCCCTCTATTGCAGGTTCCAGTCCAGAGACCCTATATCTAGCAACTGTGGTCTGCTTTCTTCCATACCAAGTTGCTATTTCCATGGACTCCTTCTTACATTTTCTGGCTCCCCCTCTCTGAGTTTACTAGCCCAAACTCCCTCCTGCCAGGGAGTAACTGCAAACTACTTAACTATGTAGCTGTAAACACACCTCCTTTCCCCATGGACTGACTGCAGGCTATGTTTCCTGCAGCCTCTGTCTTCACTTCATACCAGCTCCATCTGTTTCTAATCAGCTGGGCTCCACCATGAATCAGTCTTTCAATTCCTGACTCTCCCTCAGCTGCAGCCTATCAGATTAATTCACCTTAATTTAACCCACTATGCCTTGTGTGGGGTCAACAAGCCAACACAAAAGGATGTGAGTGCCCTTTGTATGATCATTCTTAGGGAAATGAAAGTGAGTAGTACATTTCATGGCTCACCATGCTATATTATAGTTACATCTTGCAGATTATATTAGATGGATGGACTAGATATTGTTGTACTGTGTACATGTACATGTCTATAACATACATACATTATTTACAAGCAATTCTATAACATATATAGAACATGCGTCTGACGAAGTGGGTATTCACCCACGAAAGCTTATGCTCCAATACATCTGTTAGTCTTAAAGGTGCCACAGGACTCTCTGTTGCTTTTTACAGATCCAGACTAACACGGCTACCCCTCTGATACTACAGCATATATAGTTCATCCTTAGTTGTGTGTATGTATGTTCTCTGTAGAAGTGTTTGTCTTAATTCAGATACCCATGGAAAGAAGAAGAACATATTGCATTTCATTTCATTATTGAAGAATGGCTTAACAAAAGAGTTTTCCCCAAGGAACATAGTTATTTTGAGATTCCTTATACCTAGGAGCATCAACTCATCTATCATCCTAAACAAACACTCTGTAGCATTTTTGCTTAAAATAACTCTCACTTATTAGGCACTAGCTCTGCTCAGAAGGATAGTTTTATGGCCCACAGATATTTAGTAGCTCAACTGCAACTGATCTGTCTGATGAATAGAGTTTTTAACTATGTTATGATTTTTGGAAGACCATAAGCAGTAGGGAACTAATTTAATTGGATTTTGAATTGATTGGGGGCATACTGATTTTGATGCATAATGAAAACAATTTAAATCACCTTTAACAGAAGAATTTCTTTGACTCTGGGAATATCACTGTGGATGCACAGGCTTTTCCCAGGGGTGCCAATGGAAGCCACACTTAACTGGCAATGTTTCAGTCATATTGTCAGTAGGATAGGCAGCCACTGCAGGGCCCAAATGGTCCTGTACACAGGAAGCTGTTAAATTGGGCATGTCTTTGTGCCAGGCTAGAACAAGTAGCTAGTCTTCTGCAAAGAAAAATGCATTCACCATTCATCTTAACTAAAATAAAATCCATTTCACGTACATTGAATGCAACTCTGAACTCACTAGTGGCAACCTTGCCTTTACACTTCTCACTGCCTGAGATTCATGGAATTCTTTCACAGAAAATATCTGGTCTAAGATGAGTGGCCTATTTTTCATGACATATAGTAGTCAATCTTAACCTAGCGTGGTGCAATTAATTGCACTACTAAATCTGGCAGTAGATAAGTCTGTCGTAACAAGACTACCTAAAAATGCTACTAGATCTGCCTTTGTGGACATTTATATTGTACTCATCATCATGATTTTTGAGCATCTAACTTATTTTAAAAGTAAACACATCAATGGTCTCTGTACTGTTCCTTTCTCTCCATCCCTAGATCCTGTCATTGACTTTTTTCTTTTGCCATCTGAACAGCTTCCAGGTTGTTTTCACCCTTCTGCTGACAATGAAAAGATTTAATCTCTCTCTTTGTGGTGTCTCCATTCATGATCCTTTGAATCACCTTCAGGAAGTATTGATCTTCAGTGACAGTGTATGCCTGGATGACCAGATTCTTCACTAGAATGTGTTGGGATAGTGCTCACTTACCTGCCCTTAGTCATTTTTGTCACGTTACTTGGTCGGTGTCCGTATCACAGAGGTACTTTGATTGTTACCTCTTTCATCTGCCCTATAAAAGACCCATAAGCAGCACCATAAAGAAGTATCTATTGGACTCCAGTTTTATGCACACTCTGATATTTTCAAGTTACCACGCTCATCTTCCAAAGCAGTTCCTATAAGCTATCAAAGGGATTTACCTCTAGAGCCATGGATCTTCAAATGAGGATAAGAGTGAGGGTATATTTACACTGGCTGTGCTATACGTTTCAAAGCTAGTCCATACAACAGAAATAGACACTAACTGGGTCTATGCTAATGTCTAACATAGCAGTGGGAATGTCTCTATTTGGAGCATGAGGGAGTATACAAAACAAGTTCTTAAAGGATAGACTCTCTATGAAAAAACTATTAGAAAGTTCTAGACTTTAATTTTAGCATTATTTTATTGCAGTTTGATTAATCTAGTACTACTGTTCTGTCTTGCTGCTGTAGCCATTAAGTGAGCATTCAACTATGGTTTAAGAATATCATTTTTTACAATCCAGCTGTATATCTATTATAAATAATAATAAAACTTGATCCAGGACTTATAAATATGTAATCTCTAAATGAATTGGCTTATGTTAGACTCATGCATATATTGGAGTATTGGATAACTTTTGAAGGGAGGGATTTTCAAAAGCACTCAATGCTGGCCTAACTGTGGTCCCAATGAACTCAATGGGAGTTTTATCAGTGACTTCAATTGGAGTTGAATTAGACCATCACTGAAAATCCCATCTGATGGTTTTATGGGGAAGTGTGAAAACCAGTATTCTCCATCCTGTGTATTCATGTAAGGACCATTCACAAAGACACCATATCTTTATCTATCTATCTATATACACACACTGTGCAGGTGCACATTAAAAGATAACTTGCATATATTAATATAGTCCCGTATCAAATAGTACTACATTAACATGCACTAAATGTTCCCTAGTGTGTGCCAGCAGGGTCCACATAGGCCAGTTAGTGCCTGATGTGCTAGTGCACATTAGAATTTATACCCCCCCCCCCCGAGGCAGATGAATGCACCATGTAGACAAGCCCACACTACGCATATATATTTTTACACACACACACACATACACACACACACACACAGAGTTGTGTATATTTATGTATTGAAGTCAATGGAAGCTGCTGGGATCTCAGCAATAATGTTAAAAAAAATAAGGGAAGCAGTTCAGTTCACCACTGGTACTGTGAAAAGACTGGCCACAAAGAGGAGGAGAGTTACAAATTCAAGACAAAACAAAACAGATCCTGAGGACTGTCTTTGAGGGAGATTGGGATTGATTGACACCAAACTGAAAAGGCTAAATTTGGTGGTACAGGGAGTAATCCCACAGTTTCAATTTAGCTCTTGTATGGTAACAATAATGGAAACATAGTAACTGAATATATAATAAGGACTGTGAAGTGCCCAAAATTGTAGACACTCACTCAAATGTAAACATTATTAGACCAGACATTCTAAAATTAATTTAGAACTGAACAGACTAACTGGTTAAATGGAGACAAAGGCTGGGGAAGGTGCCTCCATCCAACAAGGGAAAAAAGTTATTTTAAAACATCCCATTGTACAGAGCTTGGGCACAGAAAGACGGGGGGAGGGCACTAACTGCACCTCCTTGATTCCAAGCCTTTTGTTTCATATCCCCTGTGCTGTTGTGCTGTCAGGATGAGCGATCTGAGGATTTCCTCTTAGTATTCCCTACAATACGTACCTAAAGAACTGACAGAATAGTCTATTGTTACTGTTTTCTGTTCTATAACCAGCTGATCCATTATATTGTACTATCTAAAAATACAAAGGATGCTAATATATGTTTTATGAAAAGGCATAGATGTTCTGACTGTAAAAGAACACTGCAACATAAATGTAGAAGAGTCTGTGGGTTCAGTGATACAGACACAAGCTAATGGGCAAATTTGCTTTCAACTTGAAGACTCTGATCAATTTGGGTGAGGCTGATTTGAGCTTTCATTTAGACTCACAATAAGCAAAACTCATCCACAATGTAATGAAACATACAGGAGTTCTGCAAAACTCTAAAGAATATTTAAAAGGGAAGTCTTTTGTTCTGCTTATGTTGTACATTAAAACGTATGGCTTGCTTTTCATTTTATAGTCCACTCATCAAACTAGGCAAGCTAAAGATTTTTCAGGTACCGTATAGGGGTCAGAGATACAGCAAAGGAATTTTTAAAAAATAGATTGCAAAATCTGTCAAAGCTTTTTCATTTGCTATTGGATTTAAAGGCTGCTCTTCCAAGAGACTTGGACTTTATAAAAACTATAGTGTGAAACACACCTTTCATGATAAATTGGAAATATGTGGCTCCAAACAACCTGAAGTATTTTTTAAATAAAATTATTCTAGCATTTTTAACAACTATATTCTTTCTCCTCTGCACCTCCCCCTCCATCCCCTTCCAATTATTGATGGAACTGTCTAGTATGTTTTCTCAGTTCTGTAGGTTGTCTACTCACTCTGTAAACTACACGGGCAACCTTGGGAAATACTTTTTGGGGCAAAACAACTTTTCCTTCAAAGAACAGTTAACTATTTTATCAGAATTTTGTAATTTTCTGGACTCAAAGAAAGATGCACATAATGATCATTTTTGAGCAAATCAAACAGTGGCTCCAGTTTATTCCATTTCCACATTTCTATGTTTAAATCTACCTGAAGAATCAAATAAGTCTATAAGCTATGTTCTATGCTGTAGCTCTAGTGTAGGGGCCCATTTACCAGTCTGAGTGCTGATACAGCCATCCCCATCCAGTTAATGTCCAGCAAGGATTCCCCTGAATCCTTTACGGAATGTTACTGTCATCAGTGCCTATGCACCTACACTGACCAGCACAGAGGAAAGCAAGGAGCAGTTTTCATATACTCTGACCTGGACTCCATCCTCAGACCAACTCCTGCATATGACAAGCTCATTCTGCTGGGAGACTTCAATGCTAGCATTGCTAGAGACAGCAGTGACTGGAGAGGTTTGATAGGATGACATGGAGTGGGAAAGATGAACAGCAACAGACTCTTCCTCTTGGGCAAATGTGCAGAGCATCGTCTGCTCATCACTAACGCCATCTTTAGGCAAAATGATAATATAAAATGACATGGATGCACCCACGGTGTGAACAATGGCACCTGATCGACTATGTTATCACCCCTCAATGAGCCATCCGTGATGTCAGAGTTACCAGAGCCATGCATGGTGCAGAATGCTGACAGATAGTCCCCTCACACCACAAGTGCCCCAAGCTCAACATAACAATCTTCAACATAGCAAAACTCAAGAACATCAACATTCAGGTGCAGATTCAGCAGTCACTTGGTGACGGTTTTTTTCATGCCCACCAATCACTAGCAATCCAACAGAAAAATGGAACCAATTCAAAGATGTGATTATTGACATAGCTAAATCAATGCTGGGGCCAAAGAAAAGGGTACCTCAGTATTGGTTCGATGAGAAAAGTTAGGACATTTCCAAACTGTTAAGTGACAAGCAGAAAGCATTTGTTGAATGGCAGAATGATCTCACTTCTATTTCAAGAAAAGATAGGTTTAAGTACCTACAGAGCAAGGTGCAGTTTGAACTGAGGAGAATGCAGGATAAGTGTTGGGAGAGGAAAGTTGCAGAAGTCCAGCATTACACAGAAACAAGCAATGCAAAGATGTTCTTTGACTCTCTCAAAGTAGTCTATGGACCATCTAAATCTGGAACAGCTCCCCTGAAGTCAGCAGATGGCATAACCCTCATCAAAGACAAGGAGGGAATCATAAAGAGATGGGCTGAACGTTTCAATATCTACTCAATAGACCATCCACAGTTGATGGGTATGTCCTTGATCAATTACCCAAGAAACCCATCAAAGAAGATCTCAACCTCCCTACATCAGTGGAAATCATAAAAGCCACCAAACAATTTAATTCTGGCAAAGCGTCTGGAAAGGATTGTATTCCAGCAGAACTGTACAAAGTAGCAGACCCAAAGGCTATCAAGGTGTTTCATGATATCTTGAGTAGCATTTGGGAGGAAGAAGAAATGACACAAGACTTCAAAGATGCTATTATTGTACCACTGTTCAAAAACAAAGGCAGCAAAGCTGACTGCGGAAACTACAGAGGCATTTCTCTCCTCTGTACAGCATGAAAAATACTAGCTCGCATTCTACTGAACAGACTTATTGCAAACATATCTGTGGAGAGTCTGCTAGAAGTGCAGTGTGATTTCCAACTAGGTCATAATACTACAGACACGTTTTTATTGTAAGGCAGGTCCAGGAAAAATGCTTAGAGCAAAACATGGACCTGTATGCAGTCTTCATTGACTTGACCAAAGCTTTTGATATGGTCAACAGAGAGGGTCTATGGGCTCTTCTCCATAAACTGGGCTGCCCAGGAAGGTTCATACAAATCATCCATCTGTGCCATGACCAATTGACATTGCAAGTGCTCTCCAATGGTGACTCTACTGACACATTCAAAATCTTGAATGGAGTGAAGCAAGGCTGTGTACTTGCTCCAATACTGTTCAATTTGTTCTTTGCCTGTGTCCTCAGCCGTGCCACAATGGATTTGGATCAGGGGATATACATCCACTACCAACTCGATAGTTCCCTCTTTGATCTTCAAAGACTCAATGCTAAGACCAAGACATTGGAGAGACTTGTCATCGAGGCACTTTTTGCAGATGACTGCACCTTGATGGTCCATAGACATGGTGACCTTCAGGTCATTGTTGATGGGTTTTCTGAAGCATTCCACCTCTTTGGCCTCATCATCAGTCTCAGTAAGTCAGAGGTCTTGTTCCAACAAGCACCTCTTTCCAATGCCCCAGCACCAGCCACCTTCATCCAAGACATACAGATAAAAACTGTGGATCAGTTCAAGTATTTGGACAGCACCATATCGAGTATTGGTTTCCCTTGATAAGGAAATTGCCTCCATAAACAGTAAAGCCATCTTGGCCTTTGGCTGACTCTGAACAAAAGTCCTTAACCAACACAACATCCATCTCTCCATCAAATTGAAGATCTATATCGCAGTGGTTCTAACCTCTCTCCTATATGGATCTGAGATGTGGACTGTTTATATGAAGCACATTAAACAGCTTGAGCAATTTCATATGTGCTCCCTCTGTTCAATAATACGCATTCACTGGCAGGACAGAGAACAAACACAACTAGCATTCAAGAAATACTATTGAGAGCACAACTTAAGTGGACTGGACATGTCATCAGAATGGAAGACCACCATCTCCCAAAACAGCTCTTATATGGGGAGCTGAGGCAGGGCAAAAGAAAGAAGTATCATCCATATGAGCGCTTCAAAGATAAACTGAAGAGCAGTCTTCAGTGGGGCATCAACCTCAAAGAGCTTGAGCAAATGGCTCAGAACAGGACTCAGTGGCGGTCTCTGACAATATCAGCATATAACAAGTTTGAGCGGGATTGACAAAATCGTCTCTGGTCTACATGTGAAAGGCACCATAGAGCTGAATCGTCAAACATCATAGATATAGACTTCCCATGCCTTCAGTGCGGCCGACTCTGTGCATTAGGGTTTGGCCTTCAGAGTCATATAGGTAGCCATAGATGAGAATTGAGACAACATCATCGTCAGCAATGGACTACCAACAGTGAAGGACAAGAGATATCACAGTAAATGTCACAGGCCTAGTTGTAGGTGTAGATGGAACTGGAGAGTGGCTGCAGATGATGCATTGCTAAATGGAACCTAGAAAGACCGCAAGATTTTCCAAGAGTCAAGTGAAGTATCTGACAAGTATGTACTAGTGTAACTGCAGCCTCTTAAAGAATGTATTGTTTCAAATCATAGAATCATAGATTATTAGGGTTGGAAGGGACCTCAGGAGGTCATCTAGTCCAACCCTCTGCTCAAACTTGAATCTGGGCTGCCCACATGCCAGGTGAGTGCTATAACCACCAACCTATCGGTGTCTCACTTTTTTTGTGAAAACTTTCATAGGATCTCTGCATCAGAACACATTCCAAAATCTCAAAATTTTTAATTTCCCAAATCTATCCTGGACCAGAGAAAGTTTCCACAAAAAATGTTAGTTTTTTTTTGGGGGGGGGTGGAGGGAAAAGGGGGAGGGGGCATTTTTCACTGAAAAAGAATTTAGTTCAACATTTTTTAACCAGCTCTACTTTTTATGGCCAGACTGAAAGCCCATCAAGTCAATAGAAAGACTCCCATTGACTTCAATGGGCTTTAGATCCTGTCCAGACATGCCAAATCCACAAAAAACCCCACAGAAATTGGACTTGTTTTTTACTTAATTAGCTTGTGAGTCGCTTATTGGCTAGTTTTTGGCTTGTTGCTGCTTTTATTCTTTTTTTTTTTTTGATTGGCTTCCAGCAAGCAGGGGCAAGGGGGGAGAGAGTCAGGTGTGCACAGAGGGCCCACCACAGTCCCAGACTGCACACCAGGGGGATCTAGCCACATAGAGTGTTGGGGTTCTTAGGGACTGTCTTATTTTGGCCTTGATTTTTGTCTTATTGTGAAAGTCGGGGTGCTTATTTACCGGGTGACAATCCTGCCTCTAGACTACTTCCTTCTTGCCTCCAAATGTGGACTCTCTTTCCAAAGTTACCCTGGCCCTCAATCCAGAATATTAAATTATGATCTCTTATCACCCAGGAGGGCTAGAAATGGGAGTTATGCTAGTGAAAAAGGGAGACTCCCAAATTCCCAGTGAAAAACAGAACTTGCTTCTGTAGTTAGCCCTGAGGTATTTGACCACAATTTCAGATTATTATTATTAGGTTTGTTTTGTTTGTTTTTGTTTTAACTATAAAAGCTATTTTAAGTCATTTTTAGGGAATTCTAATTGTTTATATTGTCTTTTTCCCTCCCAGGCCAGAACAGTGAGACTCCTGGTATCAAGCAGAAAGCATTCTAGGCAAAATCAAAAACACTAGTTCAAAAATATTTTAGTTTTAATTGTTTTTGTCTGAAGTATCTGGCGTATACAGAATATACAATGGAGTCATGTGGTATACTTTTTTTGGCACTTGTTGGGAATGTGTCTAACATAAATTACTCATGTCTTTCTCACTACTTACTGACAGCTGATTACCTATCATGGGTTTTATATACAAGAATTGTACGTGTGTATAAACAAAACTGCTATGCTACATTAAGTCAGAAATTAAGCACAAAAAGGGACTGCAGAGTTGAAAGTAAACCTAAAATCTTTCTTTGCATCTTCTATGCTGGGGTTTGAGGGATTTCAGCACCTCACGGGATTATGTCAAGGTGACATTTATTTTGAAATAGCACAATATAACAGAGACTGGAATTTCTTATAACCTTACTTATGACACTAAACAATAAGCCGTGAGTAGGACTGCATAAATAAGATGGAGCTGCATTCCTTGGGAGTGTTGTAAAGCATGAAGTGGAAGGCTTAAATACCTCTGCCACCCTAAAAGTGCACTGGTAGCTGACTAATTCATGTGTCTTGAAGTTGCTTATTGATACTAACATTTGGATTATTAGTTTAAAATAATGCATTTTTAAAACAGTTGTGGGTGGCATTTGTATCTTCCCACTAGGAAAAGTAGTTCCTAGTAAGAGACTTCTTTATGTGACAATCAAGGTCCAGCCACCCCAAGAAGAAGGTTTCAACCCCCAAATATGCATTAAATGAACTGACTGTATACAGTGTTATTGTACAACAAAGATATATTGAGTGAGGTATTTTAAGAAAGCTTGGAATGTTCTAAACTCAGTAGTTATTGAGAGATAGGTATACAGACTGTGGTTATGAATTTATATATTTGTGTATATAGAATATTGTGCTCCTAGTCTGTGCTGCATGGCAGTGAGCAGTCAGACAGGGAGGAGCAGTTCCCAAGCTAGTTGTTTACAAAAAAACCTAACTTCAAGTAACTATCCATTCTCCAGCCCAGCAAAAGACAATGATGGACCATTAGAGCTAATGGAAAGACACTGAGACAACTCAAAATTGACAAGAACATCCTGGCTTTCAAGTCAGTAGAGAGAGTTACACCTCACTGACTAACCATGAATCAATATGGACTAAGAGCTTTTCTACACTACAAAGATAAGTCAACATACACCCACTGCAATAATTAAAGTGGTGGTTCATGTCCACACTTGCTCCTTCTGTCTGCGGTGTGCATCATCACCAGAAGTGCTTCCACCGACTGAAGTGGGGTATTGTGGGACACTGACAACTGGAGTCCGGCAGCCCTATGGGTGATAGCTGGGAGGAGGGCAGTTGTGAGCCTGGCACCCAGCTGACATGGTTGAGGGGAGAGGGCTCCAGCTGTCAGTCCCATTTGGGGCTGACAGCCAACAGCCAGTGTAAGTAACGCAGTGTCTACACAGAAACTGGAGCCATGTCTACACTACAACTTATGTCAGCAACACTTATGTTGCTCAGGGGTGTGAAGAACCCCCTATTCCCATGAGCGACATAAATTACACTGATAGAAGCGCCAGTGTGGACAGTGCTATGTCGGAAGAGCTTCTCTTGTTGGCACAGAGTGCCTATACTAGTCATCTTACAGCGGCACAGCTGCATTGGTACTACTGTGCCATTGTAAGCTTACTAGTGTAGACAAGCCCTAAGAGGGGGAGGGAAATTGGAAAATAATTAAAGGCAAGCTTGTAATTAAGGTTTTTTCCCAGAATTTAGGAGCTTGTCTTGAGGATGGGGGCTGTCTGTGAGCACTGGATCCCTCCTATAGCCAGAGGGTATTCTGGAAAACCATTCAAAGGCAATAGGTAATTCTTATTAGAAAAGGGATTTTTTTCTAATATGGAAGTGTAAAGCCTGAGGTTGTATCTTTATGTTTGTTTTCTGTGTAACTTGTAGGTGTTTGCTTTCCCTAACTATATCACCTTTGAATCTGTAGTTTTTCCATTAAATAAACTTAAAAAAAATAATCTCAAGCAGCTTTCTGGCTTGCAAATTGTGTGGAGTGTGTATGAAAAGGGAGTTGTAAACTGCTTTCAGGGGTGATGAATCAGAGGGAATGGTCTGAGTGTCTAGTCATTAGGAACTTGGGGAGAACATATTTGGGGAGACTTAGGACTCAGAGGGCTGTTGGTGTCACTCTGGGTTGGTGAGAGCCAGGGGAAACCTTATGCTTATGGGCTGGCTACTGTTGTCAGATCTGAACCATAACTACACAGCACAAACATCACCTAAGATACAAGACAGGTGGTGACAGAACCCCTTACTAGTCTGTGCGAGCCCCAAAACATTAAACTTTGTTTCAGAGAAACTAAATTTGGAACAATACATGTGCCTAGTGTAGTTTTTACACTAGAATGTGAATTAAAATAGTTGAAGAGGCCAAAAACTGGTCACTGCAGAAAGGGTGTAGTTAAACGGTGTAGTTAACTCTTCTCCTTCTCATCCATCCCCAACTTCCTTGCTTCGGTCCCATGTCTGCAGTGTTCTTTAATTTCTTTGTCCTTACCTCCTCAGTATTTTCCCCACACCCATTTAACATAATGGACATACAATATTTTCTATGGAGGTGTTTAGTTAAGAGGCCCCAGCTGTTTAAATGAGAGTAACTTCATAGCTATTACCTATGACCTCATCATCAGGATCAAACTAGCCAATTAAAAGGGTACTTTTTTCCAATCAGTGTGCCCAATCACACTTTCATACTATGTAATACACCATCTGCATTGAAGATGCAATATGAGTCTTTTTTGGAAACACCACAACAAAAATTAATAGAGCAGAACTAATGCTGGTTGGGAATTATTTGATGAAACATTTTTTCTGAACAAAATGCCAATTCGTCTTACACAATGCTTCTTATGGGAAAAGGTTTGTTTTGAGGAAACTTTTATTATGATGGTTTCTCAGGTCCAGGATAGAATTTCTAGTCAAAAAGTCAATAACCTGGGAGATAGAGCAGTCACCTAGATTAAAATGTCTGCTCTTCCTGATTTGGAGCAGGGACTTGAACCAAGTCTCTCACATGAGTGCCTGTCATAACTATAAAGGGAACGGTAACAGCTCTCCTGTGTACAGTACTATAAAATCCCTCCTGGCCAGAGACTCCAAAATCCTTTTACCTGTAAAGGGTTAAGAAGCTCAGGTAACCTGGCTGACACCTGACCCAAAGGACCAATAAGGGGACAAGATACTTTCAAATCTTGGGGGGGGGGGAGGCTTTTGTTTGTGCTCTTTGTTTTGGGTGTTGTTCGCTCTTGGGACTGAGAGGGACCAGACATCAATCCAGGTTCTCCAAATCTTTCTGAATAAGTCTCTCATATTTCAAACTTGTAAGTAAACAGCCAGGCAAGGCGTGTTAGTTTATCTTTGTTTTCTCAACTTGTAAATGTACCTTTTACTAGAGTGTTTATCTCTGTTTGCTGTACTTTGAACCTAAGGCTAGAGGGGGGTCCTCTGAGCTCTTTAAGTTTGATTACCCTGTAAAGTTATTTTCCATCCTGATTTTACAGAGATGATTTTTACCTTTTTCTTTAATTAAGAGCCTTATTTTTAAGAACCTGATTGATTTTTCCTTGTTTTTAGATCCAAGGGGGTTGGATCTTGATCCACCAGAAGTTGGTGGGAGGAAGGAGGGGGGATGGTTAATTTCTCCTTGTTTTAAGATCCAAGGGGTTTGGATCTGTATTCACCAGGGAATTGGTGAAAAGTTTCTCAAGGCTTCCCAGGGAAGGGAATTAGCTTTGGGAATGGTGGCAGTGGACCAGATCTAAGCTGGTAGTTAAGCTTAGAAGTTTTCATGCAGGCCTCCACATTTGTACCCTAAAGTTCAGAGTGGGGAAGCAGCCTTGACAGTGCCCTATCCACCACACTATTTGTTGTTCTGGGGTGGGTGCTGCTGTCTCCCATTTTTCGTGAAAAATGTCAAAAGGTCTGTTTCATCCCAGTGCATCATGGGAAAACTTTCTGAAAGCTTGAAAATGTTCACTGGATGGGAAAACTGTTTCCTGCCCATGCCCAGGTCAGAAGAGAACATTGCACCTTCCGATGTTTCCATTAAAATCCCTTTTTTTGGGGGGGGGGGGGTGCAGAGAAAGTCTTGTTTTAATAGGAATTGTATAATTCTTCACTGAGGTTAAGAAGTATGTTATAGACTTCCTAAGTTTCATGACTCAAAAATATTGATAGAGCAGGAAGATAATAATTATCACAATAAGGAAATATGTAAATGATAAGAAACTTACTGAAGGGGGGAAAAGCAAGCTAATTAGGAAATTGCAATCAGTCTTCTCATCATCTACCAGAAATAATTAGCACAGCATACTACCATTCAGCTGTTGATTAAAGGTATTTGCTTAATATATTTGAAGTAATTATGCTTGTTCATAAGGCTCTGTCAGCATTTCTAGTAGGAACTCTGTTCCTCAGGGTGTTGTACCTTTAAGATTTGTTCAGGGATGCATATAAGATTTAATTAGTCTGTGTTACAACTCTTTTAGCCACATTTGATCAAAATCAGTGTGTGTGTGTGTGTGTGTGTGTGTGTGTGTGTATCTAAAATATGAATATTAACGTATGCTTTACAAACTGCGTATCCAGCCTTGCACACTGCAAATCCTCAGTTAAGTAAGGGGGAATTTTGGGGGCACAAAGGAATGCAGTAATGGGTAAGAAGTCAGTTAGAAGTAGTTTATATGCTGTGTATAATATTTATATAGGGCAGGGCTCGGCAGCCTTTGGCACGCGGCCCATCAGGGTAATCCGCTGGCGACCCGCAAGACATTTTGTTTACGTTGACCATCCACAGGCATGGTCCCCCGCAGCTCCCAGTGGCCGCAGTTCACCATTCCTGGTCAATGGGAGCTGCGGGGAGCGGCGCGGCATTGGCCGGGAACAGTGAACCGCGGCCACTGAGAGCTGCGGGGGGCCATGCCCGTGGATGGTCAACGTAAACAAAATGTCTCACGGCCCGCCAGCGGATTACCCTGATCAGGGCCAGCTCCAGGCACCAGCGAAGGAAGCAGGTGCCTGGGGCGGCCAATAGAAAGGGGCGGCACTCCGTCTGGTATTGGAGTGGCACGTCTGGGTCTTCGGCGGATGATCAATTGCCCCACGTTAGTCTTCGGCAGCAATTCAGCGGCAGGTCCATCACTCCGTCTCTTCTTCTTCGGCGGCACTTCGGCGGGAGCTCAATGTTTTTGGTTTTTTTTCCTGCTGCTTGGGGCGGCAAAAAAGCTGGAGCTGGCCCTGACCCTGATGGGCCGTGTGCCAAAGGCTGCTGACCCCTGCTTTACACTTTTGCTCTCAACTGGCCATAAATTAATTCTTAGGTGAAATTTAAGATGTTGGTTTTGATCTATGAAGGCTAAATGACATTGGCTCAGAGACCTCTTCCTGCAGGATACTACGGCTGTTATGATCATCTGTGCTACTCAAGGTAACGTTTTCAGTGAGAACACCTAGCACTTGTCTTCACATACAGTGAAGCTGTAGCACTTTAGTGAGGATGCTGCTACACCATCAGGAGAGCTTCTCACATTGGTGTAGTTAACCCACCTCCCTGAGAGGTGGTAACTATATCAAGAGGAGAAGCTGTGCATTCTGCCTAGTGCTATCAACACAGGGGGTTAGGTCAGTATAACTATGTGACTCAGGGGTGTGGATTTTCACACCCCTGAGTGAAGTGATTATACTGATATAGGTCTGTAGTGTAGACCTGGCCCTAGACTATAGAACGCACATCAGCCTTTGATCTACCATGCTCTGGATTTGGTGACCTTCACGTGATGCTGTAAAGACTATTGATTCTCCCTAGAACTTTTTCCACAAAGAAGGGTTGAGTGGATTGTCATTTAGATTGTGATAGTGCCCCCAAAACATGCTAGGTAGTTTCCAAACAAATACACACTTCCTGCCTGGCAAGAAGGTATGGTGGAAATGTTTATATTCATGGAGTTTGGGAGGTTTATATTTTTTGATATTGGATCAAAGTGCATCAATAATGCAATTGTGTCCATATAGCCAGAGCTCAGAAATGGCACATTTTAAACAAATGAATAGAAAAGTATATTATAATTCAAGTAATTAATAGGAATTCCATTTACTTGTTAAAAATTGAAAAACTAACACACATATCTCCAATATTCCTTTTAAGAATCTATATTGTTAATAATGAAACCATTATTATTCATTCCAGCTAGTATCATAGGTTCTGGAACTAGGGATGCAGGGGGTGCTGCAGTATCCCCTGGCTTGAAGTGGTTTCCATTAAATACAAGGTTTACAGTTTGGTTCAAAGACTCTCAGCATCCCCACTATACAAATTGTTCCAGCACCCCTGGCTAGTATCATCTCTGATGCTCAATGAATGGAGCAATAATTACATTTTGAGGCAATGCATGTTTAGGGATCTGTAATTTAACATTGGCATTATATGTATTTTCATATTATACTTCTCTTTGGGGCTGAATTTTGACGTGGCCTATTGCATCCAAGCAATGGGAAAGAGTAGAGGGTGCCTTTTATCAAGGGCAGCTATGGATATATTGTGTTTGCATAATTTTCAGTGAGCATCTTACTGTTCCATTTAAAGGGAACAAAATGGACCTTCCAGTAGCACCTGTAGTACACTTCACCACAGAGTGTGATTTTTCGCCTTAAAAAAAATTATACTGAAGATTTTCATTTCAAATTCTCATTGAACAATGGGAAATTTCAAAGAAATACACATATTCTTGCAAAATGTTTCAGCTTCACAGAAATAGCACTTTTTAATATCCCCCATCTAAAAATTTTAAACAGCTCTAGTAATGAGTTAGAGAAATAGCACCTTCGTTTTACAGCTGAGTAAACTGTAGCACAGAGCAGTTGAGTGGCTTGTGAAAAGAAAGAGAGGAAATACGTGCAAAACCAGGAACAACATCCAGACTTCTTGTCTCCCAGAAATGTGTTTGAGCCACCAGACCTATTTTCTGCTCAAGACCTTGAGAACAGAAAAAAAAAGTATTTTATTGTGTTGTACAATCTTGATAACATTAATAGAGTGTTTAATGTTACTCGTATAATAAACAACTATTTTCTTTTTATGAATTGTCCAGTACTAATTTAGAATGTGCCATCAGTTCTTTTTATAAGCCCTTTCCTCATGAGTAGTTTCAAATCTACCTTTTTTAACTTCAAACTGAACTCACTTGCTGTTCCCCTGAGAACTCCTTTTTGCTGCTGAATTCCTAGCAGTTTATTGGCGATCATGTAGGTCAGGGTGGATTTTACATATATCAGATCCAATCTGAAAGTGCATTTATACTGAAATATCCACACCAAGGGGTTAGCTTTGTTTTCTGATACTGTGGTGTCCCAGTACAAATTGTACTCTTTGCTGATGGCTGTGGAATTGCACTGGAATCACGGAGGGCCAAATTTGGCTAGTGTATTCTGTTTGTGGAAGCTCGAGAAATCTGTTCTTTATTTTTTATAAAGCTTCAGACACAAGGGACCAGCTTCTTTACTACTTGTCCCTGGTGGGGCAGCACAGCCTGCACAGCGTAGGGTCACAGCAGGTGGGCAAAGGTGCCTACCAATTTGGACTGCTCCTAGAGTAAGATGGAGCAGCTCTTGGGACTGCTCTAATTTATGGGAACCTTGCATCTCTGCCTATGAGCTACTACACAGCCTAGCATGCATCCAACCCTCACCCCCTTCCTCTTTGCCCTTAGCACATTCTGTCCCTAGGTAAACCCACAACATAATCCTGTGCCAGGGGCTGAGAAGGAAAAGGCACTATAGATTTACCTTAGTTACCTAGCAATTTCTTTTCACCTTTACATCTGCAGCATTTCATATTTCACCTTTTTTTAAAAATCCACCAACCATGTAATTATTAGAGTCATGTGCTCTGGGAGGACTCCTCTGTGTTTTATTCAGTATGGACTGGATCCAACTCCTAATGTTGTCAATTAAAAGACCCAATTACCTTCTATGAGAATTGGACCAGATCACAACCTCTATGCTGCTGCTATCTATAATGAATTGTACTGTTTATTCAGTATTTTTGCTCAGAGGTTCCCCTCTCTCCTACCCTCTCCCTGCTGAGTCCTACATCTTTCTCTCTGTTGTGCTGGCTGCATTTCTCTGCTACCAATTACAATTAAAGATCCACTGAAATCTGCCTCTTCTTTGTTGTTGACTTAATGAGGAGGCTGATGGGTATAGTTTGGGTGCCTAAAGAAAGCTATATTCCTCTTTCAAAATCTGCATGGTCACCAGTTTCCTTAATGGTGATGGCTGTGTCTCCATTTCCAGTCTGAGAACTGCTGCTTGTACATTGAGTTTTGTGCTACAGTATCTATGATGGTAGATTTTTGGGGGGTCTTCTTCCTTTGCTTTCTCCTGGTCCTGTGATTTCTAAGAGATTCCCTGATATTTTCACTGGAGCAGATGTGTCCAAACTGTCTCCTTCTCTCTACTTTATCATTTAAGAACTCAGACTATTTGTTTATCACAAAGAATGGAGGATTTGGGGGTTTGTTTAATTTTCTGCTTCTATTGTGTGTGTTTATACATCTTTAGATAAAGTTCAGTGAGGTAATTATTATGTTATATACATGAAGTGTAAGAAGGTTACATAATACAGGGTGTTTTAAGAGTCTGATTTCATACTGGGCAAGAGACATATTACAGCACAAAACTACAAGCTATAGCCATGGTTATGTCAGTAGAACAAAGAAACAGAGACTATGTGACTATTTTAGTGTTACCTATAAGTAAGAATAAAAGTATCATCTGTTAATGTGATGACTGGGGTGGGGGGGCTTCTTGAACCCTGTTCCTGTTCTGTTTCCTGTTCCTTTTCCTGGTCCTCTGAAGGGAAAACAAAACAAAATAAAACAAAAATGCTATGTGTGCAGCTACTCAGGGCCTGCTGCTACATATCTGCTCTTCGGACTGTTATGTTTTGTTCAGACTTGCTGACCTAACCAGTTCATGGTTGCTACATGTTTTGATTAACAACCTACCTGTGTGTCTTGGGGGAGGGGGGAAGGGAAGTGTGTGTGTGTGTGTGTGTGTGTGTGTCTGTGTTGGGATTGCTGTTCTGTGCTGCATCAGAATACAACATTATGATGAGGAGTGCTTCTATTCTGCAACCCTGCTGCCTGCACATCCTTCAGCTGTTGACTGTCCATACTTCATTTGGAATTTTGGGAACTAAGTGCAGATCATGCAACAGTCCGATGCTGCTAGGATGATTTAGTTGGTGTTGGTCCTGCTTTGAGCAGGGGGTTGGACTAGATGACCTCCTGAGGTCTCTTCCAACCCTGATAGTCTATGATTCTATGTACCCTGGCTCCAGAAATGCTTAGGCCATGATGGCATTGATATTTATGATGGACTCCTGGGGCCCAAGTCCTCCTTTGATGTGGCTGTGCAGTGCCTCAATGGGTATTTTGGGACTGGAGATTCTGTTCTGTGAAAGAGGAAAATGTTTTTTTTTTAAAGTTCACCCACAGCCCAACAAAACCTTATGTGAATTTGCATGTCATTTGTGGTGCTTGGCCGAGAACTGTGAATTTGGGAAATTATGAGGATCATACTCCGAGATACTTTTTGTGATTGGCATAGCTAATGACTGCCTGGGCGAACAGTTACTACTGAAGATACTAGAACACTAACTTTTGCTGACGTGGTTACTAAGAATGAGCCATTTGAGAAGGGTTAGTCTTAAAGGGGTTCTGTGTCTCAGATTGCTGCTACCTTTGTGTCTACACTTAAACTGTTAGCAGCTCCTCCTACTTCCATTGTCCTGAGTCATATGATGCTAACTACTCCTGTTCCACAGCCTTGACAGAGTGTTGCCAGGTCCTCATTGTTTCTGCTGTGATAATATGGGTCACTTGGCCAGTGTCCCTGCCAGTAGTCCAGCTAGAACTGCTATGTGCCAGGCTTGTGGGAAAGTAGGACACTAATTTAGTGTGCTGCTGGTTCAGAAACACAGGAGGCCTGAAGTGCATACGGTGAATGTGGACCACCTGTACCAGAGACCCTAATGTTTCCTTTAATACAATCTTTCATGTGGCAAGGTACTGGAGCTAGTGTCCCATATCATGGAAATTAATGGTACACCACTGACATTGATGGAGGATATGGTTGCTGAAGTTATTATTCTGTCCTCTGTATTAATTCAAAATCTGGACATTTGCCTGAATACAGGGTTATAAAAGCTTGAAAGTTGTATGCCTTACAGAGGTGGGTGAAGCTGTATACTCTATGCTCTACCAAGGCATAGCCTTGACTGAAAAGTTTTACATTATTAAAGTGGTGGCTGTGAATGCTATTCCATTATTGTACTGGGATCTGTGGTTACAGTGTGGTATTATGCACAAACTTGCACAGGACACCTCAGGTGTGATTATGTTGGCTAGGATAGAAGGGGATACTCAAAGTATCATTCAGAGAGACCATGATTTATTTAACAGTGATGGTGTTCTGCCCACAGGATATACATACTCTCTGCAGTTGGACTTGAATTCCAAACCATTTGTACCGTCTGCATGTCATGTACCTCCTGCACTTGTGGATAAGATCCAAATAATTACAGCACATGAAAGATAATGGTATCATTCAAAAAGTGGAAAGGCCTAGGGGTTGGAGCTCACCCACGGTGATCAGATACAAGAAGAATGGCAATATTTCACTCTGCACCAATTTAATAAATGTGTGAAACATGGTAAGTGGATCTCAGATTTTCTCTGTGTTGGATTACTGAGCCGGTTATTGACAAAAACCCGTAGCTGAAAGTTTACAGCTGTTATTGACTTTCATCATGCCTTTTGGGAGGTACTGCGAGGTACTTTTGGCTTAGCTCAGAATCAGAGACTATTTCAGAGAGTGGTCTGTCAGCTCTGGATAATATCCAGGGTGCATGTTGCTATTTGGATGACATTCTCATCTTTGCTAAGACCCTTCCTGAGCATAATGCTATTCTGGACCAGGTGCTAACCTAACTCCAGCAGAGTTTCTATGGAATTCTCTGTGGGCTGGTGATGTGAAACTAATGCCTGAATGGGTATAAGATGTTGCTTCGCTACCATTACCCATTGATTGTAGCAGTCCATGTTCATTCCTTGGCCTAACTTAATACATGGGTGGCCATGCTCTGCCCACTTTTAATACCATTGCCAAGCCACTGGGGGATTTAACCCAAGGCCAAGGATAGTTGGTTTGATCTTTTAAAAAAAAAGCAAAGCAGGCTTCCCTGCATCAAGTCCTCTATCTGATTGAATTCCGTGCTTATTTTGATCCATGGGAGCCCACAGTGATTCAGTCGGGGTCTGGGTGCAGTTCTGCTCCAGGTGGGATGGCCAATTATATGTGCATCCCATACTCTCATTCCAACAGAAGCAAAGTGTTCCCAGATTGAGCTAGAGTTCTTGGAGATCATTTTTGCTATTGTATGCTTCAAGCTTTACTTAGTGGATAGGCATTTAGAAACTAATCATTAGCTTATTCTCGGCCTGTATCATAAAGCCATTTATCTGATGAGTATAAGGCTGCAGTTGTAGATTATTCATTTGCACCAATATGACTTTAATTTGATACATATCAAAGGAAGACATAATTTACCTGCTGATGCTCTTTCAAGAAATGCTGCTGGGTTGGCACCCACGTATGCAGAAATGGCAGAGTACATTGTATACTTCTTACTGAAAAATATGCCATCTGACTTAGGGCAAACAGCTGACACCCTTTTTTAGATGCTGAATTTTGCAAAGTGATACGTGCTACACAAGTGGGTCAGGTGACCCAGTTCTTAAGAGAACTTGGTCTTCATTCTACAAAATTCGTTCCAAGCTTGCAGTGAAAACAAATACTACTCAACATATCTTATTCAGAGGAGCCTGGGTGATCATCCCAGCAGTGGTGCAACAAGCAGTCCTGGACATGGCTCATGAAAGACATTTGGGAGTTATGAAGATGAAGGAACTTCTGTGTAGTTATGATTGGTGGTCAGGGTTGCACTCGGTGTCATGTGAAAATATGCTCAGCCTGCACGATGCATAGAACTAGTGTTCCTCTGGCCTCTACGAAACTGATAGTAGTAGACAGACCATGCCAGACAATTGCATTGGATATTAGTGGTCCCTCAATTGCACTGCATGACTACACATTGTTGACTGTTATAGACTATTACTCACGTTACCCCTTTGCATTAATAGTTTCACAAGGCACCTCAAAGGAGTTCATTTCTTGCCTAACCACTTCATTCGCTATGTTTGGCCTACCAGAGAGCCAAATAATGTTTCAGGTAATGTGACATCTTTTGTATCAAGAGACTTTGAAGACTGACGAGTATTGAGTACTTTATAAATCTGCTATGTACCAGCCCCAAGGAAATGGGATAGTGGGCAAACTTCATGGGACTCTGAAGAAGTGTGTAGCTCACATACTGGAGGAATGACTGGATGCACCGATCCCTGTTGCATTAAGTCATGCATTATGATATTCAGTGTATATCCCATGAAAGTATTGGAGAAACCCCATTCTATTGGCTCTTCAGCCAACCTGCAAACCAATGAGGACCAAGTTGCCTATGCTGACTGGAAAGATCCATCCCACTCCTTTGCTGTCCTCAAAGCCAAGTGATGTGAAGATGAGATATGCAAGTTTCAACAAGCATATCCATGCAAGATTCCATGTGTTCTATCCTGGACAAGCAGTGTATGTTAGGCAAGGGTGTTTTTGATACTTGTAGTGTGATCATGCGGGCCACAGTATATGGAGCATGGTGAGTATGTTCACTCCAGACAGAACACATTGTTAGCCAGCAGGATACATTGCCTACTGAAAGGGGTACAGATACCGAAGAGGATGTCCTTTGTGGGTATGATGATGTCATGTGATCAATGCGGGAAGTTGTGCCACAGCAACAGCATTCACCACCCTGAGCTGAATCAGAGGTATAACCTACATCTCCAGGGTCACATGGTGTCTCGAGCAGGTATCATTAACTTTAGGGGATTATGATGACCGATGTGTGTGTGTGTCACCTTCCTGTGCCCTGTTCCGTTTCCTGCTCCCCGAACACAGTGTTCCTGTTCCTTTGCAGAAAAAAAAAATGCTGTGTGTCTGTGCATGTACATGATACTGCGTGTGTACAGCTATTCAGGGCCTGCTGCTACATACGTTCTGTTCGGACTGTTATAATATTTGGTTCATGGCTATTATATGTTTTGATTGACAACCTACATACGTGTGTGTGTGTGTTTTGGGATTGCTTCTCTAAGGTATATCAGAGCGTTACAATTAGGCTGCTATCAAACTTTTAGTATTTAGTATGAGAAGCAGAGATGAATGGGCAGCAGATCATGTATAAATCCTTTCCATTCCTATAAATTAAAAAGACATTTCTCAGTTTCTACAGGTCCATGAGATAAGATTTTCATGATAGATGGAATTCAGACACATCATACAGAGTTATGTCAATTTCAAGAGTTTCTTGTCATATGGACTGTGATGTTTTAAGTTAAGAAGACATGCCACAAAGTGATGGAGTATGATTTATCAAAAAATTAAGATATTGTTGGTTTTCTATTGTTATTTACATCACTGATATTGTGGCATCTTTCTCAGATATTTGCTTAATCTGAAGTGATAGTGGGTATGTGATCTGAAGATAGCAAATAGAGAAGAAGCACATAGCCAGGTATTTACAGTACCAACTGGAGTTAGATGAGCATTACTGCAGTGTATCCAAAAGAAATTTCATAAGTTAACTGTAGAAATATGAAATTGCTTTGCTTTAACATCTGCCTGGCTACAATATCCCTTCTGAATCCTGATTTTGGCCCTATGATTGCACTCCTGTCCTTGTTTTTCATTTGTTGTCCCCCAAATTCACTTAAGTCCTGGATTCAGTAGTTTCCTCCCATTAGAGTGAGGGAGGGGCCTTCAGATGTGGGTGGGCATAAGCCCCCAGAACTCAATAGATTCTTGGCTACAAGAATTTTCTGAAGTATCATTGTATACACCACTTCCTGGAGGCAAAGGAAAGGTAAAAATGAGAGCTTAGTTGTCACTTTGATAGTTTTCATTGGATGTTTAAGTTATATGGTTTTCAATCAAGTGAAATAATGCATGTACCTTGTTTGGCTTTTTAAGTACATCCACACAGAGCTAAGCCAATCTGTAAGCTGTTTTACATGTTTAATAACTTCCAGCTTCTTTATTATCAGTTCATGTATTAATTTTGTCTTAGAACAAATGGAGGGGGTTTTGGAGGATGTATCACTGCTGTTTCTGATTGGTCTGTCATTATTTGTATTACAGCAGCATGTAGAAGCCCCAACTGAGATTGGGGCTCCATTGTGCTAGGCAAAATAGAAAACACACAAAGGCCACTTTAGCTATAGGCAAGTTAGGCAGCTGCCTAAAGTGGCGGATTTAGCCTGACTGCCCTTTTGCCATGACAGAAGAGTAGTTGGGCCAAACGCAAGTGGCGCTGTAACCCCATGTGGCAGTTTTCAATGCCACTTGCTGAAACTTGTCACAACAGAGGGGCAGCTGGGTCAAATTTGAGTGACATGGGGCACTGGAGTGTTGCCTAATGCCACAGAGTTTGTTGAATGGCCTTTGAGCACACAGCAAGAAATAATGTCTGCCCTGAAGAACTCAGAGTCTAGACAAGCAAGACAGACATGGGTGTGCATGTAGATGAGGAGGGAAGAGGAGGAACTGAAGCTCAGAGAGGAAAAGGGCTAGATTGACAAAGATATTGAGGTACCTAAACCCCACATTTAGGCACCAATGTCTCAGTTTTAGGCTCTACTGTGATTGGCAAAACTCCCACTCAACCCCATAGGCGTCTAAACTCACTCGGCAGCTATGTTTGCAAGATAAATGTACTCTCTGCACCTAAGTTTCTGCCTCTGAGCATGCACGCTAGGCATCCAGACACCTATCTCCTGCCGAAGCCCCAGAGTGATTCATGTACCAGGAAAAATAGGTGTTTATCTGCCTAACTCACGTGTGGGGCCTGATCTGGTAGACTTAGAATCCACCTGCTGGTTTAGGTCCCATTCAAAATCTGGCCAGAGGCAATTCCTGGCTCCGTTGGAGGAAGAAGAAAGAATTTGAACAGGGGTTTCCCTCCTCTCAGGGAAGTGCTCTAACCACTGAGCTATGGCATATTCTGATTCAGGGATCTTTCAGTCTCTCCTGGTGAAGCTGTTCCACTGTGGATAAATAATGAAAGAGTGATTGGAGCAGGGGGATAGGACTCCGGGTCAGGTCTCCCACATCCGAGGTGGGTGTGCGAACAACCAAGCTACAGAATCACTCTCTCTGACCTAGTGACTTAGTATTTATACAGTGGAATAGCTTCAACAGGAGAGATTGAGAGACCCCACAGGTCAGTTGTTAAAGTACTCACCTGAGAGGTGGGAGACCCTTGTTAGAATTCTCTCTCACCCCCAGCAGAGGTAGGAATTGAACCTACATTCTTAAGTGCCTATCTCTCTCCAGTCATTGTACAAGTACCCTAGGCACCTAACTCAGTCTTTCTGAATCACAATGTTGTTCCTGTGACTTTCTAGGTGCCTAAAAGTTAAGTGTTGCATGCTCAGCACCCAGGGTCCAATCCCCCTGCTCCAAGTACCTAATTCCCTTTGTGAGTCTAGCCCAAAGTAATTTTCCCAAACAGGTTAATGGCAAGATTTGGGAGACATAGATTCTAATCCCAAAGCCAGACAATTGTCCTATCCGTTGGACTATACTGCCTCTACATTAATAGTAGATTCTCTTTCCAGATAGTTTAAGGCTTGGAATACATCTGAGCATTCTCCTAATAAGCTAGCCATGCAATTTTGTAATATTTACAGCAATCATCTTTTTAAATTTCAGGTTTTGTCCTAATGCACATTTGTATTTACTACAGGGGGTCCCCAGTATACATCTCCCCCTTATCCATCATTTCGCATATCCGTTGCTCATCAATAGGGGAACATGTTCCAATTCACCTGGGTCCCGATCCACATATCCGTCGTTTGCAGTACTATACTGTAAGTTGCAAAGGATGGATATGAGGGCCCACGTGATTCGGAACACGTTCCCCTATTGATGAGCGATGGATATGCGACAGATATGGGTAGCCACAGGTGGGCTGCGGCCCACCCACTTAACATCCAGGCCCATCCCATCCCAGTCCCAGCTCTGCTCCTGCCCCAGCACTTGCCCCACACCAACCGCCTGGTGCTCCAGCCAGGGAGCAGAGTCAGGGGCTTGTCCCGGTCCGCTTGCCCAGCCCTCCTGCTGGGGAGCAGGGTCGGGGCGTGGGGGCTTCAAAGCCCCCAACCCCTGCTCCCTGGCTGGAGTACCACAGCAGGACAAGCCCCTGTGCCCTGACCCTGCTCCCTGGCCGGAGGGCTGGGTGAACGGAGCAGGGCAAGCCCATAACCCCGCTCCCCGGCAGGACCGCCGGGCGGAGCAGGGCAAGCCCCCACGCCCTGACCCTGCTCACTGGCTGGAGTGCCAGGCAGGCAGAGCGGGGCAAGCCCTGAGCACCAGGCAGGGGGTGGAGCAGGTAGGTGTGTGGTGGCACACATTTTTATGGGGCCCCCCATTTTTCCGGGAGCCCCTGGCCAGAGCCTCTATCACCCTCCCCCCCACCCCGCAAGGCCAGCTGGAGGGTCAGAGAGGCTGCCAGATCACTCCTACCCCTCTGCCCCCCATCCAAGTGTCCCCTCCTAACTATGTCGGTATGTGTTGTTTCCGTATCCGTGGCCCTTTTCAACAACGCAATCCCGACGTATACCAGGGACCCGCTGTATGTGGAAAATTATTGAGGAAACACTCATGTTGATATAGAGTCATTAAAGAGTTGTCATTTAATTCAGATACTACATCTGCCAATTTGTAGTGTTATAATTACTTTTTCCTGATTTTTAAAATATTTTCCCCCTGCTGTTGCAATAGACCCACACAAATAGCAGAACCCAGATAAAGGAAAACAGTAAAAATGACTATATACAATATGCTGCTAAATGTAAAAATAAACACACTGAACAGAAAAGAGTATTTTAATTTTAATCTCTTTCAGCTGGACTAATTTTAGCTATTAATTGTAACATTAATTGACATTTTCAGACAGTAGATTTTTAAGTTAGATATGTGTCTTTATGCAACACTGTTTAAGTAGTTGTAAAGTTATTTGCCCTAGTGTTAAAGATGATTTGATATTCAAACCACAAAATGTGCTTTGGATTTCTGTAGTGTTTCCTTAGTTACCATAATATATAATATCCTTGAAATAACTTGACATTTAAAAATATAAGACTTAGAGACACTCATTAATGGGTTAGTTGTATTTTTTTATTTTATATTTTTTTAAGTCAGAAACACTTTTCCTGTGGACTGATATCTATCAAGAGAACTGCAGAATCAGATGCAGACATTGTTTGCTTTAACTATGCCACACCTTTGAAAAAACTATTTATACTGTATTTATGGCACATGTAGCCACATGCAGAGAAATTTCTAGGCTCATATCTTACATTCTGCACAGTAGGTGGCAATTTCTAGCTGAAACCCTTTTATTTCTTTCTCTTGTACATGGGTATTTGATGTTATTAATTTCCGGTTTACTCTTTTTGCTGTGATACCACACGATGTTGCTGCTTATTCTGTATTGGGTTATTTAGGATTCTTACCATATCAATACACATTGTATCAACCCCCAACCTCTCCCAGCTCATCATTAGAAGCAAGCTCTCCACAGACCAGGACACACCAACTCAAAATGGCACCATACCTGCCAGAACAAGAGATGCAAAACCTGCAGACATATCTCCACTGCTACGATGATCAACACCTCCCACCCCAACACACCTCTCAAGACCCATGGGTCCTACACATGCCTAACACAACTTGTGGTGCACGTCATCCAGTGCACTAAATGCGCTAATATCAACTACATGGATGAAACCAGAAAATCACTATGCTCTCTATATCTGACCTATCAGTCCTCATCCTCAAAGGAAACCTGCCAAAAACTTTCAAAAGATGTGAGCCTGGGACCTTAAATTCAGCAAATTGTAGCCCCTAACAACCTCCTCCGGAGCTGTTTCCCTCCCTATGACTGGAGGGGTGTTAATGGGTCATCTTGAATGGTCCTTTGAAATGTTGTTTAGCATAAGTGTTAACTCCTTATGCTAAACAATCTGTTCCACTTTGTATTTAGCAGTGCCACTGAGGGCTTGTCTACACTTACATTTTATAGCGCTCCAGCTTGCTGGCTCAGGGGTGTGAAAATCACCCTCCGGAGTGCAACAAGTTTGAGCGCTTTAAAGCGCTAATGTGGACAGGCTCCGAGCTATTCCCCTTGTGGAGGTGGATTACCAGGAGCGCTGGGAGAGCTCTATCCAAGCCTTCATGCATGACCACACTCACACTTCAAAGCGCTGCCACAGGAGCGCTTTGAAGTTTCTAGTGTAGATGTAGCCCGAAATCTTTCCAAGACCTGAAGAAGAGCTCTGTGTAAGCTTGAACGCTTATATCTTTCACCAGCAGAATTTGGTCCAGTAAAAGATTATCTCCCCCACCTTGGGCTGGTCCACACTACCCGCCTAATTCGGCGGGTAGAGATCGATTTTCTGGGATCGATTTATCGCGTCTCATCTGGACGCGATAGATCGATCCCAGAAGCGCTCCCCCGTCGACTGCGGAACTCCTGCTCGCCAAGAGGAGGAAGCGCTGTCGACGGGGGGGCCTGCCTGCGCCGCGTGGACCCGAAGTAGGTACTTTTAGTTCGATATAGGAAACATCGACTTCAGCTACGCTATTCTCGTAGCCGAAGTTGCGTTTCCTATATCGATCCCCCGCCCCAGTGTGGACCAGCCCCTTGTCTCTCTAATATCCTGGGACCAACATGGCTACAATAACAATGCAGATCTAATGATGAAGTGCAGCAACATGGGATGCTAAACTGTTAGAAGTACTAACAGTACTGCACCCAGAATACTTGTGTTAGCAAGAAGTTTGCCATAACACCACTTTACTGAAGCAGCTTGGTGCAACACATAGCATTCTATATTCCTTAAGGATTACTAGGCTTGTTTTTCATTCATTCAATTACCTACTATCACGACATGTTCCATTTTTAGATACTGATCTGTCAAAATCAATTATTTACCAGTCAAGATATAGGTCCATTTAGGTAAACTTTAACTTTCAAAGACCCAAAAAGATGTATATATTGTTTTTGTGTTGGATACAATTTGGTCATCAGTAACCTCACAAACATGTTTTACCTTTTTGATGTTATCATCTCATTCGCTGATTTCTCAAGGTCAAGTATTGGCTCTTTATTCTTTGGCTTTCCATCCTTTTAGGTCTTGTCCTGTCAAGTGCTGCATATTTGTATCCAATTCAAGCTGACACTCAAGAGCTTCAGTTTTCAGAAGTTGACTCCTGTTCCCTTTATAAATACATTCATTCTCACCAATCACTTCAATTCCAGGACATGAGAAGAGGAATATATGTCAGTAAATACTAGGATAGAATGGGAGATAACACTGAGAAAATATGGGATTTAAAAATACCATGTAGGTCTCTAGAAGTGATTCTACAGACTCAGTTTCATGAAGAAACAATACATTTTTTACGTCTATGCAATGCAAAAAAAAAAAAAAAAAGTATTGCAGGCACCCAGACACTGAGTGGTTTTGCAAGAGTGTGTGGAGGAAATTCAGATTCATTCTCTATTATTGGTTTGTATTTATTTTTTGTGGCAGACTTTATTGTAGATCTGATCCTGGTTTTTCACTCTAACTAAAGGAGACATACTGATGTTCCTACTGTAATAGCACTCAGTGCCAAAACCGTTATGCATTGGTAAATAAGAGACTGATAGAACACTGTTTTAATTAGCTAATTAATTGTTCTTTCTGCCTAAATTATTAAGGTTGATTTTATTGCATTTTCCCAATTTACTTAAAGGAAAAAGAGAAAGGTAGATTCTACTAGCTTTAATAAAAGCAGCCCCATATATTCAAATATGAAGTTACAACATTTTCTTCTCCTTCAGGGGCTAAAGTTATTTTATCTGTCAAAATCTCTTCTTTATTTTCAGCTGTCTTGTTATGCAAGATAAGCCAGGATGTTTGGAGCCTGAGGTCACTCTCTGAAGCCATGATTCTCTCCAGATATACTGAGGATGGATCTAATAGTGTAGCTATCATATTTACATGAAGTAGTGTCTCCTCTCTGCTATTGCACTGAGAATCCTTAACAGAACTGGTTCCAATTGTGCCTATAGTAATGGTTCAAATATGATTTTCTACTGACATCCCACATGTCAAATCTTAGCTCAGTACTATAAATGAAAAAAAAAAGGTTATATAGTGTTGGAATACTGATAGTTATAGACGCCAAATAAACTCTAGGAGAAATGTTTAAACTATCTATGATGTCGGCACTGTAAAACATAGAAAGATTCCATGAGATTTTCTTTCGTAAAAATGCTCCTCCAGGTGGTTTGCATTTGAGCTCCTACTGACTCACATTAGAAAAAAATAGTAGTATTAATGTCCCAAGTTACCAAAACACACTTCCACTGCCATTAAGTGGTGGGGATGGTGTTGAGCCCAGTTGATTGGCTCCCATTTGGTGAAGATGGAGCCTGAGGGGGAAGTTGCCACAGTTAGCTGGCTAGGCAGGGTAGCCATTGGGGGCTCCCTGTTTCAGCCCCACTCTTAATCTAGTTGCTGGATTCCTAGTGATGCTGAGTGTTTGGCTGATTGCCAGTTTTGGGGTCTGGAAGGGATTTTTCCCACGTGGCAAAACTGGCAAACTGCTCTGTGGGATTTTCCATCTGGCATCCTGGTGGTCAGTTTGGGGAGTTGTTACATTTGTTGCAAGTTTATCAGGTTCTAGTGCAGGTGGGAGGGATAGAAAGAATCTGACTGAGATCCCTGTAACCCAGTAGACTATCTGGGCATTGTACCTGAGCATGACAATGCATGGAAACAGGATATGCCTCTGTCTCTGTCTCTTACCTTCATCTTAGCACTCCTACCTTCTGAGGGTGGGACAGGATGTAGGTAGGACAAGACTCTAGCTTCCAGTCAGCATCCCTGGGCAAGCCTGAGGATATAGAAGGGGCATAGCCTTCATATCCATCCTTAATTTCGTAGTACACCAGGGCTATTGGAGTTAATCGAGAGATGCAATGGAACAACCCCATTGAGTAATTTGGGGTGGTTCCCCAGTTAGGTAATTATTTTAAATAACTTGTTGCCTCCACATTTAACCATATTATGGTGTCTGTTTGCCATTGTTTCCATGGCCACATCAAAAGGCTTTTGTCACATTAGAGTTTCTGTTCTCCTTTTCATACATAATGAGACATATAACAAAACTAATCATGGCACTTGTCTACTCTTGTATTTTACACTGTATGAAACTCCTTTTTGTTCGTTCCTTTAGGATATCATTTCCATTTCTTTTCCTACTGCTTTTTTTTTCTTATGTTTACCCTTTCAGGACTATAGCCATTGGTGGTAGTTTTACTCTTTTCCATCAAGAGTTCCTATATTAAATGGAGATTTAGGTTTATTATCCTCATTTTAGCATGCTGTAGGGGATAAACCTCAATATTGATGCAAAATAAATAAAATTATAGTATTTCACTATGATAATTTTAGGTTATTACAAACTTGCCTTTCCTGAATTTTAGGAAATGCAATTATTTTTAAACACATGATGATTGGAGAACATAATTCACATGTCCTATTATTAAATGAAATGCTCAAGCTAATTAAAATAACAGTTAATCTTTGCTTTCTCTCAGTAAGAGACGGGCACAAAAAGTGTGAAGAAGGTTACCTCTGTGGTTATTAGACTGTACTTATAGCTCCCCAATCTCTTTGTACAGACTCTGGAATGCAGCTTTATAATGCATTTAGCTTTAATATTCTATGGTTTATTATATTATTTTTGAAAGGCATAAGTGTTATTGTGATTTGTGCCTTGCATAGAGTATTACTGGGAATCTTTAACTGCAAGTTGTGGGTGAATCTACTGTGGCGTGTAATCTTGAGATGTTTGGTTTAAAGCAAACAACCAACAAGAACAATAGTCTCCTCCTCCTTACCCCCTCAGTTAAAGGATGTGAAGATATTATTTTTCTATAGTGTTTCAAGGAGAATTAGAGACACAAGGTGGGTGAGGTAATATCTTTATTGGACCAACTTCTGTTGGTGAGAGAGACAAGGCCCAGGGCTTTTCAGGTCTCAGAAAGGTATGCAGAGTGTCACAGCTAAATACAAAGTGGAAAAAATTGTTTAGAATATGGAGTTGACACATATTGTAAGAAATCATCCCAGGTGAAGTGGCCAATTAACACCTCTGCAGACACAGGACAAAAAAGGGGAGATTAGTAGGTTACAGATTGTTGTATTGAGCCATAAATCTAGTGTCTCTTATTGAAATAAACACTCTATAGTCTTCATTTAGCTTTAAGGACAACATAGTTAGGAAGTGTTAGGAAATGTTTGGGTTACTTACTAAAAGAAAGTTTTCAATTAAAGATGAAAACCTTTGTTTATTGCTCAGATGCTTAAAATGGCTTAAATTCTTTTGTTATGTTTCCATTTGTATTCAAATCTAATGATTGCTGATATCATTGCTACGTGAATAGTGAAATGTTTTATGTACCATAGATTATTAGAGGAGGAAGGGACCTCAGAGGGTCATCTAGTACAACCTGCTGCTCAAAGCAGGACCAATCCCCAACTAAATCCCCCCTCAAGGATTGAACTCACAGCCCTGGGTTTAGCAAGCCAACGCTCAAACCACTGAGCTATCCCTCCCTCCATGGAACCAAATAACCCTATTGTAATTGGTTACTAAAATAAGAAAACCATGATTATAAAATATAGATATATTACACACCAAAACCCCCTCCATTAAAACATTATTTTAAAAGCTGCAAAGTCAAGATTCAAAAGTTAGGATGTGCCAGTATTATGGTTGCTGGTGCAACCCTTCTGCATATGCCTTATGATCTAGCCTTTAATTACATGATCACATACTTTTTTGTCCATAGGAACTCTGCCTCATTCAGTGAATGGTCTGGACCTGCTCTGGAGATACATCGGGGCTGTGTAGTGAAGGAGACTTGGAAACTAGGTCAGATTGCAAACACAAGTATGTAAGGACAAAATTAGAAAGTCCAAGGCACAAAATGAGAATAAACTAGCTAGAAACATAAAGGGTGACAAGAAAACATTCTACAAATACATTAGAAGCAAGAGGAAGACCAAGGTCAGGGTAGGAAAATGAGGGGGGGAAGCAATAATAGAAAATATGGAAATGGCAGAATTGCTAAATGACTTTTTTGTTTCAGATTTCACCAAAAAGGTTTGTAGCAATTGGACGTCTAACATAGTAAATGCCAGTGAAAATGAGGTAGGATCAGAGGCTAACATTGGGAATTGGCTAAAATTACTTAGACAAGTTAGTTGTCTTCAAGTCACCAGGGCCTGATCTGAGAATACCCATCTGAGAATACCCGAGAAGCTGACTGAGGAGATATCTGAGGCACTAGCAATTTATCTTCAAAAAGTCATGGAAGACAGGAGAGATTTCAGAGGACTGGAAACGGGCAAATATGGTGCCCTATCTATAAAAAGGGAAATAAGGAGAATCTAGTCTGTAATTCCCCAGTCAGCTTAACTTTAGTACCTGGAAAGATAAATGGAGCAAATAATTAAGCAATCAATTTGCAGACACTTAGAAGATAATAAATACAAGATCGAACAGATTATCAGCACATATTTGGAATATGTGCTATCTGTTTGACCTTGTATTTAGCTATGATACTGAGTACCTTTCCCCGACCTGAAGAAGAGCTCTGTGTAATTTGAAAGCTTGTCTCACTCATCAACAGAAGTTGGACCAATAAAAGATATTGCCTCACCTACCTTGTCTCTCTAATACCTGGGACTGACCTCAGCTACACTGCATACAATAATTGAGAAAAAATAATTAAATATCTGGCAGAGCTTAAGTAGCTTCCTTACCAATCCCAGGAAGACAAGAACCACCTCTCGAAGAAGAAGAAGAAATAATACTTTCTTTGATGACCACTGAAGTTTAAAGATTCTCTTGATGAATTGTTTAAATTTTAAAAAGATTATTTTAGATGTAAAAGACTGGTACATTAAAAGTTAGAGTGTTTGGTCTGATTTGACACAGAATTTCAATGCCTACTAAACCTTTATGGAACTACAAGGATAGCTCAGTGAATTAACTGAATAAGAATGAATTAAAATGCTAACTTTAAAAGACAAAAGCAATATAACCGTAAAATTGAATTACAATCCTACTGCATATGCATTAGCAGATTCCATATTCATGATCTGAAAATGCTATCAAGACCATCCCATAAACATGCTCAGCCAATTAAAGGTGACAATAGCTGATATTTGGATCCAGCCAAGCCCATGAAAGGTATGTTCTCTGTATTCAATGAGATTATAGAACAAGTATAAATCTTTCTGAATTGAGATACCTATACTCAGTAGCCTTATCCTAGCTCAGTCTGTTCATTTTATGTAAGCAAGAAAACAGCAATAAGACAGCTAAGAAGACAAGAGAAGACATAACGTGGCCTCAGAAGAAAGTGACCTTCCCGTTCAGAACTACTGCTGAAACACAAAGACATCACAGAGATGGGAACATCATTGACAAGATGGAGTTTGGAAAAACCCTGCCATGGAATTAGATTTAATTTTCTTCTTGAAGTGAATTTAAAGGGATTTGGAAATGCTATTGTAGTGTTAGGTACTAACAGCTTTCTGTTGACCACTAGATTGTTTGAACTATGTATTCTTAGAGATATAAACTAACCTTGGTAAACAGAGAGAGAAAGTTGATGTAATTTGAATTGAAGATTCTTAAAATTCATTAATTTGCCTGTCTCAAGACCACTCCTTAGAGTGTGTTGGTGGTTTATAAGAAGCATTGCTGTTTCATTGAATGTCTTCTCTTAAGTAAATACGGTAAAGATTTCCTTCATTTTCATAGGACTTAGTTAACATCACTTACCTCTGCCCATTGACTTTTTAGGTTATACATGACAAACCCAAATATGATTCTCCAAACCTTAAATTAAATTCATTTTCCCTTCTATAATCTGTTATAATTTATCTTTTATATGCTAAAACAGAACTTGCTACTATTTGCAAGGATTAATACACTTTGGTCTTAAATTACCTAAAGAAGAGTATCCCCATATGGTAGGCCCACTGTCAAAGGTGTAATCTCTGTTGAAAGATCTTTACAGGCAAACAGAAGAAATTGTGTCTGGAGTAACTACTGTTTACTGTTTGTTTAGGATTTTGTTTGCTTTATTTCCTCCCCCTCCCCCCCCGCGCTTTCCTTTCTTAATAAAATATTCATGATTGCGAGCATTTTGCTTGTCTTTAATCATGGTTTACCTAAGATACACATATCTGAATTGGCACTGAGAGACAATCATTAAGACTCAGCCTACCATTTCTTGTTTTTTCTAGATGGCAAGTTAGTAATTTTGGGGATAATGACTTGGCACTCAACATTTTGAAAAAAAACATACTCCTCATCATAGGTGCTGGAACTAGGAGTGCTGGGGGTGCTGCCTCTCCCCCTGGCTTGAAGTGGTTTCCATCACATACAGGGTTTACAGTTTGGTTCAATGGCTCTCAGCGCCCCCACTATAAAAATTGTTCCAGCACCCCTGCCTCTCATTCTTACAGCATGAAGCTTTGGTTTAAGTCCCTTGCCACATTTTGCTTCCAGGGTTTGCATTTCCAGGGCAGCCAGCTAGACAGACTGCCCGAGAGTTGGGGACCCGGGAAGCTCTCCCTTTGCAGAGAATTTTGAAAACTTTTGGTGTTCATTTCTAATCAGAATGAAACCAAATTTTAAAAATCTTTGAGAAGTGGATTATCTGTCTCCACACAACTCTAATTTTGAGATTTTCAATTGGCTACCTTTTAATCCATTTACCGTGTGCCATGGTGATTTTGGCCATAATGCAGTATCTGTTCAAGATATTTTTATGGTCCCCTTCACTGTAATGTCAGAGTGCCAATTATGTAGTGCTATTCTTTTATACAATATAGTTTTAAAAATACTCCCTGTGACTAAAAGTTGAAGTGTCTACTATTGGACAAATATGTCCAGAACATACGACATTCATGTATTACTGATGCTTGAGTGCACTCACTGTTTACTGAACTGTATAAAAGATCAACCTGGGAAAGAAGAATACTTGCATGCAAGTAGAAAATGTCAGGTACCTTTAAAGTCAACAGCTGTTTGCACCCTCCTATATTCTCTATGACACATTCATTTTACCTGCTTATGTAAGCTATAAAAAACATTTATTAGGCCTTCTAAACTAGAGAAAACAGCATTTGTCTTGCCAAGGACATTATTCCATGAAAAAAAAGTTAGCAAAGCATAATTTGTAGAGATTTTGGTCTGCATGACTTTCCTAACTAAGGCACAGTATGCCTCATGCTAGCAATTTATAACATAGGAACAGAAAGCCCAAATTGTTGGAGAAAAAGACATTTATGGCTTAATATGTACCATTATAGCAATTTCTGGTGAGTATAAGTTTGAATAAATGCAATAATTTAAGTTCATACTGTTTACTGTGACACAGGACTTTGCCAATACTGAATGCATTTGGAAACAAGTGAGACAAAAGAAAATAAATTGCATAAAATAAAATTAGAAATGTGACAGTGTTTATAATAAGCAGCACCAGGAAATGATCAGGGGGTTATGTTGAGTGTAGGATGTATATTTTGTATATGACGCTTTCCTACTCCAGAATAGATTACAGCTTTGTTTTCAATAATACAATATTCATGAGATTCATTTCTGTACTTAGAATCCTGTGCCTTTGATTTGTCAAGCCACGAATTACATCATATAATTGCATATTTGACGCAATTCTTTTCTGGCACATGAACATGCATCATTAAAATGTTTCATTGCTAAAAAATATTAGTCAGTGTAAAGGCATGCTGAAAACACCTAGCGAGTTTAATGTGAACCTTGCTACATGATTTGATTATAAAATATCTTTTTGTATTGTGGTTCTTAAGCCATGAGCCATCTCCTCCAAGAGATGTACTTACTAATGCCAATGGGCATAATCAATAGGTATTTGTTTGAGTGAGGGGGGAAAAAGCACAAATATGTATAACGGGTAGTGGCCCAATCTCAGTACAGTCAAGAGTGCTCCAGGAAAACTTGCTGGTACACAAGTTCAGCTTTTCAAGTTCACTCATCTAGTTTCCTAGGCTCATAAACCTAGATAAATTCTGTAAGGAATTTTATAAGGGGGGCAGGGACGGGAATAAGGAAAATGTCTGGATCCCAAACAGCCTTTTGAAGTGGGAACAATAACATGACCAAGGAATACAACGAGATAGCATAGGAAGATTTTTTACGTAAGTAATTTTCAATAGAGATGGTCAGAACATTTTCAGCTAAATGAAATTTGATCTAAATATAGTGTTTTGTCAAAGCCAAAATATATATTTCATAGAAATGTATCTGTTTCAATGAAGTTTCCAGAAGGATTGTGTGTGTGTGTGTGTGTGTGTGCGCGCGCACACGCACATGCAAATAGAGTTCTCTCTTCTGAGCAGAAGGAGAGGTCCTGAGTAAAAATGTTCAAGTTTTTGATCTGAAAATAGATTTCAACATTATTCTGTTTCACAAAAACATTCTGAAGATGGTTCTTCATTGCAATGAAAACAAAGAAGAGTTTCAAAACCTCAAAAGTTGCTTTGAAACAAAATTGTCATAGTCCATACAGCTCTAATTTTGATATCTTATTTCTGAACATTTCACATAAACTATCATAGTAGCATCACAGACATATGACAATAAAAGATCTGTTCAGAGTAGGGCAAATAGTTTGATCCTTCCCCAGGTGCTTGGGGGGAAAAAAAAGATATGGACATTCCAGCATGCCTAAAGAGTTAACAAACCCAGGGTGAAGTGGACAGAAGCCAGGTAGGTGGATGCAGTGAGCAAATTCCAAAGGTGAAGACCCTTCAGAGCAAGTATCCTGTCAGGTACCCCTCTCTTTTATAATCGATGGGACATTAGCTCCAACCCATCCATGGAGCTCAAGTGTAACAGCTATCACATTGTTTTAAAGTGACTATGCAATGACAGTACTCCTATCATTGTGGTATTTGGGATCATGTACATAAACTGTGACATCTAATTCTGTCTCCAAAAAAACAAACTTGCCAATCCTCCCTTGGTTATGGTCTTGAGTAAGACTGTTTTAGGTGTTTCTTACTGACTGTTCTATTGCTCCATTATTGGGGAATGGTTTCACAACATGAACTGACAGTGACGTGACTTGAATTTATCCAAATTTCCTGTGGAAGGCAGTTCCACAGCCTGCTGTGAACTGAGAGGAAACAACCCCTAGTCTCAAGACGTTTTTGCCAAGGATCCATCAGCTGAAGTACTCCCAACAGTCATAGTGGCATATAGGTGGAGGCTGAGCTGGCTTAAGCTAAGCCTATTCAGTGCTTTGAATATCGAGAGATCCAATTCTAAATCCATTTCAAAGTGCTTAAGTAGTAATAAGATCTTTGGGAAATAGGATCTTTACACAGAAGACAACATATCCTGGATGCTGAACTTGGGTGGGTAGGGGAGAAGGGGGTGGTATGAAATGGAAGGGCAATTTCTAGGATCCTGCAGAGGAATGTAAGTCTCCTATGTTGAGTCATCCAAAGATCAGTTGCTAGAGCCCTGCATGAAGCTGCCCAGCAATTACTGCTGATTCATGCTAACATATGAAGTGAGTTAACTGTCTTCCTATATGAGCTTGGGCAAGACACTTAGGAAATTGCAGTGCTGAAAGTTTTCTGTAAAATGCTGTTAACAGCCCTCTGAGCTAGGACAGTAGTATAAGATGACTAATGTTCATTAAGTACTTTCAGATCTTCATGCGGAAGGTCTTATTGTATACTTAAAGTGCATAGCTTTTCCTTTCAAGGTTATTGTGAAGGTATCAACTGATCTAATTTCTTTATATTTTTTTAATATTGTGAGACTCATTCAATAAAAGCATTATATCCATATAATAGAATATAGTTTATATCAATAAACAATGGACCATAGCTGCAGACCTTTTCGACAAAACTCCCTTTGGCTTCTGTAGTTTGCTAAAATAAAGATTGAGCAATAACTCTTGGGATTGAACCAATATACAATATTTCTTTGAATGGGGTTGAAGTGCATAATAGGAAGCTATTGAAAAAGTGACCCAGGATTGTTATATCTTTGTTTATTGGCCCCAGAGGGAATTTTAACCCAGAGGGCAATGGTTTTAAATGAAATTTACAGTCTTTATATGCTATATTCTTTAAAAATATATTTTTACTCAGAATGGGCTGCAACATCTAATATCTTCTGCTAAAGTAATGCTTTATTAGCCCACAAGGTGATGTGACCCTTTCAGTTACAAGCAAAGCTCCCTCTGTAACAAAATGTAGCCATCTTGGATAAATGCAGGTGAAAAAATGTGTTAACATTTTACTGTTTCTGTTCCTCTCCTTACAGTTAGTATTTGATTCACTCAGATTATCCTTGAGTTCACACTTCCTGGTGCCCTGGCAGATTTAAGTGAATTTATATTTACACTTGATGTTGTGCCATTCTTACTACATTGTTCCATGGAGTTTATTTCCTACAGTGTGAACCTGATAAACTGTGGAAGAGCCTCCAAACCTGCCCTCAAAGTTAAGTGTGGACTCCATTCACATATTTCCCTGTCCAAGTCTCCTCCCACCCACTTAAATGTGCTACAGTATCAGACTCTGTCTTCTGCTTAAGCTCTTCTACTTTAGGTCACACTAAAAATGTCAGATCAAGGACAAGGAGAGCCTGTCAACAGTGGCATTATCTTGTTTCAGCCAACTAATTGTACTGAGCGACAAAGAGTCCTGTGGCACCTTATAGACTAACAGAAGTATTGGGGCATAAGCTTTCGTGGGTGAATACCCACTTCGTCAGACGCAAGAAGTGACTAATACCCACTGACAAAGTGGGTATTCACGCACGAAAGCTTATGCTCCAATACTTCTGTTAGTCTATAAGGTGCCACAGGACTCTTTGTCGCTTTTTACAGATCCAGACTAACACAGCTACCCCTCTGATACTTGAATTGTACTGAGCAATCCAAAGGTGTAATAAGAGTGTTTATTAGTTATCTTCTGTTTCTCTGAGGAGTCAAAAGAATGTTAAGACAAATGTTAAGACAAATTAGTGCCACAGGGTTTTGACAATGTATCATAGCTTATCTTTGGTTCATCCTTTCTTAACATGAGTTATTTGCAAGTTGTTCACTTTGACTGTTTGCCATGCAAGTGGTATGTTTAGTCACGTAAAAAAAAATTCTACCCCTTGACTATAGAGATCAGGCAATTCTAAAGAGGAAACAATAATAGCATATTTCTATTACAAGTGTTTAAATGAATAATCATTCATGCTAAGACTCAGGATTTAAAGTCTCTTGTGAATAGAAGATGGTTGTGCAAACACTGATAAAAAATGACAGACACTATATAGAGAACCAAACTTGGTGCTCATCTGTGAAAATATTCAGGAATCAGTTCATATATACACACAAAACCAGCACTACCCAACCAGATAAATTTGAACTACGTTGATTCTAACACTGATAAACATTGGGGCTAGGATTTAACAGGGAAAAGTCACTGGAAGTAAATGTAATTGAGGAGCTTAACACCCTCAGTCCTCGTGGAAAAAACCCACCCTGTTCCTTAACTGTTTGAAAGTGTGATCTTCAATTAAGTTAAAATTTTCTTATGAAAATAAACCTCACGGATGCATTAAAGACCTCTGATAAAGATCAAGACTACCTAGCTAACAACTCACATTTTGTCAGCTAAGCTCAGAAGCATAGTGGGAAGGATGGGTTTGTTTGCTTGATCTCACTGGCAGGGTAAACTGTTTTCTTCAGGTCTAAAAAGAGTATTTGAGATCTCTATGGTCTCCAAGTAGAAGTCCGATAACTGAGCATTTGATGTCCCAAAAGCTGTTTTCTTCATTTGTAACATGATTCTAGAGGGGCTGACAAAATACTGAGTGACTGTGTTTGATGATCAGAAATCTACCTTCAACCACCAGCGGCTGAGAGTGGGATAATCATATGTACTCAGAAGTTAGTTAATATGTACTATGGGTGACATGATAAATACCATGTAATAAAATACTCCCACCCTCACTATTTTTCCTGGTGTCCGGAAAAAAGCAGAGCAATGTGGCAACATGCAGCTATTCCTTCTGATCTCAGTTTGCAGTGAAAAAGCATTCAAGCAGGATGATAATGATAGCATGGGAACAGGAGAAGAAAAAAATAGGGCAAAATCATAAAGCAAAGGTAGCAAATGTCACACTGACAAGGCTTTTATGTATCACAAAGCCCATAGAGGAAAAAATGTCTTGTCTTACTAAATCTGCCTCTTTCACTACAACTAGAGGATATATTTCTCAAGAGCATTGACTGCCACTATACACTGGTCTAGCAGAGGAACTCAACTGTAACTGTACCATGTAACTGAAATTTCTCATTGCAAATGGAAATGACTTTGGGTCAGAAAGAGTGATAGGTGAGCTATCAAATAATCTAATAATATCTATTCTTTTCCCCCACCAGCCAAGGCTTGCTGGGAAGTAGCTTAATAGGAGATGAGCACAGACCTGTCTCTCACATTCAACTGAGAAATCAATTATGGCTGCTCATTATGCAAACCATGTTGTATTTTAAGATACCCTGCCAGAATGGATGCAATCTGGTTATTTGATTTCCAAAAATAAAAATGCAAGGGGGGGGGGGAGGGAAGGACACAGGACACTGTTCTATAAAGGTCAATGAAAACTCTCTCACCAAAATGTGATCTACACAACAATATAATTTCAGATTTACAGAAGTCAGAGTTAAGCTGTAAGCACACCCGTAATGTTTAAAAACTCCAAATTTAGCATATCCTCCTGGGAGTTCTGCTATCTTGAAAAGACTAGCCTTGCAGTAGCTCTTATCCATATCCATCAAGGTAGTGTCTATGTATTTACTGAGATATTTTGCTACATTGTTTCCATCACTAGTGCTTTCAGTGTGATTCCCTTCCAAATGTTGGGATTAGATATAGATTATGGAAGCCAGCCATTAGCAGAGTAAACCTAATAACTTCAAATTGCATGGTGCATTTATTTTTGCAACCAGAATTACCCCTCCTAACACACACACACACAATTGTTGTAGACATCATCAACATCTTGTATCAAAGCCTTACAGACCAATGAGAGCAATCGCAGAAATAATGAAGAGGTCTGCTGCTCATTTATCTAAAAACAAATTGTTTTAAACAAACAAAAAAACCTTTATCTGCAAAGCTGTTACACTGTGGGCCTGATTCTTCACTGTTCTGCACTGTGTGAAGCCATTGGCACCCATTAAAAGTGAGTGTAAAATGCTACCCAATCATAATGGTAGCATTTTATGTCCACTTTGCACCAATAAACACAACTACACAAGCTGAGGAGCTATAGAGAATCAAGCCCTGGAGTTCCAACAGATCTTAGAACTCTGAAGAACTCCCCCATGAGAGCTTTTTTTATGAGATATGATGGAATCACTTGGTCCAGCATCAGGCTAGCCATTCCTATGTTTAGTCTTAGTGGTTGGGTAGTTGATGTGATTTAGCTCTCCAGCCAAACTGTCAAATCCTCACCTTCCAGGTGAACAAAAGACTCCAAACAAACAACATAGCACTTCACACTTCTTAGCTAGAACCGTAATTGTCCAGTGTGTACATTGGTCCCTTGATGAAGGGAAGCAAAGCAGAGCTTCTGTACAAATCCCAACCTGGGATCCTTAAACAAGGACAGGATGCACATAGGCTTTAAGCCTACATGGCTTCTCTTACCACGGGCCACTCTCATTGCAGGGCTCACAAACAGTCATCTATTCAACTGAATAACTTACCACTCACCATATTGCTTCCTCTCCAGTCCCCTTCCTAGGTCTTTAGAACTAGAAAAGCCACTCCAGGTTCTACCTTTCCTTTATCACACCAGAGAGAGACAACTTAAATCTCTTTTAACTGAGAAAAGGCTTGGCTTGTATAGTCCTACCCCCTTTCCCAGCAGACCTTGCTTGTAGCCTGTTGTTACATGATCCTTGTTGGACTTTAATCACCAGAATTCCCTTGGGTTTGGGCCAAACCTGGCATGTAGCTTCTCTTAAGAAGTCAGTATGTCCTGCTAGATAAGGAAAAAAACTTAATTTTTCAATGAGCTGTAGAATATGTTTAAGATTTGAGTATTAGAGCTGACCAGGGCTGGAATTTCCATTCCACAGGAAATTTGAACATTTTGAAGGAAGAAAAAAAGATTGCTCTGATTTGGAACAAAAAGCTGAAATTTCAAATTTTCCTTCAAAATGAAAATTCTGAACATTTTTGATTCATGGCCATTTTGATAATGCCAAAATAAATAGGTAAAATATCAAATATAGTATAGATTGATATATAGATTACATGAAATATAATATTTAATATAATTTAATATTAAAATTAATATTAATGTGCTATAAAAGTAAAAGCAACATTAATAAAAATGACACGAAGGAAACAAAACAATTTGACATTGTCAAAAAGAAAGGTTTCAACTTTTTCCATTGAAAAAAATTACCAAAATCAACATGTTCATGCAAAATATTTTGATTTAAACAACATTGTATTTTTTTATGGAAACTGGTCCATCAAATTCATTATTTTTTGGACCAGCTCTACTGAGTACCATTTGATGGGTGTGAATTACAAACTCCAGATCTTGGTTCAGGCCAAGAATCTGAAATTTTCTCTCTCCTTTTTCTTTATCCTCAGAATCTGAGGGTGTTTAGATTTGAGGTTGCAGTTTAGTCCCTTTCTGCAATGCCAGCCTCCCATGAATGTCATCGACATAGATGGACTTTCTGAGCCCGTTGAAGATTCAAGTGCAGCATCAACATACTTTTCTTTCAAAAATAAGTTGGCATGAGTAAGGACCTTGAAATACCTCATAAAAATCTCTCATTCTCTAGCAGCTCTTATCATAGGATCACATGGAAATTGTGTTAGTCTTGGCAGGTATGTGTATTGGGTTTAAAACAGCAATCCTTTATATAATCTGTCAAAGGATTGCTCTTTCATAGCACTTCTGCATGTTTATTTACTGGCCAGGATGACTATAGGAATAATGTAGATACTCAGCTATAATTTTATGAAGATTTTGTCATTTCAAGACTCATTTTTTAAGGTACTCAGAATCTTCAATTACCAATTATTTCAGCAGCATTGAGGTGCTCAGTTTCTCAGGCCCAGGCCCTGTGTGTTAACAAATACCAAAATAGTATGTTGAAAATAGAGCATGTCAGGGACCCACAGCTTGTCAGGGACCCACAGCTGAACCCAAATGCAGCTTACTGTTCTCAGCTGAGTCAGCTAATGAACCTGGCCCCCTGACTGGCTGAAGACTGAAGCAGACATATTTTTAAACCCTGCTGCAGGGCTGTGTCTTTGGTTGCTCAATAGGATCTATGCCTGTAGCTGTGTTTCTTGGTCTGCTCCTGGCTTCTGTGCCTGGCTTCTACCTGATATTCTGGCTCTGACCCTCAGTTCTTGATTCTGGGCTCTTTGGTCTGGTGTGCTTTCCTGGACTTGTTAACTTGACTCCTAATTATCTCAATGGAAACTGAGAGCACCTAGTACCTATCATCTCATAAAAACTGCCATACTGGATCAGGCCAATGGCCCATCTAACCCAGTATTCTGTTTCTGACAGTGGCTATCACCAAAGCTTCAGGGGAGTGTACAGAACAGGGCAATTGGAATGTTCCATCCCCATCTTCCCTTTCTGGCGGTCAGAGGTTTAGGGTCACCCTAAGTATAGGGCTTCATACATCCATGATCATCTTGGCTAATAGAGCCATTGGATGAACTAGTTCTTTTTTTAACTCAGTTATACTTTTGGGTCTCACAACCTCCCATGGCAATGAGTTTCACAGGTTAATTGTGAATTGTGTGAAAAAGTACTTTCTCTTATTTGTATTAAATATTCTGTCTATGACCCCTACTTTTAGTATTGTCAGGGAAAGGGTAAATAACTCTTCTCTATTCACTCTTCCCACATCATTGATTATTTTATAGACTTCTAGCATATCCCCCTTTGTTATCTCTTTTCTCAGCTGAACAGTCCTAATATTTCTCATATGAAAGCTATTCCATACCCTTGATCATCTTTGTTGCCTTTCTCTGAACCTGTTCCAGTTCCACTATATCCTTTTAGAGATAAGACAATTGGAGATGGACACTGTATTCAAGGTATGCACACACCATGGATTTATATAGTGGCATTATATTTTCTGTCTTATTTTCTATTCCTTCCCTAATAGCCTTTTTGACTATTGCTATGAATTGAGCTGAAGTTTTCCTAGAACTATCCAAGGTAACTCCACTTTCTTGAGTGGTAGTAGCTAATTTCCAACCCCTGATTATATATGTGTAGATGGGATTATTTTTTCCAATGTGCATTATTTTGCATTTATCAATGTTGAATTTCACTTGCCAATCTGTTGCCTAATCACCACTGTGGTGAGATCCCTTTGTAACTCTTTGTAGTCAACTTTAGACTTAACTATCTTGAGTAATTTTCTGTCATCTACAAACTTTGCCACTTCACTGTTCACTCCATTTTCCAGATCTCCAACCAGTTTCCAGTCTGATTTTTAGCTTGAAAATTAAAAAACAAATACAGTGTGTATAGCCCTATTTCATTAAAGCATTTAAACAAGTGCTTAAAGTTAATGGGATTTAAGTGCTTGTGATGGGGTTTAAAGATCCCACACAGAGACTAAGGGAGTGAAGGAGAAGTCCTGGGTCAAGAGGGCCTTGCCCCACAGCAGCTGAAGAGCATGCTCCAAATGAAGGATCTGCTCAAAAAGGGGACTGACAGGCAAGCTATGAGGGAGAGCGAAGGAGAGGCAGTCCAAAGGAAGGAAGCCAGTCACTACCTATAGAATGGGTTACCTAGGGAGGTGGTGGAATCTCCTTCCTTAGAGGTTTTTAAGGTCAGGCTTGACAAAGCCCTGGCTAGGATGATTTAGTTGGGGATTGGTCCTGCTTTGAGCAGGGGGTTGGACTAGATGACCTTCTGAGGTCTCTTCCAACCCCGATATTCTATGATTCTACCTTCTGGGGACAAAGTGATCCACAGGAGAGGGTCTGGACTGTGGATAAGAACTAATCAGGGTGGCAAATGCCTGCCCCTTTCTCTCCCCCAACGGCTAGGGACACCGTTCCTTACGCATCCTGGCTAATAGCCATTAATGGACTTAACCTTATTTGGAGTATTTAGATTCATGGTTCTGGTTCTTAAATTTTGGTTTCCAATTCTTAAATTTGCATCCAGACTTGGGTCTGTATTTAGAATCTCTCCAAAGTTCAAAAGAGAGGGAGATTGGATTCAGGCACAATTTTAGTGTGAAGATGCTGACATTAAAGGGCTCAGGAGCAATGCTCAAGGGACAAATTCACTGACAATGTCAGCAGGCTCAACTCCATTGATTTTAATGGAGTCGAGCCTGCTTATGCCAGCAGTGAATTTTGCTACTTCTATTAAACTCTTGAGCCAAAGTATAAAAAGATATAGCTTAATGTCTTAGTGTTATCATTTAGTTTTAATTAAGAAGAGGAGTTTATAACTCTTTTGTGTTGCACATTAAACAGCTATTTTGTAGATGACTGTGTCTCATTTCAAAACCTTTATGGTCCCTTTCTTCCCTTTTTAAAAGTTCTAAACAAAATGGAATGGATATGGGATGACTCACCAGTCATCTAGAATTAGTATTTATATTACTTTAGAATCTGTAGCAGGAAGTATGAGTTCCACCACTGTTGCTCCTTCATAACATGCATTTTAATAATTAGCACTGCTTTCTTCTTTGGACTCATCTTCTGGCCTGCAAGAACAATCTCAAGTTTTTCATAGTCCCTTCAAAGAACTGTTTTCATACACTGAGTCTGACGTAGTGTTAAAAGAGTTAAATATGTACTCAGAAAGGCAACTAGTAGTTATCAGTACTGCAAGCACTAAATAGTATTTGGATACTTCTGTACTATAACAGGTTCTTTAGAAAAACTTCAATAGACAGAGGGAAATCCAGATGTACATAATTATACCAGTAATAAAAACAGACAAATTGCAGTTCCGTAATAAATTGATCAGTTGTTTTGTGGAACCTTAATATATCTGCAAGCATATTATATATGTTCTTTATCTATGTTCCATTATCAATACATACTCCCTCTCTCTCTCTGTCGTTTTGGCACTAGTTCTCTGACAGAGGCAGAGTACAAGTTATCCACTGTTATTATTATTCACTGTTATCAACTGTGAAGGACTTAGATTTTATTATTCAGAATTATTCTGTCATTGATGCTGATCACCCAGATTCTTTTGCATTTTTAAGGACTTTGCACAAATACTTAGCTATATCACTAGTAGCTTGCAATCTAACATATAAGAAGTGGTTTAATGTACAATTTTCATTACAAGAACATCCTCCCATCAGTATTAAACCTTTTCTTCTCTAAAGTCCAAACTATGTTTAAACACAGTTCTTGTCTGCCAGTTGCCAGTATGGTTTCCTCAGCCATTTTAGACACAGAAGAACGGCACTAGAAACTGTTTTACAAAACCATGATGTGAATCCAATTGAACAATATGGTCCCACGTAATTTTTTTTTAAATGTTGTATTTTTCATACCAATACCAATCCAAAAGAGGAGCATTCACTAAGACATTTCTATTTGTTAATTAGTAGACACACACACAGGCACACACACACACACACACAAAGAGGATTAAGTGTGTGGGCTTGACTGTGGAACTATTTTTCTATGAATTTAATAAAAGGTAATAGATTTTTAAAACACCTTCCAAATCTTTTGTTTGGCGTAAGGTGGTTTTTCTATCTCCAATATTCCCCAAGTTTTGTTAAACCACAATATTGATACTGAGGATCTTTCTTCATCCAGTGATTTCCAACTGGACATTTAACTGTAGGATCTAGTTGGAAAATGTTCATCAAAATGGCTTTTCAACAAAAAATGCTGTTTTAATTTAAACCAAAAAGGTTTTAAAACATCAATTTAGAATACTTAAAAAAAAATGAAGCGTTTTCATAATGTTGAAATACCCTATTTTGACATTTTTGGAATGGAACACTAGGGTTTTTATTTTCAAAGACACTTTTAAAGTTTAATATAAAAATTAATGTTGAAAAAGGTCAAAACTGGAATAAACTCTTTCAATTTTATTGAAATGAAATGTTTTCATCAAACCAAAACTTTTTTCCAGAATTTCATATAACAGGAAAATTACAATTTTGTTGTTGTTGATTTCATTCAATTTCAAAGTTGTTTTTTTTTTTTTCTGAAATTGCAGAATTCCGCACAAAATCAGGTTTCTGCCCAGCTCTATACCTGCAACTGATACTTGGAACATGTGTTAGCTTTCATAAATATTCATTTTTCAATAGAACTCCCCAAAGTAGTTGGCCTCGGTAATATCTTTAATTTGATGGTGTATTTGCTTTTAAAGTGTTTCATTTTAAGATAAAACCACCAAATTATGCATGAAACTTCAGGTTCCTTCCAATACTCATCCCTCCCCTTCACAAACACCTTATTTAATCACTGCTTATGGGGTGTCTTGTAAAAGATTTTTCATCTAACACTGCAGCTTCAGTGTTCAATCTGCTCTACATTTTTGTCTCCATGCAACACATTTTTCCTCCCACCAATATCTTTCTAATTTCTTCAGAAAAGGTGATTCTTAGTCTATAATAAAATTATTTAAATTTATTGATTTCAACTTGATACTGCAGATCCTTGCAACTCATGTACGAAACAATATATATTCTGTTATGGATTATCTATATTTAAAGCCTTTTTCAGTATTGCTTCAGTATTACAGCTCTTTGATTTGTAAATATTGTGAATATGATAGGCCTTGGGAATTGCGTTTTTTCCTTATTCTGTTTGAAATCTAATAAAGCTCTATTTTGAACTGCCAGACAAAAATCTCTGTTAAGTAATGTCAGTAATTTGGGGGTAAAATACTTTTTAGGGATGTTGCAATTATCCCTAAATCTATCACTGTAAACATGGGAAATTCAGAGATAAGATTCAAGTTAAAAGAATTCCAAGCATGTTGAAGTATGGAAATGTATAGTTGGAACACCCAAACAACCTTTATAATGCCATGTAATGGACACCATAGAATAACCACATAATTATAACTAAAGGAATTTTAGTGTATATGAACCCAGATTAGATTAAACTGAATTTTAAAGACACATTCAATTCCCCCGCACCATGCCGTCACTACAGAGTAGTTAAGGTTATTTGTGCATCCTAACTGCATTTCCATATCTTAAAATATTTGGATTCCTTTGAAATTTAAATATGGATTTCCTGGGTAATTGCAAGATCTGTTATTTATTTTACCCTAAATTAAAGATATGTACTCTCAACCTTAATGCTATTTTAACTTAATATTTGCTTGTTTTTGTTTTTGTTTCTCATATATAAACATCCAACAACAAATCCAAAGAGACTGTTCCCATGCAATATTTCGAATAACATGACTATATGAAGTACCTACTTCAATCATTAAAAAAAAAAAATAACCTATGGCCCATTTCACTGGTATGATCCGGCTGCATTATGCCATTCTTGAGCAGTGCAGAACAGCAAGTGTGAACTAGCCAGTGAAGTTGAGTTTACATCTGCTTTATATTACTGTAGCAACACAAAAAGGCCAGCATGTATACCCTAGTTTCCTCCTATCTCTTGTCCTCCAAATTCCCCTGGCCTCTTGCACCTCCTTATATTCCTTGTGCACCAGACTCCAGACAGATTTCCCCTGTCCTGGATGACTCCTTCCCACGAGCACAGAATTTCTCCCTCCCTCTTGCACCCTACATTTACCTGCACACACCCAGTTTTCCTCTCTCTCCAGCCCTATTTATGCACTCCCCTGCAGACGCCCAGCCCATTTTCTTCCTCGCTTCAATTCCTCCCTCACACACATATACCTTGGCCCACCTGCCTTCTCTGAGCAGATTTGGTTCAAAGGGTGCATTTTGAAACTATGTATTTAAGATTCATAGTCTCTTTTTACCACAATATTTCATAGCTGAAAGATTATCCTTCCCCAAAGACTGGTGCATAAAAACTTTATTCTTCAGGGAAATTCATGAACTATCCTCTTTCAAAATGGCCACTACCTATCATTGTTTCCAGTGAAAGTGGAGTCAGCTGTCATCCATGTAAAGAGCAGCCTGTGGCTTCAGTCCCATTGAGAAAAATGAGAAATTGCAGCCATTCTGAAAGAGGGCAATTCTATATGAAATTATCTATAGTAGAAATTTTTTTTTTCCCCTATTGAAAAAGAAACTTTCAGTTATGAAGACTAGTGATAAACAAAATACCATTAAACCTAAATAAGTCCTCAAATGTAGCCTAGAGCTAAGATTTCTGTGAGTATTTAGCAAAATGTGTTTACAGTGCTAGATACAAAATTTAAAGTGGCCGTTATTCTGTTAAAATAATCTGGGACAAAATAAAGGTCAGATACTGTGGAAAATGTTTTAAAGGGCCCATATTTAATTAATTTTAACTCAAATTAATTAACTAATTTACTTATAAATTATCAGAAAATTTATTCTAGACTCACCCATAGCTATGAAACCATATTAAAGTTTTCAAGTGTGTCAAGCTATATGTGAAAGAAGCGGGACCCCAAGACATCCCTCACCACTCCATTAAAAGGGGTATATGCAAAAATACAGTTGTCCCAGAACTTACCTACAGCTGCTTTTCTGCTAGAGATTTTCACTGGAAGTGTTCCTCCCACTGACCCCATTTACCAGATCAGCATGGACTAATCAATAGGTTTGGCCCCTAATATTTTATATTAACACCCAAGGCATTGAAGTCAATAGTGGTGGTGGTGGGGTGTTTGACCCACCCAATGCCAATCCAGCATCATCAGTGAAGCCTGACAATTCACTAAAAGACATACACATGGGGATGGGGAGGCTAAACCTCAATGCTGCCAGTGTCCAGCAGGGGGCCAGTAAGAGCACAGGAGAGAGATACTCCCTGTTGTCAGTGCTTGGACCCAGACCCAGATCTAGCACAGCTCACAGCATCACCAACCTGCATTTGCACAGACCCTGGCTGTAGCATGCCCAGTAAGGATGGAATATTCAAGGAATTTAGCTGCTAAAAATCTAGTCTCTACTGAGCATGTGCAAAGTAAGTTTTTTTTTCAAAGTCTTATAACTTTGCCAAATTTGAGCAATTTTCCCCAAGGATGGCAAAAAGGCACATCCCTGACACACAGTCCATCCCCTTGGCAAAGTGAATACTACCAGGCCGTATTTATAATTATTTAAATATATGTAGTATCAACCTTAAATCATTTTTTAAAAAGTTAATTTTCATCGGCATATTCACCAGCACTCTGGAGCAGTTCAAAGCAGCCAGCGTGCACTGGCCAGTTAAGGTGGGTTTACAGCTGTTTTCCATCACCAAAGCAGTCCAAGCGTACTGATGAACAAGGCCCTTAATTTGCATTTAATTGATCAGTTTATTGTCTTACAGGGCTGTGATAGGGAGACCTGTGCTATGTGAAGGGGAAAGCAGGGATGAGCATGGCACGGAGAATCTAGTCCTTGAGTCCCAATGTACTTTAAGAGCTCTTTTGCTCCTGCCTCAGTCCCTATGGAAGTGCTAGTGCAATGCACATTGCGGCTCATGTTGCAAGTTCCATGCAGAATTTTTCAAGCACTGATACCCCAGCTAGCTGCATAGAACCTTTAAAGAGCAATGATAGATAGGCCAAGTATCTTACCTCATTTTGGGTAGTCTCTCTTGCACCAGTGAGCCATTGCAACTAATAGAATTATTACGTGCAAATTAGCTGTCGAAGAGGTGATTGGCTGAGTTAACACTCATGTCACAATAGCCTACTTAATGATCACCTGAGCTGTTGAGCTGACCTTCTTTGTAGCCTATATAATCATTAAAATTAGATACAATCATTAATAATTAGCATAGTTACAACCTATTCTCTCCAAATATAGCCTATTTCACAAGATTTCAATTAATTTTAACTATATGGAAAGTTTGAAGAGATCATATGGGACAAAGAAAAGACTGAAAAAGATGCTACATTTCTTAAATTACCTAGTTTTTAATTGACAGATTTACTGTAAATTCTCAGAAAATTCATTATGTATTAAAGTACATATGTTTGGGGAGGAAATGCTATTTTTCTTATATAACAAAGAAGTTGAATTTTTGCTTTAAATACAAAATTAAACTCCGCCTTAACTATAGAGTCACCATGTGTGCCTCCATAATATGCCACTGGTTATGAATATCTGCTTTTCCCTCCGTCTTTGAAGTTCTCTTTAACTAAGCTAGCCATGAAAGGCTCATTGTCACATACTGGTGATAGAGAAATTGTTTATGCACAATGCAGTGGTACACAGGTCTATGGCATGGCTTTGTAAAATGGCATATGGTATAGTTAATGCCTGTTGGCATTATGTCCGAGACCTCTTTCCCCTCGGTTCCAAAATTCAGTTTGACTCCAGCCTTTGTCAGGCAGGTATCTTTATCTGACATACAGCAATGCTACACTGAGTTGATCAGACTCAAACGCAGGGGCATGAATACAGGGTATATCACAGCTTCAACATTATACAGCAGCCCTCTCCCTAAATATATATTTCACATCTCATTGACTTTACTATACATTGCATTACACATTTTTGGATAGGATTGGTTATTTTGCAGGAACCAATCCCTGTGCAGCATGCTCCGGCCATGCACTGTCCATGGTTCTACTTCCTCTTTACCTCATCTCTACATTCCTATCTTATTTTGTCCATTGTTATCTTGTTCATAGTAAATAGTTTCCTGGGTGTTCTCCCTCTTATCTTAGGTGGCTCAGACATTCTGTCTTTTTAGGTTACTGACCTATTTATTTATTTTATTTAGCACACATGCTCTGTTTTCAGCCAGATGATTCATTTACCTCCCTAATCCTATCTTCAAAAGAATGAGGCCTCCCCCATGTGTTAATTACTCGTTTCAGGCCAGGCACCAGCTACATTCCCCTGTCTTTCTTTTTATATTAGCTTTTGTTTCATTTGCATTATGTTCCTGTCTTTCTGTGCTTTTTCTTTTAAAGTTTATTACCCAGCATCACATTCCCAAGACCACAGTAGTTGTAATTATTTGAACCACCATTAAAATTAGGCTCACCTCCTCTAGTACAGCCCACTGGAGTGTCTCACTGCTTGAACAGTATTGTCCCCAATTTCTTGTTGCTTGGCTATTAGTTGAGCAATGGGCACCAGTTGCTCTATTTTCCGCTATTCCCAATTAATGGAAATGGGGGTCTGGGTGCAAAGAGATTATTCACCAGTGACTCTCATTCAGGGTTGTCTGTCACATATCTTCTGTTACATTCTCCTTAGTCTGAACACATGGCCATAGGACATATGTCCCAATCTGAGTCAGAGAGGTTCGGTTTGGACAAAATCCATTCAGGCTCCCCTGGCATGGTGTTGTCTCCACATAAAAGTTGTGGTATCCCAAAGCTCTGATGACCCCAAGCAGTATCACTTCCTTCACTCTCTCTTTAACGATGAGTCTGGCCCAACCTCCCTCCTTTGTAGTCAGGTTTATTTGTGCCACACACTCACAGAACCATCTGTTCTTGATTCATTTTCAGCAGGCTGTATTTATTTCATCTTCGTGTGTTGCCATTTTCACAGTGGGATGATGCTGTTTATAGGTCCCATTCTCTATTGTACCCATACTTTCAACATATACCAATCCTTCAGGACCCATAATTGGCACAGCCAAATTATTAATTTCATGTGGTGCCCAAGGTCAAGGATCTTCTAGCCTTGCAAATTTTCTTCCCCAATGTTATGAAATCCTTTTTTCCCACTAGTATGGTTGTAGTGAGCCGGTGTGGCACCCCTCCGTCTCTGACAGGGCCGAGCTTCCTCCAACCCCAGCATGGGCGGAGCCACCGGGTCCGAGGCCCGCCCTTCCGAGGTCACGGCCCCAACCCGGAAGTACAAAAGCCCGCCAGCAGAGCTCAGTGAGAGCCAGACTGCCAGAGAGAGCAGACGTCCGGGCGAGCTCCCGCTTGGGAGACAGCCGCAGGCCGCGAGCCGCCTGCTAACGCCCCACGCCGGTCAAGCCTCCCTCTCGCCAGGTACCCCGAGGAGGACTGGCCCAGCCTGCCCCGGACCCGTTACCCCGAGGAGGACTGGCCCAGCCTGCCCCGGACCCGTTACCCCGAGGAGGACTGGCCCAGCCTGCCCCGTGCCAGCTACCCTGAGGAGGACTGGCCAAGCTTGCCCCGGACCAGCTGCCCCGAGGAGGAATCAAGCCTGCCCCGTGCCAGCTACCCTGGGGGAGAGCTGCCGGACTGGCCCCCAAGCCCCGCACCCGAGGAACCGATGCTCCTGGACTGGCCTGAACCAGGCATCGCCAAGGAGGTAGGCCCTGAGGGGGAACATGGAAGTAGCCCGGGGGTAGCCGACCCCGGTCAGGCTGCAGAGGCTTGTGAGCCGATGTCAGTGTGTTTCGGTCAGGATACCCCACTGACCGGCAGCGACAGTAACTGCTGCTAGGGCCCCGGGCTGGAACGCAGTGGAGTGGGCGGGCCTGCGTTCCCCCCTGCCACCCCGCACGGGTGGCAGGCTTCCCCCTCACCCGACGCTCAGGTGTGGGAGCTTGGGCTTACCTTAACTGCTTGTTTGCTCAACCCCTGCCCCAAAGGGCTTGAGCTATGACTGTGTGTGCCCCGCCCTGACCCAGGGCCTGGGCCCCTTAACTGCTTGTTTGCTCAACCCCCGCCCCAAAGGGCTTGAGCGGTGACTGTTTGTGCCCCGCCCTGACCCAGGGCCTGGGCCTGCTTAGACTGTTACTTAGCGCTCAGCCCCTGCCTAAGGGCCTGAGCTCCTGAACTGTGGGCCGCTCAGCCCCTGCATGAAGGGACCAGAGGTTGAACTGTCGGCACTTTAGTGAGCCGGTGTGGCACCCCTCCACCTCGAGAGGGTAGAGCCCCGGCGCAACCCTACTACAGTGGTACAGGTAAGTGTGCTGATTCACCTGATCACTCCTTCCGTATTATCTCTTCTATTCCCTACATCAGATGCAAAACAAGTTTGGCACCATATATGCTGCATGCAATTGCCTGACAGCCATTATTATTATTCAACAGATTACAGTACTTACAGATATATCAATGAGTTTAGTGAGTTAATGTTAAGGTTTAATTTTTTAATGACTGCAGAATTGTATAGGGCAACCCCAACTCCTGTGCCACCCAGTATGGTTGCCACAGTGTCCCTTCTGACTCTATGGTTTCAACTGATTCTATGGTAGAGGTACTTGGGGTTGGGATGTCTTAGACAGTGTTCTGTAGATTTTTTTTGTTTATTTTTATTGTACAATTGGAGTCTGTTTCATTTGTTCAGTGGTCTTGGGACCAGGGAATTACTGATTGGAGTGTTTTAAACTTCAGGACCAACTCTGCACTGTCTACACTAAGACACACAATGTTGTAAGCCTCCACCACTTCACAGTTGCAAATTTGCAAGACAAAAAGGGAAGAAGCCATTTCTTGCTTCTTTCTTTATTTACTTATGTGAGCTTCGAGTTGGCTTGTTTGAACCCATCTTTACATTTTACTTTCCAGGTTTACCAAAGATACAGATGGGCAAAATTACTCATGGACTGTACCACTTTGCCTTTAGGAAAGGGTGATAGGGAGCCTGAGAGTGGATTATGACTTTAGATCCCACTTGATGCTTGGTGGGGTCACCTTTAGCATTGACCCATATCTTGCTTTTTTGCACTGTTGCCTTGTTGGTTGCCACACTTTTTAATGGTTTTATTAAAATTGACTAGAGAAATGTGTTGACATATTCCTAGCAAGAACCATGTTTATTATTCTGTTTTACATAGCCTGAACTCTAGTGCAGTCAGAGTCTTTTTTTATCCTATGTGACAAAGTTCCTCCTCTATCTTGGTGGGTCCTGCGCTTATTGGTGGATTTTCTTGCCTCAGAGATTCACCATGTGGGTTGGGGAACAGCCCAGAGACCTTCCCCTCTGGAAGAACCCACAGTCCAGGTCAATTGGGAGGTTTGGGGGGAACCCGGGCCCGCCCTCTACTCCGGGTTCCAGCCCAGGGCCCTGTGGACTGCAGCTGTCTATAGTGCCTCCTGTAACAGCTGCATGACAGCTACAACTCCCTGGGCTACTTCCCCATGGCCTCCTCCAAACACCTTCCTTAGTCTCACCACAGGACCTTCCTCCTGGTGTCTCATAACGCTTGTGCTCCTCAGTCCTCCAGCAGCACACCCTCTCACTCTCAGCTCCTTGCGTCTCTTGCTCCCAGCTCCTCACACTCCCACCACAAACTGAAGTGAGCAACTTTTAAAACCCAGGTGCCCTGATTAGCCTGCCTTAATTGATTCTAGCAGCTTCTTCTTAATTGGCTCCAGGTGTCCTAATTAGCCTGCCTGCCTTAACTGGTTCTAGCAGGTTCCTGATTACTCTAGTGCAGCCCCTGCTCTGGTCATTCAGGGAACAGAAAACTACTCATCCAGTGACCAGTATATTTGCCCTCTACCAGACTCCTGTACCCCACTGTTCTGGGTCTGTCACACCTATGGGAAAATAGGTTTGATTCTTCCTTAGAATACTACTTGAGTCATGTTGTTAGTTTTTTTCCACTTTCAGTTTTCTTATTCTATATAAAGTGATACATCTTGTGTAAAGCTATGCCTCCAACTGTATTACTATAAAACTGTTTTTTAAATCTTCCAAGTCACAGCACCTAACAAAAAGTCATCTTTCTGAAGAGCATTGCAAGTGGACAGATAAGGCAACAGAACTGACTGTCAATTACTAATGGAAAGAGTTCAAACAAATTCTATTTTGCCTGTTCTTGTACCTACTGTACCTACTGACTCTGTTATTCCAGGAGTCATTGGAGCACATAATAAGGAGATATCTGATGCGTTGGACTTCGCTGCTTTTGGAGCTGTTTTGACGGGTTGTTTTCCAGTTGCAGTTCAAAATATCATTTGAGATTTAACTCAATGACAGTGACCATAGATGTTCTTTGCTATTTTGAAGATATTTCAAGTGCTTCATTTTTTTTTAATCTATAATGTAGGATAGAGCTGAAGGTGCAGTAGCTAGCAATCACTGCCTAGGATGCACTTTTCTGATGCTATGTTAGGACACTGAAATCAGTGTTGGGGTAAGCCAAACAGACAACATTTGTCCATGCTATCCCTTCTGCTTGCTTCTTGAGACTATGCTCTAGATGATACCCTCTGAATTTATCCTTGGAAGGGATTAAAAGAGTAGGAAACCCACAAGATCTATCCAGAAAGAAGGCAGCTGATCCTAAGTGGCAGTATCTCTCTTCCATCCAACTTTATGGAAATCCGTCTGTATAAATTTTGGAGGGGCATAGCTAGAAAGGGAATGTGTGGAACTGATCAGATCCTTCCATCAACAGCATCTCCTTGGAAGCCCATAGGAAAATACATGCAAGAATTAATGCTGACCATGGCTTAATTCAAATTCCTTTGGTTTAGAAATTCCTTTGGTCTCAGACATTGCAGGAACTCTCTTCCTCTGCAGACACCCTCGGTTATGTTGTATTTTCCTACAGAATTTAGGAAATCTCTGAGGCCTGGTTTACACTACAAATTTAGGTCGTCATAAGCTGCGTTAAGTTGATCTAATAATGTATGTGTCTACACTACCAAGTCTCTTCTGCTGACCTAAGTGGCCAGTAAAGTCAACTTCTGTCCTTCACCTCCACGAAGACATAGCACTTGATTCGACATTCACAGGTCAACATGGGGATAGTGTAGACACTCTGTTGTGTAATTTGAATGAATTGGCCTCAAAGAGGTGTCCCACAGTGCTCTGCTGTGACCACTCTGGAGAGTACTTTCAACTCTACTGCACATCAGCCAGATACAGGAAATGCTGTAAATGCCCCTCCCCTGTTAAGCCCCGGGAACTTTTGAATTTTCATTTCCTGTTTGATCAGCGATGAGAGCTTGCCAGCACAGTTGATCATGGAGATTCAAGGCTGCAAACGTGCTCCAGCATGGAGTACACAGGAGGTGATGGATCTTATTGCTGTGTGGGAAGAAGAGTTTGTGCAGGCAGAGCTCCGATCCAGCAGAATAAACTTTGACATCTATACCACAATCACATGGTGTATGGGGGAGAAGGGCTGCACCAGGGACATGCAGCAGTGTCACGTGAAAATAAAGGAACTTTGGCAAGCGTACCAGAAAACAAGGGAGGCGAACATTCTAGTTCTGCCCCACAGACATGCCACTTTTATGAGGAGCCGCATGTGATTCTTGTCAGCGACCCCACCACCACTCCAAAATGCTCCGTGGATGCCTCCCAGGAGCCCCGGGCAACCTCGAGCAACAACATGGAGGACGTTGTTGAAGAGGAGGAGGAGAATGTGAGGCAGGCAAATGGATGATCCATTCTCCCCAACAGCCAAGAACTGTTTTTAACCCTGGAGCCCATCCCTTCACAGGACCAGTTGGCGGCATTGTGATGCTGGGGAAGGCACCTCTGGTGAGTACACATTTCCAATCAAAGTGTAGTGATTACGTGCTATTATTTTTTATGTTTCATCTGAACAAAAAAGTAGGTGTAGTGGGTATTGGTGGTCACTTCAGCTATGCAGAGGGTACTCTCCAAAAAAGACAGTTTATGTGCACAGGGGTGGCCCAGGAATCCTCCATGGAGATCTCTAGGAAGCTTTCATGGAGGTACTCTGCAATCCTTTCATATTTCATCCATCACGGTAGGACACTTTCCCACGCCACTCCAGTATTAATTCTCCTGGCATCATTGCAACACACAGCATTGCAGCATAAGGACCAGGTCTGTACCCAGACGCTTGCAGCATCTGCTTGCTTGCTGCCTCTGTTACCCACTGGAGAGTGATATCGCATAGGGTCACCTAGGGGAAACACGGGCAGTTTTCAATGCTAGTCTTTAAACCACAAACAATTCAACATGTAATCTGCCCCTGTTTGGTGAAATCTGGGTCACACAACCATGGTTTTCCCAAATGTGCCATGGTTGTGGTTGGAAGGGATCACCGTGTATTGCAAGCAGCATTGCACACACAAAAAAAAGGGGGGGGGGGTCCTGTTTGTCTCCCTTCCCCCTGACCCAGTGCTGCATTTGTAAAAAAACAAACAATTTGAGGGGCTTTACACTGGTGCCTGTCCTCAAGCACCATCCAGGTTGCTAGAGGAAAGGGGGCTTTTCTCAAGTTCCAACCTGTGATCCTATGGATGTCTTTACAAAAGCAGCAGCACAAGACCTCTTGCCCATGCCTCGTGGCCTTACCTACCATGGCTGGATCAGCAAACTGACTCTTGCAATAGGTTGTGGCTTGCAGTGAAGTGTATTGAGGGATGTTTTTATATATATATAAAAAAATTAACCTTGCACCAGAAACTATGTATGCACTGTCAATACTACCCTTCTGCTTTGCATTCTTTGCAGCTGAAATCGAGACTTTCCCAGAGTAGAAGGCGGAAAAAGAAGACTCAGGAGTACATGTTCAATGAGTTAATGCGTGCCTCCGAGAGTGACAAGACGGAGCTCAGATCATGGAGGATTCACCGTCCGAGAACCTGGACATGGACAGGGAGGACAGGAAAGTCTGCAGGGAACAAGAGCGTGCCACGCAGGGAGAGATACTGAGGATTATGAAGGAGGAATCAGACATGTTGAGGCATCTGGTTGAGGTTCAAGAAAGGCAGCTGGATGTTAGAGTCCCTCGCAGCATATGCTGAACCTGCTGCCATCATCGCCCACTTCTACATCCTTCTCCCCCAAACATCCTATGGCATAGGCACCGACTTCCCCTCTGCCCGGTGGGTGCTCGACCCCCCCTCACCCCTGGCCCTGCCCCTGGCCCCGCCACTTCCCGCCCCTGCACTGCCCTCATCCCACCACCATTCCACCCCTTCTCCAAAGTCCCTGCCCTACCCCACCTTTTCCCACACCAGCCCCACCCCTTCCTACCCTCATTCCACCGCCTTCCCCCAAGTCCCCATCCCTGCCCTGCCTCTTCTCTGCCTCCTCCCCTGAGCGTGCTGTATCCCCGCTCCTCCCCCTCCCTCCCGGAAAGTCCTAAGCACCGCTAAACAGCTGTTAGGCAGCAGGGGGTGGGAAGCGCTGGGAGGGAGGGGGAAGAGCGGGGACGTGGCATGCTCAGGGAGAGAGAAGAAGGCGAGGAGGGGGGAGCTTGGCTGCCAGTGGGTGCAGAGCACCCACTAATTTTTCCACGTGGGTGCTCCAGCCCCCACTTATTGCAGTGCATCTGTAAGCAAGCTTCCTTGTTTCTCCCCCCACAGTGTTATCAGCCCAGGTTATCTTACTTTTCTTTGCTGTCTCTGTGTGTTTGTGTGCATAATAAAACTTAATGGATTGAGGAGAAATGGCTTTTTATTCATTCAACACACGGTGATTGATGGGGGTGGAGTTTACAGGGGAGAAAATGCAATGGAGGGGACAGTTTGGTAAGGAACAACACAGATAAGTATCACATTACTCTGGCTCATTGTTGAAACTGGTTTTCAAAGCCTCACAGAGACACTGAGCCCCTTGATGTGCTCTTCTTATTGCCCTGGTGTCTGGCTGATCAAAATTGGCTGCCAAGCGATCTGCCTCAACCCCCTGCCCCTGCGGAAACTTTTCTCCCTTTGTTTCATAGATATTATGAAGCACATAGTAGGCAGCGATAACAAATGGGACATTGCTTTCATTGAGGTCTAACCTAGTAAGCCAACAGCACCAGCAACCTTTTAAACATCCAAAGGCACATTCCACTACCATTCTGCCCTTGCTCAGCCTATGGTTTAACTGGTCCTTACAGCTGTCCAGGCTGCCTGTGTATGGCTTCATGAGCCATGGGAGCAAGGAGTAGGCTGGGTCTCCTAGGATCACAATTGGCATTTCAACATCACCAATGGTTATTTTCCAGTTGAGAAAGAAAGTCCCTGCTTGCAGTTTTCTGAACAGACCTGTGTTCCTAAAGATGCACGCATCATGCACCTTTCCCAACCAGCCCCTGTTGATGTCTGTGAAATGGCCCCTGTGATCCCCCAGCATTTGCAACACCATTGAGAAGTACCCCTTTTGGTATGTACTCTTTGGCAAGATGGTCTGATGCAAAGAGAGGGATACATGTTCCGTCTATCACCTCACCATAGTTAGGGAACCCCATCGTGGCAAGACCATCCACTATGTCCTGCATGTTGCCCAGAGTCACTACCCTTCTTAGCAGAAGTCTGTTAATGCCCCTGAAAACTTGGATCACAACAGATCCCATGGTAGATCTACCCACTCCAAATTTCAGAGTAGCAGCCGTGTTAGTCTGTATCCGCAAAAAGAACAGGAGTACTTGTGGCACCTTAGAGACTAACAAATGTATTTGAGCATAAGCTTTCATGGGCTACAGCCCACTTCTTTGGATGCATAGAATGGAACATATATTGAGGAGATATATATACACATACAGAGAGCATGAAAAGGTGGGAGTTGTCTTACCAACTCTGAGAGGTCAATTAAGTAAGAGGAAAAACTCTTACTTAATTGGCCTCTCAGAGTTGGCCAGAAAAACTCTTACTTAATTGGCCTCTCAGAGTTGGCCAGAAAAACTCTTACTTAATTGGCCTCTCAGAGTTGGTAAGACAACTCCCACCTTTTCATGCTCTCTGTATGTGTATATATATCTCCTCAATATATATTCCATTCTATGCATCCAAAGAAGTGGGCTGTAGCCCACGAAAGCTTATGCTCAAATACATTTGTTAGTCTCTAAGGTGCCACAAGTACTCCTGTTCTCTTTCCACTCCAAATTGATGCCCCACTGACCGGGAGCAGTCTGGCATCATAAACTTCCACAGAGCTATCGCCACTCACTTCTCCACTGTCAGAGCAGCTCTCATTTTAGTATTGCTGTGCTTCAGGGCTGGGGAAAGCTCTTCACAGTATTCCTGGAAAGTGGCCTTACACATTCAAAAGTTCTGCAGCCTCTGCTCGTCATCCCATAGCTTCATAATAATGCGGTCCCACCAGTCAGTGCTTGTTTCCTAGGCCCAGAAATGGCGCTCAGCCATTTCAAGGTGATGCGTGACTGTCACCAGCAACTGTGAATTGCTCCACTCTGTCTTCCTGCAGGGCTGCTTTGTAGTATCACATTGTTCTGCGTGGTGGCTCCTGTATCGACTGTGTAAATACTGCAGGATAAGGCGCAAGGTATTTGCAATGCTCACAACAACAGTGTACAGCTGAGCAGGGCCCATGCTTATTGTGCTATGGTGTCCATGCGGGTAACTCAGGCTTATGAAAAAAAGACACAAAAAAGGCTTGGTTTGTTTGCCATTGATTTCAGAGAGGGAGGGAGGGAGGTAAGTGCGTCATGGGAGGCTAACATCATGTTCCCATAACCACCCACACCAATTTTTTGGTATCATAAGGCATTGAAAGCCCAAGCCAAAATTCCACTCAGCTATGTGCACTGTGGGATAGCTACCCACTGTGCATTGCTCCATGTGTCAATGCAAGCCCTGCTACTGAGGATGCAGTCCGCCAACACAATGAGCATAGTATGGATATGCAAGATCGACTTGCTTAAATTGGAGGCTCAATGTCGACTTACATAAAGTCAACTTAACTTTGTAGTTAGTAGACATGGCCTGAGGTAGAAGAAGCATGCTACTGCCAGCTATGCAGTGGTGGTGGAATTTCTGAAGTTCTGAGACCACAGAGTTTTCCACCTAATTTTGGTCTTCCCATGATTTTACTCATAGATATGAGAGATCTGGGCCTATTGTCTGTATGTGTTTCAGATACTGATAGTAAAGAAATATACTGTAAAATCTGTACTAAAAATAAAGCAGCATTTTCAAAGGAAGGAAGGAGGAAGACTGGACTTGAGGCTAGGGTTTAGGGTTGCGAATTAGGAGCTCTGGTTACTGTATCTACCATATTTACTGCATGATAAATCTTTTAACCCAGTGTTTCCCAAACTTGGGACGCCGCTTGTTCAGGGAAAGCCCCTGGCGGGCTGGGCCAGTTTGTTTACCTGCCGCGTCCGCAGGTTCGGTCGATCGCGGCTCCCACTGGCCGCGGTTTGCTGCTCCAGGCCAATGGGAGCTGCTGGAAGTGGCGCGGGCTGAGGGATTCATAGATTCATAGATTCTAGGACTGGAAGGGACCTTGAGAGGTCATCAAGTTCAGTCCCCTGCCCGCATGGCCACCGCTTCCAGCAGCTCCCATTGGCCTGGAGCAGCGAACTGCAGCCAGTGGGAGCTGCAATTGGCCAAACTTGCGGACACAGCAGGTAAACAAACCGGCCCGGCCCGCCAGGGGCTTTCCCTGCACAAGCGGCATCCCAAGTTTGGGAAACACTGTTTTAACCAATTATCCACTCCTCACCTTATTTTCTCTATGTTTAAAATAGCAACAATACTTCCAGTATTTCGTAGGAGTTTGAGTCACCTATTACTTAGTTCATTGATGTTTTCAAAATATTTTGCTTCCCTCAAGAAATAGAGAAATTTAATTAAAAAACATATGGAATATAACTGCATAAGGAGGACAGGGGAAAATAAGACTGAACATTATTATAATACTATTATATGAATTAGAGCTGATCAAAATACAGCATTTGCATTCCTTAAGAAATTCTGACATCTTAACAAAGTTTTTAGTCTATATTGGAATGAAAAGTAGAAATTTCCCAAAGAATGAAAAATTTAGAAACTTTTTTAAAGGGGGAAAACAGATTTTTTTTTCCAAAATAAAATGGAGCAGCCCTAATCTGGGGGCTTTTATGTTGCTTCTGGCTCCAGGAATTCCTTCTTGTCAGAACATGCCTGACTAGCTCTAATATAAATAAATGTTTGCACTTATTTGGATTAGTTTGTGCAATACAGGTCACCCTTCTCAAAAGAAAATATTGCAGATTTGAAGGGGTTCTGAGAAAGGTGACAAGAATGATCTGGGGCATGGAAAAAACTATCCTATAGAGAATGAGAAGATTGGGATTATTTACTTTAGAATGGAGACAAAGAAGAGGGGACATGATAAAGTTTACAAAATGAATTATATAGAGACGATATATCAAGACCTTCTATTCTCCCCGTCTCATAACTGGAGCTGGTTAAAAAAATTCCTATGGAATGTTTTCCCTTCGGTAAGTGCAAATTAATTGAAATAGAAATGTTGTACGAGAATGTGTTCATTTGACAAAATATTGTTTCTAAAGAAAAACAAATCAAAATGAAGCATTTCAATAAAGTCAAAATGTTCTGTTTTGAGGTTATTGAAATAGAATGTTTTGAAGCAAAAAGTTGTTTCTATATGTATATATGTTCAGTTTCATACACTTTTAATATTATAACTTAAAATTATAAATATATGTCAAAATCAAAGCAATGTTTTTATTGACCCAAATAAGCATTCCATTTATTTTATTTTTGTGGGAAATTTCAAAATTTTGACTTTTGTTCGAATTTGGAATGATTTTTTTAAAAAGTCATTATGTTCTGGAGAGCAGAAATTGAGTTTTGACAAGATGTACTCATAATACCAGTATAGCTCCATACAGGTAGTCCCGGAACTTGTGTTGTACTGTCCCCACAAGTGCAAAGAATTCCAAATTGTCCAAATTGTCATCAGGATACCATCCCTCTGAGTCCTCTATGGCACATACTACTGGCTGCATCCCTTCAGGGTGCTCCTGGTAAAGCATAACTCTAAGCCCCTTAAGGCTTGCCACAATATACAGGACGTATGGCTCAGAACTGGACAATACAGGAGAATGAGTCAAACAGTGGATGTTTCTGAAGACTTTTTCACTGAGTATCTCCTATTGATTTCCATGGGATTCAGACACACCTTGCTGGGTGACTTCCCTTTTTCCCAATTGGATTGGTAACCCTGATATCCCAGAGCTTCAGTTTATGGTTCTCTCTGAGGATTTTCAGGTGCTAGAGAGATCCTGTATTTGCTAGATTGGTAAGAGGATATATATAATATATACATATCTCTCTCTGCCTTGGGAATTAGGTTGGATCCTTTGGGTAGGAATCGTTCCAGAAGGCGTAGGCTTCGTCTGCTGGGCAGTCCCAGCAATGTGTGGGCTTTCTAGAGCCTGCACTTGGTAGCTTAGCTAGTCATGCAGGCTCCTGAACTGGCCCCCACTGGCGGTTTGTGTCTCTCAACCACAGTAGAGGCAAGCAACCTCCGTTTCATTTCCATAGGCTGTCTCTGTACAGCTGTCTGTGGGAGCCGTAAGCCAGTGGAGCTAATTTACCAGCCTGTGCACCAAAGAACCACAGGATTTTGATTCCTTTTCTTCAGAGCTTTGATTTTATTTCTTCAAAGAAATTTGTTTAAAATAAATTCACAATCTCAGTCATGTCCTCTCTGTTTGGGGTCTTCTTCAGGAGCCTAGCTACACCCTGAAGCTCTCTTACTCCTTGCTAGCCTGCTCCCTGCAGGGTTGCACTCCCAGGCAACCTAACTAGGAGCAAAGGTAAGCAACTGTGCTCCTTTTGTTCTCTCTAGCCTGCTCTTTTCAGGATTACAATCCATAAACCATTTACCTCAGAGTCACACATGAACTGGATGATATCGCTTGATCCAGGAACTCCTACAGGAGCCTTCCTACTTACTTCAGTTCTCACTAGCAACTAAGCTATTTGCTAGCTCTTATGAAGAACCAGGTGATCTTCAAGCTATCACCTGATCCCTACCCTCACAGCACCAGCTGGGAGGCATCTGATTAGTTACAGTTAAGGGCTAAGCCCAACTCCCTTAAGGGACACTTTGACCAATGACAGAGCTGCTTTTCTCAAGTCACTAAACTGTCAAAGGGGCTACACAAGAAAAAGGGAACATGCAATGAAATTGAAAGCTAGTAAATTTGAAAAAAGGAAATACTTTGTCATGAATTGTGTAATTAGACTGTGGAATTCATTTGTCACAGGAGGTTGGTCAGGCTAACAACTTAGCAATGTTGAAAGAGATTGGACATTTATATGATTAAGAACACTATTCAGAATTATAATAGGTAATGCTAAAAAAAGTTTGGAAGGGATATAAAATCTCATGATTCAGTCAATTTCTAAGTATCAGGGGTTAGGATTATCCCAGATCTTTCTAGTGCAGTGTCTCCTACTCCTTCTTCTAAGGTATCTGGTGCTGGCCACTGTCAGAGACAGGATACTGGATTAGATGGGTCTGATTTAGCATAGCTATTCCTATCTTCCTATGTTGCTGAGATTACTTCAGCATTAAGTGTAAGAAATTTGGAAAATCCAAAAAGTTAAAGGTTTTTGAGTCAATGCTAACTTGACCATGGTACCTGATATTTCTTCTGAAATGTTCTCAAACTTAGCATTGCATTAATATTAAGGGATTCCTGCCCCCCCCACACCCCCCCAAATACAATAAGCAGCCAAAAATTCTTCATGTAAATAGTCCAATTAAAGGTGAGCAGGAGCCCATAGTTTGTAAACTTTGTTAATTGCTTTGGATCCTTCAGGTAAAAGACACAATTTGTATTACTATCACAGTAGCTAACACTTGAAATGTGCAGTTATTTAAGCATATTTACCTTATTATAACCAACACATTGCATGAGATTCACTACTTTGGAACAGCTTGCAGTATTGCTGGTTGGATGGTTTGCCACATACATTTACAGGATAAGCAAGCACGAAATTAACTTAAATTCCCATGCTTAAGTTTCTACAAATTAATTACATGAGTTTCATACAAAGAAAAAAAAGATCATTCTAAACATCTACAATCTGCCATTGATATATCAAGTGAAATCCTGGTCCCACTGAAGTCAGTGGAAGTTTTGCCATTGTCCTCAACAGCACCAAGATTTTACTGTTAGAGAACAAAGATCATACACTGTATCTTAATATGTAATGAAAGAAAATAAAAGAAGCTTGAATTTCATGACTGAATCAAGCTAGCCTGACAATATGTATAGAAAACTACCCTAGAGTAATATAATCCAAAATATTTTACTTTTACAATTTGCAACAAAAACTTCTAAGTAAAAGTATACTAACTAACAGCTTACAATATGTTGCCTGTGATAGTGGGGGACTGGACTCAGTAACCCAAGACATCTCTTTCCATCTTATGTCCTATGCAGTTTCATGCATTTGTTTAATGTGAGAATTTTATAAAAGTTAGGCTAGAGAGAGGAGAAATCTAATAAATTAATTTGAAAATGTGCTTCTTCTTCAAAAAGTAAAGTGTAAAATGTACAGAAATGTCACCTTCTGTAACAATTCTGGTTCCTCGTGGATTCAGAATCATAACTGCTTACTTTGGGGGGAGGGAGGGGGAAGAATTAACTACTTTTTACCAGTTATGGAAGAGTAAGCTGAGTTTTGCTGCTTCTCAGGCTTTGTCAATAGAATTGTCCACTAAGTTCCAAATGTGTGGCCAATTTTTGCCTCAGCTACATATGTTCAACCCGATAGAGGCCCATTAGTTACACCTGTGTAACTTTACTAATAAGAAGTATCAGGCGAACCTGAAGGTATAATTTCATACAGTCTTTATTACTGGTGATCATGAAAGAGAAGGAAAGAACTCAGCTTGACTTTCAGATTGCATTATGCATTTTCAGAGTACATTTGATCTGGAAACACTGACACAATAAAGAAGAAATTTTACAATTTTATGTGCTGGCACAACCACAAATAACTCTGGATGTTTCCTTTACACTTATTTCTTCTTCCTGTTAGAACTAGAAGCAATAGTGCTAAAATGCTGTGAGAAAAGTTGCCCTCAGAAAATCTGCAGACTAATGATGATCAGGTTTGGGAAAACATTGGAACCTCTGATCCAAACTGAACATCCTAAACATTTTAGTGAAGCATCGCTAGAATAATGGTCAATACATTTCCCTATGTTTTCAGTGCTGGATTAAAACTGGGTCATGCTGTATAATAAATGTATGTTTATTAAGGATAGTTTGCCTTGAAAAGGGAAAGATGGAGAGCACCCAGCAACTGAAACCAGGATTTTTGGATGGAAATGGCATATATTACCACATTCAGACACTCTTACTACATCTTAGATGCGCACTAAATATGAATCATTCCTGAACTGCCAGACATCACCTAGGGCATGAACAAAACTCTGCCATCCCTGTCTATCATGCTGGTTACTGGAATGGTTACCTTATTGTGCTTCTATAAATTAACTTTGTTATGAAGAGAGCTTTTTTTGCCTATTGCACAATGCCCACTCTGGAGGGCCAGTGGACTGTTTTTTGTGAGGAGTCCTTTAAGCTGCTTTGTTATGGAATAATGTTTGGAGCAATATTACTTTATTCCACTTTCTGTTTTCACAATAAAGGAGCTGAAGGGGGTCTCTGAGTTTTAAGTGTTCAGGTACGGCTAACATTTTGAGGTTTACCCATCATTATTTTGTATATCTTGGATTTAGTTTTTATGAACCCAGGTCAATGTTTGTATTTTTTTCCCCCAATCCTCTGCTTGAGGCTGAGCCTGAAGTACCTTTCACAGTTATGAACTAGTGTAAATATAATTAAAGTCTGTTGGAATTGCACCAGACAGCTTTCACCCTGTGTTCTTGAAAACTGAAAGAAAGGGAAAGGGAAAGAGGTCAACCCTGTAACTCACTATGAGCCATCAACCTTAACTGGACGTGTCTGAAATGTAAGGGAGCTTTCTGGTTCTCAGTTTCTCACCTGTTCCTGGTCTCTTCCCACTTCTCCTCACACAACTTACTTGCACTGTGTTATGCAAACAGAGTCAAGAACAATTTAATGTGGAATTAGCTATTGGAGCTAAGCAGATATGATCACATCAGAAAAACAAATACGGATACTAATTTCAAAAACACTCAAAGACTTGTAATACAAGTAGTAGTACAAATATTTAGATAATCAAAACCACTTCTATTCATGGACACCAAACATGTAGTTTCTGGCAGGTTTTCTGCTAATTATGAATAGGCACATCCAGTATGTCAGACATTCCTAATACAGTTATTCAGCAATGATACAACAGGGCTGACACAAGAAAACAAAGGAGTGGTGCATTGACCAAAAAAGAGGGAGAATGTTCTGCATTATTTTTGTGCTGAAATTATCCTGCTGTTTTTTCCATTGCTCTGGTTGTGCAGTGAAATTTGTGCAGTTGTAAATTGTTTTGAAAGCATCATAGGTATTTTATTTGTCCAGTTAGTTTGATTCTGTGATGCTGAACATCTGACCAGTGTGCTATAGACTACATCTTTGTGAGACAAAGCAAAGACCCCAGACAGCCCTAAATGTAACTTATCTTCATCAGAAAAAAACCCACCACATTTAAAAAAATAAATAAATTGCAGCCTTCAGCTATGTGTGTGGGTGGGTGAGAAAGACACCACTCAAGGCCAGATTTTTCCTTGCATTTTTTTCCAATCCTCCAGGAACATATGAACATGTACGCACACACGTGTGCACAGACACACACACAAACAAAAGCAGACAACCTATAGGGGAGCAGAATGTACAGCAGAACTGATCTAGCAATGCCTTTACTATTGTTAATGTTCTGGTATTGGTAAATCACTCTTCTTGAATAAGAGTAAGGGATTCTTAACATTAATGGTGTAATGCCACACTCAGTTATGGCTGCTGCTTGCAGAAGAGGCATCAGCTGTGATGTCAAATATGCTCAGGGATATGCTTTATCGTGGAGTGACACGTCGCTTTCCAAATGGGTGAGACATCAAGGAAATGACAAAAAGATCTTCCTCATCCTGACGGGGCAGATGAGCATGTCTGGAGCACAGCTAAATACAGACATGCCACAAAAATAATAAAAAATGTCATTTGCCCAAAAAGAAAGTAACTTATTCTTATACCAGATAAAGGGCCACATTCTAATCTCTGTTATCCTGGTGTGAATCCACAGAAATTGCAGCACACCAAATCTCAATTAATAACACAGAGAGAGAATCATACTGGATTCTCTCCTTGGTTACTTTGGTGTAAATATGGAGTTAACACATCTAGGTTTCTTCTTGAGCTACTGTAATAAAATCTCTATGTGTAGTAAAATCCATGGATGAAACCCTGGCCCCACTGAAATTATTGGGAGTTTTGCCATTGGCTTCAGTGGGGACAGGATTTCACTCCATGTGTGTATAAGGACGTGTGTGTGTTGGATTCACATGATTCATCATTACCCAAATTGTCTACTCAATAATATGCAGAATGGGTTGTTTAATGTTTAAGGAGGGCAATGGTATTTAGAAGCTCCAAATTCAGAGATATCTGAAACATAAATCTGGGACTACTCTATGTTGTATTGTTATACACTTTCCATGTGCAGTATTTTAACATTTCATCCTAATAGTCAATGCTGTAGACTATAAAAGATAGTGATTAGCTTGAGGCATGATGTTGGGGAAGAGTACAGCTGAATATAAATGCATTGTTTGAAAAGGCATAGTAGAATAAGGGTGACTACTTAAATGAAATACAAAAATGGAGATTGCTCAAGAATTACTAAGAGCAGGAAAAGTCATGCAGCAGTGATTCATAATAGTCCTAATTCAGCAATGCATTTAAGCAGATGCTTAACTTGAAGTATGTGTTTAAGTCCATCCCTATTCAGCAAAATATTTAACTATGTGCTGAGAAACATACTGTATTCCTTTGTATACTCTATTGGCCTGAGCCTCATCTGGTGTAAATCAATAACACTCCATTAGCTACAGTAATATAGACCAGCTAATGATCTGAACCTATATTAGTTTAAAACAAAACAATAACAACACAACAAACAAACAACAACAACACGGGCTCAATCCAGAAGACAGGAGATTGAAAAGAAGAGAGACTATTACAGCTAGTGCAAGACAGATAAGTTTGTTTCATGGAGGATTTAGATATTTGGAAATTTGTTTATTATCTGATTTGGAACAACCCCCCAAATGTAGAAATTCACCATGAAAAGGATATTGGATCCCTGGTTCTGAGGCAGTCTGCCTGATGGTCCGTCCTGGTCTGAGGTCTGTAATGCCAAAGCCATTACTCTAAGTTGTCCAATGAAACAAAAGTCCAGCTGGGTCTTTTCCATAAAATTGTTTATAAATGTCAGCAAAAGTTGAAGACAAATAGACCGATACAAGAGAAGCACCTAAAAGAGAATAGGTGTTTAGAAATTTGCTCGCCCTTTTTAACATACTCAAAGGAGGAGGGCTCCCCAGCCACCAAGTCAGAATCTTTAGCCAGGTTCTTTGAATATTCACCTAATCCTGAATAAGTAAGAAGTAATGTATGATGCAGTACAGGGATCGACAACCTTTGGCACGCGGCCCATCAGGAAAATCCGCTGGCAGGCCGGGATGGTTTGTTTACCTGCAGCATCCTCAGGTTCGGCCAATTGCAGCTCCCACTGGCCGCGGTTTTCCGTTCCAGACCAATGGGGGCTGCAGGAAGTGGCAGCCAGCACATCCCCCGACCTGCGCCGCTTCCCACAGCCCCCATTGGCCTGGAATGGTGATCTGCGGCAAGTGGGAACTGCGATCGGCTGAACCTGTGGACACCACGGGTAAACAAACCGTCCCAGCCTGCCAGCAGATTTCCCTGATGGGCTGTGTGCCAAAGGTTGCCGATCCCTGATGTAGTATGTTAATGTTTTATTGTAACTTTGCCTTAATAAAAGGTTTCACAAATAAACAATCCAATTTCTACCAATCTAGGTTAAAAGAACTGTCATACGGGGTCCTAAAGACTCCTGGTAAATTCATGGATTGATATGACAAGGAGTTAAAAGACTCTAGAAATGGGAGGAATTATTTATAGTAGAAATCATTGAACTGTCTTTCAATTATTAATGGGAAGAGGCTGCCACCACTTATTGGACATTGTTTATCTGGCGGCCACTTAATAGGAGTGAAGGGGGAGATGGGTGGACTGTAAGGAGTGAGTTTCAGCACCATGACTGTCATCCCCTCCTTATCCTCAAACTCTGGGATCCACCATGGCAACATTGGGCCTTCATCTTCCTGATCCTGAAAGATATCCTGACCAGAAAAGACCAGAGAGAGGAAACCAATGACATCACCAACACCACAAGTTTTGGCTAAATTCTGAACGTCATCTGGGATATGAGATTTTGGTACCTGCTGTCACCCACTTCTTCTTGTGACCTTTTCCTTTCTCATCTTATTTCTTATTCTTTTTTCTGTCTCCCTCTCTTTGACATCTGTTTAATAAGACTTTGTCTTACCCAAGACTTCACCTTTTGCAACACTGCTGTGAGACCATGACCAGGGAGGAAGCTAAAAGTGGTGCCTTAAACAGCCCAATGCTGGTGGAAATTTGCTAGATGTTGAGTGGCTGTTAAGACCATGTGCTGTGCTTGCATTTTTCCAGAACTGAGCTTGCAAGTAAGAGTCAGCAACAGAGACAGAAGTTGCATTTTCTACCTTTGCTATTCTCTGGTCCGTCTTTTTGTGTTTGGTTGTCTTGTTTTGTCTTCATGGAAACTGGATCAGACTTTAACAACAACAGCTCCATCTCAACTAACTTCTTCTTCTTTCCCAAGAAACAACAGTTAATACCATCTCTGATACAGGGACGCCGGAACAGGGGGACCCAGGAGGCCATGGCTCCCACTTTCTACCGGTCATAAGAGTGAGCAAAGGGGGGAGAGGGCAAAGAGGAATGACAGGCAAGTGAGGTCTTAGGGGGGGAGAAGTGGCGCGGGAGCAGGGCCTTGGAGGAGGAGGTGGTGCAGGGGTGGGGTCTCGGGAGAAGGGGCAGTGTAGGGGTGGAGCCATGGGGACAATGGGTGTTGCAGGGGCAGGGCCTTGGGGGGAATGGGCACCACAGGGGTGGGGTCTTGGTTGGGGGCATAAGTGCTGACTTCCCCTCTGCCTGGTAGCTGCTCAAACCTCCCCCCCTGCCACTGGCCCTGCCCCGCCTCTGGCCCCACCCCTGCACCGCCCTCGTCCCAGCTCCATTCCACGCATTCCCCAAAGTCCCCGCCCCACCCCACCTTTTCCCACTCCAGGCCCGCCCCGTTCCCGCCCTAATTCCACCCCCTTCCCCCAAGTCCCCACCCCTGCCCTGCCTCTTCTCCACCTCCTCCCCTGAGTGCACTGCATCCCTGCACCTTTCCTCCCTCCCAGAAAGTTCTAAGCGCCACCAAACAGCTGTTAGACAGAGTGAGGGTGGGAAGCACTGGGAGGCAGGGGGAGGAGTGGGGACGCAGCGCATTTGGGGGAGGAGAAGGAGGTGAGGAGGAGGAGCTTGGCTGCTGGTGGGTGTGGAGCAAATTTTTCCCCATGGGTGTTCCAGCCCTGGAGTACCCACAGAGTCGGTGCCTATGTAGGGGAGGCAACACAGCATGGGACGCAGGGCCAGTTCTGGCCGCTTTTAAGGTGCTTCCGCAGCTCCTGCTCTGATATCATCTAAAAGACTGTCAAATAAGGATTGTTTTTCCATATATAAACTCTCTACAACTAAAAGGAAGAAGTATTGTTAAAATGAAAGCCTTAGTCAACCTTTTACATTTCAAATGTTTTAACTGTTTTTTTCCCTTTTTTCTGTGTATTTAGTAAAAAGTTTAAAACACAGGTGCCGACTTTCAGCTTTCCCCAGGGGTGCTCCACCCCCGCCCCACCCAGAGGCCCCCCCCCTACTCCACCCTTTCCCCAAGGCCCCACCCTTGCCCCGCCTCTTCCTGCCCCTCTTCCGCTCCCTCCTCTGAGGCTCCATCCTGCCTCTTCCTGCCCCCAACCCTTACCCTCCCCACCAGGCAGGTGGCTGGAGGGGACTGAGCAACTACTATTTTTTTTCCATGCCCATGCTCCAGCCCCCGAACACCCACAGAGTCAGCACCAATGATTTAAAAGATTTTTAATAGTGGTTGTTATACTTAAGCCATTGATAACTTGCCATCAAACTCTGAACACATTTAACTGTTTAATATTTTAACTGTGAACAAGTGTTTCATTAACATCTTCTCTCTTGTTGGCCCCAGGAGCCCTGTGCAGATACAAAATTTTTATCTGCATCTGATCCGCGATCCATGAACATGGTCAGCAGATATCCGCATCCACAGATGTGGATAGCCAAAGATATAAAGCAGATATCCCCAGATTTGATATCCCCAGATTTGCAGGGTTCTACCTGAGACACCCCGCATTTCAACAGAACTTCACTCTGAGACAGTCCACTTGGTGGAGTCCCCACAATTGCAGACATTGAAGTCCTGGGCTGCCTGACTCTGGGGCAGTCTGTCTGGCAGCCATGAACTCTAGGAGCAAGGGAGCCGGGGCCACTGCCAGCTGGGGCTCGCCAGCATCCAGCCAGGTAGGCTGTTGGGGAACTAGGTTGGTATACTGGCAGTAAACCTACCCGGGTTCCATCTGAATTTCATTGAAATTGAGCCATCTCTGAGAAATATTTCAATTCTTATGAATTGGCAAATTCCAATGAAAACATGTTTCATTGGAATTTTTCCAACCAGCGGTAATTTGCAGTAAATCAAAGACTTAAGAATACTGAGGACTAACCTAAACAAGTATGATAACTGCAGATGGTAAAGTTACATTTTGCTCGTGAGACACAGGATCCCAGAAATCACTCACAGAATACATGAAAGATAGCTGGAGCTCATCTCCACTGAAAAACATGGCAACAACCTATTGAAGCAGAAAACATACAGACTCATAACTTGATCTCATGGTTACATTAGTATAAAATTGGAATTTGACAGTATAGATAAATAGAATAACATACACATTGTCATGGCTTGGGATTAACACAGAACATTCTTATTTGGCATTATTATAATTTAAAAGATATAATGCAAAGCTTAATGAAATTTACTCTGTAAAAGCATGCTAGCAAATAAACAGCACCTTAAATATCCATGAAGAAAAGAAAGTGAATAAATCAAAGGAAAAATATGACTAATCATAAAATTAACTGGCAAACTGTTATGGATGTACAAAGATTGTAGGGTGCCTAGCACTGATCTCACTGGGGCCCCCTAAATGCTATGTAACATATCTGATAATTTGCAGTGTTGGCGAAATCAAGAAAAATACTATGGCTTAGCTGGATTTGTGAAAAGTGAGAAACTCCATGGGCTTGGTACATCTGTGCACGGGTGCTAGGCCAGTGCAGAGACCAAGGGGGAACGACTGGTGCTTCCTCTGACCTGGGGCTGCCAGGGGCTGCTGTGGCCTGGTTGCACTGGCCATTAGGGGCCATTGCAGGAGCAGGAGCAGGAGCTCACCAGACTGGATTGAAATTCCAGCCACATATGCATTCCTCAGGACATGCCCCTGTTGGCAAAGGACCTCGTAAGCTGACCTTTGCCCATCGAAGGATCCACTTATGCCGATCCACTTATGTGACCCTCTAATGGCTGGCTATCCTGGTTTTAGGGCTGTTTTCCACCAAGCAGACAATCTGACCCTAAAGTCCTGGCACTAACATTAAAGTCCTGGCCTACAGCTGAATCAGCCTGAAGCCTCAACATTGGGAAAATATTTGCTGTTTCCCCCAACTCTTTCATCAGCTTTTCTATTTCAATTAATTTTTTCTCTACTAGCCTCTGTGTAACTTTGACATGAGTACATTGCATGCATGGTGTTCTCAATTCTTCAAAACTCATGCTACACACTGTGCTATTCTTCACCCTTTAATTGAGTGCACACATTATTTCTCCAGCTCTTACCTGTTACGAGTTTCTTATTGGTTTTTATTTCTTTTAAATAGTGGAGTTACCACTTGTCTTCTGATTAAGAAGCATAACCTTAGTTCAGACCCACTTTATATCCAGGTTTTTATCACACTGCTTATTACCATAAGTATTGACACAAGGGGCCAAATTTCAAAAAGCACCCTACAATTAACGGCAGATGCACCGTGTGAATTTTTAGAGTAAATTACAGTTATACACACAAGTCAAGTCAACACCCAACAACATAATTAGCACATATGTATCTGAGACTTTTTCCATGGAAAAAATAAATTGCGGTTTCAATTTTGGAAAATGATTTGTGGCCCTATTAAAAGGTAGTAATTGAATCATGAAACTTGATAACTTTACCCTATACAAATTTTGCTCTCACAATCCTCTAAACTTTCTCTTGTTTTTTTTTTAATTTATTTTGCTCCTTATTTTAGGTCTTTGTCAGATATTTTAAAGGTTGCATCACATATTTGGTCCATAGTAAGTTGAAAAATGCTTAAAAAATAAAGGAACAAAGGCTTGTCTTTAAAGTATAATGCAAACATTCAAACTTCAGTTAGCAGAACTTCATACAGTATCAGAAGAAGTGATGGCTAAATTAATACAAACAATGATCTTCTCTGCAGAGTCAGTGCTTTATTATTCTCCATTATGATTTCTTCTTCTTTGCTTCATATCAGGAATATTTGCATTACAATTGCTCCAAGTCTCTTTGGCTGTGCAACTCTGAACTGAATCCTGTTAGTTGAGTGATATCAATGGCAAACCTTTCAAGTTGAAAGTACTTTTTGTATTCAGACTAATGGTTCTGTAATGTGCCATGATCAGGCAAGCAGAAAAGATGGGTATGGAAATACTGTCTTTTGTTGTTTGTCCCCATTTGGGAATGTCTAATAATCCATGTTTCAGAATATCAGCTGAAACAAGAGAGAGTCAGCAGACTGAATAGTTACTGCTCTGGGTATTATGAACATGTCTGGGTGAAGATATGCATAGAAATGCTTTCTCCTGGTAGCGAGTTATTGAAATGCCACATGATGAAACAGGCAGCTAAGATAAACCTATTGCTGCATATAATAATGTTCCATCTGCCAACATTGACAGTCTTTATTATCTGTGTCTTTTCCTTGCACAAGGGTTTTGCAACAACTTTGATAGCATTATTATTATTCTACCCTAGATACATTTTTCATAAGCATTTATTAATAGCTGTATTTATAACAAGGCAAACATGAGCTTCACAGCCATTTTGCATACACTTTTTAGGTATATTTACATATGTGTAGTTTAATAAGTCAGCACACCATATTGCTTGTATAGAGATGAAAGACATGATTAGCATCTATGCTGTTCCCCTCCCAGATGGCTGTCTTCCATCTAGCTAGCTAAGAGACCTTTTCATTTTTTAACATATTCATTACTAATTAAAGCATGTTAAATTGCTTCTCAAACAAAGATTGACCTCAGGAACAGGGAAAATCATAAACATAGGATTAGATCCTGCTCTCCATACTCACATGAGCAGTCCCATGGTTTTCCATAGATCTATTCACATGAAAAAGCCAAGCAGGAATTGTCTCATGCTGACATGCAGTTAGGCAGCATGCAGACTGCATTCTAATTAATATACCTCTGAATGTTCATTTTCTTTATATGTGTATGTACTGTAACCAGTGTAAATGTATCCTGCTGCCTTACTAATCACTGCACTGCTTAGATTAACATAATTATTTGGTTACAGGTTCAAGATACAGTAGGATTTTTGATGTTTTTCCTAATGTGAAGTTAATGCTTTTCAGAGATTTTCGATTAATACACTTGACACTGCAGAGGAGGCAAAGCACAAGGAGCGGTAGTGCGGATTTTTCCATACTTGCGATGCATCCAATGTCCCAGTGCACTGACCGAATCTTACTTTAAGTGTGTTAGCTACACCTTGTTTTTATGAATAGTGTACTGGTCAAACATGTTCATCTGTTTTATTTTTTGCCAACTTTTCCATATTGAGTGACCCATAGAAAAAGTTATTGGCTGTCACGTCTGATGTGCTTTATCTTTTGGGCATGCAGTCAATTGCATAGAAATATGTGTGTTTATAAAATTGATATTCCAAAAAAAATGATGTTTTTAGTCTTTTCTGCAAACGATTAAAGAAAATGTACTCGTGTAAAATGTTCGTGGTAGATTAAAATATGTTCTATAGAAGAAGCAAACAAGCTAGAGTGAAAGTTATATTTCAATCTCTCAAAATGTTTTCTTATTGTAGGTGCTGCCTGTACAGGTCTTTGCAATGTGATAATCTTGTTCACTCTGGAGAGAGCCATGGAAAAGGATGAATTATATTCTCCAAAATCAGCTGGATAGATACCTGGTTTAGTGTAGCAGGCTACAGATTCTCTTTAGATAAGCATTTTGCCTCAGAAAGGTTTTCTGTCACTAAAGAAAAACAGAAAAATAATGATGCCCTCTTGAAGATTTGAATAACAGTGTTTACCTGGCCTTGGAGAGAGTGGACACTTTAATTAGACATCTGAATGTAAGGGGACATGGTTTAATTTAATGGAGGGTAAGCAGCTGCCTATCACCAGCATAAATTAAATTTGCTCTTCTATTAAATGCAACCCGTAGGTTAATGTGATATTAAGGTTCATCAGTTTGTTTTTGTTTTTAAATGCAGAAGTACAGTTTAGGTTCTACAAAAACATTGGCTTAGCCATGATGAACAACTGTACTGTGTCTTGACTCTTTATGGCCTAAATTATGCCTGTTGGGCACAACCCCGCATTAGTGCTATAGTGTCCCAAGGAAGCAGTAGACACATTCTCCCTTACAGGTACAAAATGCCTCCCAGAGCTCTCCAGTGCAGGGAAGGAGTGAATAAATTGCTTGCCCTTTAAGGAGCACAACCTATTCCCCAAGTCATCTCTTGTGGTGAGCATCCTGGTAGCAGCCCTGCACAGTACAATTCTGACCAGCCCTTTTGGGAGGTCTTTACTTCCTCTCTCCTCATAAAGGCCAGATAGACTCTAAGCCTGTGTTACATTTCTATATTAAGTTATAAACTACCCAGATCGGAAATGTGCTTAAATTTTCTACCTATAAAATGTCATGTCCATGTCCTCTGCTATACAAGTCATCCATATTTGATCATTCACATTAAGTCATTGTTCTGGGAGACTTTGGCTGTGTGTGTGTTTCAAATGATGATGGTCTGAGGAGGCTGTTTGGCTAAATCACAATCATCATGGTTAGAGTTTACAATGAAATCACCAATCCCCTTTTCCCTCCCCCATTCTTTTTTTTTTTTTTTATTTTTATGTATTCACATTATATACATTTACATCTTCAAGTATTTCCTGATGTTTTGTTGCAGACAAATGCTAAAATAAGAGTTCCCCATTTGAATTATTATTGCCCACCCTAAAACAAAACATGAAAACTCCACCATCATCGCCTGGATACACTACTGTAGAATATGCTGCCTATGAACATTACCCAACCATGTCAAAAGGTTTTTGTTCAAAATTTCAGCAAAACAAAGTTCAACTTCATACAGAGCCCAAGCGTGGAAATTTGCAAACCAAAATGGTGAATGTGTAGTGAATATGTGAGTGTATGAACAATTCTGTGAGTGAAAAATGGGAATATAATATAGCTTTGCAACCTTAATTATAGACTATTCTATGATTCACCGTCAGAGGTTTATTCTACAGAGAATTGTATTTGTGGTAGTTATATATTCTCTGGTGTAGCATGGACACATGCACAAGGAGCCATCTATGACAACAGCAAAGTTCCTGCTTTCTGGTCTGTCCATATCTCCCTATTGCCCCCACCACCTTCCTGCAGTTCAGTGTCAGTGCAGTGGCTGGGCTATGTTCCCAGCCAAAGCTGTGGCTCCATCCAGAGGAACACCCATGCTGGATAGATTTCAACCTATTTTACTAATTTTCTTATATTTTTGGCTGGTGGAAGGAGGTCTGGAGTTCCCTATAGCAAGCTGGGAAGGAGAAGTGGCTTGAGAGAAGCAGAGCATTAAGGGGGCTTGTCCCAGATGAGCTTGCCACAAGCTGAGGGCAAAATGTGGAATGCATGGGTAAGGAGGAGAGGGAGCTCTGGTCAGCCTGGTAGCAGCATTCCTGCTCCTGTCATGGGGTTTCTCTGATGGTAACAGAAAGAGCTGCTACCACAGAAATACTGTGACAACAGTTACAATCACCACTGAATGGATGGAAACAGTTTGTATACTAACAGCTGTGGAGTTCCCTAATCTTATTGTTGGTAGACCACAGAAGCAGTAACAGCTGTTGTTTTCAAATTGTACTAATAGGTTCCAAATCATTTTTTTCGCTGTAGAAAATGCTGCCAAAACTTCAAGATATGATATTTGAAGGATTCAAAAACCATAAAAAGTGATTCAGTAATGGACATATGATTATCATAATCTTTAGTGCAAAAATATTAGCTAGGATACAAATCCACATAGTATATCTTGTGGCTATATTCACCGCCTATATATCTCTACATTGACTATATGGGTCTGATTTATCACTGCCTTGCAGCTTGGGTAGTCAATTCAGCCTCTGTAAAGGAAGTACAAAGAGTGTGTAAATGCTTCCATTCTGATGTGATAGAATTGTATCTGACTGCACAAGATGCAAGGCAGTGGAGAATCATACTCTGTGCGCTTCCCAGTGTTGTAATGTACTAGCTCTGTTTGTGTGTGAATCATTATCCCCTTAGTGACTGACCAACAGAGACACTCATATGCCTATTATTACTACCAGCAGCTTTTATATGCATGTTGATGTAATGTCTCCCTCTAGTGTTTGGCTAACAAAGGACATACTATACAACAAACTAAGGGTGATGATATTCCTTATGTCAAGAACTCGAGACCTGTGTTTTTGGACTGAAGAGCTAGATTTTTTTCTTAGGACCTCAGAGGAGTATATCATTTATCTACCTAGTATGTCTATTTGCAACACAGGGATTAATTACAGACAGGTGCCTGACTGCTGGATTTGAACTCCTGTGAACCTCTGAGACTCTGGATGAACATTATTGAACTGAGCTGGGATATGTAATATACTTCATTTTTTTCAAGAAGAGACAGGACATATTACTACAACTGGCTAAGGGAGTTCTCCTTTAGCTCAAGTGCTAGTGGCCTTTGCTTTTGCCACTGAAGGACCAAGGTTCTGCTCTGGGATACCATGCATGTGTGCATATGATTATTCTAGTAATTGCATGATGACCGCAGCACAGATGACTTCAGGGGCTGAAGTGTCTATTCTGTATGCTAAGAGGACTTGCCATAGGCAGAACTTTTCCTCACAGAGACAAATAGCTGCTCCCTGTGGCTGGGGCTCTGTGGGGAAGGGGTTGTGGTGTACAGGGAGATGTCAGCAAACCTGAACCCACTATTATTATTATTATTTATTTTCTTCTTCCATACAGCTGAGAATATTTAGCACAGGAATCAGCAACCTTTGGCACGTGGCCCACCAGAGGGAGCACCCTGGCGGGCCAGGCCGGTTTGTTTACCTGCCGCGTTCACAGGTTCGGCCAATCGCGGCTCCCACTGGCTGCAGTTTGCCATCCCAGGCCAATGGGGGCTGCGAGAAGCGGTGGCCAGCACATCACTCAGCCTGCGCTGCTTCCCGCAGCCCCCATTGGCCTGGGACCGCGATCCACGGTCAGTGGGAGCTGTGATCGGCCAAACCTGCGGACGCGGCAGGTAAACAAACTGGCCCGGCCTATGTGCCAAAGGTTGCCGATCCCTGATTTAGCATATGAAGCCCCAAATGCTTATTTATTATTCTTTTATTGTTCTTGTTGTTGTTGTGCATGGCACTTTACTGACAAATAAAAGATCTCGTCCAAGTAGTTTGCAATCTGTGGTCCAGATCATGCATGAGCAGACACAGGGGATCCACTCACATGGCACTCATTGCCTGATCATAGCAAAGGAATTGATGACATCAGAAAATGGAACTGTGTGGGGAGATGAGGTGCTCAGACCTGTGATGAGTGTGGTATAAGAACCTATATAGAACAGAACATAATTTCTATATACCAAAAGCTATCAAACATCCCTCTATTATAATGTATACACTGTGTCATTCCCTTTTTAAAAGGAAATATTATTTCTTAGGTTTAGGTTTTTACTTTTTTGTGAGTTTCCCATATATGTCTGAGGGCAGAATTTGAACACTAGAAATAGGTGTGCATTCTGGGAAAGTTACATTCAGATGTAATTACCTCATGTCCAAAAGTCAGTGGTGAAAGTAGATAAAAGGGAGCTGCTGTCTAAAATGAGCATTTTATCCAGCCTCTTTTAAATTTTTTTTGACATCTTGGAAAAATTGTCTACATAATTTAACGCAACCACCAGATAGCTTCCCATTACACAATCAGCACTTACACAGCTCATCTCCATGGGTCTCTGCCATTGGCAATATTACAGAGGTAATATTTTCACATAGATGAACTGTCCTTGAACAACGTACAGTGTTAGACATGAATTAGGATGTCTCTCCATTAGGAATGCAGGTCCTTTCCCTTCAACTATTTGTCTACAGAAGATATACTTATTATAGATACTGCAAGGAAAAACCTACAGTCCATTAAAGTTAGATTTCCCCTATTTTCAGCTTATGTTATTTTATGCCACATTCATGCCTCTTTTGTTTTTGTCCCCCGGTACTAAAATTGCTTATTACTGCTGTTCCTGCATAATAATTTTGGTTCATAGTATTTGAGATGGATCATCATTCTTTTGGCAAGTGAAGATCAGTTACGTGAACTCTTTGTTGCACTGGTATAGAAGTAGCAATAGAGCTGTGCATAAACCTACATACAAAGCAGGAACCAACCACACCTCTCCACATACACAAAATCAAGCTAACTATGGGAAAATGAAAGAAAGCACGTGTCAGGGTTCCCTCCCCACTCTGAACTCTGGGGTACAGATGTGGGGACCCACATGAAAGACCCCCTAAGCTTATTTTTACCAGCTTAGGTTAAAAACTTCCCCCAGGCACAAATCCTTTCCTTGTCCTTGGACAGTATTGCTGCCACCACCAAGTGATTTAGACCAGTGGTTCTCAAACTAGGGCCACCGCTTGTTCAGGGAAAGCCCCTAGTGGGCCAGGCTGGTTTGTTTACCTGCCGCGTCCGCAGGTTCGGCCGATCGCGGCTCCCACTGGCCATGGTTCACTGCTCCAGGCCAATGGGGGCTGCAGGAAGCGGCGTGGGCCGAGGGACGTGCTGGCCGCCCTTCCTGCAGCCCCCATTGGCCTGGAGCGGCGAATCGCGTCCAGTGGGAGCCACGATCGGCCGAACCTGCAGAAGCGGCAGGTAAACAAACCGGCCCGGCCCACCAGGGGGTTTCCCTGAACAAGCGGTGACCCTAGTTTGAGAACCACTGATTTAGACAAAGATTCAGGGAAAAGGCCACTTGGAGTCCCTATTTCCCCAAAATATCCCCCCAAGCCCTTTCACCTCCTTTCCTGGGGAGGCTTGAGAATAATATCCTAACCAATTGGTACAGTGTGAGCACAGACCAAACCCCTTGGGTTTTAGGACACTGAAAATCAATCAGATTCTTAAAAGAAGAATTTTATTTTTTTTAAAAAGTAAAAGAATCACACCTCAAAAAATCAGGATGGAAGGTAACTTTACAGGGTAATAAAAAGATTTAAAACACAGAGGATTTCCCTTTAGGCTCAGCTTCAAAGGTACAAAAACAGGAATAAACCTTCCTCTTAGCATAGGGAAAATTCACAAGCTAAAACAAAAGATAATCTAATGCATTTCCTTGCCATTACTTACAATTTTTGTAATCTTAGATGCTCATTTCAGGTATGTTTTCAGGAGATATATTTCCTGCCTGGTCTCTCTCTCCGTCCAGAGAGGGAACAAACAAAGAGAGGACAAACAAACCCTCCCCCCCCCCCGATTTGAAAGTATCTTCTTTTCTCTTTGGCCCTTTTGGTCAGGTGCCAACTAGGTTATTTGAGCTTCTTACCCCTTACAGGTAAAGATTCAGGACAGCTATCTAGGAGGGATTTTATGCTACCCTTAGCTGTATGTTTATGACAGCATGGTAATACATTTTCACCAGTCCAAGGGATCTCTAGTAGGCTTAGTCTTATACCAAAGTCTTCCTGACTGACTGTTCAACCTGTTTATCTGCTGCCCATCAAACAAGAATGATAGGGCTTATAGAAGTATTCCTGTAACTTTATTAATGCCCGGTCTCAATTAGCTTTCCAACTGCATCACTCTCTGAGGTCCCTACTTTTGAAACTGTGGTTTCTAGGATCAAGATGAGTCTGTGCTAGGTCTCACCCTCTCCGCTGTGACTCAGTCACCCTTTAATGTGCAGTTCCACTTGGAGGATGCTAAATTGCAAAGCACGACAGATCACAAGAGAATTCAAAGTGAAAGTTCCATGACAGGGGAGGCTCAGCTGTATCCTTCAATCAATACTTCTGAAAAGGTGTGGGCAGAGAGTACAGGGTTATTCAGAGGATGACAGTCCTGATGGCTGCAGTGGAGAAGACTAAAGGGAGAGTGGAGTGTCTCCAACCAAACTGATCCAGACCTTGCATAAGCTTTTATGACTCACTTTTTTTTCATCTAAATCCATTTGCCCATCTGTAATAATTATATGTTATGATACATATTGGTATTTCCTTGAACAGTGTTCTTTATACTACTGCATGTGTTTTTAAAAGATGTTGTGGCTGGAGAGGAGGAGAAGAATGTTTACAAATAAAACCAATGAATTACCTTTTCACTCACCGCCTCTTATAAGAACTATTCGTTTCAATAACACTTTCCTAGAGTGACAAGCTATAAAAGTATTAATAAAGTGTAAGAACAAGACCATCTGACCAGGATGGGGCTTCACAGTGACACTGGTTTAATCCCATGTGTTCACTTGTCATTACTGTCCAGTCCTGATCTTGTAGCAGGATGCTGCATAGTGTGATTTTCTTCTCTTCTCCACCCCCACCCCCCAAATATGGCTAAGGTCTTGTGTAACGTATTATGCTATGAGATAGTCATAATTTGGGGCTTGTCTCCACATTTTGAGGAGGCTTACACTTGTATATTCCAGCTACTTATATTAATAGTATATATTATAGTAATTTTCAAAGTTTTTATTAAAAGTAACTTAGGGCAGGCATTATGAAGTAAAGCAGTATTTGTTATAAACAAAAGAAGCTTTTGAATTTCTTTGGGAGGTTGTAATAAATAATCCACGTGCATAACTAATACATTGGCGACTGGTACAAAGACAGAGAGTGACCTGCACCATACACTCACCAGTAGGTTACCTATAGTTTTGTTGAAAGAGTCTACCAGGGAAGCTTTATCCAAGTGAAGCCTTGAAAATACTGTTTTATAGGGACTAATTTCAAAACTGCTCTTGGTAGAACTTTGTTCCTTGTGATGGTGTTTGTAATTCTAATAAATACCCTCGTTATTGTTCTATTTGATTTAACAATTCTGAGCCATATAGAGAGTATTGATGCAAACACCTAAATAGGAAAAAGCTTGAGATCTCAAACAGAGTATGGAGCTTATGTTCATCAAAATAGTTGAACAAACTTGCAATTTTCCCAAGAAGGTTAGTCGATTCTTAAGTGTGTGTCTTCAATTCTTCACCTAGAAATCTCATCCATATGCTACTCACAATGAAAACAGAATCAGATATGAGGTTGGACTCAGCTGGAGCCATTGTCCAGCATTCAATATATGTAATCTAGGTGATGCTGAAATTGATTCTCAATTAGTCCCACTCCATCATCTTTTGTAGAACTGTTATTTGTGTCCTTTCCAACCTATTTATTCGTTCTGTCACATGATGTAGTGTTAGAACAGTTATAAAGGACTGGGGCATTAATTGTAGCTGGTTTGTCAGATGAATGCCAAATGAAAAGCTGCCTTCAGATGATTGCTTCAGGTAGATGACAGCTGAGCATCAATAGGCTAAAAGGTCTATTCTCCTTTAGAGTACCATAGCCCTGTCATCTAACTAAAAATATTGTAAGGTAAGTATGATATACATGTGGGCTAATTATGTCAAATATTCATATATGATTTTAAAAGCAGCTCTTTGAAGTTAACTATGTCATAAAGGCTGTTCTAACTTATTTTATCAACTGCACGAAATGTACTGGCCTACATTCCCTGCAAAACTTCATATATACAAACACACTTTTATGTCCACTAGTATAACTTTAAAATAACAAGCACATGTTTTCAGATTTTGTAAATTACAGATGGTTATGCCAAGTCAAAAAGCTCTGAAAATCAGGTGTATTGTGCAAATGTTGATACAATAGAGAATAAACTTCATACAAATAAGATGTTACAGTACTTACCGATCCCATCACAGACAACACTGCACAAAACATTTTAACATATTTATTACCTGCACCGATTTGTTCATAAATCCTGATGCTAATTGTAAGTGGGCAGAGCCATTTTTTGAGATAACGCTTGTGAATATTTTGAAGTAATAATAACAGGTTTTCTGAGATAGCTGGGGACTGGACTTGATGACCCAGGAGATTCCTTTCAGTCCTAAATCCCTAATAACTTGCTCTTATAGCATTTTTCAACAGTAAATCTCAAAGCACTTTACAAGGAGGTACAGCAAGACTTTCCTCACCATTTCCTCTCCTCCCTACACAAATTGAAGGCACTGTTTAGAAAATCACAATGCTACTTACTTACACTAATTACTCTTATCTATTTGGATTTATACAGATGCAAATAAAAGAGTGCTTATCTCTATGTTCTATGTGCTCTTAACACCATTAATCACATATAATAACCCAGCATAACTAAAATGCAATAGTACAATTCAATATAACCCACCACCGGCAAGCCTGGCAATTTAAAAGCTCATGTCACCCTCAGACTCATTTTAAAAACAAATTACTTAGTCAGTGCAAAATAACAACTACTTTGAGTGTTCCCCCTTTGTACAAATATTTTTGTGGTACTAGATGGTTCAGATAAATTTCCCCATCTCTTCTGCATACTTGGGGTGGTGTCTATTAGCTGCTTTGCCAGGCCCTGCTACTGTTATCACTAAACTTCTTTTTGACTTTCCTCATTAGTCACAGCATACTTGGCTTTCAGATCTAATAGAGCATGTTTACATTTTTATTTTTTTTAAATTTGGATGACTTTTTCATGGAGAATTTCAATATATTTGCGCCAGTTTTACTCTCTAATGTGTTCTGAGGCTTCCAGAAATACTATGTATTCTCCAGTGAGGCCAGAAAGTAATGCCAAGGTACATTATGTCTGATTTAAAGAAAAAAAATAGGTCACTGCAAAATGTCTGCTGGCCACTGCTACCTGACCAGGTGTCAATATTTGCATCTGCCTAAATTCTCCCTTCGAAGTCTGCTCTTATTGTCATTGGAACAGTCACCATAGGTTATGAACAAAGTTATAAACAAAGGTCACTAATTATGAACAAAAGTAGGGGGCTTAGGCCCCTTTCAGCAAATGCACGTAAGGATTTGCTGACTAGGGATGGGCTTAAACAGGTTTAAGTTAAGCACATGCACAGATATTTTCATAAATGCAGTCTTACTTACAGGGCTTGGAGAGGTCTCAGAAGGTTCCAAAAAATCAGATAAATGTCTGAATTCTGGATGCTTACCTAAAACATATCTATAGACTTTGAGGTGCTCCTGTCTCTAGAAAGTATTTTATCTCTAGTCATTTTGTCCACAGCCAGAATTCAGACTTGCAGTTGTTAGGTTGCCACTTCAGTGTCAAACATTTGCTGTGCTAAATTTATTGAGGCGCAAAAATGGGAAAGGTAGCATTTTCATATTGGATATTGAAAGGAGTTACATCTGCAGTTTCTTTTGCCAAAATAAAGCTAGCTAAGCTATAAGTTTGGTTCCATATTAACGTCTTGTACCCTAAAAGAGTTCACCCAAGAATAGTTTAAGGTGCACATATAAGGAATCCTATTTGAAGGAGATTAAATGTATCCATCTAAAATTCACCTACAGTTTGCAAACTTCAGTTAAGATTACCTTAATCTCTTCTGACATCTTGCCTTTTGTCTGCAAGAATTCCCTGAATCCAAATTTCTAATAGCATTTCCTATGTTGAACTGCTCTTAATCAAAGCAGATCCAACCTCCAATTCAGTCAATAGTAGCCTTTCAATTGACATGAAAGGGAGTTGGATCAGCTCTCCCACCTCCAAACAGTATGGCTTTACTTCTTATATTTCATTCCATGCCCCTCAGCATGTGGCAAAAAAACCAAACCATTGTCAGTAGCAAAATATGTCAAAGTTTTCAATATTCATTTATATTTCATTCCCTCTCCAACTAAAAAAAAGTTTGTACTCTTTCTTCCCTCATTTGGAACTTGGAGAATAATTAAAATATTCAATTTTTATATTAATTTGCTTCAGCTGTGCTTGCAACCATTTTGTGTTTTCTTTCAGCAAATATTCGAGTAATTAAGTTTTACTGGAAGATGCAAATGTCTATGCCAGAAGAGATTGCATATCCTGCCATCTAGGGAACACAATCAAACCATGGCCCTGATCTCACACTGAGCAGACTGCTGCACAGAGATCAGTGTAGGAGCGGGGCCCAGGTGACTTATCTGACCAGTCATAACAAGACAGAGCTTGAATTTCAAATATTTGCTATCAGTATCTAGGGTAAACAGTGCAAAGAGATATTTGAACAAATTCACAATAACAAATCCATTGAGGAAATCACAGGGTCTTCTCAGATATTCCATGAGCAAAAAAAAAAAAAAGGCTTATTTCATCAAATTAACTATTTGTTGTGAGCCTGTTGAGATTCTCTCAAAGTGCTTATCTGATTTTTAGTCTTAAAAAATAATATAATTAGTTGAATGTTCAGCTCTAGGAGCTATTTGTTCAGCCAGGAGTGCTTTATTCTTGGTGTTATTTTAGTTGAGTGATGTGGCATTTAATTGACTGCTAGATAAGTAAGTTCTCGTTTGCAAATAGGACTTGAACATTTTCCAAGAACTTTAGTTTATTATTTGTTCCCAGGAAAAAAAACTGGCATGTAGTTAAAGAGGTATTGAGCTAATTACATTTCCTTTTCCTTTTATCCCATTTAGTGCAATAATTAATAAACAAGTACCTCTAAACAACAGCACACTCTAGTATAAACTATGGTCCAGATGAATAAGTAATATGGCCCTTACAGGATTTTCAGGTGGCTAAAATGAATGTCTGCGTGGTTCGTACTGAAGATCAGTGAAATACAAGCAGCATTTCAGAACTTTTTACATGGCTCCATATTAATAGTATAAGGCAGAATTTATGTTATAATAGCCCATATTGTATAGAGTTGGCTAACTATCCATTGCAAATAGTATCCATTAGAAATTTAGCTCCCTTTTTGGTTACCAAGTCAGCCACACAATAATCCTGATCTACTAACGCAGGGCAGTATTTCAATGTCCTTTATGTCTTTGAAAAGTCCATAGGTGCCTAGTTCCCACTTGTGCCTTTGAAAATGTCTCCCAACAATAGGACAACAATGAATAGTGAATAGGAAATAATGAATATGTGCAGATGGTAAAATACCTGATACGGAAAAATGCTAAGATTTGTGAAACTTTTAGAATTCACAAACATTTTCTCAAATATACAGTGGCTGTTGAAATAATCTCAAATAATGAATCATGTCCCCAGTCTAATGGCCCCAGTTTGCTGCATCAAGAGGCTGGAGGTAAAAAAAACACAGGTAAGTTACCAAACCCTAAAATACATCTCAATTTAATAAAGCTGTCTGCACTTGCCTCATAGTATGTTCCCACTTGTATATGGTAAGTGCTCTTTTCTAAAAGTAGCTGTATATGCTCTAATGCAAGAGTTGTCGAAATAAATCACTGCTTTGCTTATATTAGCAGACAAGTTTTGTCTGTAAGATAATTTATTTTCTGTCAGTCTATAGTTCTTACCCTTTCTCCAGCCTACTGTTCCTTTTAAATAAAATTTCTTTCTTCCATAAAAATGATGGAAATCAGAGCATTCAAAGTCTGAAACGTTTAAGGGTTCCTACTTTACTTTATAAACTTCAGTTATGGTGAACTGCAGGCTCACTGGTCAACTTAAAGAACAAATAAAGTATCCTTAAAATTGCACATAGCATGTGTATAGTAAATTTGAGATGGAAATAAATAGTCCCCAAAAATTTAGTCTAAGAAAAATCAATCTCGTAAGAATATATCAAAAACTTCTTAAGCATCAATGTGACTCAGAGAGAGTGAGGTAAAGGGGGAAGAAGAAAGAATCTAGTCATCAGTCTTTTCTACTTGATGAAAAATATATCAACACACATGCATACTCCCCACAGAAGCTACAACTGGCAATAATCTAAAATGAAGTGCTCCTAGCAAAAGGCACCATAGAGTAACAAGGAGCTCATCTCGCAATGTTTGCATAATCTCTATGATTAATAATAAAAATCTCAGAGACCAAAACCTAATTTAATTTCTATAATAAACTTTTCATGTTTGGAAAGTTTCTGCACTTGGGAGGCTCTGTCTCTCCAACTTTCTCACTCGTCCAAACACACAAGAACATCGCTGTTAATTAACTCATAATTTACTCATATGTTGCCTGAGATAATTATTTTTTTATTTATATATCTTTACATATTAACATCATCTCCTCCACAAAGGTAACACAGACATTTCAATTTATTCAAAGAAGGCTCTTGAATCCAAGATACAGATAAAGATTCGTAATATTTGATTGAGGGAATGCTACAGATTAATAAAGCATTTATCCAGTGCTTTCTGGGATCTTACTTGCACAATTACTTCAACTTTATTTGGATGGATATGTGCTCTGTCAGTTAGGTCCCATTTTATTTAATATCTTCATTAAACAGAGCCATACTAATTCAATTTTCAGATGCTAAAAACTGAGAGGTATTTAGAGAGGCTAGCATTATGGGCAAGAAATAATAACAGTAAAATGAGATTCAATCTGAAAAAAAAATGCAAGCTGATACATACTCATCAAACACAGCTATGGATGGGGTGAGAATACATGAGACACAGAAGTGTTGAAAAAATCCTAGGGTTAATAGTAGACCGCAAATTGGATATGAGTTTGTAATGTGATATGGTTGCACAGAAATCCATGCAGTGTGGGAGCTCGCATCGATACACAAAGGCCTCATCACAGACCAGGAAGATGATAGTCCTTCTCTGTAAGACATTGATGAGAACTGTATTTTGACTAATGCACACGGATCCGAGTCCCTCCATACTAGAAATATATTGTTAAACTGATAGTGTAGTTTCACTAGCTGGCTAGTCTTTCATTCATATGAACATGGACATACTGTTTTAACCTTTCAGAGGGGTAGCCATGTTAGTCTGTATCAGCAAAAGCAACGAGGAGTCCATGTGGCACCTTAGAGACTAACAAATTTATTTGGGCATAAGTTTTTGTTTGCTATAACCCACTTCATCAGATGCATGGAGTGAAAAATACAGTAAGTAGTATATATATACAGCACATGAAAAGATGGAAGTTGCCTTACCAAGTGCGGGGTCAGTGCTAACAAGGCCCATCCCCAACAGTTGACAAGAAGGGGTGAGTATCAACAGAGGGAAAATTACTTTTTGTAGTGCTAATGAGGCCAATTCAAACAGGGAGGATTTTTTTTTTTGGAATGTTACAATTCTTGATGTCTGATTTGTGTCCATTTATTCTTTTACGTAGAGACTGTCCAGTTTGGCCAATATACATGGCAGAGGGCCATTGCTGGCACTTCAATGTCCAATAGGAGAGCACTTCAATCTCCCTGGACACTCAATAACAGACTTAAAAGTAGCCATTCTTCAACAAAAAAACTTCAAAAACAGACTTCAATGAGAAACTGCAGAACTGGAATTAATTTGCAAACTTGACCCCATCAAATTAGGTCTGAATAAAGACTGGGAGTGGCTGGGTCTCTACAAAAAGTAATTTTCCCTCTGTTGATACTCACACCTTTTTGTCAACAGTTGGGTATAGGCCACATCCACCGTGATTGAATTGGCTTCGTTAGCACTAACCCCTCACTTGGTAAGGCAACTCCCATCTTTTCATGTGCTGTATATTTATACCTGCCTATTGTATTTTTCACTCCATGCATCTGATGAAGTGGGTTATAGCCCACGAAAGCTTATGCCCAAATATATTCATTAGTCTCTAAGGTGCCACAAGGACTCCTCGTTGTTTTAACCTTGTGGTCTAATTCCTTATGGTGTTGATCATCATGATGACATCTAGGTAAATGGGATATATAGCTATCTCTGGGTATTACATTAATGAATCTGCCATCGGGGAAGATCTAGAAACCATTAGTGCAATGAGCTCTCTTCCTACTGAAGATTTTATGTGTTATTTCTTCTCATAAGTCATTTGCTTGGGATGCCAGAGTCCTGAAGTGATTCTCAAACTTAGGTCCTTTTGCATGACAGTGCAATCAATTACCACGGCACCACCAACTCAGCCCAATAGATTTTATTGTAATAGCAGAAGACATCACTACATAAATTCTCAGAATTTATTGATGTGAGTTTATTTATATAAGAATTTCAAGCTGCAATGATTTATACAGTGTTCAGAAATCAGGCATTTGGGATTTTTTTTTTTTAATTTGCAACAGTTTAATTACATCGGCCCATGTTTCTTTCAAATGGACCTGTCTAATTTTGGAAGCCCAAATTGAGACATCCAAAATAAAACATGCTAGGCTGAATTTTCTGATCTGCCATAGTGACTTTGCACTATGCAGCACACAGGTGTCAGAGATTTGCACCGGAGAATTTCCCCTGCAAAGGGTGAATATTTGACAGCCTCCAATCTCCTCTCTGCCCAAGCCCTGAGCTCTGAGCAGAGGCTGGGTGCAGTGCCTAATCAAACTAATAAACTTTAGGTGGCATAATTAGGAGGTATTCTCTTTTAATGTTCTTCATCCCTTTCAGGGGTTGTGCTTCCCTAAAGTCACAGACAAGTATGAAAAAGACATTCTATATAAATGTAGGGGAAATGGGGTTGAATGCTTCACACACAAGTTGATCTGTCACTGGAGACAGGAAGACATCCCATCTGCCACTGGTATAGAACTGCATAGTTAGATACCTGGGGTGTATGCAATGTGTGGTGGTTTAAACCTTCCTCTATCACCCAGCTCTGCACACTTTATCTGTCAGAGGCAGCATATCAGTCAATTGTAGATGGACCAATGAACGGTTCTGATATGACAAATTCCAATTCCCAGTTGCTTGCAAATGATTCATAGGGAAACGCTTACCTAACCCCAAAAACATCCCCAGAATCCAGCTGTGCTTTTGTAAGATAAGATTTCAACATATGAAGGTATGTACATTTCTGTAACCGTATCTCAGATCACCCTTTTTACTCTTAAATACTTTGGGCCATATTCTATTCCCAGTTAGACTGGTGTAATTCTGGAGGAACTCCATTAAGAGCAGAATTTGGCTCTATATTCATAAATCCTGAACCATAACATCTGTAGCAATGCATATTTTAATTGCACTTTAGATGTGACAGATGTACAGATAAGACGACAGTACTAACATCAATGAAGGTTTCAGTCTTTGTTTCCTTTGCCTTCAAGAATGTCTGAGGCACACTGAGAATAGTAAAAAATAATGCAGATTAGTCCTGAGTGTTTAACTTAAATGTACAATGATCTATCTATCTATCTCATATCTTATCTTATCTTTTGCAAAGGCATCTCACAACTGGATTGAGGCAGGGAAAATGATCACTGCAATGGCTAGAGAATATCATGCAATATACCTTTCCTTGGGGGTGAAGGTAAAGTTTGGAAACAATTCCTGCTAGATTTTAGATAAAGTTCTGGAAAAAGTAAAATGCAGTGTCTCTGGAACTTCAAAGGTATAGAAGCAGATGAAATAGAATAAGGATTCTGAAGCCCAGCTGAACTGTGCAGTTTCTTCACAGTTTGATAGGATATACTAATTCACCAAGAGCTAAATCCTGTACTAGGCTCTGCTGGTGTTAGAAGGGGAAGAGGTAGTAAGGAGCTTTTCCACACACCTTCTGACAATTCATTTACTATTTATACAGTAGTAGATCACAAACTATGATACACAGAACATTCACTGGTGGTCTGCAGAGAGCTGCTATATCACATGATGCTGGCTCATCCCCTTGATTCCAGTTCTTTCTACAGGCACCCGGGCACTTCATTGCAAAAGAAGTCTATGTATGTATGTAGAAGTAGCTGGAAACAAGAGGCAGAGCCAGTTTAGCTGCACATAAACAACTGTTGTAGATGCCAGATAGATGTTGCAACTTTGTGAATGTTGACAAAGAGTCCTGTGGCACCTAATAGACTAACAGACATATTGGAGCATAAGCTTTCGTGGGTGAATACCCACTTCGTCAGACGCATGTGAATGTTGTTATGATTAGAGCTGGGCGAAATTTCTTTGGCAAACAGTAAATTCACTGAAAAATGCATTTTTCTAGGCATCAAAACTATTTGAGAATTTGGGTTGAATTTGGCATGCGGTTTTGGTTGAAAAACATTTTTAGAAGTGTCAAAACATGTAACAATTTTGTTTCTTTTCAAAAGTGTTGATTTGAATCAACATTTCACTTTAAAATATGATTTAGAAACAATGTTTGAAATGTTTCATCCAAGTAATTTTTTTCCAGTTTTTCATTTTGTTAAGAAAAATCAAAACAAAATAAAAATCAGTTTATGTTCAAAATGAACCAAAAAAAGAGGCAGTTTGGCTACTGAATGGAAAAATTAGTTATTCATTCAGCTCTAGTTTTAATTAGATGGATAGGTGGTCCTGGCATTTCCATCCCCTGGTATACATACATATATGCCAGCAAAGGCCACTCTGGATGGAAGTTCCTCTGGATTCAGTTTTTAGTCCTCTTCTTTTCTTCTGTACTCCTCTGGACTGTTAGGCCACTTGAAATCATCTGCATGCCCATATGCAGATGATATTGCATTTTGTATCACATGTAGTAGAACTGATGTATTGAAGAATGAATTCAGTGAGGACATAGAAATTGTAACTAGATGGGCAAAGGAACATACATTCAAGGTCAATTCAGGAACAACAAAGTTTATCTACTTTATCACAAACTATAAGAGGTTCAGCTACAGTCTGAAACTGACACTGGATGGAGAAGGTATTACCGTTGAGAATAACCCAGATACCTTAGCATGACTTGGACACAGAATTAAGGTTTGGACCACAAGCCAGAAAGTTGGCAGCCAAAGCAAAGAAGACACTGAAACCTTTATGATCTATTACCAGCACCAATTGGGATTCATGTATGAGGACACTGAAAACAACATACTGCTTGATAGTTCGCCCATTACTTGAATATGCCTCACTTCTCTGGTCATGTGCTTCTCCCAGGAACCTTGCCAAGATTGATGTAGTGCAGCTGCCTGCAGTTCACATGATAATTGGAGCTGTAAGATCTACCCCAACAGCAATTTGTCAACAAGAATCTGATGTTCAACCTCTTGAGACGTGTAGAAAAGAACAGCTAATTCAGTACGGAGATAATCTTCTTTACCTATCTGAATGCCATCACTGTTCAGGCCTGTTCAGAAACTGGAAAACCAAATCAAGGCTCAAATAATCATCTTGTTTTGAAAGGTGTGTAAAGGCTACTGAAGAAAACCAAAACATTTGATGAGGTTAGGAGGGGAGAGTGTGTGAAGAAGCTTGTCTGCCCAATAATTCCTCCACATGAAACTATTTACTTTAATAAATGTCTTTCTTTTGGAACCTTGCTTGAAGGAACTCATGGACTAGGCGACACTAAAGAAATTGCAGAGAAGACTATCCAATAGTATTAGTCACAAGGCAAACAGATGTATGTGTCACTGATAGTTCATCAGTTATCTTTGAAGAATGGTAGTTTAATGACTTCATTCAGTGACATAATGGAGATAGTACAAGAAAAAGCATTAGTTTGAGATATATCAGTTTGAATTATATGGCTGAAATTGAAAGCTATTCTCACTGTATTACAAGAAATAAACAGAGAAGAAATAAAGGTGGACATTGTGACTTGAAGGAGGCAATCCTCAGTTCCTTTAGAAGAAACCAGAAAGCTCAAAAATGCAATTCATAAGGAGGCTTGGAGGATCAGAGAATGAGGCAATACATTGTTTTTTCAATAGATTCTATCACATGTTGGTATATACACAGGGAGGCTCCAGGCACCAGCGCACCAAGCGCATGCCTGGGGCGGCAAGCCACAGGGGGCGGCCTGCCGGTCGCCATGAGGGTGGCAGTCAGGCTGCCTTCGGCGGCATGCCTGCGGGAGGTCCGCTGGTCCCGCGTTTTTGGCGGCGGGTACGCCGAAGGCGCGGCACTGGCGGACCTCCTGCAGGCATGCCACCGAATCCGCGTTACCAGCGGACCTCCCGCAGGCATGCCACCAAAAGCTGCCTGACTGCCGTGCTTGGGGTGGCAAAATACATAGAGCTGCCCCTGTATATACAGGAATGAGGTAGCTGGAGAGCTGGCCAAAGCTAGATCGAAAAATCAGGCTAGAATGATAAAGGTTGAGGTTATTGATACTTTCTCAAGGCAAACATTAGCTGCAATAAAAGAGTGGCAAGATAAAGATCCTCTGATTGATATCAAAGCATCTTGGAAAATAATATTCACTATCATGCGCACGTGGACAGGGCACACTACAGGAATGAAAGTCAACTGAGTTGGGACCGCGATACAGCAACTCTGCAAGATGTGTCAGTGTCACAACCAGGACATGAGCAGTCATTTCTAGTGGTCAGAGTAGGAGTTGGATGCCACGTTACAGACAGCAATTGAATAGCAAAGTCAAGGACAAAGGGTTGCAAGCCATAGTATAGAGATTCTTGCAAGAAGGATTTGGAGCAGAGACAAATAGGCAGTCTATTGCTCAGACAGCTCCCCTTCATGGCTTCCTAGTTTAAGGGCTGACAACTACCTATGCCGATGGGAGAGCTTCTCCCATCGGCATAGGTACTTCACCTCTCTGAGGGGCAGTACCTGTGTTGACGGGAGAAGCCACCTGTTGACATAGCAATGGCTACATCAGGAGTTAGGTTTGATTTTCCACATCCCTGAACAACATAGTTACACGGACATAACTTAATAGTGTAGACCGAGCATTAGTACTGGTACCAACCAAACAGTGGGCTGTGAGGTGCTGCCACTCAGGTCCTATTGGGTGATTTGTCCTCCTAAACCCATCCCTCAGAGGGTCCTCCCAGTGTAGTTTAGCCCAAGCCTCCTATGACAATGGAGAGGCATCAGATGTCCAGGGTACCAGCCCTGTAGATGCTTACATTTGAGGAGCAGGTTTTAACACCTCCTTGTGTTTTTGAATGCAGTATTGTAAGAAAAGTGATGTTCTTCAGATTTGACAACTTGGGTATGATAACAAGACAAAAAAACCAACAACCACAAGCATCTCTGCCACCTGCAATTTGATATGAATTGTAATGTAACTGCTAGAAGACACAAAATAAAAACCTTACTGTCAAGAAGCAGAGAGCAAAATACTCAAACTGAAAGTTGTTTTGAGCCTATACTCTGTTTCATATTTCATTTTTACTCTTACAGGATTTATTAAACTTCCCCTATGTCTGTATGCAAATATAATATTCACATCCATTCCCCTGAAGAGTAACTATACTCTGCCCATCAATTTTTTGCAGCAGATCAGTGACTAAATACTTAAACCATAGCATTACAGAATGTACAGTAGGATTATCCTTACAGACAGTAAGTCCAAAGCTGGAGGTCTTGATAAACGAACTGAAGTATGTTTTCCATGAATACTTCCCATCAAATGTCAAAAGGTACAGTGGATAAAAAGTGTTTTTATCTTGGATTAAATGTATCACTGTGGGATGCTAGTCTGTGAATGTTTTTTTCTTATTGTATATGTTCATTAAAGAGTATGTCTACATCAGCAACTGTACACATGTCCAAGCACATGATTGTGCCATAATCTCCTTTTGTCCACCTCTAAACTCCAGAAGCACATGTCTAAAGGTGAATGGTGAGCAAGTAACTAGCATGCCTGAGAGGTCTGATAAGTACATGCCTCAGGCTGTGGTATGGCCCTGTACCAATACCAGTTTGCAGAGTGTACGAGCCACAGCAGGAACAAAAAACCCAGGCTGGTAAGTTACATGGGACCTCCATCTTCTCCACCAATATCCCTTCTTACTAGGGTGCTACATTCCATATTTTAAGCCCAGCCCCTGCTCCTCTCCATCCAAATGGTCCCTGAGCAAGACACAGGTATACATCAATTTTTTTACTGATTTACCATGAACCAGTATTGTGCATTTGACAGAAGGAATGTCTTAAAAACTGATTATTAATGAAAAATCATTGTGCCTCATTGTCTGGGCTTTTCTCTGCCAGCATTCAGGCAGCAATGGTCTCGGGGCTGTGCAGACCAGGGAAGAAAGAAAGGGTGGGTTAGAAAGGTCCTGGCTGGGGACAGGAAAGATGTAGAAAATGTCTACTTATTGTCTACATTTACTAAGAGCTCTCTTTGGTCCCTTGGAAGATTACATAGTTTCATTGCTTCCATCTGCACTGGCAACATAGCCCCTGGAATGAACTGCCAGCAACCCCCTTGAGATACTATGATCATTTTAAATTTTGAAAAACATTAGTTACATGTATCTTACCATCAGTAGTCTCTGCTCCTTCCTATTGGGCTCCAAAAGTGGTCTGAGCATCAAGGATTGTCTAATAGTCACATTCCTGGAATAATGAAAAGTATTAACTGTGGCCTTCTACAACAATCTTATGTTATGTGGGGGGATTTCTCAGCTTCTTGAAGAGGAAAAAAAACATGATATGCTTTTCTTTGAATTGGCTGCACTTTTGGTTCCTGAGAGGGAAACTATTCTGCCAGGAGGGCAGGAGCTGCACTTCAGAGACAGAAGGAGAAAGACCCTAGAAGAGTTGCTCACGAGGAACCAGGAGCAGTTTGGGTTCCTCATGGTACAGGAGGACCTGGCTCTTCATCAACTGATGAACGAGCTCATGAAGCAGGAGGCACACCATAAGGAATGGGAGCATTCCCTGATGGATAGGCTGATAGAACTGGTGACCAAATGAGTTTGTGGTCCACCTCCTGATATGGCCACTGCACCTGCCCATGAGCCACCACCTTTTCAGCATCCTCTGGCTGCTGCCCAGGGTGATGCTGAGCCAGAGGACCCAATCCCCTAAGTGACCAGGAGTAGCCTGAAGGACTCCCAGGACCACACCTTCCACTGGCATTGAAAACCTCTCACAGGGGTATTGAGAAGTGTCCATCTCCCAAGCCCAGTGAAGGAGATGTCCCCAAGAATAATTTTCTCCTGAAAGAAACTATTGTTTCTTTCACTTGTGTGTGAACCCTCCTTTCTAAGTATGTTGAACATAAGATGTTTTCAGGTTTGGGATTGGGCCCCACAATTCACAGCACAGGAAATGGAATGGGGTAACTATCTAGTGCCATCATACTGCAAACACTTTTCGGTCTGTCCCACATCCACCCACCCCTCAGGTTCAGAAATATAAAATATCCCAAGCAAACACAGGCAGGCTTGAAAATTGCTGTTAGTGTTATGTGCACTGCAAATTTTCAGTGCTGCAGAAGTCTAGAATACAAAAAAGGGGTAGAACTAGATGAACATCTTTATGGCCTAGTACACATGCAGACAATAGCAACACAATTCCACTGCCAATAGAGGCAATGACAGCACCTGCCACTACCTTGTGTATGAACAACCCCTCCTCTCTCCCACCACTACCCTGAAACCTTTAAAATTTCAGCTGGAGAAGGCTCTATAACAGCCACTAAATGCAGTTAGCGCCACTGACAATGAACAGTTTTAAAAAAGAATGGCTACTTATAATGACCCCAAAAGCAAATATTGATAAGGTCATTAAGAGAGATTGAGTGCTCCTGATAACAGAGGTTTGTAAGTAAGTGTGAACAGTGAAGACAATAGCATTGCACAATGACCACATTACAATTCCGCTCCCACATTACAAACCCAACCCAAAGTCATTAATCCTGGTATAATTGTCTTTAATGTGCGAATTGTCACTGGAACAAACAGCTAATGACATTTGTCTACAGGGAAACAAAACCCTCACAAAGTTATGTAGCCCCACACTTGTGAGACAGTCTTCCATCATCTGCTTTTCCAGCAGCTGCATAGCATGTGAACGTGTCCCTGAGCACTGGAAGATGTCACTGCCTGCCCTTCCCCACCGCCACTGTGCCAAGATATATGGACATATGGCATCTCTGATTTCCCTTGCCCACTGAGAACCAGGACCAGTGTGCATGTGGGTGGGATCCAGATGCCTGTACAGAGTTTGTAAATCAGATTTGTCCTGAGCCCATTCAGGAAGGAGGCGCTCCCCCTATCCTCACACATGTTATAGAGTGCATAGCAGGAGACAATTATAGGAAAGGTGTTTACCACACTGGCATCCAGACAAGTGTGTACAAAGTGCCAACAAGATTTTAGCCTATCAAATGCTTACTCCACAACTATTCTTCAGCTACTGAGCTTGTAACTGAATTCCCTTTTTCCAGGATGATTCATAGATTCCAGGGCCAGAAGGGACCATTGTGATCACTTACTCTGACCGCCTGTATAACACAGGCCTTAGAACTTCCCCAAAATCATTCCTAGAGCATATCTTTTAGAAGAACTACCAATCTTGATTGAAAAATTGTCAGTGATGGAGAATCCACCATGGCACTTGGTAAACTACCCCAATGGTTAATTACCCTTCCAGTTAAAAATGTACACCTTATTTCTAGTCTGAGTTTGTCTAGCTTCAACTTCAAGCCACTGGATCATGTTATACCTTCCTCTTCTAGACTGTTATTCAATAATGTAGATACTTATAGAATGTAATCAAGTCAGCGCTTAGCCTTCTCTTTGTTAAGCTAAATAGATCAAACTCCTTAAATCTATCATGATAAGGCATGCTTTCTAATCATTTAATCATTCTGGTGACTCTTCTCTGAACCCTCTCCAGTTTATAAGAATCCTTTTTTAACTGTGGAAAACAGAACTGGACAAAGTATTACAGCAATAGTTGCTCCAGTACCAAATATAGAGGTAAAATAATCTCTCTACTGCGAGATACCTCTATTTATACATCCAATGATTGCATTAGCTCTTTTGGTCACAGCGTCACATTGGGAGTTAACATTCAGCTGGTTATCCACCACAACCCCCAAGTCTTTTCCAGAGCTACTGCTTCCCAGGATAGAGTTCCCCATCCTGTAAGTATGTCCTATGTTCTTAGACGTATATTTTTACATTTAGTGGTATTGAAATGCATATTACTTGCTTGTGCCCTGTTTACCAAACGATCCAGTTTGTTCTGAATCAATGATCTGTCTTTTTCTTTATTTAGTTCTCCCCCAATTTTTGTATCATCTCCAAACTTTATCAGTGATGATTTTATGTTTTGTTCCAGGTCATTGATAAAAATGTTAAATAGCGTAGGACAAAGAACCAAACCCTGCCGGACTCCACTGGAAACACATCCACTTGATGAGAATTCCCTGTTTACAATTACATTTGAAATCTATCAGTTAACCAGCTTTTAATCCATTTAATGTGTGCCATATTAATTTTATATTGCTCTAGTTTTTTTTAATTAAAAAAAACTTGGTCCTGTGGCACCAAGTCTAATTCCTAACAGAAATCTAAGTATACTACATCAACACTCTTAACTTTATCAGCCAAATTTGTAATCTCATCAAAAAAATATATCAAGTTAGTTTGAAAGCGCTATTTTCCATAAACCCATGTTGTTTTGCATTAATTACATTACCTCATTTAATTCTTTATTAACTGATTCCCATATCAGCTGCTTCATTTTAGCCTATAATTACCTGGGCCATCCCGTTTACCTTTTTTTAAAAATTGGCATACCATTAGCTTTCTTCCAGTCTTCTGTTACTACTCAGTGCTCCAAGACTTATTGAAAATCAACATTAACAGTCTAGCGAGCTCTTCAGCCAGCTCTTTTAAAAAACTTCTGGATGCAAGTTATCTTGATCTGATGATTTAACATTGATATTAGGGTATGGTTTTATGAACCAAATTAGGAATGTCTATGTGGGGTCCCCCGAAATAACACTCAACACAGACACACTGTATAGAACAATATAATTTCGCACTGTTCAAAACAATATTATTTCTGGGGGGGAAAGTCCCATTCTTCTCCCTTCTAGTACAATCCTGATCTCTTCAGTAGTTTGGCATTATGATCCTTTCCAGTGTTTCCCACCTTGGTATTCATGAATCTACCTTAACGGTCCACTAAGCCTTGAAGAACAAGTGAATAGCAACATTTTGGTTCACATTCTCACTTGCACTTTTTGGTGGGCAAAGTATTGGGGCCAATCAATGGCTTCTGAACAGTTTGGAAACCCCATCCTCTGAAATCCAGCTTTTATTTCTGGAACTTTTCATATGGCAACCACTCATGGGTAGATCAGTGTTAACCACTTTGCGAACTTACACAAGCATATCACCAACAGTGGACTTTCCAACCAACCATATTAAACTATGCACACCAGTGTAGACATAGTCAAAGTTAGATTCCATTAGCTGGTGTCAGCTGAGCTGAAATGGCAGAACTTAAAACTAAAACTGGTTCTGACAGAAATGTACAAAGGAACTACAGTTTTTGAATTCTCAATTTTAAAGGAACAAAGTCTACTTTCCGTTAAACTGATTAAGCTACAATATATCCACTGACTTCCATAGAGTTACTCTAGATTTATAGTGGATTAAATTAGTATAGGATTTTCGATGTTTTCATGTTTTTGAATATAATGTATTCTCTTCTTCTGAGTTAACAGCTCGCTAACTACATACATTTCCCCCTCTATATCTGAGAAATATTTGGGATTAAGTTGCTGTCTATGGGAAGGCTGAAAATGATGTCCTCTACTAGTTATTGCCTTTATTTTCAAATTGGTTTCACATTTGATATTGCAGGGAGTGACTATACCTGATGTGAAGCATTACCTGACAGAAATAACTTCTGATTTCCTAAGTGACCATCCAAAATAGATATAGAAGATGGACTGACAATACTGGATAGCACATTTCAGTAAGTGAAGATCTGTTTAACATCTTTCTCATCTTTTGATGTTTGCTCTTATCTTATGTTGGCAAAAGAAGCTCAATCCATTGAAGTTAACAAGAAAGGTTAAGGGGTGACTTGATCACAGTGTGTAAGTACGTACAGGGGAACAAAAAAATTGATAATAGGCTCTTCAATCTAGCAGACAAAGGCACAACAAGATCCAATGGCTGGAAGTTGAAGCTAGACAAATCAAAACTGGAAATGAGACATAAATGTTTAACAGTGAGGATAATTAACCACTGGAACAACTGACCAAGTGTTGTGGTGGATTTCCCATCACACGCAATTTTTCAATCGAGATTTGACATTTTTCTAAAAGATATTCTCTAGTTCAAACAGGAGTTAATTCAGGGAAGTCCTATGGCCTGTGTTATACAGGAGATCATACAATATCACAATTGTCAGAAAAGATGAAAATGGTCCCTTCTGGCCTTATAATCTATGAATAGACAGCAAGAACTACACCGAGGGTCAAATCCTGCCTCACACAATGCTGCATTGTTGTTAAGCCTCTATTTTGACTCAAAGGGGCTCACTCTCTAGTGAACCTGATTCAATCGGCTTGATGTTTAAGTTGTGCAAAACATCCTTTGCCCCTAAATTAATATCTGAGAAATGAGGGCAAAGAAAAGGGAGAGGAGGAAGATATGGCAGGTGAAGCAGCTGAATTTGCTAAAGGTTTGGATCTTAAATATAGATTTATTAAGAATTAATACAATAAAATTTAATAATAAATCTAGCTCTAAATAAGTCAATGCACTATGGAAGCATTTGAAGGCCAAGGAAATATGAACTAACACAATGATTTATGGTAGTGAAGCACTGGGATTCTCATAGGGAAAACAGAGAAATGTGAATCAAATGGAACTGCTATGTGATGGACACAAAAGTGTCTAAATTGAGAACAAAGAATAATTATGAATGGCTAAATGTCATGCTGGGAAGAGATGTTATGTAAAGTCCTGCAGGCATCTGCTCTGGTTATATACACATCTGAGTGGTTGGGAGGGAGGAGTGGAGAATCTACTAATTAAATCTGGGGAGATATGTAGCTGAGATGGGGAGAGGACACTTTGGAGGAGATTAAACTGCTGTGTGCTATGCTCTTGATAAATTGGAGCAGTGCTGGAAATCAGTAAATTGCGATTCAATAAAAAAACAACGTACAGTGATTCTGGAATAATTAAATGCATGTATATGGAATGGGCAATAGGCAGAAATAAAACAGAAGAGAGGAGGGGTGATAGCATATGATAATCTGAATAGGAGGTTGCAATGTGATCCTTTCTTATTTTAAAAAAGAGAGAGAGAGTGCACACAAATGCTTTACTGAGTGGGTTAAAAGCAGATTCATATGAAAAACAGACAATGGGCCTGATCACACATTCCCACAGAAAAGCTGTAGGAAGGATCCTGGAGGAGGAAATTTCACAAGGTTTTCCTTCCAGAGTTTCTTCCATATTCTTCCATCAAAGGAAAATGGTTTGAAAAATCAAGGATCCAGCACCCAAACTTCAAAGATACTTCAAGATCCATATAGATCTGAGGACAACCACTTAAGTTATCTGCACAGTGATTCTGTACCTTCATATTGCTCCCTTGATGCAGCAAACATTAATTGGGGCACCCCTCATTCATCCTTACAGAATTTTTCCCCCTGTCAGCACGGGAAGATGTCCATTGGCACGACACTTCCTGCAAGAAGCCACTCCCCCTCTCTCCACTGGGCCCTTTCAAACCTTGCACCTTTGAGAGGACAATTTATTCTACTGTAAGCATCTAGCTTGGGGTTGCAAGTTGGCCTTTACTTGGCATTTTTTAAATTGTCTTAAGACAATCAAATTTTCTTTCAGATCTTCAGGGGCTTTTATGCAACTATTTTCCAAAATGTTTTAATTTACATTTTTGTAACCCTGTTTATCTATCTAACCTACCTATGCAATTTTCACATTATTTCCTTTTCTATATTTTACATATGCCCATGTCTTGGAAAGACAACAGAATTTCCAGATCTGCTTTAAGTAACCACCGATATAGATTAACAAATTGTTTCCAACAGTAGCATAACAATTTCCTTGTGAAATATAGAAATGAGGTTGAAATTAGAAATCTAGGTAGGAATTATATAATTAAAATGTCAGTTATGATTTATTTTCTGAAAAAAAGAATGTAAATCTTTGTCTTTACAAACATATCATTAAATTTTACTGGTAGCTAGTTTTTCACGAGTAACTGGATAATTAGAAAGATTTGCTGCATACATAGAAAAATAACTTTTGTATGTAAATTCTCTCAACAGGATTTATTTTAATAAAAGAATCAGACCGAAAATAAACACCTTCATTTTATAGCACAATTACTGCCAATGATGTATTACTGCAGTGAACTGTCTAATTTCTTTTTAGTCTAACATCATATTTCATTGAATATTCTTTCTATTTAATATGCATAGTGCTGAAGTGCTGTTCAGTGCAGGAAAAATTGTTCATTGTTTGTTACTAATCATTAGTTTGGACTTTTTAATTACACAGTTTAGATGTGCTTAAGTTATGAAAATTATTAACTTTGAAGCTTAGAGAATGATGTCTCATGAGGAGGAGTCACGGGTTACCTTGTGTTTAACACGGTGATGACACCCAGCTCTATGGCTCCATCTCATCTGATATGGCTGATGGGGTGGAACAGTCATCTGCATGACATCAAGATTTGATGAGAGCTACAGTGAGTGCGCTTAAAAAAATTAATTCAAGTTGTAGAGATATTACTAGTTCTAGCAGTATCCCCCATTTTAAGTATAGGGAATATCTCTGAAACCTCTACTATCACTGAAACCACAACAAGCTTCTTAAATACTCCTCTAGTAGCTGGCTGAGGATCAGTTCTTACAGGGTTGAGGTTGATAATTTAACAGAAGCAAAGTTGTCAAAGACAATGGGTCAGATTCTGTGGTTTGTCTCTAAGAGGTGTAGCACAGATCTCAGCCCGTGCTCTCCTTAGGCTCCAAGGTGGCTTAAACCAACTTTGCACCCTCCCAGTCCTGGGCTGCTCCATGGCCCCTGGAATAAGTTAGACAGATCCAGGTGCCTGTCTAAAAGGTGTGCCGACACACTCCTTTTAGCAGCATATAGAGTTTATACACTACATGCCTCCTTAGCACTGGTAAAATAGCAGTGTGGACTCCGAGGCACTGCTTAGTCAGGTAGAGTAATGATATGCCTGAACCTTTTGGGTATGTACCCAGATATGTTCCATACATAGCTTTCTATTTACCAAAGCAGTGCCTCCCTCATCTATGCTACTACTTTTAGCAGTGTAATCTCCCATTGTCTCCCTGCTACTGGAATCTGCCATGGGGAAAAATAAAGGTAAAAAGCAGTTAATAAAATGTTTGGGAACCACTGGACTACACCACTGCCTAGAATCTCTGCAGTGCTGCACAATGCAACCCACCCCCGATATACCCCTCCGACCTCTAGCCCTGCCCTGGCCTACCCCCTATGCTAGGGCTTGTGAGAGCATCCCTGAAGGACAGACACACTGTTGTCTTCCACAGTAGCAATTCTGGAGGAATCCTGCCCTAGCCAGACCTGGAGATTTGGACCCCTTTACACCACTTTGGCTCTTTTTACCTGGAATAAAGATAAAGAAGCTGGAACTCTGGGGAGTTCATTCTATATCTGCATCTCTGATTGAGGAGGTGTGATGTTATGAGTGTAATTTAATATCTCATTGAAAGGTGATAGGGCCAGAAAGAGTTAATTAACTCATCGACTGACCTGACCCATGGCCGAACTTTAGAGACTGGTTAGGGAAATATGTAAATGAAGAGCTTTGAAATGCAAGCCTGCATTGTTAGAGATAGAAGAGTAGCTGTTTGCTCAGGTCTTGTGATGTAAGCAAACAATTCTTGTCTATTACTATAGCTTTGATTCAAAGATCAAAAAAGGAGTATTAACATTTAGAAAGGCAGTTGAGTGAAAGAGTATTATTGTCTATATGTCTCTTTGAAGGTTGTGGTAACCTGTATGTAGCGAGGCGGTGGGATACCCCACAGTCCCTCTGAGGGCCGAACCTCCCCTAATACCAACGTGGGCGGAGCCACCGGGTCCGGCGCCCGCCCCTCAGAGGTCACGGCGCCGACCCGGAAGTATAAAAGCCCACCTGCCGAGCTCAGTGGAGAACAAGCCGGTGGAGAGAGCAGACGTCTGTGGCCGGGCTCCCACTTGGGAGACAGCAGCAGGCCGCAACCAGCCTGCTGACTCACCAGGCCAGCCAAGCCTACCCCTCGCCTGTTACCCTGAGGAGGACTGGCCAAGCCTGCCCCTTTCCAGCTATCCCGAGGAGGGGCCGAGCCTGCCCCTTTCCTGCTATCCCGAGGAGGAGCCGAACTTACCCTTCGCTACCTACCCGGAGGAACCGATGCTGGTGGAGAGCACCGAGGACACTAGTACGGCCCAGGTACCATACGAGGGGTGTGTGGAAGTAGCCCGGGGGCAGCCGACCCCAGTCTGGCTGCAGCACTTCCAGAGCCTATGTCAGTGTGTTGCGGCCAGGATCCCCACTGACAGCAGCGAGTTTCCGCTGCTGCTAGGGCCCCGGGCTGGGACGCAGTGGAGTGGGAGGGCCTGCATCCCCCCTGCCACCCACTCCTTGGGTGGCAGACTCCCCCTTTTCCCTTGCCTAGAGAGCCTGGGTTCCTGATTGCCTATTTGATTGCTGCCCCGCCCTGACCTAGGGCCTGGGCTGCTACAAACATTGGCTCAGCCCCTACTTGAGGGCCTGAGCTCCAGACTGCATGGTTGCTGCCCCACCCTGATTGAGGGCCCGGGGCTTTTTCTAACCTCTTGGCTCAGCCCCTGCTTAAGGGCCTGAGCCCCTAACCGTGTGTTTGCTGTCCCACCACTGGAACAGGACGGACCAGAGTGAGGCGGTGGGATACCCCACAGCCCCGCTGAGGGCCGAACCTCGGCCGAGACTACTACACTGTATCTGAACTGTTTCATGGATAAATTATCCTGTGCTAATTGCCATGATGTTTAGGAGAAGGAAAGTTAAGCCTATTCTTTTCTCAGGCCAAAAGGCTGCAGGAAATGTATAAAAACCCTGGGACACGATCCTTCTTCATCTCAGATCTGCTTTGGGTTTCAAGAGGGGGAAACCTTAAGCCACAAGTACTGAGATCCTCAGTCACTGACTGGAGTCACCTTGAATATGGACATTGGCCTATAACCTATGGACTATATCTAAAAGGACTTTTGGCAACTACAATCTCATCTCTGCTATGTATCTGAACCTCAAGAATTGAATTCAAGTCTGTATGTATTTTGATCTTTTAGCCTACACTCTCTCTCTTTTCTTTTTTAATAAATTTTAGCTTAGTTAATAAGAATTGACTATTAGCATGTATTTTGGGTAAGATCTAAGTTATCATTTGACCTGGGTCTGGGTCTTGGTCCTTTGGGATCAGGAGAACCTTTTTTTTTATACGATGAAATCAGATTTTCAGAATTTATCATCATATGTTTGACATGTGTGTCTGGATGGAGGCCTGAGGCTGGGTACTTAAAGGGAACTGCATTGTTTGGACTTCTAAGCAATCAGTGAGGTACTATAGAAGTTGTTTTGTGCTGGCTTGCTAAATCTAAGTATTGGAATATCCACCAGCTTTTGGGGTTTGTCTTCCCTGTTCTGTTTGCAGTTCACCCTAATTGAGTGACCTCAGCTGGCTCCCACAGACAGCATCGTCACAGGAGGTGCTTCTGCATTTATTACACGTTTGAAATTTCAAGGACTTGTTACAACTTGGGCTTCTCCTGGACACTGGGGTCACAGACATATCAGGAACACTTTTTCTCATGCTCCAATACGTCTGTTAGTCTATAAGGTACCACAGGACTCTTTGTCGCTTTTTCTCATTGACACCTTTGTTCAGATGCTTTCCTTGCCAGTTATCCATCCATCTATCTTAGCATTTTCAACAATAGCATTCATCCCTATAGTATCTAAGCATTATCCATACCTTGACTAGACTACTCTAATGATCTCTAGAGTTAACTACACCATGAGATCATCTGGAAGCTGATACTAGTAAAGAATGAGTCTGGTCATGTAGTAAGCGATACATAACACAGAGAGCACATTACATACATTTTGTGTCATCTGCACTGGCAGATTATTAGTTTCTAAGGCCTGGTCTACACTAGGCTTTTATGTCGAATTTAGCGCCGTTATATCGAATTAACCCTGCACCCGTCCACACCAGGAAGCCATTTAGTTCGACATAGAGCTCTCTTTAAATCGATTTCTGTAATCCTCCCCAACGAGAGGAGTAGCGCTAAATTCGAAATGGCCATATCGAATTAGGCTAGGTGTGGATGGAAATCGACGCTAATAGCTCCGGGAGCTATCCCACAGTGCACCACTCTGTTGACGCTCTGGACAGCAGTCCGAGCTCGGATGCTCTGACCAGCCACACCCCGGGAAAATTTGAATTCCTTTTCCTGTCTGGGCAGTTTGAAGCGCAGTTTCTGTTTGGACACCGTGGCGAGCTCAGCAGCAGTGGCAGCAGTGGCAACGATGCAGAGCTCTCCAGCAGAGATGGCCGTGCAATCCAATAGAAAGAGGGCCCCAGCATGGACGGATCGGGAAGTCTTGGATCTCATCGCTGTGTGGGGAGATGAGTCCGTGCTTGCCGAGCTGCGCTCCAAAAGACGGAATGCAAAGACCTATGAGAAGATCTCTAAAGCCATGGCAGAGAGAGGCTACAGCCGGGATGCAACGCAGTGCCGCGTGAAAATCAAGGAGCTGAGACAAGGCTACCAGAAGACCAAAGAGGCAAACGGACGCTCTGGATCCCAGCCCCACACATCCCGTTTCTACGAGGCACTGCATTCCATCCTAGGTGCGGCCGCCACCACTACCCCACCCCTGACCGTGGACTCTGAGGATGGGATATTGTCCGCGGCCGGTTCCTCCGACATGTTAGCGGACGGGGAAGATGAAGAAGGAGATGAGGAGGACGAGGCAGTCGACAGCGCTGGCACCGCTGATTTCCCCGACAGCCAGGAGCTCTTCATCACCCTGACAGAGATCCCCTACCAACCGTCCCCCACCGTTACCCCAGACACAGATTCAGGGGAAGGATCAAGCAGTAAGTGTTTTAAATATCTAAACATTTATTTACAACATAACTGGTATATTTAAAATATTAACAGTAGCTAAAGTGCTTTCAAACATGTAAACATTTATTTACAACAAAACAGGAAGATTTAAAATATTAACAGTGGGTAAAGTGCTTCAAAACATGTAAACAGGAAAGTCAAACAAAAGGGGAATCTGTGCAAAGTGTATCATGATTAGTCTGTCTTTGGGCGCCTCAATATGTAGTCCGAACCATTTTCAAAAAATTTCACAATGTCCGCTTCATGATTATAGTGCCCAAAACTCTGCAGTCATTTGTCCCTCCAAGGGCACCTAAGCCAAGAACTGGTCAATGTAACCGGGGATAGAGGCGAGATCCTCCGGGGAGAACTCCTCATACGCCTCCTGCAGGTGTTTTTCCAGCCTCATGAGCAGGTTCCTGGGCAGGGAGAGCTTATTAGGCCTCCCGTGGTAGGACACGTTTCCCTGCCACAACGCCAGCAGGTACTCCGGGATCATGGCCTTGCAGAGCATTGCAGCAAATGGCCCCGGTTTCTGCAGGCTGTCCCGGAGCATCTTCTCCTTCTGGCTCTCCGAGACCTTCAGGAGGGTGATGTCTGGCATGACTCCCTGCTGTGAATTAGGTAGGGGAAAGTTAGTATTGGGACTGCTTGCCCGTCCCTTTACAGAACTGCAACCGCCGGTTTACAGCCACGCGGTTTACAGCCGCGAGGGGGTGGGACAGGGCCAGAGTTCATGCTTGCAGGATTGCTGCCAGCAGAGACTCGCATTGCTTTCTATGTGAAAGGAGGCCAGTGCCACTCTTAAAGTTTTAAGCGGCCACAAGTCTACGGCTTACCATGTTTGCCAGCTAGACAAAGTCCGGTGTCCAGCCCTGCTCCTCAGCTCGCCACAGCAAGACCGCAGGCACTGTAGGCGAGGCCCGAAAATTCGACCTTGTCCTCAGTGCGCGTGTGATAGGTGCTCTGCATGGTCTTGTTCACAGAGAAAGACTATGTTCTCTGTTCACAGATACATTGCACTGTCTCAGGAATTCACTCCCTTTTTCCAATTCCCACAGCCACATCTGCCCAGAGGCTAGCGCACATTAGGAGGAGGAAGAAGAGGACACGGGAAGACATGTTTGCTGAACTAATGGGATGCTCCCGAGCACAGGCAGCCCAGCAGACACAGTGGAGGGAGAACTTGTCCCAAATGCACCGGGCAAACATTGAACGGGAGGAGAGGTGGCGACAGGAGGACAGGCAGGCTACTCAAACGCTGCTTGGACTAATGAGGGAGCAAACGGACACGCTCCGCCGCCTTGTGGATGTTCTGCAGGACCGGAGGCAGGAGGAGAGAGCCCCGCTGCAGTCTCTCTGTAACTGCCCTGCCCCGCCACCAAGTCCCATACTCCCCTCACCCAAAGTCCAAACACAGAGGGGTGGAAGGGGCCGTGAAAAATTTCACTCCACCCCTGCGGACTGCTCTACCACTAGAAGGCTCTCATTCCCCAAAATTTGAAAAGTCCTTTCCTACCCGCCTCACACAAGACCCCGTCCAAGTTTCACGCCCCCGTTCCATGTGCGGTTGTTAATAAAGAATACGTTTCTGTTCATTTCTGTTTCCATCCTCTTCTTTTGGAGGGGAGTCTGTCTGAAGGGGGGGGAAGGGGCTTGGTCATTGGACAGGACAGTCACCTTTAGCAGGGGGCAGGTGCAGCAGCAGGGCACATATACAGTGCAGTGACTAGTTATCCTGGTCAGTCTGGGAGGTGGTTTTCATGTTTTGTGTGGTGGGGGGGGTGGTGTTGCTCTGTGACTTGGTGGCGGGGGAGGGCAGTTACAGATCTTATGCAGCAGTCCTTACCCTGCATCACAGAGCCGCGCAGCAGGGGATCTGTAACCCTCCTCCCCCTGCAAGACAGTCACATAGCCGACACATACACGCAGTCCCGGCCAGGAGGGCTGGCAGGCTCCGTTGAAACAACCAGTCCACCACCGCGGAGCCTGTCATTCCTGGAGTTTAGAAGCATCATTTGCATCACAACCCTAAACCCGCCCCCCGCCACAGTCTGCGTCCCAGGTTTAAAACATTCCCGCGAAAACAGTAATAAAGACAACGGTGTCCATTAACAAAACAGAACAGATTTTATTTTTTGGGAAGGGGGTGAAGGGGGTATGTAATTGGAGAGGATAGTCGACGGCAACTGGGTAAAGAAACGGGGGCAAGTTCTGCTTCTGTGTCCACAAACTTAAACGTCACTGGGTACCCTGCTCAGCCTTGAAACTGGCTTTCAAAGCCTCCCGGATGCACAGCGCATCCCGCTGGGCTCTTCTAATCGCCCGGCTGTCTGGCTGGGCGTAATCAGCAGCCAGGCTATTTGCCTCAACCTCCCACCCCGCCATAAAGGTCTCCCCCTTGCTCTCACACAGATTGTGGAGCACACAGCAAGCTGCAATAATGATGGGGATATTGGTTTCGCTGAGATCACAGCGAGTGAGTAAGCTTCTCCATCTCCCCTTGAGACGGCCAAAAGCACACTCCACCACCATTCTGCACTTGCTCAGCCGGTAGTTGAACAGTTCTTTTTCTGTGTCCAGGGCGCCAGTATAGGGCTTCATGAGCCAGGGCATTAGCGGGTAGGCTGGGTCCCCGAGGATGACTGTAGGCATCTCCACATCCCCAAGAGTTATTTTGTGGTCTGGGAAGTAAATACCTTCCTGCAGCCGTCTAAACAGACCAGAGTTCCTGAACACGCGAGCGTCATGAACCTTGCCCGGCCATCCGACGTAGATGTTTGTAAACTGTCCCCGATGGTCCACCAGTGCTTGCAGCACCATTGAAAAGTAGCCCTTTCTATTGATGTACTGGCTGGCCTGGTGGCCCGGTCCCAGGATAGGGATGTGAGTCCCATCTATAGCCCCACCGCAGTTTGGGAATCCCATCGCAGCGAAGCCATCTATGATGGCCTGCGCGTTTCCCAGGGTCACTACCTTTGACAGCAGTACCTTGACGATTGCCTTGGCTACTTGCATGACAACAACCCCCACGGTAGATTTGCCCATGCCAAAGTGGTTCGCGACTGACCGGTAGCTGTCTGGCGTTGCAAGCTTCCAGAGGGCTATGGCCACTCGCTTCTGGACAGTCAGGGCTGCTCGCATGCGGGTGTCCTTGCGCTTCAGGGCAGGGGACAGCAAGTCACAAAGTTCCAAGAAAGTCCCCTTCCGCATGCGAAAGTTTCGCAACCACTGGGATTCATCCCAGACCTGAAGCACTATGCGGTCCCACCAGTCCGTGCTTGTTTCCCGGGCCCAGAATCGCCGTTCAACAAAATCCACATGCCCTATTGCCACCGTGATGTCCTGGGCGCTGGGGCTCGTGGTTTCTGACAGCTCTGTGCTACTCTCCGACTTCAGGCCCTCACGGCGGTGCCGTAGCCTCCTCGCCTGATTTCTCTGCATCTGCCTCAGGGAAAGGTGTATGATAAGGTGCGAGGTGTTGAGAACGGCCACAACTGCAGCGATGGTCGCAGCGGGATCCATGATCGCAGTGCTGTGGCGTCCGCGCTGTCACTGATCAAAAAGTGCGCGAACTGATTTCCCGCCGGCGCTTTCAGGGAGGGAGGCAGGGTGGTAGTGACTGACGGATGACGACAGTTACCCAAAAGCACCCTCGCCACATTTTTTTACCCAGAAGGCATTGGGGGCTCGACCCAGAATTCCAATGGGCAGCGGGGACTGCGGGAACTGTGGGATAGCTGCCCACAGTGCACCGCTTCCAATGTCGACGCTTTCCCCGGTAGTGTGGACTGACAAAGTCGAATTACTGTCCTTAGTGTGGACACACACGTTCGACTTTCTAATATCGATTGCACATATTCGATTTAACTAAAATCGAACTACTCTCGTAGTGTAGACATACCCTAAGTATTCAGCAGAGATGAAGCATGAAAAATTCCAGCCCCTAGATGGGCCTTTTTTAGAAAGTTATGAATGAGTGAAGGTTTTGTATACTATATTGGAAATACTTCATATTAGTGTCACTGCCAGTGACTGCTACATAATTATAACACCATAATTTACAGATACAAAATTATGTCTTATGCAAGACTTTTAAGAGTTTATTCTGTCAATCAATTTGACATGGCTTATTTACACAGCATTGTTCAAAGACCTGAGATTTACTATAATTTTTATTTTTCATCTTTGAATACCCACATTAAAAATAACTGCTTTGGAGAAAACACTTTAAAATGTTAGTCATTATTTACATTCTTGCATGAAACAAAAGTACTGGCATATAGCATTAAAATAGATCGCTTCTTCTCCACCCGATTCATTATAAGGATAAAGATAAGTAGTTTATTGTAAGGATTTCATCAGAAAAGCCAGCCCATTAAAAGCATATATTTTTAACATGAGTTTGTGTCTGTTTGAAATGCAGGGTCAATTTGCACATGCTGTTTTTCTAGAATCTCTGAAAAAAATTATACTATATTTTCTGTAGGTCAAATCCTGCCCCTAGCAGCCATTCTGTGTAATCAGGTTGTGCATTTGGGAGATCTATGATGGTGGGAAGCTAGAGCTCAGATATCGTTGTGATAGGTGCTGTATAAGCAACTCAGGCCAGATTTTTTAAAGGTATTTAGGCACCTAAAGATGCAGAGAATTGCCTAATGGGATTTTCAAAAGCTCTTAAGTGTCTAAACTGGCCTCCTCTTACAAAGGTTCTTCACAGCCAAATACAAGATGTCCAGTCTCCACTGAATTTCAGTCCGCAGCACGCAGGAAGTGTGGCCAGTTTGTAAGACTTCCCACACCCCGCACTGCCCTACAGTGCAGAACCATACTGGTTCCAATGGGGACAGGGCCCTCCCTTCGATCATGTACAAACTATGAAGTGTTACAAACCTTTGGTTCTGTATTCTAGGCTTGTTAACAGTCATTTAGAATCAACTCTAATGCTGGAAATGAGTTAAACTGAGTGAACATATTTTTAAAGCACATTGTCTGCTTCAATAACTCTACTTCAAAACTGACTTTTTGTAAAGGATATTGGAGTTAAAAGCTTTCATTGAGTTAATATCAGTTTCAGTCTTTGACAGGAGACAAAAATTTAGACGTTATTCCAGACAACAATCACACCCTCATTGTGACAGATTCTGTTCACAGATATAACCAATAAGACAATCCCTGCTTTAAAGAATTTACAATCTAAGGCCCCCCAAACCTTACCATGTGCTTAATTTTGGGCATTGTGAGTAGTCAATGGGACTACTCAGTGAGTAAAATTAAGCATGCATGTAAGTCTCTGCAGGATCTAAGTGTATAAGAAAAAAACAACAACAGGCAGTTGCAACAAACAGATGAAGCAAGTACAAGGTAACAGTAAGACAAGTAAATGCAGTGTAATAATCAGCAGTAACAGCACACCAGCTGCCTAGACTTACGAAGAATTGTGTAGCTATTATATCATGATTTTAAGGAAGCATTTTAAGGAAGATGATGTAGTGGTTTAACAGATTTTTACTTGGAGGTCCTCCCAGGCAAAGGGGGCTGCATGCAAGGAAGCACAGCCATGCTTTTTGGAAAAAAATGACAAATGGTCAGTCAAGACCAGTATAACTGCTGATCAGGATCAAGAATAATTCTCAGAAGAGATATCTAGATAGTAAGTACCTGGGCTTCTAACCTATTTCAGGATATTGTCCAGGATTATATATATAATTGAGGTACTGTATTGAGGTACTGTCTCTTTAAAATTACTCACCAAAGATCCTCCCATTGTGAGGGATATCTCACATGAGGCCGACACACTCAGGGTCTGCATGCTCAGAGCCATCTTGTTATGTACTTTGCCTACCTCTGTTGAAATGTTAATTGCAGACGTGTTATCAAGAGCTGCAGTGGAGCATACTACAGAATCAGATGATATAATCACCGATGAGGCCACCTCTATACTCAGCACTGATTTGTTAAACAAACTGAAGGAGGACATACAGAAATATCCTGTAATACAAGGTTTATATTATATTTGTATATGAGGGTTTGCCATGTAGAAGAACACACGTGAATCCCAGATTGCAACCATATTGGCTGGTGAAAGACACTACTCCATTACAACAAGGCTTGTTAGTGGTTGATGACAAGATAATTATTCCCAACAGTACAAGGCAAGCTTGCATGAGATACATCGAGGCATCCACAGAAAAATTAATTCAGGCAGAGAATGTACTGGCAAGGTATAACCCAATATATAGAACAATTTATAGAAGGATGAAGAGAATGTCAGAAATATAAGCCTAATAACCAAAATAAAAAACTAGATTCTTGATCTACCAAGCACAATACAACTACAGATATTTTTGACTTTGGCAGACACTCATATCTTCTCCTGCTGGATTACTTTTCCAAATTTCCAGAAGTTCTGAATCTGCCAGCCAAGTCAGCACATTCTGTTATTGATAACCTGAGAGCTGTATTTGCATCCCCAGAGAGTTAGTGAATGACCATGTTCCATTTGCAAGCAGAGGAATGGGTAACTGAGAGATCTTGGGGAGTGCAACTCACTCACTCCAGTCCTGGATACCCACAATCTAATGGAATAGCTGAGAGAACCATTCAGATAATAGAATCAATGTTTCACAAAATGGCTGCACCAAGAAGAGATCCCTATGTAGCTCTTTTGGAGGTGGGAAACACACCACTGACAGGAATGGAATACTGTCCTGCACAGTTGCTGATGGGGAGGATGTTGAGAACAACTCTTCCATCCTCACATGAACTCCTACAACCGAAAATACCTCAGAGGGCTCACACCACGTTAAACCAGCTACAGGAAAAACAGAAGAAATACTATGACTGGTCAGCTAAGCCACTCTCTGTGTTCCATCATCAAGATACTGTTTGCAACACAAAGTTGACAACCACCAAGGACGGTAGCCACAGGTTAACAGCATGGCCATATCACATTAAGACACCTGCAGGCAAAAGGTACATATATAATAGAAGGCACCTAAGAGCTCACCATACAATGCCAATAATAGATACCACAGAGATCTAAATCAGAAAGATCATAGGAGCAGCAAGAGGTATCTGTACCAGAAAACAAGCAATCAGAGTAGACACCGGTTGCATCAGAACACAGGTTGCATCAGAAAGTGAATTCACAGAAAGTGGATATCAGGTGTGTGTGCCAGCATGATACCAAGACTTGTACAACAATTTTATGCAGGGACTACACACAAAAACAGATTGAGACAATGATAAAGCTTGAGGTTCAACAGGTTAAGTGTTAACAAACTCCAATCTGTGCCAATGAAGCTTAAACAGCAAATAATCAGCAGTGCTGTAATAGTCTTATTATACATCAGGCCTGGTGTCAAGGGCATTATTTGTTTGAGAAGATAAGTTATTTATTGGGGGTAGGGAGGATTTTAAAAATTAAGAAAGGGAGATATAGTATATTGTGGTACTGTTTCTTTAAAATAGTTATATGTAATCACCAGAGGGCCTATTAGCATGAGAGGTTTGCATGCTCAGAGTTTGTAGGCGCCATCTAGCCATATAACTAATAAAGAGAGTTCTGTTTTAAACTTTATATCTCTGGCCTCATTCTGGTGTCTGAAGTCAGAGGCTGCAGCATACACATGAGGAAGCCACTCTCGGCTGCCTGACCATGCTAGAAGCATGACATTTAGTTCTTTCATTGATTCATAGATCCTCAGGCCAGAAAGGACCACTGTGACTAGCTAGTCTGACCTCCTGTATATCACAGGCCATATGACTTCCCTGAATTAATCCCTGTTTGAACTAGAGTATATCTTTTAGAAAAACATCTAACCTTGATTTTAAAATGGCCAGTGGGAATCCACCACAATCCTTGCTAAATTGTACCAGTAATTAATTACTCTCACTGCTAAACTGTGAAGTTACACATGTGGTTACTCAGCTTGACATGCATATGGGGCACAATTTGGAGCAAGGGCCAATCTTTGTTCAGCATGGACTTAACTGACTAGCTGCTAGGAGAGTCAATTAGTCTGGGGGACTGGAAGGAAGACTCAGCTGAGGACGAAAGGCTGCTATTGGGTTGAGGAGGGAGAGCAGATAACTCATTTGGAGTTGACACAAGTGAAGAGATAAAATGCCTGGGAACCCAAAGCTGTCAATGAGCCCTAGTTAGCTTGAAACTACTCCACTCACTCAAAACAAAGACTGATAAACAGAGACACTTTATTTTTTTCTAATTGTTGTCTTTTCCTCACACCTTGCTTTAGTGTATATAGTTTGATGCAACATGGACATTTTTAACAATGAAATTGAAATAATATTACTGAAATGTGCTTTGTAAAAAACAGGCTTGTAGGAATAGTGTAACTTTCAGATTTGGAGGGCCTGATGACATTCAAGAGTGGTCACTAGCACCACTGAGACCTGAAAAAGTTTGGACAGGAGCAGTTGTAAGACCATCAGCCATCTTCCCCAAACACAAAGGTGAAATGGATTCTCATGGCCTGAGTGTGAGGAAAAGTGCTAATGTCCAGGGAATCATGGTATCCCAGGATAGGAGTAATGGGGTCTCTGAAATACAGGCGGATAAACACAAATACTCAAGACCCAATATTTATAATTAAAATTCTGAAATTTTCAGTATCTTTAAAGAGGCTGGAATGTGGGCCATATAAGAAATATATTATTCAGGCTGCACATTGCTGGTAAAAAAATAAAAAATACAGGCTCATGCAGGCTGTTAGTTTCAAGCATTACTAAAAATGCATAGTTATAATTAGGCAGGTTTGTTCTCTTCTTCCCAGGCTGTGTCACTGCTGTCTGCCTGGATTTCCACTGTATTAGGTTTTTTTTTCCAGTTTCAGCTGTTCTCAGTTATGTGACTGTTCTCTCTAGTTCAAATGATAATTTCAAGGACAAGCCGTAACTTAATTGTATATGGGATGTATAAGTCTCTGTAAAGCATATGATATTGCCCCAATCCATTTTATAACCACTGCATTTCTGAGGCTAAAATTGAAACAAGCAAAGTAACATCCAGACAAAATATTATTTATTATCCACAAATATGGTCTGTGCTCTTGGAGCAAAGGCTTGGATTGCTCCCTTTTTGTAAATGGATCAGTTTGGCTAGCCTATCCATACTGTGCTTGTAAGATAAAGTATTGTCTCAAGTCATGTATTCAGTTTGGAGTTTTTTCAATATGCCTAATAAACCCTGAGCACTAGAGCTCTGCAAAACTCAATGGATTTGTTTTTTTGGGAATTCATGGAAACAATTTTTCTAGTTTTACTTTATATGAGTTCACTCCCACACACGCACGCACTTCACCCCTGCCCTTGAGTCTTGGTTTGCATTTTGGCTTCAAATAAAACAGTTTTAAAGTGAAAGTTATTTGTAACTAGCCTTTTTTTTTTTTTTTAATTTCCAGTTAAATCATGCAAAGCCAAAACATTTTGTATGATTTATAACAAAAATGATAAACTCAACCAGGTTCACTTGATTCATAACCTATATCACTTCAGCCAAAGCTTCTCTAAAGGTTTCTGGACCTCAGCGAATTTGGCCCAAATCCTAGGATTATAAGAAATGCTTTGCACAACTTTTGTTAAGAGCTATATTATTTGACTGGGATTTCCAAAAGCATTTAGCATTAGCCTAACTCTGCTCCCAGCTATGACAGAAGAGTCAGTGGTAAAACTCACATTAACTTCACTGGGACAGTTGTTAGGTCAATACAGGGCACTTTTGAAAATCCCCTTTTATGTTTAACCAGAGATTGGGTGTGATTCCCCAGTGCTTTGCTCCTTCTGTAGTCATTTATGCCTGTGCAAAGTGGGTGTAAATAAAACAGTCATAGAAGGTACCAGGCAATCCGGTGTTCCGTCTTTTAGCCATTTTTTGACATTTCATATGCATCTTCTTGCTATTCACATTCTTATAAGCTCTCAAGTCTCCCTGTTGCTGCTTTTCTGATTTCAGCTCTTGCATTTATTTAAAAATGAAAGTTGCAAAACTGAAGTGTATTTTAACTGAGAGTTTGTTTTAATTCAGGGACAGTTTTTAAGCCCACACAGTTGCTTCGTATTTCAGCTGAAACATTTAATCTTCCTTAAAGGTGTAGTAGCACAAGAGTACAATTTGATATATGGAAACTGCAAAAAGCTGTCTTTAGAAGAACGATTACGTCCTACTGTGCAGTCAAAAGAAAAGCCTCGAACAAATTCCTGACTTTAATATAGAATTGCCATGCTGAAAGGAAGAATTCTCTGGAGCACACGATTGAGTAGAGAGCTGTTAAATCCACATATAATCAGAGACTTATTGAACAAGTCATTTTTGTTCTTGTTTTTCTGCCAAGGAAAGGATTTCTGAAAAGGGGTAAAAGGTTCAGTAAATGCTGGGCACAATGTTTAGGGAACGTAATTCAGGACCCTTAGGTAATTCCAGCAGCTAAATCCAGTTGGCAGAAAAGATCTTTTGGTAGTAGTCAGATTAGCTGGATTGTCTCACTACATTCATTGAAAACAGCACTGACCGAGAGACATTGGACTCTCAATTAACTTTCCAGATTTAAGGCCAGAACTATAGAAAGTAAACCCTGACCAGGGAATCAGTAAAGTTACTAAGAGCCTAAGAAGCTGAGAGACTTCTCAGAGTTTGAGGAAATTATATAAATCTCAGTGACCCATTGTTCAAATATTAGATATGTGTATTGCTATAACCCTTAATATATTTTGTCACTTTAATCTTGGTAAGTACAGATGCAGAGGTTAATATTCTGTCACAGTGCTCTGTAACTCCTCTACACCAAGAGTCACAATTTTCTGGTACAAATTGGAACTGCTAAAGTATCCAGGAAAACAATCCCTCCCCCCCCCAACCCCCAAGAAACATAATTTTTACAAGCTTCATTCTATCAGCCACCACAGTCAAGAAGATTTGATTCTCCTTTACATTTTTACAATGCTTTTTGTGTTGGCAAGAAGGAATTTTCTTTGGCTGATGCTTCAGCAAGTGCGCACATCACACACACACACACACACACACACACCCCGAAAAGAAACATTCCTGTTGCAGCTGTCAACTGACAAAATAGATTTTTTCCCCTATACAGGCATTGACAAATGATTACGCATTCTAGTCTATGAAAACGTGGAAACCCCTTTCTCAGCTAACTCTTACTGCAGTCAACAGTCAGATGCTCTTTTATTTCAGACTTGTCTTGAACTGAACACTTTCATGTCTTAAAATAAATCCTTGATTCCTGTCTTTGTGATACCATTTGCAGTTCACCTATGTTTTTGTTCCTTTTATTGCTATTTCTCTGTCTTTTCCTTGATATTCTGAGCCACATGAAGGAGTCCACACTTGGGGGGGAAATACCCATTGATTACAAGATGTAGCTCATTTTTATGGTGTGATCCAGCTCCCATTGAAGTCTTTACATTGATTTCAAGGGGAGCTGGATCAGGAATCTTTCCATTCATTTCAATGAGAGATGGACACTGTAAGGCAGATCCTCAGCTGGTAAAACTGCATTGAAGTCAGTGGTGGAACTATGACAGTTTACACTAGCTGAGGATCTGCCCCTGTATCTGTCTGATACACTATGACAGAAGAGTTCTCCAATATGCATTGTGAACCTTTTACCACTGAGGGTATTTTTACCTTACTGTGTATAGTTCATGCTTGCAAATTAACGATATAAGCTACATACACAATTCTTACATTAATGTTTTTGCATGAATACAAAGGAACCAAGAAAGGTGGAGATATTGATATCATGGCATGCTTAACACTGCTACCTGTGATTTAACATCATCCAGCTATATAAGGTCGATTCACACCTCAGGGAAATTTCTCATGTAGATATGTCAGTAACATTTTAAACTCTGAGCCTTTCTGTCCCCCTTTTCACAGTTGTCTATTCTGCTGTCGGCCCACTCAATCTCTCCCTAACCTTCCTCTCGTGAAGCAGGGGGTGGAGGGAAGCATTATGCTCTTCAAGGCCAAGACTGTTTCTTTATGTGTTTGTAGAGCACCTAGCACAATGAGGCTGTGTCCTCTAGGTGCTATCGCAATACAAGGAGTAAGTGATACTAATAAAAACTTATACTGCATATATATTTAATGTTGTTAGGGCAATATTGTCAGCTGCCCAGTTGAAAAGACAAAAAGTAAGGAAATGCAGAGGTAGCAATATTATGTCAGCCTTGTTGCATATCCTATATATTAAGTTACACATTTAACAAGGAATATACAATCATGCATATATGCAATGTGGATGAGTTCATGTTTCTTTTGAAACCTAAGGGAACAGTCCTGCACTAAATCAATAGCAGCTACCTTGTTCTCTTTTTTTGGTTCAACCATCCATTGTGTTGTAGTATATGCTTAGATTTTAAGTATGTTGGGGGAACGGCTGTATTCCTATTATATATATTTATGTTGCCTAGCACAATGGAGCAGCCCCCAAGCATAGATTGGTACCTCTAGGCATTACCACAATGTAAATAATGAGAAAAAAATAAGTAGCACTGGGTTGTTAACTTTTGCATTTCCTGACTTTGTGGTTTTTGGCTTTGCAGATTTAATGTGGCATTAGCACCACTTTCTAACCTAAGTTTCCAAGGTGTTTTTAAAGAAAAATAAAACAGGCATGGTGGAAAAGAAAAATAATTGAGCAATTAATCTTGAAGGGCTCACAAACCCAGAAGAACTTGTCAGATCCTTACAGCTCTTCAGCTTATGAGCTTACAAATTCTGCCAGCTTCTGGAGATTATAATCTTCTTGCCATGCATGTATTTATTCATGCAGCTTGTGGAGTTTATAAACTTCTTGCTCCTGAAGATAGAGAAGCATATCTTGTAAATTTCCACAAACCAAGTAGCGTAAATCACATTTAACTATCTGTACACTCGTGTGGAGTGCATCTGTATTTAAATGTGCACCTGTACATTTAAGGATATGTCATACAGTGCATGAGCAAAGATGAACCCAGACAAAAACTCTGGATCTGAACACCTGTGAACTTTGATTTAGCTATTTGAGGTAGCTGACTACAGCTCAAGCTATGAAGATTGTATTGTAAGGTAACAGTACTTGAACATTTCCTGAAAAAGAATAGTAAGCTGCCTTTTCTTTTTAGGTTTAGGTAACTTCTTTTTCAGCTAATTGATGCCTGTTCCAAATTTGCTAGGGCAGGTTAAGCACCAGTAGCATAAAAACACCCCAACTTAGTGAGTGCCCATGTGTACTGACTATTTGAATTATTTCTGGGTAGCTTAACGCATATTTATTTTCTTCCTCGCAATGAGTTGCTTTTTCCTCTTTGCAACACTCTAACTAAAAGCAACTTACTGTCATAGGATGTCAAAAAGCTTTCTGTGGTGGGTTTATTAGTTAAATAAAGCCATCAACCCTTCTGTTGACTGATTGTAATGGCAGTTCAGTTTGAACATTACTGAGAGCAGCTACTCCAAAGGAGGAGACAAATACGTCAATTTTGTTTTCTCCTCTCGTAATTTTTGAAGTATAGCTCCCTTGAGAGAAGAGAGAGAACTGTGGTAGGAATGGTTAGCAGTGTCATGTCATTCCTCGTGATAATGAAATTTAATCCAATGCCCCATTGCCATGCTTTACAATCCTCATAATACAACAAATTTAACATATATTTTAAAAGGCAAATTATAGGCAGGAAAAAATGATTCCGATATGTAGGGCAGGTGCTTGTTACCGAGGGTTCTTTCAACCCAAAACTCTTGGTAACTTTTACTCTGTGTGAGGTGGTGTCAGGAAATAAATCAGGGGAGACATGGCCGTCCGACCGATAGATGGCTGGCACAAACAGGACAACACAAGAGTGCTTTCACTTAAAGCTAAATTTTACTTAGTCTCAAGCACTTACGCATGTCTGCAACAGGTTAGTAAAACACCCCCAACCCTTGATAATTACCAAAGCTGAGTGTGGCTCTTGAGTGACACAGTGGCAGGCTTCCGGTGGCCAAATCTTCCATCTGCCAGTGAGGCCTGCAAGATGTATCCAGAGGGAGAGTCTAAACAAGTCCCAAAAGAGTCCAACTACCTCAAACTTTTTCCCCTTATTTATATATTAGTAATAGAATGACCTGCCCCTTAAAGAAAACTTGTTAAGTAAAGAGCTTCAATGGTCAAGCAAGAGGTTCCTTCTGATTATTGATTAACCAGGTGTGGGTTTTTCCAGAATTTGCAGACTTGAGGCCCCAATAGACATTCCTGAGGCACATCCTGCTCTCCTAAAATGCATGTATCAGCAACTTCAACACAATTCTTATTAGGAAGGATATGGGGTCAAGCTGCCCTTTCTGTGGCACCCAACCCCCCCCCCTCCCCTCCCCTCCTGCCTTGGTCAAGCTGAGACTGCTGACTAGGTTGCTTTTAGCAATAAGCCATAGTGGTTTCAGGCTCTTTACTGGTTTGCCAAAATCTCTCCATACAGTGCTGACTAAAAAAAAAAAAAAATCCACGTTAGAAAAAGGTTTGCCATTTAAAGCCCTAATTCTGGAGTCTGATCTAGGAGGATGGATCTGCCTATTGACTTCAATGGGATTCTACTGGGGCAGAACTGTCCAACCCTGCAGATCACATTTGAGGCCTAAGCAGCCAAGTAAAATAAACATAACTGTGGCAAACCCCGTTCAGTTTCCTGTTCAGAACTCCAATATATAGAAGAAAGTTGGACTTTGCTTCAATTGTTGCCTATCAAACTTGATTAATTTGAAGTCAAAATATAAATGTTAGTTGTATGTTTATTTCACTTAGCTTTTTCTCTCACTGTTTAAATTTAGTGGAGAGCTTTCCGTTGATGTCCATCCATGAGTTAGTAGTTACTACATGAAGATCAATTACATCCTTTCATTTCCAAGTAAATCGTCTTTTTGTTAATGTGACTTTTTCCAAATATTTTTCCTTTTCAGCAGCATGCCTCTTTTCCCTTCCCTGGTGCATTTGTTGCCAATATTAGTTGCATGTGCTACTTACAAAAACAACAACAAAAAACACATACACACCTCAGATTTAATATAATAGATGCATTATTCATCATTTTAAATATAATTCAATCCTACTAGATACATAATCAGCTCATTAGGATATGTGATTTTATTTATTTACTATTTAAAAGATCTTTCAGATGATCTGGAATGATCAAGTTATGGGATAGCTATCTAGATAACTATATGCTTATATTGATAGCCTTGTCCTTCCCTCACGCTGTACCCTCCTGTTTGTCTCACTTGTTAAATCTTGTTTCAAAGCAGTTTGTAAATTCTTCAAGGCGGGGCCATGTTTACTTGTCCCGGTCCTGACTGGGGCTTTTGAGTGCTACTGTAATGCAAATAAATATGTTCTAATAATAATACAGGTCAAGGACAAGTCTCTTTCCACTATTCCATTAGGTCAGTTTATCCCCATCACACTTTCACAGACAATTTGGAGGTTCAGTTTGGGGAGGATTCCCAAAGTTTAGATATTCATTCAAACCTCAATCAAATTTCTGAACCTATGAAAATCCTTCCTCACTCCTGTTCATTCCATATATCCTTCGTCCTACACACAGTAACTGCACAACAAGCTTAAATCATCTTAAATCTTGCCTTCCTGTCTTGTTCAGGGCTGATATCCCATCCAGTCCTATGATCCTACTAATCCAGTTCAGACCTATAACCAACTCTCCAGTCCAGGGACATAACCTCTCAAATCTAGACCCATATTCCTTTATGAATTGCAATTCTAGTAGAATTTTTCTTTTACAATTTTCCATTTTCCAAATTTGGTACCATTCTGGACTATTCTGCAGCTTTCTTAAGCGTTGTGTCCCAGTATGCGCTATGCACCTCTGACAGGCAAAGGTCAGATTGGAAGAAAAAGGTAGGGGTTCTTTATCAAAGCTCTACATGCCATCCCAGTGTAGCTGAATAGTTCTAGTAAAATGAGCATTAGTGCATTAGTGAACAAATCAGACTTTTACATAGTCATCATAAGGCTTCATATTTAACAACCAAGTGTGATTAATGGGAGCAATTTCACACCTTTATTATGAATACTCTTTCAAACTGTCTGATTTTACACAGAATCAGCCAGCGCTGTATTAATTCACTTATTCGCTAGAAATGTTTATGAAATCTAAACTGTGTGGAAACTGCTGTGTCTCCCAGAAAAGCTCTGGAAAAAGGTATCAGCCACTCTTGGCTCAATCTAAACCCTTCTGAAGGAAAAACCAGGAAGCACAAAATGTGGAATGAGAAAATTGCAGAATTTCTGCCATGCCCGATATTCTTTTAGTGAGTCTGGATTTGGGGGATAAAAGGATGAAAAGGTTAACCATAACCTCGATGAGGCAGGGAAACCAGAGAACTGGATTTCAGGAGATGTGAAGTCCCAAGGCCAAATTCTATTCTGTTACATTGATATAAATTTGGAGTAATAGCAAATAGTTGAGTGCAAATAATTGCAGATAACTCATGGGCAGAAATAGAGGCTAAATTTGTCAAACAAAATATTTCTAGTTTTCTGGCTAAACTATAGAACTGAGATTTGAGTCACTGTGATTTTATACAAAACTAGTTTGTCCTTTAATTTTCACATTCTTGGGAATGTCTGTGGAGGACTTACACACCAGATCCTATTACTAATTTAATATAGATTCCTTTGTGTTTGGTTTCTTGTTTCATGAATTATTATATAATAGACAGAACGCAGACTTCGACTCATAAAAATGCAGTGCCAATTAGATTCTGATGGCTACACAGTGTGTCCATTGAAATGTTATTGAAAATCATCAGGATTTCTTATTGCATTGTAAAGTTCTCCAAACAATAATAGGTATAAGAGTTCCTACTCTGAGTACTGACTATGTATATTTTTATGTATATTTTATATTTTTAAAATTTGCTTTGATAATAAAATAATTAGTTTCCCCCCCTAAAATCTGATAATTTAAAAACATATTTCCTATCAAGAAAGCAGATTAAAATTCTTTCCCAAATAAGGCATTGACAACAGAACCTAATCCTTAGTGGTTCTGGTTAATTTTGGTTTTCTAGATCAAGCTAGGTTTAACAATGTAGTATATTTTCTGATACAGGTAAAAACTGTTCTGATTACAATGGGATTGTAGTAACGTAACTAACAGAAGAATTTGGTCTCATGTTTTTAAAGAAAAAATACTTTATTTTAATTAGCAAGGTGAAATAAAACTATAAAACTGTATCTACATCCCACAACAGAGAATATCTAGGACATACCACTTTTGAAGTCTTAGCAAAAGGGAAAACATGCTAAGTTGGAACCATACATTTTATTGTGTATTGAATTAATTTTCTCTGATAGAAAATCTACAACCAGAGTGGATACTTCCTCAGTAGAATTTTCAATTCCACCTCTTATCCAAGAAATGAATTTGCTAAAAATTCCATAGTAAGATCTCTGAGTAGATGGTTTAATACACTTTGACAGCAATTCAATAGCTGTATCTGAAAGGCCTGTTGTTTGTAATTATTTCCTAGTATATGACAAGAGATTAATTTAGAATTCATTTGAGAGAACAAAACTCAGTCCTACTTCAAGAGCTACATCACCTCTCATTCTGTACTTTCTCCATAGTTGTGGGTAGTCGGTCATCATTTGAATCAATGTCAGAAACCAAGGTCAGGATAGTCATGGCAATATTTCTAACGTGCTCTGGTGGTTTTCATTATTTTGGCAAATACTCTAGAAAACATAATGTATATCAAACAATAGAAATGGGGTATTTATCTGAAAAGACCTGTTTTCTGTATCTTGTCACAATATGAATAACCTGAAGTGCTTGAGGATGAAATATTTCACAATATTTCCATATGGAACTTCAAGTAGTACATTTCAGTGCTGTGTTACCTCACTCTAATGAGCAATAATAAAGAAACATTTCTAATGCAATGCATGTAGCTACAGCCAGAACTTCATAGGCAGGGCAGGAAGGGTGAGTAGAGAAGTGCATGTTCCGGAAGAATGGCTCTTGTCTCCATTCAGAAGGAAGTCACTTCATTGTGGATCCCTGACATCAACAAAATTGAGAGAGATTATGGACTCTAAAATCCATGACTTCCAAACATTGCCTATCAGAGGAAAGTGTGACATGGTAACTTTCTGGGGAGAGACTTGTTAAATTTAATTCCCCTCTCCATACTGTTTTTTCTGCGGAAGAGTATGATCTAGTATGATAGTGGTTCAGATTCATGACCACACTGTAAATACAAGATCCTGATCACCCTAAATTCATGTTGACATCAGTAGCAGTAGAAGTTACTCAGAATCTTGTCAGAAATGGGCCTGTAAGTTTGTAACCTTAAACAAATTTTCTTTAGTGTAACCAATTCTAGTTTGTTCAGACACACTGAAAGCTTTTCTGAAAGACACTAATATAGAACATTTATTTAGCACAAATCCCTTTCTGATTTGTATTTATTTCTCTTTTACTGATTATGATAATGGAAGATACTATGAGTGAATATATATGACATTTGGCTTCAAAGAGAAAATGTCCTGACAAGACATGAAAGAAACTAGAACAACAGAACTCTAATTGTGGGCGGTTCCCTTACCTGAGCAAGCAAAGAAGTTGCCAATACAGTTACATAGGGAAATTAATAAAGCCACTAGGAACACCAGTAAATTGGTTGATCGCTCTTTCATTTTGTTTGCAGAATTCAATTTAAATAAAATTTATTCCTTTTTTAACAAAGGTCTCTCCAGAGTTTGATGTCATGGGTTTACAGTAAACCTCTGAAATTGCGTTTATTGAGTAGGTAAAGGGACATCTAAAATTTTAATAAAAATCTAAGTTGCTACCAAATACTGAACACGGCCGATAAGAAAAGAAAGCTGAAAAGTTTTCTCCATTTAAATGCCATCTAAACCATTTTTTCTGCTTTTGCTTAAAACCACCTCTCCTCTCGTGGGGCCCCAGAGTTCGGGCTGCAGCCTGAGCCCAAACATCCAATCCACAATTTTATACCCCCGCGGCCCAAGCCCCGTGAGCCTGTGTCAGCTGACTTGGGCGAGCTGCAGGTGTTCAATTGCTGTATAGACATACCCATGCTTCTAAAGAAATAGGAAGCTCCATTCCTGGGAGAAATACTCTCATATGTCTTGAAATAACCTCTCTGGATGATGTAAGAGAAATGATGCCTAAAGCAAGTTCCATTCAGCCTTCCTTGGCTGGAAAGTGATGCAGTGTCCTTCCAGGCAGAAAAGTGGGAGTTCTGTTAAATCCCCAAGAGATAAGAAGATGAAATACAATAAAAATGTTTTAGCATTATATTATACAACACTTTAGATGTATCAAATATTTTGTGTGCCTGTGCTGTCAACCAGGCCAGAAAGATTGTCAGCTGTAAGAAAGACTTAGCCGGGATACCAGATGATATTACTGTTCTAGCCATTATTTTAAGTGCTCAGTGAAGGACTCCTTGTATTCCCCCTACATAATGTTACATTCAGATCATTGAACTTCCTTTCTAGGCCGAACACCAAATACAGGTATGTCATTTCACTCCATATTCTTTATGAAAATATGTTTATGATATGAATATGACATAACTGAGATATACTTTATGCAAGATGGCTCTTGTAAGATATCATTGAAAAGGTTTTAATTTACTGAATGTGATTATCCAATTTGTATGCCTGCATCATTTCTGTATCTGAAGTTAGGAATATCAACTAGGTATCTGTATTTCAACTATGCTACTTTGGGTAATGCCTACTGCTAACACTTCAGGTACAACAACGGAAAAGCCAAACAGGGCTGATGACCCATCAGTGAAGACAATGGACTGTGGGGCTTGGCCTTCCTGTGGACACTCCATACTGCACTGACTCATGGACACTGTGATGCTACAGAGTCAGGTGGTCTTGTCACCTGATACTAAACATTACCTAGGACTTTTTGTAACTTTCCACTCGAAGAGAAAGGGGGTAAAGTTTGGGAAACAAAGGATTCCCGCCTTATGTAAACCCTATTTAAGGGTGGAGAGGAAGGCAAACAGGACTCCTCGTCTCCATGACCTGTCTGCCCAAGAAGAAAGACTGCTAAATACACCTGAAAGGAAGGGAAGGCAAGGGGGGAATCCAGACTGAGACAGTGGTCCAGTCTGAAAAGGAATAAAACTAACTTTGCAACCTGCCTAAAATAACATTTAGGGTAAGAAATTACATTTTGTAATTTATTTCTTAAGTATATTGAGCTTAGCTTGTGTATTTTGCTTTATTTGGTCAGGAATCTGCTTTGTTCTGTCTGTTATCTCTTATATTCACTTAAAATTCACCTTTTGTAGTTGTTAAACTTATTGCTTGTTTATAATATAACCCAGTTTATGTAATTTCTAACTGGGATGGGAGGCAAGAAGTTGTGAATATCTCCCCCCACATTGATGGAGGGGGCAAATTTCCTAAAACCTTTGGGTTTGTACCCCTTAAAGGGAGTGGGCACCAGAGTGTTGGGGATAGCCCCTAAGTCTTAATCTTTCCAGAGCGGATCTCTGTCTCTCTGTGCAGCTGGGTGTGGCCCTGCCTGTGTGCTTGGCTGGAAGAGGCTTGTGAGTTTAATCCAGGCTGGCAGAATAGGCTGATTGAACAGGGGAGGCTCAGTTAAACCCCAACACATCAGGTGGCACCCCAGAAGGGAGGTCCAAACCATCGCAACTGGTACCTAGAGCTGGTCAAAATTTTTAGACAGAATATTTTTCCATTGAAAAATGACATTTTGTTGAAATCAACAATTTCTGCAAGCGTGTGTTGATTCTGATTAAATTTCATTTAAAAGAAAATTGACATGAAGCATGTTGACAATCTTGACACATTCTGTTTGGCCGTTTTCAGAATGAACTGTTCCAATTTTTCAAACTATAAACTATAGTTCAATTTTTCAAACTATATTTCAAATTATAAAAAGAACAGGAGTACTTGTGGCACCTTAGAGACTAACAAATTTATTTGAGCATAAGC
>NW_020664409.1:65815458-65840155 GCF_002925995.2 Terrapene triunguis | reverse complement strand
AGTACTTGTGGCACCTTAGAGACTAACAAATTTATTTGAGCATAAGCATCCGATGAAGTGGGCTGTAGCCCACGAAAGCTTATGCTCAAATAAATTTGTTAGTCTCTAAGGTGCCACAAGTACTCCTGTTCTTTTTGCGGATACAGACTAACACGGCTGAAACCTGTCAAATTATAAAATAATTTCAAATAAAAAAGTCAAAATGAAACATTTTGATTTACCAAAAATGACTTTATTCAAAAATGCTGCTTCATGGGAAATTTCAAAAATTGAAGTTTCATTCCAAGTCAGAATGAAAACAAATTTTGAAATTTCAGTATTTCCTGTGAAATGGAAATTCCAGTTCCCATGCAGCTGGTATAAGAAGATTGGTTTGTAATTATCCTTCTGTGTTTACAAATAATATTTTCTTGCTAATGGATCAACTACATCAGTTCAGTCAGCATTTTATGGGGGGCCGGGGGAGAATCCTTCCTTCATTCCACTCCTTTCTGCCACCCTGGAAGTGCGAAGAGGATGGAACCTGTCCCAATTTCCCCTGATGGGAATTTATCTGGCATGGGGGAGTGTCCCCTTGCCATAAAGCAGGAAAACCAGCACCTACACCGTCCTGTCCTGCAGCCTCCTGGCACAGGGAATAAAAAGAAAGTTTGGACAGATCATGCTGCACTCCAGCTATCCTCAGCAGGCAGACAGTCATCTGGGGATTGTTGTCAGCTCACGCAGGTTAGAGCAGCCCAAGAATAATCTATCCTGTGCTGGGGCTGGACAAAGAATCACAGAGCCGTAACTGGCTACCTGACTGCTCCCCACAGTCCTCTCCATGCCAAAAATGTGACTCTAAGACAAGTATTATTTTTCAGGTGCCAAAAACACTTCATACAAATTAAATTTTGCTGCCAAATTCAAATGGTCTTTTCTAGCACTAGCACCACTCTAATGCTTTGCACTAAATTTGGTCCACAGGCATGTGCACACAGCTCCCCTTCATACTCATGCACTCGCAAGAAGGCAGTTCTGGATTTTTTGTTGACTGAAATCAGTTGTGTTAGTCCATTTGCTTTCAGGAAATTCTGTAAGCAGTTAAGAGAACAAATATCCAAATACCTTCATAATATTTTACAGGCTGGGCTGAGTATGCATTCCTCAGCAGGTAGGTGAGCAATATTTAGAAATTTACAAGCAAAGGGGAAGAAGTTAATAGATTGTTAACGCCAGCAGTAGGAGCCTTATACATATGGGGTGAGATACTCACCCCCCACTCGTCTCCTTTATGCTGGGTAAAATGCCAGAACAGTGTAAAGTGCTCCTAACAGCTTCAGTTCCATACAGGGAAGAATTTTCCCAGGCCAGGTACTGCAGAGACAGCCACAAGGCTCTCTTCCAAGGACTGCCTCACAAAGCCCAGCACAGGAGGCATGCTGGGGGCAGAAATGAAATGACATGGCCTGCGGGGAGCACAGCACAGCAATGATTATGAGAAATGAAGTGGCCTATAGGACAAGTCGGGGAGACTGCTGTCACTCTCCGGGCTGTGTCAAGGTACGTCTACTCTGCAATTTAAGGTGTAATTGTAGCATGGCTAGGTACACCCATGATAGCTTTAATCTAGCGAGTGCTTTAATAGTGCTCTAGCAGTGAAGATGTGGCAGCAGTGGGCTAACGACCCAAGTATCAGCCTGCCATGGACTCTGGGTATGTACTCAGGCTGCGAGCCCATTTTAAAACCTGTACCATTGGATCTTTATTGCTATTGTCACAATTACACCTTAAATTGAAGTGTAGAGTCTACCTTAGTCTATCCCAGGAGCCTCTCTGGATTAGCACCCAACCCCTGGGGTGCGGCTGTGACACATGCAGTACAGAATCTCTCCCATGCTTCTGAAAGTTCCAGGTATGATCATCCTACCTACCATTTCTAAATGTATGTAGCTTCTGAATTATCAGACTGTGCTCATGAGCAGGGCTGGGAAAAAGAATTAAGTGTTGTGAACTATTTTGTACTGAGATACTAAATGTTATGAAGAAATTAAGAAGAAAACATTGATATATTTTAAACTCACCACTTTTGCAAATTAAGAAAGACACATCATACCAAGGCACAACCAGTTTGTGTAACCAACAAGGATAGGGACTAAAGAAAGGAGCACAAGGTTAATAGTCAGAGGGAGTTATGGAGACTGGCTATGTGCACAAATTATCAGGGATTTGAGGGATTTTTATTATTTTAAAGATATAAATAAACTAAAGGCATTAATAAACCTGTTGACTATGAACAAAAGTTTTCCTACATTTTAGATATGCATTTCTCCATGAACACCTATTAAAATGTTTATGTTGTGATTATATCTCTGGAAAACACACACACACATGTAAAATTCCCAGAGCTTTATGTTATTTAGGCAATCATAGAATCAAAGGACTGGAAGGAACCTTGAGTGGTCATCTAGTTCAGACCCCTGCTGTCATGGCAGGACTAAGTATTATCTAGACGAGGGGTGGGCAAACTTTTTGGCCTGAGAGCCACATCTGGGTATGGAAATTGTATGGTAGGCCATGAATGCTCACGAAATTGGGGGTTGGGTGTGGGAGGGGGTGAGGGCTCAGGCTGGGGGTGTGGGCTCTGGGGTGGGGCCAGAAATGAGGAGTTCAGGGTGCAGGAAGGGGCTCTGCGCTGGGGCAGGGGGTTGGAGTGTGTGTGGGGTGGTGAGGGCTCTGGCAGGGGGTGCGGGCTCTGGGGTGGAGCTGGGGATGAGGGGGGTTGGGTGCAGGGGGGTGATCCAGACTGGGATTGAGGGGTTCAGAGGGGGGGAGTATGGGGAGAGGGGATCTGTGGGAGGGGGATCAGGGCTGGGCAGGGGATTGGGGTGCAGGAGGAGGTCAGGGATGCAGGCTTCAGGCAGTGCTTACCCCAAGCAGCTCCCAGAAGGAGCAGCATGTTCCCCCTCTGGCTCCTATGTGGTGGCACAGCCAGGCGGATCTGCACTCTGCCCTGTCCACGGGGGCAATGGGAGCTGCGGGGGCAGCACTTGGGGCGCTTGCGACACTTGGGGCGGGGGCAGCATGCGGAGCCACCTGGCTGCCCCTACGTGTAGGAGCCAGAGCGGGGGCATGCCGCTGCTTCCGACAGCCGTGTGAAGACCCCGACCCTGCTCCTCAGCTAGAGCGCTGGAGCGGAGGAAGCCCCCTGACCCCGCTCCCCAGTGGGAGGTCAAGGGCTGGATTAAAAGTCTGACAGTATGGATGTGGCCCACGGACCGTAGTTTGCCCACCCCTGATCTAGACCTTTTGCAATCTCCCAACCCCGAGGTTTCCCATCCATTTCAGTTCTGGGCAGATATTAGTAGTGATTTTTTTTCAGTCTTAGTTACAGCCATTGCATTAATGTGACTCTTATTTGGAAACTCTTGAATCTTGAGCAGACAGAATTATTATTATTAACTCAGGTTACAATATTTAATTTAAATCTCTTGGATGGAAAAGTGTTCAATCAGTGACTTTAAATAAGCTTTATTGATCATTGGAAAGCTTTTCTGGTTCTTGAGGTCATCTGTAAATATGGAAGGCAACACTTGATACAGATCCTCCTACTCACATAATTGAATCGGTTTAGAACATTTATAGCAATCAGCACAAAGTACTCTCAGCTGATAATGCAACAAGGGACTGAGGTGAGATGAAAAATTATAGTTATTTTTAGGGCTAGGTCCTTAGTTGGTGTACCTTGGCACAGCAGAGAGGTTACATGACTTTCATGGTGTGATGTAGAATGTCTGTGGCAGAGATCTGTGGTTGGGAGTTAGGAGACCCACATTCTCTTTCCAGTTCTGCCAGTGACTCATTGGCCAGTCCTAGACACGTGACTTAACCCCTCTTTACCTTAGTTTTCCCATTTGTAAAATGGAGATAATAATTTTTACCCAGCTTTGTGAAGCACTTTGAAATAGATCTACAGATGAAAAGTTCTATATATGTGCAAAAATCATTAGACCTCAATTTTCAAATATGTGACTATCAGCCTGAGTTGGATGGTATATTATTCCATACTCTGTTGAGGATATATACACTGTAGAAGGAAGCTAGGCCATGTGGGCTGGAGAAGGATCTTCTATAGTAAAACAAAGAAAGAGAGAGGCTTCAGGGATCATACTACTTTGCTTATTCAAATAAAATTTCTTACTCAAGTCTTCTCTAATCGAGCACTTAGGAAAATTAATCCAAATTAACTAAAATGTGAATTTAAAGTTAAAGTGCATTAATTAAATCACGTAAAACTCATGTGAACACTCTTATTCAGAATTGAAGTGGTCTTAATTTGATATAGCTTAATTCACGTATGAAATGAATTAAGGATTTAAATGTGGAAAGGGGGGGTTAAATTTAGTTTTACTAATCCACTTTAAAAGTTCATTCAAATTAACTTTCCTGAATGTCTCTGTGTTGTAAAACATCTTCAAACTACATCCAAATTATTAATAGATATCTTTGGCCAAATTATTTATTGGATTTCCCAAATTCAGCCTGTGACTTCCATGAAATGAGAGAGGAACTCTCTGAAGCTGAGAGTCTGAGTGCTTATCACAGTTATATTGTAGACCAGTGGTTCTCAAACTAGGGCTGCCACTTGTTCAGGGAAAGCCCCTGGCGGGCCGGGCTGGTTTGTTTACCAGCCACGTCCACGGGCTCGGTCAATCGCAGCTCCTAGTGGCCACGGTTCGCCGCTCCACGCCAATGGGAGCTGAAGTCTCAGCTGCCACCATCGAGTCCATTCCTCAGTATCCAGTAGTAGAATCTCTTGCTGATACCCCATCTTCTGAGAAAGCTTGGCATGCCATCACTCAGACTAGAAATAACAAGGTTCCATGCCCAGATAGTATCCCCATGGAAGTTTTCAAAGCTGGTGGAATAGCACTGATGCAAAACTTCATCAGGCTTGTTAGCATTTGGGTTAATGAGGAAATTCCACCCAGCTTAAAGAATGCTAATATTGTGACCATTTTTAAGAAAGGGGACAAGTCAATATGTGGGGAATTACCGAGGCATTGCCCTCCTTTCCATTGCCGGGAAGATCCTTGCTCATGTCCTTATGAACTGTCTTCTTCCTCTTGTCGTAGACGTCCTTACGGAATCCCAATGTGGTTTCAGGCCATTTCGGGGCACCACCAACATGATTTTTGTTGCACCACAGATCCAAGAGAAGTGTAGAGAACAACACCAGCCATTGCTTATGGCATTTATTGACCTAACTAAGGAATTTGATTCCATCAGTCATGAAGTGTTATGGACGGTGATGTCTAGGTTCAGTTGTCCATTGAAGTTCATTTGCATTCTTAGGCTACTTGATGATGGGATGACCTCCACTGTGTTCTGTAATGGGGAGAAGATGAGCCCATTCACTATCTGTACTGGTGTTAATCAGGACTGTGTTATTGCCTCAACCTTTTTTTCTATCTATCTTTCTGTGATCTGGATTCTTATTCTATACTCTCCTTCTAGAATTTGGATTGAGTATTGCATGGATGGCCAGCTCTTCAGCCTGTGGCATCTTCATTCTAAAACTAAGGTCACCAGATTATTACCAACCTTCAGTATACTGACGACTGTGCTATCCTCGCACACACTGAGGCTGACTAGCAAACTGCGATGGTCTAACATCAGTAGAAAGGTGGAATCATCTGAGTCTCGCAGAATGACTAGAAAGACAAAACTCAGTGAACCTCTCATACTGACATCATTATTTGAGACACCTTGAAAAAGAATAACACTTGACCCATGAGTAGAAAAAGAATATACAAAAAATATAGCCATCTTCTTCTAAATCTGTAGAAATTCTACTTCTAACTAGACTCAGACAATTTAACAAGCAATAAACAAATTAACAGGCAACTGTTCTTATTTTGGCATTTACAAATAAATACTCACTGAAACAGACCACAGTTTGAAAGTTTTGAATTCAAAGCTTTTAAGAAACATTATAATTTCAAACATATTCCTAACCCAAGGGAATGGACTGGTGCAGAGAACAGTACAAATTACTAAAGTCTGGTCTACATGGGAAAGTTTTCCAGGCTATATCAATAGTTATACTGGTATAACCCTGGGTGAACACTCCTATTCTGGTGGAAGAGTAGCTTTTTTAGTATAACTTAAATCCATTCCCAAGTGATATATACTAAACAAAAAAAGGCTCTTTTATACCAGAATAAAAGAGTCCACACAGGGGGATTATACTGGTAGAACTATATTGGTTTAAAGTCACATGTAGGTTATAACGAAAAAAAAATTCCCACAAAGGCAAGGCCTAAGAGAATTCTACAACAAAAGGACTCCATTTAGCTCTGGTGAGCTAAACCCCACCTCAGTAACTAGAATAAGCCCAACTTAGTGGTTTATGGATCAAGAGATCAGAATAAGTGTTCTCAGAATGGCTGGCTCCAGTAAATGAAGTAAGCCCAGTGCCCTTGTGCCAGAACAGGTTCTCCCATTTGGTCAATTAAGAGGGTGGAGCAGCACCTGAAGGCTATACAGGAACAGGGCTATACAGATCTAATGAGGAGTTCCAGTAAGTCAGAACAAAGTGCTTCAAACAGGAAAGGCAGTTGATTGCTGCCAGAGTCCAGGGGACTGGAGGTGTCCTGGAAGAAAGCAGAAGGCAGTTCCTGGGGCAAAAGCTGAAGACAGGAGAGCAGCAAGACAGGTTTCCTGGCTGGTGTCCACAAATAAGAGAGTTAAGGCTGAAGGTGGTGGCAGAAGCAGAGGGAGTTGCCTGCAGGCCCTGAGCTGGAGCCAAGGGCCAGAGAGGGCTGAAGGCAGGGGAGCAGCAGAGGAGCTTACCTGCTGACATCTCCAGAGCCAGAGAAGTGGACCCAGAGGAACCATGAGAGGGCCAGAAGAGTGAGGGATGCTCCCCTGCCAATAATGCTCCCAGCAGAGAGGCTGTGGTGGTTCTACTAGGAACAGCAGGACTATAGTCCAGTTTGGAGGGCTGGCTGGGTTTGGTCAAAATTATAGGTGTGTGGTATGTGGGGCATTGAGGGATGAGATGTCTTGAGTTTTATTGACTACTGCACTCGGGTAAAAAATGGATTATGTCTTGGACTCTTGTTATGGACTATTTGGATGATGTTGTTGTAGTAAGAAGAGGGCCTGAAACATAAGGCCTTGTATCAGAGGCCTGGTATGAGACCTAAAGCCAGGGCTAAAGTAGTGGTCTAAACTTGCTACCACAAATCAAGGTTAAGTTGTGAGCAAGAGGCAGGCCCTGCTCACAGAATTTGGCAAGCACAGAGGTGCTGGGCATAGAGCACTCACGCAAGCACATTCCAGAAGGGTGGTACGAGAATACCTCGATACCAGCACATTCTCCAAAGATAACAGCAACTCACGGACCCATCCTAAAGATAAGGTCAGGAGACAGCATGATGGATAGAGATGTTTTGCTCAAACCAACATGTACAAGGCAATAGGTGGCACCCTAATACGTCAGAGGGTGGCACCCTGATACATCAGGGGCAATATGTAACTTGTTTGTATTGGTGTATAAAGATGTATCTCAGAGGGAGTGTCTTTGGCCAGCTTAGGGGACAATGGAAAGTCCCGCCAGTGACTGAGCTGCATCTATTGTCACTGGCATACATGAATTAGTGGTCCAGTAGAGTCTGCAGGATACTAGTACTGTGCTTCGTCGACAATGAACGTGGGTGGGTGCCTTCGTACCTTCATGGATTTTGTGGTCATTGGGAGGTTTGTTTGAGGCCAACTGTCTGCGCAGAGCTGGGACTGCACACAGGGAGAACACACACAGAGCCGAACATCTAACCACAGTTATTGTAATAAATGAGCCCAAGGAAGGCTAGTATTGAGGCAAAGATACCCAAAGTGAAGTTACAGAATAACCTGAGAGGGGAAACTGAGGCAGACATGCCTGTCATGCCACTGCCTGCTGCAGGAAGGAGCTCCAGGTGGAGCGGCCATATTCCAGACAGATACCACCTTTACATCTTCCCTAATCTCTGTTTTTTCTCTTTCCTGGCCCTGGGAGTATTCATGTTGCAGTTCACTAATGCTCATTTCTACTTGGTCACTTTATCTTCTTTATAGTGTGCACTGTAGCATTTTGTGCATTTTAAGTGAGGAGATTTGCACTTTTCTTGGTACACAACCTCCTATATCAATCCATCTCATTATCAGGAAACTTATTTATTTCACTAATCAGCCTAAATGTTTCTCTTCTTAACATCATCCCATTGCATCTCACAATGCCTACACTTCCCATATACAACAAGCACCCTCTCTTTCTGTTTCCTTAGTATTCTTACCCTTCAAAAACATGTAGGCCAACTGTCACAGTTCAGAGTAACTGCACCGGTATTCCCCATGTGGGCCATTAAGGGCATCCACTTTAGGCTTCCGGCTCCTAGACATTGTGCAGAGACCCACATCTCTCTCCTTCGTTATCATGTTGCCTCTAGGCTGCACACTTCCCTGACTACACTGTGATATCCCTACTAAGCTAGATGGCCTAAAAGGCCACCATCTGTGCTTTGCTTTCTCTCCAGGGGTTATACCCACAGTTACAAGTCAGTACATATTTCTTTATAAGTAAACACATTTATTCTTGAGGGGAAAGCATGACAGAGGAAACATATTAAAACAATATGCATGAGAACAAGCTTACCTGGAGGTCAACCCAACTCCAACTTCTGGCTTGGGTAGGTGTCAACTGGGTTATCCCTGTGGTTACAAGTTCATCACTGTCTCAGATTCAGAACCAGAACAACCATGAATAGTTCAGTATTTCCTTCATACAGTTTAGGCCTTTGATCTTGGCCTCATGTAAAAGGTGCTCTGCAGACAATGGCCCACTCCTCAGGGCATAGCTTCAAAAGCCTGGGTTTTTGCATAACCAGAGTTGGGGAATTTGCATTCACTTCCCCCTAGATATTCCCCAGGAAAACCACTTAACACTTTTTTGTTCCCAAAGTCTATTCTTGTCTGACACATTATTCAATATAGTCCCTTGAACCCCTACTCATGCAATCCTATGTATGAGTCACAATAGTACCTAAACCATTCATTTAATACAATCCCAAAGTTAAATAAACTTTAATTCAATAAGGTTTCTCAAGGATATGGCAAGAAATTGCCACAGCTGTCACACTGACATCATTGGTTTCTCCCTTCCCCTTTCTCCTCCACTTTCCAGGGATATATACACATCTAATTTTTATAATCTTTCCCCTTAGCTGCATGTTAATGAATTAGGAGGCAAGCGAGTAGCTGTTTTTTCTCTGCTACCACCCATCTGCTTTCTAAGATATACACCTGGTCCCCTAAAGGATCTGTCTCTCACTGGGGAGCGTTAAGAGGTGGAATGCTGGGACTGTAATAGGGTTAGTAAATTCATTATGTTTGAAGTGGCTTGGTTATACCTTGAATCTCCTTGTAGTGCTGTGTAATTGACATCCTATGATTTTAATTATTTTAAGTTTATTAGCTTGCATGGAAACATAACTGAAGAATTCCAGCTGATTAATTGGAATTATATTGAAGTATATACCTAGGGCAACTTTGAAGGAGAAATGTCTTTTTATGGAAAGGTGGACTGATGCTGTTTTAAAGGGTTCTGTGGTTTTTGTGGCAGATTCACATGACGTGGAAGGGTTTTATTAAGAGAAATAGTCTTACACCTCTTTGTCTTCAGCCTTTTCTCTTATTCCTTAAACTTAAAATGTTTCCTATTTAGGTCCCTTTCATGAGATTCCCTATTAGCTTTTGTAATGACTTGTCCCTTTTTTAATAGCACTGTATTGTTGTAACTGGAAACCCAGCACTGCTGGAGGTTTGTGTGGTGCAGGTGAAGTTTTTCAAGTGAAGAGGAGGCTGCTTGAGTTGTGATAATAAGAGCATTGCACCTGCATGTGGGTTTGTGCATCTGAAATTATTCTCAGTAAAGGCAGGAGTGTTTTTCCCCTTTCCATCCCCCCTGGCCCGAGGCAGAATTTTGCTCTTAGTGTCATTATGGGAAACTGCTGTAGAAGTAATTTTTGGAAACAAAAAGGGATTTCCCTGAGAAATCTGGGCTGAAGAAATCTCAGTCAATTCTCGAAAGAACGGGGACAGGGGAGCTAAAGGGAAAGCAGGAGATATTTCACATAGCTTTGACTTATTTTGTTCCTTTTTAGGACACATCTGTAAATCAAGCATATTTCACGAAGGTGTAGCTGCTGATTTTTGTGCAGCTTGGTGACATTTCACAAAGGCAACAAGTCACTGATTTCCCTCACAGCGTTCTCTCTAGCAATGGGGAAAGTCATGGGGAAGCAAGACCTTCCTTGTACCCTTCAGAAGTTGGAGACAGGGCTTGTTTAATGAACCCAAAGAGTATGAGAGGGGGTTGGCTATGATGGGGTGGGAGAGGGCTCTTGCCGTAGCTGGGGCTTTGGAATAAGTGGGGAATCTTTGAGGTGGTATGGGAAAGAGTCTCCCCATTGTTCCTGTTCCCTAACTCCCCCATTCATTCACCCATGTTCTATCTTCGCTTCAGTCCCTATCCCCCATTGTCATTTCAGTTTCTTGCCCAGTCCTGGACCAGCCGTCATCCCCTCCATTAGTCTGGTCCTATCTCTCTTTTCTCGCCAGCCCATCCCCCAAATTTTCCTGTCCATCATTATCTACTCCTAGTAGCTCCTGCTGTCCCCTTAGATCCTGTGTCCCCCTTTCTTCAGTTTAGCCTCTCAGTCCTCCCGCTTGTGGGGCAGAGATACTGCTCATGCTACTTCCTTCCTTCTCTGCTGCTCCATGAGGGCTGGGAGAGCAGTCAAACAGGGAGGCAGAGAGGCAGCTGTATTTTAAAGAATCCTTATTGAGATTGCAGGAACAAACCATCCCAATGTGTAGAAAGAATAGGAAATTTGGCAGGGGACCAGCTTGGCTTAACAGTGAAATCCTTGCTGATCTTAAACTCAAAAAAGAAGCTTACAAGAAGTGGAAGATTGGACAAATGACCAGAGAGGAGTATAAAAATATTGCTCAGGCATGCAGGAGTGAAATCAAGAAGACCAAATCACACTTGGAGTTGCAGCTAGCAAGGGTTTCTTCAGGTATGTTAGCAACAAGAAGAAAGTCAAGGAAAGTGTGGGCCCCTTACTGAATGAGGGAGAAAACCTAGTGACAGAGGATGTGGAAAAAGCTAATGAACTCAATGTTTTTTTTGCCTCTGTCTTCACGAACAAGGTCAGCTCCCAGACTACTGCACTGGGCAGCACAGTATGGGGAGGAGGTGACCAGCCCTCTGTGGAGAAAGAAGTGGTTCAGGACTATTTAGAAAAGCTGGACAAGCACAAGTCCATGGGGCCGGATGTGCTGCATCCGAGGGTGCTAAGGGAGTTGGCGGATGTGATTGCAGAGCCATTGGCCATTATCTTTGAAAACTCATGGTGATCAGGGGAGGTCCTGGATAACTGGAAAAAGGCTAATGTAGTGCCCATCTTTAAAAAAGGGAAGAAGGAGGATCCAGGGAACTACAGGCCAGTCAGCCTCACCTCAGTCCCTTGAAAAATCATGGAGCAGGTCCTCAAGGAATCAATTCTGAAGCACTTAGAGGAGAGGAAAGTGATCAGGAACAGTCAGCATGGATTCACCAATGGCAAGTCATGCCTGACTAACCTAATTAACATCTATGATGAGATAACTGGCTCTATGGATGAGGGGAAAGCAGTGGACGTGTTATTCCTTGACTTTACCAAAGCTTTTGATACAGTCTCCCACAGCATTCTTGCCAGCAAGTTAAAGCGGTATGGGCTGGATGAATGGACTATAAGGTGGATAGAAAGCTGGCTAGATCATCGGGCTCAATGGGCAGTGATCAATGGTTCCATGTCTAGTTGGCAGCCAGTATCAAGCAGAGTGCCGCAAGGGTCGGTCCTGGGGCCAGTTTTGTTCAATGTCTTCATTAATGATCTGGAGGATGGCGTGGACTGCACCCTCAGCAAGTTTGCAGATGATACTAAACTGTGAGGAGTGGTAGATACGCTGGAGGATAGGGATAGGATACATAGGAACCAAGACAAATTAGAGGATTGGGCCAAAAGAAATCTGATCAGGTTCAACAAGGACAAGTGCAGAGTCCTGCACTTAGGATGGAAGAATCCCATGCACTGCTACAGACTAGGGACCAAATGGTTAGGCAGCAGTTCTGCAGAAAAGGACCTAGGGGTTACAGTGGACTAGAAGCTGGATATGAGTCAACAGTGTGCCCTTGTTGCCAAGAAGGCTAATGGTATTTTGGGCTGTATAAGTAGGGGCATTGCCAGCAGATCGAGAGACATGATCATTCTGCTCTATTCAGCATTGGTGAGGCCTCATCTGGAGTACTGTGTCCAGTTTTGGGCCCCACACTACAAGAAAGATGTGGAAAAATTGGAACGAGTCCAGCGGAGGGCAACAAAAAGATTAGGGGGCTGGAGCATATGACTTCTGAGGAGAGGCTGAGGGAACTGGGATTGTTTAGTCTGCAGAAGAAAAGAATGAGAGGGGATTTGATAGCTGCTTTCAACTACCTGAAAGGGGGTTCCAAAGAGGATGGATCTAGACTAGTGGTAGCAGATAACAGAACAAGGAATAAGGGTCTCAAGTTGCAGTGGGGGAGGTTTAGGTTGGATATTAGGAAAATCTTTTTCACTAGGAGGGTGATGAAGCACTGGAATGGGTTACCTAGGGAGGTGGTGGAATCTCCTTCCTTAGAGGTTTTTAAGGTCAGGCTTGACAAAGCCCTGGCTGGGATGATTTAGTTGGGGACTGGTCCTGCTTTGAGCAGGGGGTTGGACTAGATATCCTCCTGAGGTCCCTTCCAACCCCGATATTATATGATTCAGAAAGTATCACAGTAGTCTCTGACAGTCAGGAGGATCAATTGCACCTCAAAATGCAGATAACTGAATGAGTGACACTGAGGCATGAGGGTCACACAAACTGTCCGGACTTTGGCAGGTCTGCAAACAGTGTGGAGAAAGAGGGGAGCAGATCCTCCAGCCATCCTGTAGGAAGAGGTTGCAGCTAATGTGGTGAATGCAGAAAAGCTTGCCAATCTGCAAAACTCTAGGTAGTGCATTGATCTGGTGCTTTGTCTTTGAAGAGCATGCTTACAATAAACAATGGCTCACTGAGCGAGATGCAGAAACAGGATGGCAAAGAGTCTGCAATAAAGTGAAAAATGGTAGATGGCAGCATGATCATGGTAAGTCACATGCATGATGCATTCTCTGAATGCTGAAAAAACGTGGATGATACTTTAAGCTCAACTCTAACAATTCAAAACCTATCATAGAATATCAGGGTTGGAAGGGACCTCAGGAGGTCATCTAGTGCAACCCCCTGACAGATTTTTACCCCAGTTCCCTAAATGGCCCCCTCAAGGATTGAACTCACAATCCTGGGTTTAGGAGACTAATGCTTAAACCACTGAGCTATCCCTCCCCTTTCCCCAGGTAAATATGGGTTGTGATAGGCTAGGTAGAGAATAACTAAGAAATTAAGGCCCCAGTTCTGCAACTGGCAAAAGGAATGAATGGGACGTTGTGACACTGTACATCTTACCATTAATAAAAGTATCCATAGTCATGAGTGGACCTGTACAACATCCCACCACTCTGATGAATGAAATCTATTATAATTAAGAGGATGCTTCAGAGGGAAGGGAAAAAAAGGGAAATAAAAACAACCCAGGAAACTACAGACCAGTTAGTTTAACTTCTGTGCCAGGGAAGATAATGGAGCAAGTAATTAAGGAAATCATCTGCAAACACTTGGAAGGTGGTAAGGTGATAGGGAACAGCCAGCATGGATTTGTAAAGAACAAATCATGTCAAACCAATCTGATAGCTTTCTTCGATAGGATAACGAGTCTTGTGGATAAGGGAGAAGCTGTGGATGTGGTATACCTAGACTTTAGTAAGGCATTTGATACGGTCTCGCATGATATTCTTATCGACAAACTAGGCAAATACAATTTAGATGGGGCTACTATAAGGTGGGTGCATAACTGGCTGGATAACCGTACTCAGAGAGTTGTTATTAATGGTTCCCAATCCTGCTGGAAAGGCATAACGAGTGGGGTTCCGCAGGGGTCTGTTTTGGGACCGGCTCTGTTCAATATCTTCATTAACGACTTAGATATTGGTATAGAAAGTACGATTATTAAGTTTGCGGATGATACCAAACTGGGAGGGATTGCAACTGCTTTGGAGGACAGGGTCATAATTCAAAATGATCTGGACAAATTGGAGAAATGGTCTGAGTTAAACAGGATGAAGTTTAACAAAGACAAATGCAAAGTGCTCCACTTAGGAAGAAAAAATCAGTTTCACACATACAGAATGGGAAGAGACTGTCTAGGAAGGAGTACGGCAGAAAGGGATCTAGGGGTTATAGTGGACCACAAGCTAAATATGAGTCAACAGTGTGATGCTGTTGCAAAAAAAGCAAACATGATTCTGGGATGTATTAACAGGTGTGTTGTGAGCAAGACACGAGAAGTCATTCTTCCTCTCTACTCTGCTCTGGTTAGGCCTCAGCTGGAGTATTGTGTCCAGTTCTGGGCACCGCATTTCAAGAAAGATGTGGAGAAATTGGAAAGGGTCCAGAGAAGAGCAACAAGAATGGTTAAAGGTCTTGAGAACATGACCTATGAAGGAAGGCTGAAAGAATTAGGTTTGTTTAGTTTGGAAAAGAGAAGACTGAGAGGGGACATGATAGCAGTTTTCAGGTATCTAAAAGGGTGTCATAAGGAGGAGGGAGAAAACTTGTTCACCTTAGCCTCTGAGGATAGAACAAGAAGCAATGGGCTTAAACTGCAGCAAGGGAGGTCTAGGTTGGACATTAGGAAAAAGTTCCTAACTGTCAGGGTGGTTAAACACTGGAATAAATTGCCTAGGGAGGTTGTGGAATCTCCATCTCTGGAGATATTTAAGAGTAGGTTAGATAAATGTCTATCACGGATGGTCTAGACAGTATTTGATCCTGCCATGCGGGCAGGGGACTGGACTCGATGACCTCTCGAGGTCCCTTCCAGTCCTAGAATCTATGAATCTATAAGAGTGCTATCATTCAGTGGATCAGCATGCATCCGAAGAAGTGGGTATTCACCCACGAAAGCTCATGCTCCTACATGTCTGTTAGTCTATAAGGTGCCACAGGACTCTTTGCTGCTGTTACAGCTGACACTGTCATTCACTGATATTAACTGGAAAAAGCATAGTTAATGATCCCTAAATATGCAAACAAGGAAACAGTTTCCTTGAGGCTACTCTAAATTTATCAGCAAATGGTGACAGTAACAACTATTGGTAGAAAGAGGATACTGAGGCCACTTCTGAAGATTCCCCATCAGCACAGTAAGTCAAGGTGGGTATTCAGAGTCAAGGTTTCCCAGCTGGGATGGATTCTTCATAATGAAAAGCAGCCATACCCATTAAAAGTTTTGAATTACTACTATAAAGTATTTTGCAAGAGGGCTCAGATAACATTTTATGAGAGATTAAAAATTTCAACAAGATAATGCATGATATGGCACCAGCAATAGACCTTTTAGGGTCTGCTGGATGCAGCCTCATTGCAGCATTACAAATCTGTGACAATTTTTAGCTTATTTTTCCAGTCCTTAGTACAGTTATTGCAGTCTGTTCATTTTTTTTAAATGGATTGGTGAGGTCTAGAACTGCTTGCAAATAATCATGTTTTAAATACTTGGAGTCACTGTAGACCTTACTTTTAATTCTTGGGTAACTTTTTCTTTGATAGGTAATAGCACAACACTGGCCCTATGATCTTTTAGAAAACTTCAGGATTTTAACTATGAATTGTATAGGTAAAACATTAAACGAGTGCAATATGTTCCCTATTTGCAGCACTGCAAATATCACTGGAAAATTTCTTTCCCTCTATATTTTTTTCCTGACAGATCCAAATGCTGTAACAGTGTATAGGAGGTAATGAGGCATAGCCCAAGTCTGGGATGAAAAGTAACAAATCAGAAGTGAATATTGCTTGAAAACAGCTTCCGTTGTGCTCATTTTTCTTGGATGTGTGAGGAAAGCTGACAGACAGAATTGCTTGCCTCACAGATCACTGAGTGAACCTCGATGAGATGGACATGTGAAAGAGCACACACAAAATAAACTTTAATGATCAGCTTGCCACATTTTATTTGAACTAACATGGAAGGTACACAGTAGCTGCAGGGCAGATAAATAACATTTCAGATGGCATTCATCATTTAAACAACTATTAAAGGATGACTAGATGACTTAGGGCAGCAGTAATAACATACATAGCCATTCAACCCCAGGTTACAAGTCTGAGTCAGACCTTGTAGATAATGATTGAAACTTGTTAGACTGACAGCTTATTTGGTGGCCTTGTGAAATTATCTATGTCAGTCCAACTCCTAGTGAAAAGGTGTCAACAGTCCCACAACCAACAAGATTAGCAAGCACTCTTATGTAGCTTTGACACCTTTGCCAAGCGGTGAGTGAAGAGAGAAAGCAAACAACCTTCTTGCCCTGTCAGGTGGTGTTCTCAGAACAGAATTGTGTGTGTGTGTGTGAGAGAGAGAGAGAGAGAGAATATGTTTCTATACCTCCTGTTCTATGTTCTACCTTCTGTGGATAGAGGACCAAAGTCTAGAGGGCTGTCAAATAGCTCCTTTCATGAGCAGTTAAGTCATTTAGGAAAATCTGATGTGTGGATATGTGTTGAGATGGTCTAGGAAACTAATGACTGAGAGAAGATAGCTTTTCAGAGAATAATCTGTTATTCTTGTAATGTAAAAGAATGACGTGGAATGGGAGGGCTAATAGACATATGACTATATGAATACTTCAGACATGATAGAAGCAAGCTGTACTCTTTTAACTTACAAATCAAAATCTGATTGTCTGGGTCTTTGTATTGGTAAACCTCTGATTTCAGAATTAGTGAGTGGCTCAAATACCACCTGTAAAAAAGATGGAATAAGCTTCATGATGCACTTAAGTGGCTGTTCAGAGCCTCAGCTAGTATAAATCACTATATAGCTCCTTTCAAACAAGTGATGTCAATTTACACCCACTGAGGATCTGACCCAGTTTATTTATAGATAATATAAAATGAGGGAGTCACAATAGTTAAGGGTAGTTATGGACAGTGACCTGAAAATATAAGGCCCCAGTCCTGCAAAACTTATTAACATGCTTAACTTTAAGCACCTGAAGTCAATGAGACTGCTCAAGCACTAAAGTTAAGCATGTTTAAGTGTTTTCAAAATTAAACCCTAAATTTAGCAATGAACCAGCTACTTTAATTTAAAAACAATTAATTGAACACAATAAATATAAATGAAGTCAAAGAATTTCAAGATTAGGAACCTTAAATTAGGTAGCTATGTCCATACTGAGGCATTTGAATAAGTCTTCTGGTTTTAAGAAGCGCTGAACACCCAGCAGCAGCCATTGAGATCATGGATGATTTTATTCATATAAGTAGTCCCATGTGTAGAGGAGGCTGCAGGATTTCCCCTTTTACTTGTACTTGGACAAGTCATGAACAGTTATTCTTTAAAATTTCAAAATGTGTCATGGCCACAGTTCAGAAGAAATAAAGTAAAGCAATGATCTAGTACAGCGGTTCTCAAACTTCATTGCACCACGACCCCATTCTGACAAGAAAAATTACTACACGACCCCAGTGCCCTGTGTTACTCAGAATAGTTAATATTTTACATTAAGATATGCATTACAAGGCCATATCTACAAAATCCACCACCTCCCATGAAGCTCTGGGTTGGGATTTCAGCCCCCACACTGCCTCCAGAGCTGTGGACTAGGGTTTCAGCCCCACTGCCAACCCCAGATCTCTGGTCTGGGGCTTTCTGCCCTGGTGACCCCATCAAAATGGTGTCACAACCCACATTTTGAGAACCGCTGCTCTAATACTTGTTCATCTGCTACAATGCAGGGGTGCTGGAACAATTTGTATAGGGGGGCGGGTGCTGAGAGCCATTGAACCAAACTGTAAACCCTGTATATGATGGAAACCACTTCAAGCCTGGGGGTGGGGCCGCATGCCCAGCACCTCTAGTTCCAGCACCTATGCTACAATACATCATTAAACTGTAACTATAGCTTGCTCTCTTTTAGTTCTCTATATAGGTATTCACACTACTTTTGAATGCAAAGGTTTCTGGAGCAGTTTTTGTTAAAATTGATTCCTCACAAACATGGAATTTTTTTTTTTAGGTTTACTCAGTTGCTTGTCTTCTTGTATTCTGCACCATCAACAAAGAGGTCTGTATACCGTTATATGAATCCTTGCCAAAGGTGACTTTTGCATTAGATGTTCTTATTTTCTAATGTTCCTCTTACATATTGAGCTTGAATAGGCAGTAAGATGAACAATTAATTAAAGTTGCTGCTACTGCAATAAGGAGGGGAGGGAAAAAACCTGGCTCATTTGAGATAGGAATGTTATGCTAAAAATGGACACTGTAATCTTACAGACAAAGACATAACAAGATCTAATGGCTGAAATCTGAAAATATGGTGCTCATTTTTAATAGTGAGGGTACCAACCATTGTAACAACTTACCTAGGGATAGGGTGACGAGATAGCAACTGTGAAAAAACGGGATGGGGGTAAGGGGTAATAGGAGCCTATATAAGAAAAAGTCCCCAAAAACGGGACTGTCCCTTTAAAAGCGGGACATCTGGTCACTCTACCTAGGGATGTGATGTATTCTCCATCACTTGGAGTCTTTTAATTAAGACTGGATGCCCTTCTCAAATATATACTGCAGCTCATCAAGAAGTTTTGGGTTTGTAGGAATTACTGGATGAAATTCTACAGCTTGTGTTATGTACAAGGTCAGACTACATGATTATAATGGACCCTTCTGTCCTTAAAATATATGAAAACTGTGAAGTCCTTCTGAAAAATAAAAATGATCCTTACACCAGATATGAAGTTTGATAGATAATGACTATAGATATCAAAATTACTTGAATCTATGAAATATGAGATGGCTTCTATTATGCAGAATATAAAATTCTTTGTATTATAACAAGCCAGGGGGGAGAATTAAGATGCTATATGTACCTAAACCATAAAATCTAGAACTGTTATATATTCCAATTACTGCTCCACTAACTTAAAACAGCATTAACAGTGTTTTGTTTATAATAAGAGTCTAGTGGAAACATTCTTGAAAATACTTTCTGAGGACTGAGCCTATTAAATTCTTATGAAATATCTACTAAAATCATACTGCAGATGGCCTCCCTCTTATCTGTTATTGTACTGGGTGCGTGCACTAGCACAAAAGGTTCTTTTATAGTGCATTCTTCCTACTGCTCAATCTACTTTTCCCTCCATTAGCACAAAAGAAAGCTGTATTAGTTTGTTACACAGGGGAAATCATTAGGAAGCCAGGAATTAGGATAATAAAGAGAATCATCTGGTTTCATCCAGATGCTATTAATGTGCCTGATCCAAAGCCAATTGAAGTCAACAGGGGTCTTCCCAGTGGGTTCAATGAGCTTTGGAACAAGCTTAATCTGAGCATTTATACCACACTACCCAGTAGTATCTGAGCACCGTATTACAAATCCCAGAGGCTAAAAGTAGTGGAAACAGACAACATTTTAATTGTTAATTTTCCCTCACCATCCATTTTAGCAATAAATAGCAAAGCAGGGAACTGATTGTTGGCCTTAGTGGGTTAATTTGAATGTGATACCAATGCAAGCTATAAATTACAGAATTAACATAACTAGGAATTACACACCTGTGTCAAGGAGAAAACAGACCTTTAGAATATGATTTAGCTTTAGTCGCTGGTCTAGAAAAGGTGCAAGGCAGCACCCTGCACAGAACTCTCAAATTGAGAGGTTAATTTTGGATTCATGTGATTTAAGTGACACTGATAGTATATGTTGCAGACCAGCTCATGACTGTAATGGCAATGCTGATTTCCAGGAATATAGTGCAAGCTGTACATAATCGCCTGTTGCCTAGTACAAACTGACTTGCTATCTTTTGATGATTTACACCTTTTCACTTCTTAACTTTTGTCCTCATTACAAAACTGAATATGAAAATAATGTTTGTACATGTAAAAGATGTTGTATTTCCTATTCCTCTCTGAAGCTAGCAAGTTAACGGTATCAAAGGCTTCAAAAGACATATTTATTTAATACCAACCATTATCTCAGAAATATCTGCAATGCTACTGTTCATATCAAGCATAACTAATTCCATTTTATACCCAGGCCATAAAGATATATCAACTGCCAGTGATTTCGGAATCCACTAAAATCAAGAGGTAAAAGAGTGTGTACTTAGTATGCACTTTCCTCTGAAAGCAAATCCTAAACAAACACATAAACTGCAAAGACCAAATCTTTCAAAACTCTTCAGCTCACAACTCTTCCATTAGTGTTACTGTCAGATCTATAAAAAGAAAACCACAGAAATCCCTTCTGCTGCTCCATCAGGTATGTCAGATATTGTTCTTCCTCTTAGTCTCTGAAAGTAAGAGGAAAGTTTTTAATAAAACTATAGCAAGAATCCTTTGACATGAATCCCAGTTTTACCTGTGGATTACAGTGTAATCCCATTATAGACGTTTAATAACCTTTATCTGACATGAAAAGTGATGTATTAAAATCCCCTTTTATTTGAAGTGTGATATGTGCAATTTTGTTTGTTATATAATCAAATATGTTAACATCTAGGTGCTTCAAAGTCAAGATGATAACCCTAACAATTATTTCAAGATTAATTAACATCTTCAATATAGAAAACACTTAGATTTTCATAATAATACATATTTATATACATCTAGCACATGATCTGGGAAGTTAAGCATAATAACAAGCATCCAGATAAGATTGGCTCTGTGTAAACAAGAATTAACTGGAAATCTTACACACACACACACACTCTCTCTCTCTCTCTCTCTCTCTCTAAATAAATAAATAAAGTTGAGTGAAATGAGGGAGAAAAGACATCCCTACCCCTGAAACTTGTCATTCATTTTTTCAGTCAAATCTAATGTAAACCCCATAGAGGCCAAACATACTAATTTGGCCCATGAACAAAATGAAGGCCAGGTGACAGTCTAGCTCCCAATAATCATTGTTATGATCTAACAGTATTTTCCATATAAAATAGAGCTACTCTCACCTTGGGAACTACTCTCACCTCTGTGGTCATGAACTAGAAAAGGAATGCAGCTGTTAATTTAATTACAATTACTGTGGAGTAAGCAGGGTCGCTACTGCCACCACCCTCCCTGTTAAGTTTTTTTAAAAAGTTTAAAAGCTTACTATTTTCTGGTGATATTATATCAGAAAGCATTATATCATCCGTACCTATGAACTGAATATTATGTGTAAGGCCAATACTCTGCGGAGTTCCACAGTTTTGTTTTGTTTTTTCTTTTGGGCTGCATACCGTATCCGCAGACCTGTAACCCTGGGATTTATATACCTAGATCAGAGCACCAAAAGGGTGTGTTTTTTCAATCAGGCCGGTCTTTTGAAAATTTGGGCCTGAACTTCAATTTCTTTGTTTTCACCTTTCAGTAACATCCTAATGAGCCACTTTGCTGGAGATATGTTTGCAGAAATACTACATTTGAAGTTAATATTAGCGAACGTTCACAAGAACACAAACGTTGAGCTATTCAGCAGGAGTATTCATGCCAGAAACCTGAATAAGTTTGAATAATGAATACATGCACACAAAATCTGAATTGCTCATGGACAATTTGCAAACAGAAAAAAAAACCCCAAAAAAGGTTAATTCATTGTCTTAACTATTCCTTGTCAGTGACTGATATTGAGCTCCCCAGGCCAGGGCCAGCTCTAGGCACCAGCGTTCCAAGCATGTGCTTGGGGCAGCCAGGGCCGACGAGGGGGGGAAGCCGGTACAAATTACCGGGGCCTGGTGATCCGGAAGGGGGTCCGGGGCCCGGCTCCGCCCCCCCCCCCCCCAGTCGGCCCTATTTAGCTGGTCCGCCCTTGCTGGGGAGTCCGAAAAAAAAATTTTCACTGGGGCCCGAACCCGCTCTTGGCGGCCCTGGGGGCAGCACCTCTCAATGGGCGGCACTCCGGCCCTTGGGGGTGGCTCTTTTCAAGGTACGGCACTCCGTTTTGTTTTTTTGTTTTTTGCTTCGGCGGCAGCATTCTGTTTTTTTTTTGTTTGGGATGGCAAAAAACCTGGAGCCGGCCCTGCCCCAGGCCCTGTTCTTCAGAGCTGAGCAACTATCTTTGCTACATGTCCAGCAGAAACACCTTAAAAAAAACAAGGTCACTGGGCCAAATGGGAAAGTGGTGGTGGTGTGTATGGTTGAGTGTGATGGTGGGGGAAAACATACAAGTCATAGACTCAACAAGATGCCTACTATACATCACCTCCTTCTTTTTGCTTATTCATTGCATATCTTTCCTCTCATCTTTAACCCTGGTCCATTTAGATTTTCAGCACTTTGGGGCAGGAAACTGCCTTAACATATTTAGAAGACATTAAGCACACTTTTGTTGTTTATGTGTAAATGAATGTTGTGAGTGCGAATGTATCCAGGTCCCTAACTAACAAAAGGGGAAAGTTGAATGAAACATAATCGATTTTCTGATTAGCGCCATGTAGTGAGCCGGTGTGGCACCCCTCCGTCTCCGACAGGGCCGAGCTTCCTCCAATCCCAGCGTGGGCGGAGCCACCGGGTCCGGGGCCCGCCCCTCTGAGGTCACGGCCCCGACCCGGAAGTATAAAAGCCCGCCAGCAGAGCTCAGTGAGGCCCAGACCGCCAGAGAGAGCAGACGTCCCGGGCCGAGCTCCTGCTTGGGAGACAGCCGCAGGCCGCGAGCCGCCTGCTACTCCCCCGCGCCGGTCAAGCCTACCTCTCGCCAGGTACCCCGAGGAGGACTGACCCAGCCTGCTCCGGACCCGTTACCCCAAGGAGGACTAGCCCAGCCTGCCCCGGACCAGCTGCCCCGAGGAGGAGCCAAGCCTGCCCCGAACCAGCTGCCCCGAGGAGGAGCCAAGCCTGCCCCGTGCCAGCTACCCGGCGGGAGAGCTGCCGGACCGGTCCCCAAGCCCCGCACCCGAGGAGCCGATGCTGCTGGACAGGCCCGAACCCGGCATCGCACCCGAGGTAAGCCCTGAGGGGGAACAAGGAAGTAGCCCCGGGGTAGCCGACCCCGGTCAGGCTGCAGAGGCCTGTGAGCCGATGTCAGTGTGTTTCGGTCAGGATACCCCACTGACCGGCAGCGACAGTAACCGCTGCTAGGGCCCCGGGCTGGGACGCAGTGGAGTGGGTGGGCCTGCGTCCCCCCCTGCCACCCCCGCTCACGGGTGGCAGGCTTCCCCCTCACCCAACGCTCAGGTAGGAACCTCAGCCTGATTTAACTGCTTGTTTGCTCAACCCCTGCCCCAAAGGGCTTGAGCTGTGACTGTTTGTGCCCCGCCCTGACCCAGGGCCTGGGCCCCTTAACTGCTTGTTTGCTCAACCCCTGCCCCAAAAGGGCTTGAGCTGTGACTGTTTGTGGCCCGCCCTGACCCAGGGCCTGGGCCCCTTAACTGCTTGTTTGCTCAACCCCTGCCCCAAAAGGGCTTGAGCTGTGACTGTTTGTGGCCCGCCCTGACCCAGGGCCTGGGCCTGCTTAGACGGTTAGCTCGCGCTCAGCCCCTACCTAAGGGCCTGAGCTCCTGAACTGTGAGCCGCTCAGCCCTTGCGTAACGGGACCTGAGGTTAGACTGTCTGCAATTTAGTGAGCCGGTGTGGCACCCCTCCGTCTCGGGGGGTAGAGCCCCGGCTCAACCCTACTACACGCCATGTTATGTACATTTTCTGTTCTAGCCATCTAACATCAAGATGTCTGTATGCCAGGACTATGACTTTTCATGAACACTTTCTACAACAGAGTTGCTGTCCCCATTAGTCACGCTTCTTCTTTTAAGGATTTAATTTAAATTTAATATGACAGTATATGTTAAATCCTAATTAATAATTTCAAGGTGCAGCAAGTAATGTATCTAAACATCTATTAAACAATTTCTGGATCTCAGATATTAAAAGCTAATTGGTATTTAATTTATTAACTCGTGTATCTAAAGGCATCTCAAGAATTAATAAGATCTCTTTAGCATATTAACCACCATTTGATTATTATTTGTAGAATTCAAGATAATCAAATGGTGTTAAATTAATACATATGTATCTTATTATACAGCTATTACCTTCTTATTTCATAGCTGCTGCAGTATAATATTGTTACCCCTTTGCCAAGCAGTAGCATGTTTGGGAGGTTTGCAGGTAATTTTTCCATGTGGAGCAGAAGTCTGTGCTGCAGAATCAGACATTTTCCTTGATTAATTTGTTTATTTACAAATGTTTGCTTGAACAGAGAGGGTAACAAACTGCATGCAGACAACCTCTTGCAGGAACTTTAGATAAAGCACCTTTGCCCAGTCCCAAGAAGCAGCAGTTGTAGGCCTCTGCTTCTCTCTGGAGTCTCACACAAATGGAAATTCCTTAACAAACAGTTTCCCATAGGAGCAGTGACATCTGGCATCTTGGGAGATGCTCCTTTTTCTTCTCCCTGCCTGAACCCCTATGCTCCATTACAGTTCTATAGTAGCTACTATAGAACTGTAATGGAGC
>NW_020664409.1:65725040-65810458 GCF_002925995.2 Terrapene triunguis | reverse complement strand
GGTGTCCGTTAGCTGAGCTGAGCGGGCTGCACGCTTGCCGTGGTATGGCGAGACAAAAGCAGGAGAGCAGAGTTGCAGTGGAAGCGGTCGTTCGATGACGACAGTTAGCAGTCCTACTGCACCACCTACTGAAAGTAGTATGGCATCCGCATGGAAAAAAGGCGTGAAACAATTGTCTGCCGTCACTTTCACGAAAGGAGGGGCGACTGACGACATGTACCCAAAACCACCCGTGACAATGTTTTTGCCCCATCAGGCATTGGGAGCTTAACCCAGAATTCCAATGGGCAGCAGAGACTGCGGGAACTGTGGGATAGCTACCCACAGTGCAACGCTCCGAAAGCCACGGTACTGTGGACGCACTCCACCGACTTAATGTGTTTAGTGGGGACACACACAATCGACTGTATAAAATCGCTTCCTAAAAAATCGACTTCTATAAATTCGACCTAATTTTGTAGTTTAGACATACCCTAGGTGTCCTAGAGCAGCATTCGATGCATCTGGGAAACTGGGACATTTTAAAAGTGGCCCTGAGGGAGCAAGTACTGGTTTAGCTCCAGAGATAACTTAAAGTAGTACCAGGGCCCTGGTGCCTGGTGGCCATGCCCATTCCTGCACCCTCCCATCCCAGGCACACCCCAGTGCTGCTGGTTGTATTTCATACAATTTTACAATATAAATATTTTGTGAAAGCTCTTGAACCATTTTATGATGGTTGGTGCTATCTTTTGATTAATATATGAGACTGGTTCAATCTGATTCTATATTATGTTAATCCATCAGCAGACTTTTTTCACTATAATGATGTTATTACTCAGTAAAACACCTGCTGATATGAATGTTTTTGGCTGACTTAGACTTTCTTTTAAATAATAATATTAAATTACTATGGATAGTAACTGCATAATCTAGCTATGCGGGCAGAGATGTGAAAACAAACATTGTGCAAGTTTCCAGTGTCTTCTGATATATTGTAATTGAACATTCATTCCCCTCTGATCCCATGCTGCAATTATGGCAGAAACACAGGTTTCATCTTTCTACAATGCAAATTAGTTTTACGGGCAAAATGTGCTTTTCAGCTGAAGGGAAAAATGGAGGCAATGCTAAATAGAGAAGTTAGTTTATATTGCTTCTTTATGCAGTAACCGTGAAAAGGCAAAATTTCCCATTGGCACTTTGCATGCAGATCCTTTTGCACATGTTTCATGAAAACACTTTTTCCTATCCTTCCCATTCCCTGATTTTTAAAATAAAACCTTAGCGAGTGCCTTTCTTTACTAACTTTCATATGTTATTCTAGACATCCCAAAAGCAAAGAAGACAATGTTTTTGAGTGGGGATGGGAGTAGGGATAAGGGTTCATTTTCATTCTTATCTTTGGTTAAAACAAGCTGAAAACATTTCCTAGATCTTAGATGAAATTTGTCCAAAAGTCATGAAATAGAAATTAAAATATCCCAAATCTGAGTTTATAAAATGTCACTGTGTATTCCACAGAACGCTAATCAACATCTCGCTTACCCTTGTTACTACTTTTGCTGGAGTTCCTGACGTTCAGGTGCTGAATATTGTGTCACCTGTCATTGGGCAGGATCCAATTCCCATTAAAGGGGAAGATTCCCAGTGACTTTACTGGAAGTTGGATCAAGCAACTGTCATACCCACAATGATGTTAATATAAAGTTTTTGTTATGACATTACCCAATGGGGCTGTTAAATATAGTCTTCTGAGTGCTTTGTCTTAGCCTGCAAGCAAATATTCAGTTTGGGGAAGACAAATGGTGGTGGTGTAAGTTTTAGGCTATGCGAGGCTGAGCTAGCAGTCCCTTGAATGGGAACTGCATGAGCAGCAGGAGCGTTTGCTCTCTGACTCAGTCTCTGCTTACTCAATTCTTGAGGCAGAGTTGCTCTCTGGGAACCAGGCATTAGTGTCTGAACTGAGATTCCTGAAAGACGGGATTGCCTGTTTGCTGTTTGATCACCGCAGTGGCAGGACTGGTGCTTGTGTGTAAATGAAAAAGGGAATTTCTGTATTAGAACCATAAAGTGTATGTGTATAACAAGTCTGAGGCCAAGAGAGACAAGGGGTAAGATTGAATTCTCCACAGCTTAAACTCCAAGATATTGGTAACAGAACAGGCCTCTTGCTTTTTTCATTTCTGTGTCTCTCCCTCTCTGTGAGAAACATGCAAGGCCAAACTGCTAATTGTGTTAACACATCCTAAGACAGAAAGTCTGTTCTCAAAGAGTGATAAGGCTTTGCAAAAACAATTGTTCTTCAAAGCAGAACACAGCTTCCCACCCTTCCTAGCTTTTAACTTGTTTATGTATGTTAAAGTTTAAGTAGATTTGCAACATCCTGAGAATTGTTAGAAGTTAAAAGAGATAGTGAAGTAATAATAGTGATAAATTTATGTTAAAATAGAGGATGTATGTGGATGGATGCTTGATTTAGATAAAGGATGAATGGTCAGGGAAGTGCCAGCCTAAGAATTACAATTTCAGTCTCGATTGACTGAAGAATGCACAGAGTGGAGATAACCGGATGACTCCCGGAGGGCAAACCGGAGTCCACCCAATGATCCCAAGGATGAAAGAATCAAAGAACAAGATAAACACCTGACAGCCATCATGGAGTCGTCACTGCTGTGCCATCTGCATGATGGGCTTATCATTTCAAATGTGAGAACAATGAGTGATTCACACTTCAAATGCAGTAACAGCATGATGAAGCAATTCCCATAGACTGGCATAGGAATAAAATCCTATAAAAACAGACTCTAAAGACTGAAAACTTTGAGTCTGGTTCTGCAACCACCCTCCAGGAGCATCGGATGCGCATCTGACAAAGACTCGGCTCCACCCTCGTGTGCAGGCTACCTGGCCAGTACTCTGCCACGAGCAACCTCTAGTTCTGGTAACTATAACAACTCTGCAGAACTTGTATGAATGAGTGTGTGAATGAATAAGGAATAGTAGTGAAATAATATTGAACTGCATATCCTGATTTCTCTCTCTTTCTCTGTATTTACAATAAACGCAGCATTTTGCCTTATCCCTCTTATAAGATCCTGTTGGTATTATTTTATTAGTGTAACAAGATGGGGTAAAAGTTTGGCAGGAATAAGACAGTCAGTCCCTTTTAGAAGTTAATGGGCAGAATTCTGCCCTATTCAAGTCAATGCCAAAACTCCTATTGACTTCAATAGGGCATAAAACTTAGCATGTAAAATCTCAGCAAACTTCCCTTTTTTCTTTCTTTTGTTTTGAAACACAACAGTTTTTGTCCATTTCACATTATGGCAGGGTAAAAATGCAACTCAAAGGTTTATCTTACTGTGTTTCCAAATCAGTATTCATTTTGGGTTTTTTAAATGAACTGTTGAGGGTCATCATTCTGAAATATGAACTAGTGTTTCTGTAGGGTAGGGAACATAAATGGAGATAAGTTATTTAATCAGAAAAAGTGACTAGTTTTATGTGTGCACAGTAACTTTCAATAGGACTTTCATGGGGATACTTGGGAGGTGAATTCACAGTAAATGCTGGGCACTGTCTGAAATAATCTGTTAACAGACCAATAGTTCCAACAGCAGACACATTTGAGAGCCATAATGGCAATCATATCAATGATCAGTGACCTAAGAAGGTTATAAATACACCATAATTGTCTATTGTCAAGAATCTGATTACTAAAGGGTGTCCAAGAACCATAGACTGAGGCAAGGAAGTCCATAAATATGAATTTATGTGATGGACTGTGACTATTTAGAATGAACCTTTATCCCTTATTGGGTCAGCAATCTGGATTTTTAACATTCATGGGAGTCACCCAGCTAAATCCCCTTGCATGCCATGCTGAGGATATATTTCTAAAGCCTTTAACTTGTCCAGTTTCATTTTATGAAGTATTACTAATTTCCCGTCCTTTGAAATTGTACTGTGGCTTATGAAAATGTATGATATGAAATTTTTAAGTTACAAAATCAGAACTGTTTTTCTTTTTCTTTTTTAAAAAAATGCTATAAAGAAACAATTAGCTACGGGACCTACCACAAGGCCCAGGTGTTCATTTTGGGTGCCTCTTTGCAGCTCACCTAAAATATTCAAGACTCTTAGATCTGCAAAATTGAGCTAGATATCTCCTGAGAATACATTTTAGTAGTTTCTCCTTCTGGTTAAGTCGGACATACTGCAAAAAAGTCTTTTCATGGTATTTTAATATTTCTGCTTTTAAACCCAGCCAGAACCAGGCAATACAGAGAAGTAAAAACCAATGAGAAACTCTTTTGTTGAACTATATTAGCTAAACTTTGAAAACTTTCAAGGGTTTGGTTCAAGTTTTAGGTTGACTTACTGCCTTTGAACTCATTCCTATAAATATCCTGGTTTGCCCCAACTCATTCTTGAATTTTAAATTGTGCGGTGAGAGAAAAGAAAATAGGGTCCCAGAAAAGTTAAAAATAAACAAAACATTTGAGGGTGACAATCCATTTGTGTTTGTGAATTTGCAGGATTTGGCCCTCAAACTTGTCTAGTTTCCCAAGGAATTGGGAAAAGCTGCATTTTTCTAGACATTTAAACTTGACTAAAACCACATTCAACAATTTAGTATAGGAAACAATCTTGCATTAGAAGGGGATGGACCACGTGGCTTACTCTATCTTGTCCATATAGAATTTCTATGATATAGTAATAGAAGCGAGCCTTTTCTCTATATGATTTCAATATTAAGTGTTATTAACACTGTGCTACATTGTCCCCTCCTGTGGTAAAGCTCAGAGAGTGGGATCAGAGAGAATAAATCTTTTTGCAACTTTCCCCTCCTGGAGATTCCTTCACATTGTTCCAATGAAGCAGTTGCATTTGTCCGTGCATGAAACAGACCATAGGCCCTGCTTCCAAACACCACAGATCTCAGAAGATCATCAGGCAATCATGGGATGCATGATCTATTCTCAGAAATCTTTGGGGATGAAAATCAAGAGTCACCTCAGCCTTCCCACAGCTGCCTCCTCCTCCTGTTCAGCCTCACACTGTGTTGTACACCCTGTTGGACTGGCAGGGGGAGGAGGAAGTGATGAGAGGAATAGCTATTCCTCCGCCCTCCCGGTATGTTGTATTAATTCAATATAGTAGTTGGTTGTTTTTTTTTTTTTTTTTTTTTTTTTTTTTGAGAAAACAATATTTTAAAGGAAAATGCTTTTGAAAACACTTCCATAGTGATCTCATGCTTGCCTATCACAGTTTCTCTCTCACAGAGAGGTAGGAAGAGTGTCTTTACAGGCTACCTATGATTTATTTGTGTGACTAGGTTGGTGGTAACGTAACATTTTCATAATGTAACTCCTATCAATCCAGTATATTTTCACAAATAATTTCTGCCTTAAACTCTATGTAAAGCAAAAGAAAACAACCAGCAGAATAAAGGAGCTAAACTAAAGCTGTATAAAAGCCACTTCATATACTCAGAGTAATCCTCAACTTTAAGAGTATATAAATGTGATTTATGTCTTTATAGGGGGTACATTAAATAGCTAACATATCAGCAGGAAATATGACCTTGAGCACCATTACACACTTCGTTGATGAAATGAAGCATCCCTCTGTTGCCTTGCTGCTTCTAGCCATCTAATAAATGTCATTTGGACTAATCTTCCTTGATAAAATAATTTATGGAACTCACCTAATGTACTCACTGTGTAGGCCAAAATCAGAGGGTAAGAGTCACTCAACATCAACACTAGGCTTCCTATTTTCAGAGAAAGTTAGCAGAGCTGTGGGACAGATGACTTGAACTAAAATGCCAAGCTCACAGCACCCAGGACAAACTTAATCAGGCCAGCTGGAGCTTTCACAAGTTAAGAGGCTTTAGGAAAATGGATCTCTTAGTTAGCTGTGGTCATTCTTTCCTGTCCAATTTTTCAGTGTCAGGCATGACCTTTTTCTTCATTGTGAATCCAATAGGCAAACAGTACCGATCCTAAAAACTCAAAGAGGCTTGTTTTCTCATGCCTGAATCTCTAGCGAATATATTCCTGAAGGTCAGGACATGAGTATTTTTAATTTTTCATGAGATGGAAGAGGAAGGTTATGCCAACAAGAAAGCAATTTCAAAGGAACTGCTATGGTATTTTCATCATGAACAGAGTCACAACAACTACAAATCTTTTTTTTTCTCAAACTATCATTATATTCTTTATTCTTATTAGCATTTATTTTGTTCTATTGAATCAAAGGGGATTCAGTTGTGGATGGGCAGGAATGGAACTTGATGCAGCAATGGGTTTTCATTAAATTGAACTTACAGTGGCTTATGGTGACTGCCAACAGGGCAGAAAGGGAGAATTAACTGAGCCCATACTGTCATTGCCAAGTATTCACTGGAGCTCACTCAGGAGAAAACAAATAATATATTGGACTGATTTCATCCTAGCCTATCAAGCAGACATAGGCATAGGCATTGAATCTCCGGGAGCCTTAGAGAAAATACAGAAGATAGTAAGCTCTATCATAAAGTGTAAGTTTCAGAAAAATTATGGAAGCAGAAGTAATATACTTTAAGAATCAAGGCATGGTACAGTAGCACACTGCCCTTAATAAAGCCTAAGTAAAAGACACACTTGTACACTCAACAATTTAGGACATTTAGATGAGGTCTAAAGACTGGTTAGATTCTTAGCCAATAGTCAGAGCTGCTGAACGTTATTCAAGTTCACACGGTCAACAAAGACCAGAATCTTTAATTTAATTTTTTAAGCTTCCAGGGCTGCACTGTTTTGTTTGTATGTTTATTAAATGATTCATCTTTGTATAGCTCATGTACTGTTCAGTTAGTCTCACTTGTCAATATGGACAGAACAAGTAGTAATTAGTTAACTATAGGCTAAAAATGTAAAATATGGGAAGGAAGTAGGGGTGGAGCATGAAAATATAATTGAAATATAATTACTAAATTATATTACATTTTCTAGTAAAAGCTTTAATTTAAATATTCCCCAGTACTATCGCAAACCTAAGCAACTTGTTTCATGATAACCAGAAAGAGAAACTGATCAGCAGTAGATGTGAAACTTAGATTCAGTACCATTGTTCAATCTGAACAATGAGTGAAATGCAAATAGCAAATAAATGGCTAAACTGGTGAAAAATAAACTCAGTTTAAAACAAATGCTTTCAGTTTAAATGCTTTATGGTGTTATAATTGAGACAGATAGACTACTGGAATATGAATGTTATGCGGATGCTGTCAAGTTAAGGTGCAGATGACAAAATTTAGGTCAAATGTTACAAAGCTTTGCCTCACTATGATAACAGTTAGGCAATGGAACAAACTGATAAGAGAAGTTGTGTATTCACCATCATTACAAATATGCAAAACTAGACTAGACACCAAATCATGAACTGAAAAGAGAATGGACTAAAAGACCTGACATACAAGAGGCATTCCCAACCAAAATGATTAATATTATTATTATTTATTTGTATTGTTTATTATGGTTGTGCCTAAGGACCAACCAGGAGGTCAGGGGTTCTCAAACTTCATTGCACTGTGACCCGCTTCTGACAACAAAAATTACTACACAACCCCAGGAGGGGGGGCCAAAGCCCAAGACCAAGTCCCGCTGCCCCAGGCATGGGAGTCAGAGCTTCAAACCTTCAGAATTAGAAGCATTACATTTTGTCAGTTCTTAATATGTATTTGCATGACAGCAATCACGATGGTGACCCCAATCCTGATTGGGGCTTCTTGGCACTATTGTAATACAATAATAAACAATAGTTATTTAAGAATTGAAATATGAAGCAAAAAGGCACACAGTAAAAAGTGTCAGGCAACATTTGTGCTCTGCTTAAAGTATCTAACTGCAAGTGTTAGGTTTGAGAGGTGAAGAAAACTTGAAAAGGATAAATTAACAACCCCCCTTCCCAGGGTTACCATATATCCTGGTTTTCTAGGTCATACCTCTTTTTTGAGCCTCTGTCCACTGTCCTGGTGGATTTTTCAAATAACAGGAAATGTTCTGGATTTTTGCAGAGCAGACACTGTAGCTCAGAAAGAGCCCTGATTGGTCCTCTTCCCTACTAGTTCCTCCCCTGCATCTGCAGCTGATTGGTTCATTTTCCTGCAGCCACAGCTACTGGATCCCACGCATCCAGGGACACTGTGAAAGGGAGCAAAACTGCTCTCCACCTCCAGTGAATATCTCCACTGCAGGTACCATCTCCAGTACCCCCAAGTGTACCCCCCTCCAGATCCCCTTAGCCCCTCCCAACTCCTCCCCCTGCAGTGTTCTCTTTTTGGGAACCTGAAATGTGGTAACCCTACCCAGGGCACCCACCCAGAGTTGTAATAATATTGCAGAGAACTGGAAAATATTTCAAAATGCTGTCTGAATATATTTAGCAGCAATTGGTGCAGAAAAGTGAAAGTGAAGTCATAAATTTTCTGCTTCTTGTAAAAGGCAGCACTGGATGGTTACAATAACTCTAATTTGGAGGAGAAAATGTAAACTTTATAATAATAAATATCTCGTATCCCACACCAAAATGAGATTTCAGTTTATTCATATGCATGCACCAGGATGGGTAAATAATAGATCAACATGAACCAAAATGAAGAACAAGTAATGAAATCTACCCAGCACAACTATCTGACAGATTCACTAATAAAAGATAGACTCGTCCATTGAATTGTAGTGTGTTGGGGTGTTCAAACTAACCCCTGAAGGAGTTTAAAAGGCTCAGAAGGGGCTACTTGGCAAGATGGGCTGCACCTGGGTGAGGTGTAGGCAGGATATACAGCCTTAACTGAACCTGAAGGCCAGCTAGGCAGGAAGAGACTGAACTTGTATAAAGCCAGAGAGAGGAGAGCAGGGTTCTAGGGTCCCTACGCTGGAACCAAGTGAAGAGGGCAGGCCTGGCTTCCCCTACAGCCTCTGGGGGAGTGGCACCCACAGGACAATGGACTTTGAAGACTGCCTGAGGCAGTTTGTTTAGAGACACTTTGATACACCGAAAGCAAGGAAGCTATACTGATCTGGCCGGAGGGCCAAGTCACAAAGAGGAAATGCTGCAACAAGTGGAGTGCGAGAGAGGCCGCAGAGTGAGATATTGGGACAAGGGCGGAAAAACTCCAAGAAGAGGCATCACACCAGTGGTCAGGGCTGGCTCCAGGCACCAGCCTAGCAAGCAGGTGCCTGGGGCGGCCAATGAAGAGGGAGGCGGCACGTCCGGCCGTTCGGCGGCAATTCAGCAGCAGGGCTGTCACTCCCTCTCGGAGCGAAGGACCTACCGCCGAATTGCCGCTGATCGCAATCGCGGCTTTTTTTGTTTTTTGTTTTTGGTTTTTTTTGTGCTTGGGGCAGCAAAAACACTAAAGCCGGCACTGCCAGTGGTGGGCTAATCCCCAGATGAGCCACAAGGAGGCCACAGCAGTGACTGGAGCGGAACCCATTCTATGTCAATAAGATGTTTATGGAAGGGCTGCTTTGTGCACAAGAGCTGACACTAGACAACACAGTAGAAATTATTAAACACAACAAAAGATAGACACAGATGAAAAGGGGCTATTCTTTCAATAAATAAGGTGTAGAGAAATCATTACAAAGATAGGAAATGAACAGCAATAAAAGAAAAAAGATGAGGCTTTATAGAAAGCTTTACCCCTTGTGGAACTTCTGCCCACAACAGGGTCCTATTCCCCAGCTAGCATTATATACCAAACTGACAGACTCGACATGAAAACCTAAGATAGCACTTTTTTTGTCTCTGATCTCAGTAAATCCTGCCTGTTAAGAGTTCAGGGCAGGGAGCTACTTCAGCATTGCAAGTGCTAGGCAGATGCATTGAGAGTCTATAAGGGTTGTCACTCTGTGTGTCACTTGACAGCCTAGAACGTCTGTAGAGTTGATGTGAAGCAATGGATACAGTTACAAATATGGTAGAGGGTTTTCTTGTCCACAATATCACCACGTTAAATCATCATTGGATTTTTAAGTCTGTTTCAGTCAAGTTTGTAAGTTCTCAGACATTTTTGACTCTATGATTTACACCTGTGCAGTGTACAGCTACAATAAGGCATGTATCTATGCCATAGATTCCAAGGTCAGAAGGGACAACTATGATCATCTAATCTGAGCACCTTTATAACAGAGGCCATAGAACTTCCCCAAAATCATTCCTAGAGTGTATCTTTTAGTAAAACATCCAATCAGGATGTAAAAATTGCTATTGATGGGGAATCCACCACAACCGTTGGTAAATTGTCCCAGTGGTTAATTACCCTCACTGTTAAATTCCAGACTTATGTTCAGTCTGAATTTGCTAGCTTCAACTTCCAGCCATTTGATCGTGTTATACCTTTCTCTTCTAGATTGAAGAACCCATCAAATATTTGTTCCCCAGGTCGGTACTTATACACTGTAAGTCACCCCTTACCTTCTCTTTGTTAAGTTAAATTGATTGAGCTCATGGAGTCTGTCACTATAAGGCATGTTATCTGATCCTTTAATCATTCTCGTGGCTCTTCTCTGAACCCTCTCCTTGAATTGTGGATGTCAGAACTGGACACAGTATTCCAGCAGCATTTGTGCCAGTGCCTAATATAAAGGTAAAATAACCTCGCTACTCCTACTCGCGATTCCCCTATGTGTGCATCCAAGGATCACATTAGCACTTTTGGCCACACTGTCACAATGGGAGATAGGGTTTGATCCCAAATCTTTTTCAGAGTCAGTGCTTCCCAGAATACAGTCCCCTAGCTTGTAAGTATGGCCTACGTTATTTGTTCCTAGATGTATATTTTTACAGTTATCTGTATTAAAAAAAAAACCTTGTTTGAACCCAGCTTACTAAATGATCCAGATTGTTCTGTATCAGTGACTTGTTCTCTATTATTTACCACCTCCCCCAATTTTTGTGTCATTTGCAAAAATTATCAATTATTATTTTGTTTTCTTCCAAATCATTGATAATTATTAGACCTATCAGTTACACAGTTTTTAATCCATTTAAAGTATGCATTGTTAATTTTATATCACTCTATATATTTGATATATTTATTTCAAAATGCTGTGCAGTATCAAGTGAAAAGTCTTATAGAAGTTAAGTATATTACATCAACACTCTTACCTTTATCAACAAAACTTGCAATCTCTTCAAAAAATATCAAGTTAGTTTGACTAGATCTATTATTCATAATCCCATCTTGACTGGCATTAATTATATTACTCTTCTTTAATTCTTTATAATTGAGTCCCATATCAATCACTTCATTATCTTGCATTGGGATCAATGTCAGACTGACAGGCCTATAATTACCTGAGTCATCCCATTTACCCTTTTTAAAAATTAGCACAACATTAACTCTCTTCTGGTCTTCTGGAACTTCCCCCAGTATTCCAAAACTTATTGAAAAATCAACATTAATGGTCCAACTCTTGGATGAAAGTTATCTGTGATTTAAAAATGTCTAACTATCATCTGTTCCCCTCCACCCCCAAATATAAAACAGAAATATTGATTGAACACCTCTTCCTTTTCTGCATTATTATTGATAATTCTCTATTTCCTTCTAGTAATAGACTAATACCATTGTTAGGATTCTTGCTCTGTCAATGTGGCTGAGTTGCTTCCAACCTAACTCCCCATGTTCCTTGTTCTACTCGTGTGCCATCAACTACAAACCTGTGCGGTCAGCCTCTAGCTGTCTCTCTGTCTCTCTGTTCTGTGATGATCTCTGAAGGCTGTCTCTGGGTGTTGTCTACTGGCTCATGTTTCCTGTTCCTTTGAATCACTTATCACTCTTGTGTATTCACCTCATATGACTTGAGTGCCACTGCAATCTGCGTGAATCCTTTAGTCCACTCCTTCTAGTGTCTCTGTATTGGCTAGATCCTCATAGGAATGCCTGTCTCCAGGGCTGGTAACATATGTTACATAGTATATGTATATGGTAACATATGGTAACCTGCCATATGTTAGTGCCTGCTTTCGCTGATTGTTGGCCATCTCCCCTCCGTGGTATTTCCTTGCTTCTGAATGCAACAGGTCTCCCGTCATTGGTAGCAGGGTTTTGTTCCTTCATCCCATCAGTGCCTGCACTGGACTCTTGTGGTATCTCTGTGATGGGATATTCCTTTGTGCCAAAAATGGAAACAAGGGGTCTGAACCAGAAGAAACAGCCTTGTGTAACAGTCTCTTACATTATGTCTGCACTATGAGCTATGGATGTGATTCCCAGCTCACATAGACATACTCATGCTAGCTCTCATCTGAGCTCATATGCTAAAAATAGTAGTGTAACCAGGGTAGCACAGGCAGCGGCAACATGGGGCTAGCCTTGCTGAATACAAGGCCTCCTAAATCCCATGAGTATGTACTCAGCACAGCTAGCCCTTGATACTGCTGCCCATGCTACCCTGGCTACACTACTAGTTTTTAGCATGCTAGCTCAAATGAGAGGTAGCATGAGCAAGTCTATATGAGCTGGGAATCACACCTCTAGTTCGAAGTGTGGATGTAACCTTAGCAGTTTACATAGCTGATTCCACCTTAACACTTGTCTTTGGGTATGCTGGGGAAGAGGTATGGTGGTCATACACCTATTAGCATGGAAATTCCTTGAATTCCTCCAAGGCAAATGGGAGTCCCTTATCAGTGAATACAGCATGCGGAATGCTGTATCTCACAAAGAAGGCCTTCAGTTTGCCAATCTGGTATCACGCAGGGCATCAACCTCCCAGATATTTGAGTAGTAATCCACTGTAATCAAATACTGCTTTTCATTGAAGGTAAATAAATCTGCTCCCACCTTTTTCCCAAAGTCCAGTGAGTAGCTCACGTGGTATCAGTACTTTCTGCTGGTGGTTATTACACAACCAGCAGGTGTCACACCCTTCTTTCAAGAAAAGGAGTTGTGTATTCATTCCTGGCCAGCAAATGCAGGCTTAAGCCCATCTAAGAGTACATCTACACTTCAGCTGGGAGCGTGCTTCTCAGCAAGGGTAGACAGACATGCACTAGCTCTCCTTGAGCTAGCATGCTAAAAATAGCAGTGTAGTTGAAGGCAATACAGGTGGTGGCTCAGGCTAACTGCCCAAGTACATACCTGTGGGACCACGTGGGTTTGTACTCCAGCTGTTATGTCCAACTGCTCCTTGTGCTATCCCTGGCTACACTGCCAACTTTAGTGCACTGGCTCAAGCAGGGATCCCAGCTTGGTTAGACACTCACTAAGGCAGCTGTCAGTGCCCAGTGTGAGGCAACTTTTTTTTTTTTTTTACATGACATCCTTATATAATAAGGCAGAAACAACAGCTCTCTGTCCTGGAAATAAGATTCCATCCTGCACATTCAGCTCATCTTTAATTTGAAAATATGGTTCTGCTCCTACTGGTACTTGGCTCTTATTTTCTGGCCGTGATGCTAGTATTGCTCTCTAGACTGTCTGTACTTGGATGCCCTTTCTGTAGGCTCCTTGATTTCCATCAGCTTTGCTATTGAAACTGCGGGGTAGTGACACATGTTAATGGATTCAGTGTCCTGATCCTCTTCTCCCAGCTTACTGATGCGGGGTATATATGCCCTGCTCTTGGTATTAGCTAACACTAGTAATCATCCTGGACAATATCTGTTCTTTCCCTGGCAGGGCTGGCGGTGCATTGACATGTGCTGCAATCTCTTTGGGGCTTTGCAATGATTGTCTCTGAGGTTTTGTGGGTTCATTGCACTATTAATGAGTGTCCATAGGTGTCCTGATGGAATCGCTCCATTCCAGATACCACACCAGGTAATACACTATTTGGGTGTACCCTGTTCAATCTCTATGGGGCAGTCTTGGCATAAGCAATTGGCTGCTCCTGCAAAAGAGCTACACCCAATCGTTTCTCCGATACATCACATCGGAGCGTCAGTAGCTCTCATGGCTGATAGTACCTCAGGACAGGGGCATCAGTTATCATTTGTTTCACCAAGCCAAAATGCTTGCTGTTGGGGAGCTGCCCAATCCCATTCAACATGCCTCATGAGCCTGACATATGGGTTCCGCTACTACAGCCAGGTGTGGAGAGGACGTGGACATAAAATGTATCATTCCTATGAAGCACTTTACCCCTTTCTCACCTACTGGATTTGGCCGGTCTCTGACTGACTTGTTGGGATCTGCTTTCAGTCCCTCTGCTGTAAGCAGATGTCACCTCACTGTGTCTGAGCCACATTTTTTTCTGGGTTGAGTCTTATGTTGTTGTCCCTGCATCACTGTAGAAAAGCTTGTAGTTTCCTGTCATGATTTCTTGTGAAAAACCGATGTCACTCCACAGTTTTGTTCTGCTTTGGGGATCAGCAGTTCCCCAGGACTCCTAAAACTGCTGTGAGGCGTGAGGCAGTGGTGAGCTTCAGAGCGGTGTAGATCTCTCTGTCTTCTTCCCCAATAAGGTAAAATAATAGTTTTATTTTCTTGCTGTTGTCATCCTTCTGCATGGCCAGGTATGTAGTGAGGTGGAGTGGCCTTCCTCCGAACTGGAGTGTGAGGGACCACTACACTCCCCTGCCCCACTCACTGGAAGTACCAGGGCAAGACAGGAAGTAGAAAAGGAGAGACCTGGAGCTCAGTTGCCACTGAGCCACAGGAGAGAGTGGATATGTCTTCTAGGGAGCAGATGCCTCTGCATGAGCCCAGACCACCCCTGGAGTGGACTAACCCCTTACCATCAGGGGAGGCAGACACGGACCCTGAGGAGCTGCCAGAGCTGCCAGTGGCTGAGTACCCCAAGGAGACAGAGGATCTTTGGATCACGGGACCCTACACCCAGACTGTGGTGTGAAGTAGCCCAGGGGGGCCAGACTCTAGTCCAGTTCTGCTGCCAGAGTGTGAATCAGTGTGTTTTGGGAGGATCCCCACTGACCCAGTGGCAGACTCATCTGCCACTCTTAGGGCCCTGTGCTGAGACCACGTAGAATAGGGTGGGCTTGGGTCTCCCTACCCCACAGTGGCATTGCTGGCACATGATGGCATATATCACATTGGTAGATGTGCAGGTGAACGAGCCCCTGATGGTATGGCTGATGTGATTAGGTCCTATGATGATGTCACTTGAATAGATATGTGGACAGAGTTGGCATCGGGCTTTGTTGCAAGGATAGGTTCCTGGGTCAGTGTTTTTGTTCAGTGATGTGTGGTTGCTGGTGAGTATTTGCTTCAGGTTGGGGGGTTGTCTGTAAGTGAGGACAGGTCTGTCTCCCAAGATCTGTGAGAGTGAGGGATCATCTTTCAGGATAGGTTGTAGATCTTTGATGATGCGCTGGAGAGGTTTTAGTTGGGGACTGAAGGTGACAGCTAGTGGTGTTCTGTTATTTTCTTTGTTGGGCCTGTCTTGTAGGAGGTGACTTCTGGGTACTCGTCTGTCAGCAAGATGGGAGTCTGTGAAAAAAATGCTGGAGTAAGAGAAGCAGTAGGGAGAGAAGGGCTTAGTATCCCCAGTGGGCTTGGATCACTGCCTGTAATGACAAGAGTGGGAGCTAGCTCCAGCCCTTTGGGTTTTTTAGCTCTGGAGACGTGATTGGCAAGATCCTTCTCTAGCACAGACAAATCGTGCTCTCTGGCCTCTGGTGATAGGTGCTGAGGGTTCTGAGACTGCTCCAACTGCTGAGAAGCCACCGACTCTATGTCCGTGTCAATGTCCAGGTCAGGGTTAGAACTCAAGGGTGGTGAAGGGGGTGTGGAAGGAACCTCCAGAGTGGGAGAAATGGAAGATGCAGGTGGTGTTGAGGTGAAGGTGGTGGTGAAGTTTGGCAAAGGGGCTGGAGCTTCAGTGGGAGTTAATTTTGGTGGAACTAGAGTCTCCAAGGTCTGGAGAGTTTCTTCTGATTCTGTAGGAAGAGTGGAGGCAAGGGGTGCAACTGCAGGCCTTTTGGAGGGCATGGTCACAAACTTTATGACTGAAGGTGTCAAATCCTGAGCAGGTTTTTTCTCCACCAGTTTCTCAGCTGGATTCTCAATCTTGACCGACCTGAAGAGCTTCACACCGGAGGAGTTCAGGGAGTTCAGAGTAAAAGAAGAGTACAGGCCTGAATGGATATAGTCATTGCGGCTGGATGATTTAGCACAGGTCTGGGACTTCTCTTTCACTCCGTTTTCCAGGTCCTTCGGAGCACTGCTGACTTCTGCAAAGCCAGCCATCACGGGGTCTCCCTCAATCCTGCCCACCATCAGTGGAGCAATATTCAAAATCTCCGGATAAGAAACAAACTTGTACACAAACTTCTGACCATTCACTTTTTTGATGATATTCTGGCTCTGTCAATCTGTTTTTTCACTTCAGCAGGTGGGTATTGTAGTTTTAAGAATGCTTGATAGAGATCTTGTAGGTGCTTGTCTCTGTCTGAGGGATTGGAGCAAATGCGGTTGTATCTTAGAGCTTGGCTGTAGACAGTGGATCGTGTGGTGTGTCCTGGATGGAAGCTGGAGGCATGTAGGTAAGTATAGTGGTCAGTAGGTTTCCGGTATAGGGTGCTATTTATGTGACGATCACTTATTAGCACAGTAGTGTCCAGGAAATGGACCGCTTGTGTGGATTGATCTAGGCTGAGGTTGATGGTGGGATGTAAATTATTGAAATCATGGTGGAATTCCTCAAGGGCTTCTTTTCCATGGGTCCAGATGATGAAGATGTCATCAATGTAGCGCAAGTAGAGTAGGGGCGTTAGGGGACGAGAGCTAAGGAAGCGTTGTGCTAAGTCAGCCATAAAAATGTTGGCATACTGTGGGGCCATGCGGGTACCCATAGCAGTGCCGCTGACTTGAAGGTATATATTGTCCCCAAATGTGAAATAGTTGTGGGTGAGGACAAAGTCACAAAGTTCAGCCACCAGGTTAGCTGTGACATTATCAGGGATACTGTTCCTGATAGCTTGTAGTCCATCTTTGTGTGGAATATTGGTGTAGAGGGCTTCTACATCCATAGTGGCCAGGATGGTGTTTTCTGGAAGATCACCAATGGATTGTAGTTTCCTCAGGAAGTCAGTGGTGTCTCGAAGATAGCTGGGAGTGCTGGTAGCATAGGGCCTGAGGAGAGAGTCCACATAGCCAGACAATCCTGATGTTAGGGTGCCAATGCCTGAGATGATGGGGCGTCCAGGATTTCCAGGTTTATGGATCTTGGTAGCAAATAGAATACCCCTGGTTGGGGTTCTAGATATGTGTCTGTACAGATTTGTTCCTGTGCTTTGTCAGGGAGTTTTTTTAGCAGATGGTGTAGTTTCTTTAGGTAATTCTCAGTGGAATCAGAGGATAATGGCCTGTAGAATGTGGTGTTAGAGAGCTGTTTAGCAGCCTCTTGGTCATATTCTAATTTATTCATGATGACCACAGCATCATTACTTAATTGGCCTCTCAGAGTTGGTAAGACAACTCACACCTTTTCATGCTCTCTGTAGGTGTATATATATCTCCTCAATATATGTTCCATTCTATGCATCCGAAGAAGTGGTCTGTAGCCCACGAAAGCTTATGCTCAAATAAATTTGTTAGTCTCTAAGGTGCCACAAGTACTCCTGTTCTTTTTTTAGAGAGGTAGTTGTGCCTCTAGCCAAAGGGCAGCTCTGTGCACAAACTTTAGGGAACACATACAAATAGCCACACTACTCACTAAAACACAGTGCATGGACACAAGAACCCAAAATACCTCACCACGTGGCTTTTCTGCTGTTCTGTATAAGTTCCTGTTGACTAATACACCCTGCTTTGTGTTCTGTTAGTGTTTCATGTTTGGTCAAATAGTACGCAGTCATACTGGTGTGAAGGTCTCCCGAAGGACTGACATCATCCGATTCCAAGATGTACAGAATTGGGAACAAATGAAAACAGCTCCCACATGTTCTGGTATATGGTGGTACCAGTACCACTCTAAGCTTTGACCACACACAGTGCCAAGAAAGAAAACTATCCTCATAGGCCAGAGAAAGGCTAAAAGAAGAACATGAAGGGAAAATGAATCAGGTACAAAGTACAGATAGTGGATGACTGCGCTGAATGGTCACACCTGTGCTACCACAGAAGCTTTCATCTACTAGTTCTGTATAAAACTTCAACCCATGCCTTGTACCCAGAAAATCCATTTATTCTAAAGCCTCCTCAGTCAAACTGTATACTAAGGAAGATGCTGCAAAACTCCTCTCAATCTCTATAGATGCATTGCTATGGTACAAAAAGTAAATGTGCCCCTCCATTTTAATAACACTAATTGCATTTACTTATCACCTTCAATCTAAGGATCTCAAAGCACTTTATAGACAATGAGTTTATCTCCACATTATCCTGTGTGATAGGTAAGTGCTTATACACCTTTAGAGTGCATAGTGCTGTTAACATGGCCCACGTGATTTCCTGCTCCTTGTAAAACCCCAATACTCAGATTAATTTCTAAGAAATGTCACTAAAATCACTGTGAATCTAGATTTGTTTCCATTGTGAAGGAGAGAGGACTTGGGGCTAATAAGGGTAACGAGATTCTAATTTACTAATGGCCAACATAAGGGAACTTTACAGCATGGATATACTGAAGTATGTGTTGGCTAGCCTTCTTGCTATATATCATATAGCCTTTTCTTGGTGATTACCTCACCTGATTCCAAATTTTTGTTAATCAATGGAGATGGAAAAAATAAGCACAAATAGTTATGTTAAGCATCTACATTGGAAGTGATTATGTAAGCTATATCATCAGCTATAATACTCAAAATGGTACAACAAAGGTAGAATACATTAGATGTACAGTGGGTTTCTTGGTCTCTTGAGTTTCATTGCTTTTTGTTACTAGACAAGGACAACTAAACTAGGAAACCATTCAGGTCTTGTGTTTTTATGCCCTTTTGCCTTCAATAAAAGGAAACTATTAATTTTTGCCATTACACTGTCAGTCACATAGATAATAGTACTTGACTACTTATAATTCATTGCATTCTGTTCTGTCTGAAAGTATTGATTGGGAATATTATTAATGGATATTGCTGAATAGTCTTTTTACAGTCTTCAGAGGAAGAAGAAATAAAAGGATGATAAGGCAACCAAATTTTATTTTAAGCTCTATACTTTCATTTCCAATATTTCCCTTTATAAGAAATGGAATTAGTTTATTTTCTGTTATGACAAAAGAAAAATGAATTTTCTGTTGTCCACCAGGTCATGATGGGTTACCAGTGAATTTATTTTAACAGGCTATTAATACCTGTATATATAGGAGATAATAAATACAGGTTTAGGCCTTAATGTGCTATAGTCAAATAAGATAGGCATGTTGGGATATTATAGCAGAATGCTTTTTCAAGCAATTTATTTTTTTTACTAATATATTGAGTAAATTATATCTTCTAATACAAACTTTTAAGACATGAATAGTACACACCTATCTAAGTTAGTGATATTGTGGTTCCAACTCAGCTCTATATTATTAAGAATATCTAATATAATGAAAAAAGTATTTAGCAAATATTGGATACAGCAGGGAAACTTGAGTTTTCATGTCATTTTAGACAATGATATAATTAATCGGGTAATATTTTGTGGCCAGCCTTGGGGCCTAGTTAGTATGCAAAGACATTATGAAGTGACATTTTCTGTTTCCCATTTTTCTATAAAAAAAAAGAATTTTTTTCATAGTCACTTCTTATCTGATCCATGACAAACCAGACATGCTATATACATAAACGTATAGGTAAAACTATAGCTAGAGTTTAAAACTAAAACTACAAAAAAACGTCCATGAATACTCATTCAAATTTTAAAAGACATTTTCTTCAATCATGCTTCTTCTTTTGTGTTTGCACAATTATTTTAGCAAATGATTTTTTTCTGGGCCACAAAGGTCCATCTAGCCCAGTATCCTGTTTTCTGACAGTGGTCAATGCCAGGTGCTTCAGAGGGAATGAACAGAACAGGTAATCATCAAGTGATCCATTTCCTGTCACCCATTCCCAGATTCTGGCAAACAGAGGCTAAGGACACCATCCCTGCCCATCTTGGCTAATAGCCATTGACAGACCTATCCTCCATTAATTTATCTTGTTCTTTTTTGATCCCTGTTAGTTTTAGCTGAATATTTGCAAAATTCACAGGTTATGCTTGGATTCCTGAATATTCACAAGAGAATTTCAGAATGCTTAACTAACTAGCAACAATATGAAGTAAGATTTTATGCTCCTCTATTCCATTTAAAAGGAGGGGTGGTTTTGGTTAGTGTGGGGAACTGTACCTTTAAGAGACTGGAATGAGCCTGTTAGAAATTGTTCTTTTGTTATGCAGAGGCTCATGATTTTTCAATTCTGATCAGTTAAAACTCAGACACTGAATATAGCAGATCTCTTGCAAGTAACTTAAGCACTGAGCACCACAGTTAGTTAATCTAGGTCATCTAGTTGAGGAAAAGAAACAATACCACATTGCTTTTTATAAATAATCAATAAAACAAATATTTTGAATGTCAAATATTTGCACTGAACTGTTCCCAAATGACCAACAGTTATTCACTGAAGACATTTTTACCCACTTCAAGTAACAAAAACATTCAAAAAATTTACAATTTTTTCTGTGAAAATGCAGGATGAAAAATGCATTGAATAAATTATTCATTATGAATTATTTACATGCTCTTGTTAAAATACAATCCTTGGCCACCCCATTGATTACATGTAATCTATCTAGATGTGCGATAAATGTAAGAACCTCATGCATGGCAAGTGCAGCAGAGACTAATCTCTCTGTACAAGGAACAAGATTTAACCATGTGCTTTCCTTGTGGGAGTTGGAAAATTAACCTGTTTTACGCTGCATTCTGTTGTCCTTGTCGTCCTAATTTTAAGTGTTGATTCAGTTTTATTGAGTGTCTGTCACACTTTTTAGTTGATGCCATTTAACACAGAATATTAAAGATACCTAGATGTCACAATTCTTCTGTGTTTTGAGTCACAAAGTATTTCTAATATTAGATGATTGGCTTCACCTCTGATTCATATCTTTAACAGTCTACAGTACAGAGTATGCAGTGTGCAGACAAGAGAAGAGCCATTAATATTCTGGAATTCTTGCTTCAAAGACATTAAATGAATGGATATTAATAACACTTTAATAAAAACTGACATTATTCTGCCCCATGATATTAACGCTTTGACATAATGGCTATAATATCTTCTATACAATGTGATTAAATTATATTAAAAAAGAAATAGGTGGATGCACTGTGAATAAGGGGCCATATATTGTAAATCATGTCATCATAAAAGTAATAAAACGGAATTGTTACATAAAATGAGGTAAATATGAAAATTTATACTTTCTAATCTGCAGAATGTTTCTTCCCTTTACTATACGTTTTACAGCATGCAAATAGAGATGACATATTTGCATATCCTGCAAAAACTTAATTCATAGAACAAACTTATCCTTGCTTTTTCAAAGTATCTAATCCCCAATTTTATTGATGCTAAGCAAGTTGTCTCTTTGTGACCAATTTCTGGATCAAATGATGATGCACGTGGATTAATATTTGTCAAACTGTTAAATTATTAATGCCATTATTTCCTGTTTTTTTTAAATCTCTGGATTTTGGCCATCTGTGGGTAAGAGAGCAGGTGAATGGATAGTAGCCAGTTATAAAATTCTTGTGAGTCATTAGAGAGTAGCCATTAGGACTTCACAGTAAATTATAGGGAATAGTTAGATGATGATTAGACTAGCCATATACTATACCAATGCCATTTGCAACTGTTGCCTTTATGTACATAGGGTACAGTCTAAAAACATTTTTAAAATACAGATAATTTTCTCTTTTATTAGTGCTTTCATTTACCAATTTGCCTTCTTCGGATATTCTCATGTACATAGTTGTCACTGCTTAACTTCTGAACATCAGTGCATTTAGACCTGCCATGTCTTTCCCACATAATTGTTGTCCAATTTCTTAGAAAAATATTGGGCTTGTTTTACCCCTTTGGTGCAAGGAAATGCAAATTGCACCAGCAAGCTTGTGTTGTGCCTTGATGGATTAATATAGACTTGAAGGCCAGAAGGGACCATTATTATCATCGCAGGGGAGGGAAGGGATGTTTTTTTCCCACTGCTCCCTCTCCAGGATTCACCAGAGAATGGCAGCTTTGAATGGCTGCCACTTTGGGGGGCATGCAGGTGTTAGCGGCAATAGGACCAAATTCAGAAAAAAGCCTAGCTTATACAAGGCCTGAAAGTCAATAGTCTTCTCCAACAGTTGGTTTGGCCTTGCCTGAAGACCTATGCACACGTCCTGAGTCTCTATGGCCTCACGCTGCTAAAGACGCTATGGGAGAGGGATTCCCAACAAACTGAGATGTTGGAAGCTTGCTATATACTATGACAAGCACCTCCACATCTGGTTGGCAGTGCTTGAAGAGATTTTTTTAAGGGTTTTTTTTTTTTCTGGCTTGTTTGAGGCACAATCCTGCAGCTGCTACTTCTGTCAAACTAATACCACTGGGCTCCATTTTCCAGAAATATTAGTGATTTCTATCTCTTCAATTCCAGAATCCAGCTAGGTAAAAGACCTCTAGTTAACTTTGACTCCATTCCCCCTGCCCTGGCTGTGCCCATTGTTGGGGAGGGGAGGGTGCCACTGGTGGCAGCAGTGCTACACGATGGTAAGTCTAATATTTCATATGGACAGTGTTGCTAACTCTCACTATATTTAGTGTTTGTTGTTTTTTTCTAAAGCCCCAGATACTGAAGGGATGTGATTAGATGAATATCTCAGTATTTATTTTAGAAAAAGCAGTAGGTTTCTAGCCCTCATGGTTTCAGACAAAAGCTTGAGACTGTAACATGAGTATATCTTAAAGGTTCAGAAACCAGAAAGCAAATAATAAACCCCCCATTTTTAAAAAACATCATGATTTTTAAATCAATGTTACAATTTTTTGTTCATGACTGATTATTTTTGAATGCCTGAGGTTAACAATACATAACGTGTGTGGAGCTGCTGGCTTTGCTCAGTACAGAATAGCTTTAATTTAGTTGTAATTTCATTCTAATGTCTCTTTTCTGTCTTATCTCCGTTCAAATCACAGAGATCTGTGAGCAGCTTCTTGGGCACCTCCCAGAAGAACATGTAAATCCTGGGTGTGAAGAGTATAAGTAACACTTTTTCTCCTTTCTATTTTTCTTGTCACCATTTGTTTTTTGTCCAATTGTTTAGTAACTTTATAGCATTCAGGAACTGAAGCATTCAAATGTAAAAATGCATCTACTGTTCTCTTAATCTTAGAAATAAATGCAGGTATCTATTTTAATTTAGTATTGTGCATATTTTTAAAAAAGTTTCTATAGCAGAGCTGACAACAATCCAGAGAATGCTGTTGTCAATGCATAATGAGACACACCATTAGTAATGGGTTGGATGGGCTGGCTGAAATGCCTTTATGTTCTGTGCATATTCATGTTCCAACAGTGCACACTGAACTAGTATAAAGAGACGTGTTGTCAATAATACAGCTGGGCAGGAAATTGATTGCCCACCCTATGAGAATTTTCAAATTTTAATTTTTTTCACATCACAAATTGGAACAACGAGTTGAAAAATAAAAAATTGTCACAAACTGAAATTCCAAAACATTTTTTGAATTGGGTCAGTCGAAACACTGCATTTTAATAATTTTGAAACAGTCCTTTCCATTTTGACTTTTTAGCTACTTTTTTTTGTTTTTACTATAAATTAACTTAAATTTGTAAACAAAAGGTCATTTCAAACTGAAATACCAAACTTATTCATTTAGAAAATGTTGAAACAAGATGTTTCAGCAATTTTTAAAGGCTATCTTTTTTAAAAAAAAATATTCAAAATGGGAAATTTGTCAAAACTGACATTTTCCTGTGGACAGTTTAAGGAAGTTGCATTTTCCAATGGAAAAAATAGGGAGGCGAAAAATTAATAATCATCTCTAGTCTATAGATTTCCAGAGGAAGTGCAATCACAACAATTCTAGTGACATGTGTGTAACTTGGGGAACACATTTGTGTGTGGTCATGAAGTAATTTACAAGTATTGCAAGGCGCACCTAACCAGGGCTGAAAGCGCTTTTTCTCCTCTGTGGTAGACATGCCCTGATGTGTAACATTGTAGCTTGGATATTGGTAATATTACTGAGAGATTTACTGGTTTCCCATTCCATGTTATGATCCCCCGCATTTTCTCTGAAATTTCTTTTAAGAGGATAGTGACCTACTGCCATTCTGTTATACTCAGTAGAATTTATGTGGCACGGAAATGGCTTCAGGTCCAATGTGCACCATTGAGAGTAAAACAAATTATACCCACAGTATCTCTTTTGACTGTTTAACTACATGGAATAGGTACAAAAGGAAAAAGGCCAGAATAGAAAAATTTAAATCAACGATATTAGAGTAAGTTTGGAATCACTTGTGCATTATGTGGGCATGTCTATTTTTGTGTGTGTTGAAAAAGAGACTTACTGAAACAAATACATAACATAATAAGCAAACACTGATGAAAGAAAATCTGAAATGAAATATCAACCTGCCTTACTACGGATATTTTCATGTGTTTCTTGTTCACTTTATGAAATTGTGACTTTTAGGGTTTTATTTTTAATTTAAAGGTATATTTTGTTTTCTGTTAGGAAAAACAGTGAAAGAAATCATTTTTAATTCCAGGGACATGGTAAAATAAAGGATACAAATACAGAAATTTGAAAGTGGATCTAGAAGTACTGAAAGGATTTTGCTAGTGGTTACAACAAGTAAATTAAAGCTAAGTGACACATTTTTAAGATGTTCCAAAGTTCAAAGAAAGTCATTAAAGTAATTCTTTAAAACTTTGGCTAAAACATCCTTCTAAAGGGCACTAATAACTTACACCTCATCCGGACTGTAATGAAAAAGGAAAAATTTGTCAGTGTGGAAATCTAGCTACTAGCCTGCTGACACTGTCATGAAAGGTTACAGCACTGTACGCCTACAATGTTGCATTAAATCCTTAGGGATAAAGAGTGCGAGGGCTTGGGGGGATTGGGGTTGCCACAAGTCATGTGTATGGGGCAATGTAGTGGGGCGGCTACCCTACTCCAGTAGGCGGGAGTTAAAAGCAGCCCTGGAGAGGGCTGCGGCTGGGAAAAGCAGTGAAAGCAGCTGAGTGAGTAGCTGGCCCTGATAAGAGGGCTCTGGGCCAGGAACTGAGAGAGTCTCACTCTAGCCCTCGAGTGGGAAGGACTAGCTGCCTGGGAGCAAGGTATCTGAAGCGGAGCAGTGCTGGGGAACGGCAAAGGGGAACTGGGGAGCTCCAGCCTGGTAACCCCCTAGGCTGCAGAGAGGTTTGAAGGCCTACAAAAGGTACTGGGGCTGCAGAGGGGCAGCCCGGGGATAGGCAAAGGCAGCAGGTCCGACCCCCTTGCCAATGATGAGTGGCCTTTTCAGACTGCAGTTTGCCCCAGTGAGAGGGGGCTAGATGACGACTGGCAGTAGCCACTGAGGCAAGCCTCTGGGTTTAGAGGGTTGGGAGCCCTGGGAGGGGAGACCCAGAGAGTGGGGGTCCTGCTGGGGCAGAACCCCAAGGTAAAGGGGCAACTGTGTCCAGGAGGGATATGAGGCTTGAGGCAGGTGAGCCACCAGCCAGCAGAGGGTGCTCCAGAGCTGAAAAAGAGCGAATTCCCAGGACGACCAGCAGAAGGTGCCGCACCGTTGAGTCTTCACTCTGCTATAGGCAACGTATAGCAACACCAATCTGGGAGCAGCACAGAGAAGGATCTGTGCCAAAGAAGGCTTTTCTATGTGTAGAGTTGCCTTAGATTAAGTTTAGGTGTAATTAAAAATTGATTTGGTTAAACCAGTGCAAAAGGCTGTGTGGACACTCCCTTATTTCAGTTTAAACCAGATTGATTTCAATTTAGTTTAAGTCAATAGGACTAGGTTTAATCTACCCTGAAGTAAGACTGAAGGTTTTCCATGGGGGTTTGTGCTGGTTTAATTAGACCAGTTTAATTGAACTGGGGGAACTTTGTGTGTTGACAAGTCCACTGAAGCACAATTCCTTCCTTCCCCACTTCCTCCTTGCTTTGGGGATAGAGAGGGGAGTTCAATGACCAGGCCTAGTGATCTGAGCAAGAGTCAGAGTCCAGAGGACAGAGCCAAAGTTAGAAATCAGAACTCAGAGCCAAATGTCGGAACCCAATTACCTGAACTGAGATAAGGCTGGAAACAAATAGGCACTATCACCTGCTGATATTACTCGATGGCAAATGCTTTAAACAGCTGCTGAACTGTTGCTGCTGCTGAGTGTAAGAGCTGGTTTACTGTCTCTTCCAACTACTCAGGGGGTATAGTCCCTTAGGCAGCCTGCTACAGGCCAGCTGTGCTCATTAGGTTGCCTGGAGTCTGGCTCCATTGCAGGCCCTGCTTCCAGACTGGGAACAAGGTGGCGCTGGCCTGTGGCAGCAACAAATTGCAACAACTCCCACAGCAGCACAGATGCCCACTGGGATGAGTACGGTCACAGAGACCCCCTTGTGACTGTCACCTGATGTGCTGAAATTACCCCTGAGCCCATTTTCCCTGCCAGCTTGGGACTCCAGAACCCTGCCTTGTTGAGCCAGACACGCTATCCTGCTGCAACATAGACTCAGGGTCTGGGCCACGCCCCCAAAGCTGCAGACTTTAAACAAAAACAGCTCAGCAGGTTACCTCTCCAGCACCCAGACACCCAGTTCCCAATGGGATTCAAACTCCAAATAAATCCGTTTTACTCTGTATAAAGCTTATACAGGGTAAACTCATAAATTGTCCGAACTCTATAACACTGGTAGAGAGATATGCACAGCTGTTTGCTTCCCCAGGTATTAATCACTTACTCTGGGTTCATTAATAAACAAAAGTGATTTATTAAGTATAAAATGTAGGAATTAAATGGTTCCAAGTAATAACAGATAGAACAAAGTCACCAAGCAAAATAAAACAAAAACACACAAGTCTAAGCCTAATACATTAAGAAACTGATTACAGGTAATATCTCACTCTCAGAGATATTCCAATAAGCTTCTTTCACAGACTAAACTCCTTCCGAGTCTGGGCCCAATCCTTTCCCTGGTACAGTCTTTGTTAGTTCCAGCAGACATCTCAGGTGATAAGCAGGGGCTTTCTCATGGCTGGCAGCCCCTTTGTCCTGCTCCACCCCCTTTTATAGCTTTGGCACAAGGCAAGAATCTTTTGTCTCTCTGGGTCCCCACCCCTCCTTCTAAATGGAAAAGTACCAGATTTAAGATGGACTTCATTATCAGGTGACATGGTCACATGTCACTGTAAAACCTCTAGACTCCATTTCCCATGGGCTGGCCCACATGTACACAGGAAGGTTTGCAAGTAAACAGAGCCATTTACAGTTCATTGATTCTGAAGCACCCTTAATGGCTTCCACTTAATGTGTTTACATCAGTAATATGAGTTTATATCTTATTATCCTAACTCCAGACATGGAAATAATACATGCAAACAAATAGAATGACCACGCTCAGTAGATTATAAGATTTGTAATGATACATTACAAGAGACCTTTTGCATAAAGCATATTCCAGTTACATCATATTCACATTCATAAGCATATTTTCATAAAGCATATGGAGTGCAACGTCACACCCGCCCATCACTCACTGTATACTGTCCACTCACTCTTTCCTGCCACGTGTGATGCAGCCAGAGGAGGGATGTAAAGGGGATTCTAACTCTCTGTTATGTCCCTGTGTGCAAACAAAATTAAGTCACAGTCTAGTCCTTAGAATTCTGTGGCAAAAAATAGCAAAGATAGAATCAACAGAGTCACAGTATTTATTATTATGATTTTATTATCTGTTACAGAATGAAATGTTATGGAGGTAAAACACCTTCTAGTGATAGTAAACCTCAAATAATTCAGAAATGTGAGGCCCAATGCTGAGAACTACTAACTTTTCCACCCCTCCACAGTGTTTCATATGGTAGCATATATTAGCATAAATAAAGAATACTAACAGATCTAATAGTGTGTTATTATGTGCTTTTATATCTTTGCAGCATTGTAAGGATTTAATGGAACTTGACTGTGGAAACATATAGCACCTTGCTCCTGCAGAGTCAGAAAGCTATTACCTAGATTGCTATACTAACATAGTTTGTCCTTTTCTGTTACAGACCTGATGAAATGTAAGACATTAGAAGTTTCATTCTGGAGAATGTTTTTGCCAAAGTTTTCAAGAATGCCTTTAATGAGTTTCTTTAAATTTTGGACCACCTTAAAACTGTGTCACTGCTTTTAATGTACTTGTTGACTTCACTGAGGGTGGAAGGTGCTCAGCTCTTCTCAGGAAGAACTTTAGCAAATCCCAGGGTCACCCCTTGATTTGTTTGAGATAAGCATCCAAAATTGTGTTATCAAAATTTCAATTGAACTTCTGCAGTCAATGGATCCATCTTGTTCCCAACTTCCAGACCCACACCCTCAAAACAAACATCCAAACTCCTGCAGCCTCCCTTGTCTTTGCAAATACAATGCAGATTTCAGCTGTATCTCTTCTGGGTTCTTGTACCTCACTCTTCAGTTCAATCATGCCTGGTTGTTCATTGTATTCTGGAATGCATCAAGATTCACAGTGTGTGAGGATTTGTAGTATCAGGGTCCAGATACTCCCCATAATTATAAGTAATAGAAAGATGGAGGCCAAGAGAAACTGAAGTTCTGTGTGGCAGACTCCTGAGCTTACAATCTGGGAAACAGGGGATTTGGGGAAATAAAGCTGAGGCTAAGTGTAAACTAGACACGGAGCCATTGGCAAATGGATGGTTTGTTATGAATACTCTGCGAGGTAGCATAAAGACTTCATGAGATCTTCAAGCTCTTTTTAAAAAAACAGTCCCAAAAGCTGGTTTGGTTTGCAGAAAGGCATAAAGTTTGGTCTGATTCTTGTGTTACCAAGTGGTCTGTCTGTCCTTAATACACATGGATGGCACTGAGCAAAGGAAATGTTCAATGAATATTGGGAAAGTTGTCCTCAGGGTGAAGTCTGTGGAATACTCTTTTGATGGAAGAAATGAAAGCTCAAATTATGGTGTTACATTTAATGAGAGCAGTCATCGGCAGTTCCAAATTATCTTTACCTTTTCTGTAATTGTGATTATGATTTGTTAAGGAAAATGGAGAAAATTTATCTGGTTAGAAAAACAGATGCTTTCTAGTGTGAGTCAGAAGCAAAGTTCAATGGAAGTCAGTACTCATTTTAGAGGAGAGAGTTCAAAAACATTCATGCATGTTGAGGAGGATAGAAGTTAATTTTATGCTAACCCAGGGTCAATCTCTTATATAGGTTACTATACAGTTGACAGTCCTCTTTACTTGTACTACACTGAGAGCAGGATAGTGGTGAGTGGTAATTCGAGGCCACTTGAAGATACTCACAAAGCGACCATCATTCAGTGCTGCTGTCTTGAAAACACTCCCACAGCTACCCAAAGTGGGGCTTTAGTGGGGCTGGGAACAAAAAAGATACCAGGGGAGGGGGGAAATCTCAGCTAGAAGTGGTTCAGGAAGTGGTGCACATGTCCTCTCTTTTCCCCACCTGTTCCTCCAGTGTATGAGGGCTACTTCTTCATCTCCCACTCCCCTTTAGTTTTCCTCCTCCCCCTTTTGCTGAATGTGTGGGAGACAGGGGGAGGAGAAGACGGTCACATGTCACGTCTGGGTTCTGGTACGTTTCCCTCTCACCACATCCAACTTTGGATGGTGGTGCGGAGCTGGGTGATTGGATCCATATGTGATGGTTGCTGTTTGGGAAGGGTATATAAAGTGCACTTCCCAGGTTCAGGGCAGCCATTGCAGGCACCCTATGTCAACCCTGCTCTGCTTATTCACCTTTAGACCCATCAACATTCATGTCCCGCTCTAAGCACTCTATTTAGAGCATGTTCTACTTTTTCTGGTAGTAATTTTCTCCGGAATCCAAATAGTAAAAAAAACCCCAACCTTGTTTTTCCAGATGGGTTTAATGAAAAAACTAATTTAGTTTTAAGATATGGTACATTCAAAATATGATCCTATGTCTGAAAAATGTCATCGAGAAGAGAGTTTGGTAGCAATGGATGGACTTGCTAATCAGTTTAGCCTCCAGGCTGAGCAGCTGATCATTTCTGGGAATAGTTGTGAACAAATCCTGCAGGTATGTGTATAAATTGCTGTGTAATCTGCTATGCAGATGTCTTATTCTCTTCCTGAAACTTCTAGCCTTGTATAAATGGAAATAGGGCACTTCAAAAGTGGACAGTTAATTGCCAGTTGCAGTGTTTGAGAGAGTAGCTGTTTCCTATGACTAGTCAAAGTCAGTACTGAACTGTTTAAAAAAAAAGCAATGGGCAAATTCCGTTGATTTGTGTGTGGCTGCACTGTAGTGACCAAGGGCAGATGATGGCACACAGATTTAGAAATAGGCTATTAAAAGCCTATACTTAATCAAACAGCTATTTTTCTGAAGCCTGAGATTTTTGAGAATTAAGAGCTTAATGGCTAGATTGTAACTTAGCTTTAGGCACAGAGGAGTAAGAGGATGTAGATTCTGTCTATGCAGTCAGGCAGGATTTATCCAGATTGAGACTCCAGATATGAGGGGATAGCAGTCTCTGCAGAGCCACTACTCCCTTTGTGAGCATGTTGGCAGGGAGGAGGCAGAACCTTGATTCCCCAAAGCACGGACCAGCATAGCTGAGCTGGTGCAAAGTTAGCTGCACCGGCAGTAATTTACAAAGGAATTTAACAAGGAAGAGAAGACCACCCACGTTACCTCTTCCCAACTCCAAGCACATCACCCAACCAGGCCTCCCCACACCCTTTATCACCCTCAGTTCTCTCCTGCATCAGTTGCCCTTCTACCTCATCTAGGATTTGACAGACCAAGTCACCTTCCTGGCCACCCACTAGGTCTGCTGTGAAGGAACTCCAAGCCTCTGTGCTCTGGATCCCAGAGGTGTTCCAAGCTCCTGGAGCCTGAATAGAGTTCAGCCATTGCCCAATCTGGGGTCCCTAGGCACACTTTCAGGGCACAGACTTTCTATCTAGCACCCCCCTCTGAGTGCTGGAACTCACCGTCCAATCAGGTAGCTCCTCTGAATGCAATGTTGACCCTTCAGACTCCCCAGGACCTAAACACACACCCATCTTAGAACTCCACCCAAAAGTGTGAAGCTTCTGGGTTAATTTAACTCTCAGCAGCAGCCTTCCTAATCTTTTTCTGGTGCAAATTGGCTCGCTTCCCAGTTCTCTCAACCCCTGCTCCCTTCAGACAAGAGGAGGAAGTGTCTCTTCCCAGCAAACCCATTTTCTCAAGATGTTTTACTTTCAATAGATCAGTAATTTTCAACCTGTGGTCTGTGGATCCTTGGTGGTCCACAGACTATGTCTAAGGGGTCCACAAAATGTTGTTGTTACCATAGAATAGTGGTTTTCAACCTGTGGTCCACAGACCTCTGGGGGTCCACAGACTATGTCTAAGATTTCCAAAGGGGTCCGCACCTCCATTCGAAATCATGTAGGGGTCCACAAATGAAAAAAGGTTGAAAACCACTGGAATACATGATTGTTGAGTACTGATCACTTACCATGGTCTGTAGCCTGGCAGAAACCCGACACAATCCTGCTAACACATGGTGGAGCCACATACGTCTAGGTTTTCCATGACACACTAATTTCATGGTACAATTTCATAAAATCATCCACAATTCTGAAGTGGTACAGACAGAACCCTCCGTTTATTACACAAACATAAGAGAATAGTTATGCAGTGCTGTTTTTCTACTGGCAATTATGACCAGATCTATGCATCATTCATCTACTTTCAAATTTTAATATTGCAAAATGCTGTTTATTCACCAAAATTAATAAAACACTGCAACTGTTTATCCATTTTCCCTTGGATGAATCCAGCCCAGTAGGAGTCTGAAAATGTATGCACAATTCTTCCACACTGATACGAAAAACAATGGCTATTCTGGGAGAATTCATTTTGATAAGGTCATTTTCCATGCATTAGAAAGGGAAGTACTGAACAAGGTGCATGGAGAGTGCAAATGTATTGTTAGACTCATACACTTTACTGACTGTGCACCCAAATGGAAAATGTTCTGCCTGGAATGCATCTGTCACCTGGTGGATCACCCAAAGGGCATGCAGCAATACACATTAATCATTCCAAGCATATGCTGAAAACTTAATAATAAAATATTAGGCAGTCAGGTTAATTATTGAATGTGATATGAATACACTGGTGTAATAAATATAAGGAGACTAAAATCTAAAGGGAAAGATCCAAGCAATTTGATGGTGCAGCATCAATTCATTCTCATAACACTAAGCACTGATGGTATAGAGGACTTTATGGGCCAGATTCTCTACACAGTTAAGATCCCCTGACATTACTCAGGTGGCACAAAGGTGCTGTAATCTGAACGAATGTCTAGCAGATAATTGTGTGTTGGTGGGGAACTCCCTGCTGACCGAAGCCTGATGTGCCCAGGCACCATGCTTTTGTCAGTAGCCTCTGACATAGAAGGTGTGGGAGAGCTGAGCTACACCAGTTACCCACTGGTGTGGAGTCCATTCACAAATCTATGTCAGTGGCACTAATTAGAAGAAGCCTAGCAAGCTCTGTATTAAGCTGGAACCATGACTGATCTTCAGAGTCAAAGAGCCAGAAATGGTTCCTTGAGGTCTCCCATCACTTTCTTGCACTGAATGATGCTGTGCATTGAAAAGAATCTGGGCCTTTGTCCTCAAAGGATTGGTACAAAATTTAAATGATTGGTTACATAGTGAAGTTTCCAGTATCCTTAGCCAAACAATGGACCAATAGACATGTCTTAATTCCAAAGTGCCCAGAGCCATCTCTCTGTACACTATGTAATGTACATATTTTTAGTGAAGGACTAAAGACTGGCCTGGGAACCACTCTGCATGAGGCCATTTATCCTATTCTACAGAGAGTGAAGATGGGCTTATAGCTAAGATAGTGAACTGGCAGTTAGAGGATCTGGGTTCAATGGCTAGCTCTGCTACAGACTTCCTGTGCAACCTTAGGTAAGTCTTGATCTCTCCTCATGTCCCCATTTGTAAATGGGTATAATAATATGTCCTTTTCCCACCCTTATGTCTTGACTATTCACAGTGTAAATTCTTCAGGGCAGAGACTGTCTCTTAGGGCTTGTGTATACCAGCGGCGGCTCCAAACACGTGCCTGGGGCGGCAAGCCACGGGGGGCACCCTGCTGGTCCCCGCGAGGGCAGCAGTCAGGCAGCCTTCGGCGGCATGCCTGCGGGAGGTCCCTGGTCCTGCAGATTCAGCGGCATGCCTGTGGGAGGTCCGCCAGTCCCGCGGATTTGGCGGTAATTCGGCAGCGGGTACGCCGAAGCCGCGGGACCGGCGGACCTCCTGCAGGCATGCCACCGAATCCACGGAACTGGGGACCTCCCGCAGGCACGCCACCAAAGGCAGCCTGCCTGCCATGCTGGGGGCGGCAAAAAAGCTAGAGACGCCCCTGGTCTACACTAGCGAGCTTACAGGGACACAGCTGTACCAATGCAGCTATGCCACTGTAAGATCTCCCATGTAGCCGCTCTATGCTGATGGGAGAAAGTTCTCCCACCAGCATAATTAAACCACCCACAACGAGTGGTGGTAGCTATGTCTGCAGGAGAGCTTCTCCTGCTGACATAATGCTGTCCACACCGGCGCTTCTGTTGGTGTAACTTATGTCAGTCAGGGGTGCGTTTTTTCACACCCGTCAGCAATATAAACTTTACTGACAAAAGTGGTAGTGTAGACACAGCCTTACTATGTGTGTGTGCATGGCTTAGAACATTGGGGCCCCAGTTCTGACTGGGACCTTTATGCACTATTAATAATTCAAATAGCAATAATCTGTATCTTTTTCTCTGATTTGATAATCTGTGGTGAAAAGATGGATTGCAAACAAATCTTAAAATAGCAAAGGAAAATATTAAATTGATATCTTTTTTCTAAGAGGGAAGTGATCTACTCTGAAACTCAGTGGTTATGTTTTCTGTATGTTATGCAGTTTAACCTGGTTGTAGTAATTGGTTTAATGCCATTTCCTCAATTGTATATCTTGTAGCTATGTGTTTCAGCTGTTTTCCAATACTTGTATTGATTTTGAAAGTTGGCCAATGCTTTTGGCTTTTGTTGGTATGCACAGAATTGAGTGTTAACCTTTAAAATTATTGATCTTTTTTCACAAAGGTGCAAAAATCTTTTTTTTTTTCAGCTTTAACATGCTCTTCTATATTTTACTTCCATTTCTTAATTGGATTTTTAAATATTTTTTTATTAACAGAGTTAACATCCAACCAAAAATTTCAAAATAGACACATTCGCCTGGCCCTGCTTTCATTTATACTGGTATAAATAAGTACTAAAGCCAACTGAAGCCAACAGAGTTGCATCAATATATGGGACAACAGAATCAGGCCCATAATATTTCCATGGAAGCTAAGGATGTTCAGTAACTCACAGGACTGGTCCCATACTACGTTTGCATGTATTAAATATATAACATTGTTAGTTTGAGATGAGGCTAAAGCTCTAAAAAGTTCTGTTTTGGAGTTCAGTATCCCGAAGATGGGAGTATTCAGATCTGAGGATTTTGTTTGGTTCCATCTCTCCTTGACACCCGTTGCTGTGTTCTGCCAGCTGCTACTTCACAGTGCTGCACAGCAGCCTCCTGTTTCTTTAAAGACAATTTAAAAAAAAAGTTTTGTGCTTGAAACAGACTGAGATATTTAACCATCCAAGTACACAGTAATAAACAACTGGAAGTCACAGCATCATATGTTAGCATCATTTACATGAGTCACATTCTGTAGAAAGCATTTAAACAAAAAATTGGAGGCAGAAGAACAAGCAGGGGTGGCACGGAATAACATCCCCATTACTGATTGCATTCAAGCAAGCCAAATCTAGCACTGTTTAACATTACAAATTCAGGTGTGACAAGGTGGGTGAGGTAATATCTTCAGTTTCTGTTGGTGAGAGAAACAAGCTTTGAGCTTACAGAGATCTTCTTCAGGTCTTCTTCTCTCACCAGCAGCAGTTGGTCCAATTAAAAATATTACCTCACCCACCTTGTCTCTCTAATATCCTGGGATGGACACGGCTACAACAACACTGAATAAATTCAGGTGTGTCAGATTTACTGTAATATTGTTACATGTCCTTATACAGTTAATGTTCTAGGAACCTATCCTGACCCTAGATTGTGTTCTATGGCAGGAAATGGTAGCTGGTACAAGTAGCTAAGCAAAAAAAGAGCACCCTGTAAGTTGGACGCCTGGCTGCAGAGCATGGAAGGAAGGAGACATTCTACCATAAGAAGAATATGCAACAGTGAATAAGGTTTCACAGGCTATACTTTATTCTGTTCTGTTCAAGCAGGAATAAAGTTGTAGACATGCATACCAAAAAGATTAGAATCTCCAATATAAACCCCTTAAAATTATGGATGGGATATTATTCGAATACCTAGTTAATAACCTATCCATATGGTCATGGTCGGCGGGTATCGTAGGCATGGGAAGGCTTTGCTTTCCCAAACAGCCTGACATCCCCCACCCATGCTCTACCCTCAGCCCCTGTCCTGCCTGCTGTTCCCTGGGGCAGGCAGGCTGGGGGATTGCGATGCACCCCCGAGGCTGTGCCATGCTGCCCATCCTCCTGGTGCTGGGGCCACACTGTCTGCTCAGTGCTGGGGCTGGAGGTGCTCTGGCCATGCCGCCTTGCCCAGCGCTGGGGCTGGGAGTGCTCCAGCTGTGCTGCCTGCCCAGTGCTGGGGATGGTAGCTCGGCCGGGGCACGCCTTCAAGGATAGGGGGGCTGGCCGGCCGGAAGTCAGGCACGGCCTGGGAGGCTGGCGTTCTGTGGCTGGGGTCGTGCTGTCAGGCTCTCCGGGGCTGAGGAGGGGGGCTGGGGGCGTTAGCCTGGGGCAGGGGCCAGCAGCCACAGTGGAGGGGGGCTGGGCAGGAGCCAGTGGCCACATTGGGGGCTGAGTTCCAGTGGGTGTGGAAGGGGCAGGGCCTCGGGTGGAAGGGGCAGGCCTGGGACCTAGCGTCCCCAAGCCAGGGATTCACCCACCACCCATGCATATGGTGCTTCATTCTGGGTTGGATCCAAAACTGGAAGGGGCCTAGTTCCTGAATGAAGCCAAAATCTTGCAAAATAGCTCATAGGGGATATTACCATTGAACCCAAACTATAGTCCTGTTTGTCCTCAAACACAACCCTAGCCTAAGCAGGATCGAAATACCACCTGGCTGACTTATGTCTAATGAAATACTTGTACTTAGCCAATATCAGCTAAGTATATGGCTAAGTGAACCTTTTTCCATTACTCAGTACTTTAAGGACATCTAATAGAGGATAATTATATAGGGCCTGATCTTCAATTGGGTTAAGTCAGGGGATCTTTGCCAATATCCATCATTTTAGGATCTGGCCCATAGGCTGAACGGTGCTGAAGTGATGATGCTATGTGCTAATGTTAAATATTTGTTTTATTAGGTTTTTACATCCTGTGTCTTAATACAATGTTTTAATTAATTTTTATGTTTTAAATGGAGTGTAATTTGCATTGATAATAGGCTATTATCTTGAGAATATAACAAACTCAAAACCTTGCACTGAAAGCCATCATCTTGATATATTATTGGATTTCCAGAGGCTTTCACTGACATCCTTTTACCAATGTCTTCACATAGTTATGTCTACTAACAGACGTGCATTGAAATAATTTTTCTATCAACTTGACACGGCACTGTCTCCATGGACTTGTACAGGCATTTAGTGTGAATGGAGAATTAGCATTGCCATTTGGCCATATATATTGCTACAGTCATAAAACAATTTTGTATTCACCATAAAATAGTCCAATTTAATAATTTTTATTTTAAGTGGTTTATTCTGTTTTTTGCCAGTGCTTCCTTTTAAAAAAAATACCATAGCTGAATACTCTCTAATACCAGAGCTGAATTTTATCTCTGCATATCTAAAATGGTTTAATATATTGAAATGGATTTGGTTTAAAATAAAAACAAAGTGTGAAAAAATTCACCCAATTACAGCAGAGATGAGTGAACCAGTTCATATAAAATAAGAAGTAACCAAATACTTTGACTCAGACTGATCCAAATATTTGTTCACAGCTGAAAAAGTTTACATATACATCAAAAACTGAGAATTATTTTGTATATTAATTATTCTCAAATTTTCCATATCTTGTATTCATGACAAAAATTAAGTTTGAATTTGTACATGTCTTGATGCAGAAGTGTTAAAATGCAGTAATAAAGTATGTTGTTGAGGCATTTTCATCCTGTCCCGAAACAGTGTTCAGCAATTCCAACAAGAACCTTGTCTTAAGAAATGTTGACATCAATCTTGTAGTGTCAGAGGGTTTGGATGTTCAGATGAACATCCAGATGTTTAGTCACTTATTTGACCTAAACCCAGCCATCTGAGTTTCAGTCCTCACAGATTCACATGACTGGCACTTCCCTGTCACTAGAGCTGGTCACACAGGAAGGTCAGAGTCTAGGATAGAATTTCCAGTCAAAATGAGAGAGAAAAAGAGAGTAAGCCCAGAGTAGCCATTTAGGACATTCTCCTGGGATGTGGGAGACCCAGGTTGAAATTACTATTTGGCCTTATTTGGAGCAGAGAACTGAACCTGTAAGGGGTTAATGGAGCCATTGGGAGGCTGTGCAGAAAACAGCCAATAGGAGAGGGGCTGCAAGGAGCAGCCAATCAGGGCTAGGCAAGCCCATATAAGAAGACCTGCAGGGCAGAGCAGGTTCAATTGCTCCCTGGAGCTCAAGGAGGGAGAACTTGCAGGCAGAAGAGAGCCAGAACCCTGGACAGAGCAATGCTGCTATCAAGGACCAGGGGAGCTAAGGTAGAGCTCCTAGCTGGTGGCTGGGAGTTACAGGCTGAGGCCCTAATGCAAGGGCAAAGAAGGTGCAGGGAAGTGGCCCAGGAAAATAGACTGAGAGGTTGGAGGGGACGCAGCATGTGGCTGCCATCTATAGGGTCCCTGGGCCAGGACCTGGAGTAGTGGGCTGGCCTGGGTCCCCTCCCCCACCCACTTGCCACTGAGGATGTGGTTGGATCATTGAACTGTGGTACTTTTTTCCCCAAAAGGGAGGGCACAGAGTGTGACACAGCCAGAGGGCTGTGTCCTGAAGTGGGCAACACGGGTCCAGGAGCAGAAGTGATGGCAGGTGAGATGCCACCAAGAATTGGTGTACCGACCTGTGGAGCTGATCCACAAGAGGACCAGCAGGAGGCGCTAGTGTGGTAGTCCCACCCACTCGCTTTGTTTACCTGAGCGTCTGCAGGTACGGCCGCTCGCAGCTCCCAGTGACCACGGTTCCTGGCCAATGGGAGCTGCGGGAAGCGGGGGCCTGGCCTGCACCACTTCCCGCAACTCCCATTGGCCAGAAAGCACGGCCACTGGGAACTGTGAGCAGCCGTACTTGCGGACACTCAGGTAAACAAAGCGTTTCGCGACCCGCCAGGGGCTTACCCTGAACAAGCTGTGAACCAAGTTTGGGAACCCCTGATTTAAGCTGAAATTCTCATTTTCAAAAAGAGGTTTAGGCATTTGGGAGTCCAAATCCCATTAATGGTCAATGAGATTTTGACTCCTAAGTGCCTAAATCATTTTGAAAATTAATTTTAGTTTCCTTAATCAGACAGGCATCGCAATGCTGAGAGCAGCAACACCTAAAAAGCTTTTAAAAATTGGGCCTAAGAGACTAGATTTTTATCAATCAAAATCTAATTCTGCAAATCACGTAGAAGTGCAATTGTCCTTTAAAGGAGGCTGAATAAATTCAAAACAATGGAGAACCCGAGCAGAGCTGGTGTGGCATAGGTCCTCTAACATCAGTAGAGTTTTGCCAATTTACTTTTAATGTTCAGACTGAATTTCAATAGCCATATTGCTGGATATTGCTATAATATCTTGTCACCACAAAAAAAAGAAAAAGAAAAAAAAATGCAGGACATCTTCATGATAATGTATCATTCTCATTTTGTACAATTGTGTCCTGATTTGTTATATTCCATATGACACATCATACAAGTTCAGGGTTAGACCATGACGCTAAGGCTCAGTCCATATTTTGAGAAGATATTGAGCTACATTGCTCTACGGGAAATATTGAGGGCTTTCTTCCTTAAGGAGACTTCCCAAGGTCTGCATCTGGGCTGGAAGCAGGCCTTCTGTTCTGCACACCCCAGAGAAGCTTTTAATGCAAGTGACCATGAGCTGCTGCTGGTGTGTCTAAAACAGCTCTTGAGTTGTTCCAGTCATTTATAAGAATAAAGGATTAAGTTGGTGGTGGGCAATTGTTACCACTGAGAGATTTGAAATGTAATATAATTCAAAGACATGGTACAAAAAGTGGAAACTAGGTCATATTACAAAGGATGAATATAAACAAATAACACATGCATGTAGGGACAAAATTAGAAAGGCCGAGGCACAAAATGAGATTAAACTAGCTAGAAACATAAAGAGTAACAAAAACATTTTACAAATACATTAGAAGCAAGAGAAAGACCAAGGAAAGGGTAGGGGGGAAAACAGTAACAGAAAATGTTAACACTATTGCAAAAAAAGCAAACATCATTCTGGGATGTATTAGCAGGAGCGTTGTAAGCAAGACACAAGAAGTAATTCATGTGCTCTAATCTGCACTGATTAGGCCTCGACTGGAGTATTGTGTCCAGTTCTGGGTGCCACATTTCAGGAAAGATATGGAGAGTTGGAGAAAGTCCAGAGAAGAGCAACAAAAATGATTAAAGGTCTAGAAAACATGACCTATATGAGAAGATATAGATTAGGGGGCTGGAGCACATGATTTATGAGGAGAGGCTGAGGGAACTGGGATTATTTAGTCTGCAGAAGAGAAGAATGAGGAGGAATTTGATAGCTGCTTTCAACTACCTGAAAGGGGGTTCCAAAGAGGACGGATCTAGACTGTTATCAGTGGTAGCAGATGACAGAACAAGGAGTAATGGTCTCAAGTTGCATTGGGGGAGGTTTGGGCTGGATATTAGGAAAAACTTTTTCACTAGGAGGGTGGTGAAGCACTGGAATGGGTTACCTAAGGAGGTGATGGAATCTCCTTCCTTAGAGGTTTTTAAGGTCAGGCTTAACAAAGCCCTAGCTGGGATGATTTAGTTGGGGATTGGTCCTGCTTTGAGCAGGGGGTTGGACTAGATGACCTCCTGAGGTCCCTTCCAGCCCTGATATTCTATGATTCTATGAAGATTGAAAAAATGGGTTTGTTTAGTCTGGAGAAGAGAAGAGAAGACTGAGAGGGGACATGATAACAGTTTTCAAGTACATAAAAGCTGTTACAAGGAGGAGGGAGAAAAAATGGTCTTGTTTATCTCTGAGGATAGGACAAGAAGCAATAGGCTTAAATTGCAGGAAGGGGAGTTTAGGTTGGACATTATGAAAAACTTCCTAACTGTCAGGGTAGTTAAGCACTGGAATAAATTGCCGAGAGAAGTTGTGGAATCTCCAACATTGGAGATTTTTAAGAGCAGGTTAGACAAACACCTGTCAGGGATGGTCTAGATAATATTTAGTCCTACCTTGAGTGCAGGGGATTGGACTAGAGGGCCTCTTGAGGACCCTTCCAATCCTACAATTCTATTATTCTTTGTATGAAGCCTCTAAGGGTATATCTACACTGCAATTAAAAACCTGTGGCTGGTCTGTGCCAGGTGATTTGGGCTTGGGGCTAAGAGGATGTTTAATTCTGGTGTAGACTTTCAGGCTCAGGTTGGAGCCCAGGCTGTAGGACCCTGCAAGGTGTGAGGGTCCCAGAGTTTGGGCTGAAGCCAAACCCGAATGTCTATGCTGCGATTACACGCTCAGCCCTGCAGCCCGAACCCCATGAGGTCAGCTGCAGATGTCTAACTGCAGTGTAGACATACCCTAAGAGAGAGAATTTCTAAATAGAGAGAGAGTATAAGATATTTAAATGAATGATACACCTGTAGATTTCTCACCTCATAGATCCCACAAGTATGATCTGTGTTCACGAGAAATGTTTGAATGATTGTCAGTCCCAAAAACTGGGACTGGACAACAGGGGATGGATCACTCTATAATTACTCTGTTCTGTTCATTTCCTCTAGAGCATTTGGCACCGGCCACTGTCAGAACCCAGGACACTGGTCTGCGTGGACTTGTCTGACCCAGCATGGCCGTTCTTATGTTCTTATGTTCTAGTGCCAGGCAATTGATTTGTTTTCTACACTTCCAGCTATCTGCTTCTGTTGACAAAACCCACAGTGCTGCATATTACACAAGAAGAAATCCAGAACTATTTTTAGACAATATAAATTTAATCTTAACCAGTTCAGCTAAGATGACAGCTGACAAAATGTAAATACTTGTCATTGTCCCAGGTAAAGTACACAGTGGAATGTTTCTAGAATTTATAAATAGCACTTTAAGCTGCCAAGCCACAAAGGAGAAATGTGAATATTTAAAGGCATTCCCTAAAACCTGCACAACTATGTGCTTTGAAGACATTATTCAAGTCTCCTTGAACTTGATGTTTTAACTGATGGAGTAGCCTGAAAACTTTAAAATGAAGTGAGCTGTCACATCAGGCTAAAGACGATTTAACACATATTGGCCTATATGAACTATTATTGAACATCATAAAATGACAGTATGTTATATATCATTGAAGGAGAGTTGTCATAAAGGTAATTTCACCAAAAAGTAAACCCAATTCGCCTTTAGTATTTTGACTCAGATTTTCCCGCTTTCCTCAGTATAGTGCCTCCTCTCCAGAGTTTATAGTTATTTTTAGTCACCGTCTCATTAACAGTATAATTAGACATACTAAATTAAGTCTCAGGTATAGCTACTGATGTACAAGAAACACAAGTCTTCCTAGGAAAATGGTTGGAAACTATTAAGAGTTGATTAGCACCAATGATTTTTGTGAGAGCTGTGATAATTTAAACAGATCAGTTTATTAGAGGTAATTTTAAATGGAGACAGAAGACATTTGACTTGGTGAAGCAGAGCAGAATCTGTGCATGTATGATCATTGTCAGAGCATGCATAGATGGAAGGATAGAAACAGTAGATGATCACAGGTATTAAAAGGGAGTTTAGGAAGGGGAAAGTGGCTGTAATCTCCCATTGAGATCAGGAAACTACAAGAGGGAACGAGAGGCTACAGACTGCAATAAGAATGTGGAAATTACAGAGAAGAGAAGGGAACAAAATATAGAAAATATAATGTAGGTTATAATATATGCGGGGGGGGGTAATTTAAAAAATTGCTGGTTTGATTTTCTGACCAATTCTGCAACTATTGCCCATTGTTTGCAAAATAAATCTCCCTAGCTGTTAAAAGCTTTCAAAAGATTTGTAACAAATTAAGTGCACTGCATATTTAAAGAAATGAACCAATTATTGCGAAAATATACATTTACACAAAGAACTAACAACCTTCATGACATAATATTAATACATTAGAAAAATAGGATTTGTTGTTTGGAAATTATAGACTGTCAATTATAGATGAGAAAAATATTTCCGATCCTAGACAGCTCTTTAATCAAGAAGAAAATGACATAGCAAGATCCAGTGGCTGGAAGTTGAAGTTAGACAAATTCAGACTAGAAATAAGGTACATATTTTTAACAGCTAGGGTAATTGACCATTGGAACAACTTACCGAGGGATGTGGTGGAATCTCCATCAGCCATAGTCTTTAAATCAAGACTGTATGTCTTTGTAAAACTTGTATTCTAACTCAAACAGAAGTTAAGGGCTTGATACAGAAACTACTGGGTGAGGTTCTTTGGCCTGTGTTATGCAGGAGGTCAGATGAGATGATCCCTCCTAGCCTTAACATCTATGGATATGAAATAAACAGTAACAAACACATAAACTGCAGCTTGGCAACAAAACTCTCATAAATAGACCAAGACTTAAAAAGATCCTATCACATAATTTAAGGTAGAATGTTAAGATGGACTACTGATTGCATGAATAGCTGCACAGGATTTTGTAAACAACTAACAGTACACACTATTTTGCAATAATCTTCTTTTTTAATGGAAGCAGCAAAGAATACATGACCGTCTCTGCAGTATTTAGCTATCTACAGGTGCTCTCTCTGCCTGACAGTCAGAGAGACAGCCATATAGGCATTGGACATTTGTACCATTTAAAAACATCCATTTGCAAGGTTTTATAATTGAGGCCCTGATTCTTCACATACATGCAAACATAGGAGTTGTAATAGTTAACCCCTGCAGTTGCTGGATATCCACCCCTGTCCTTTAGTATCTTGATCCATATTATGTGACTGGGACCAGGAAATAACAAGTGTTGTTCCCATACACTATTTATCCACTTTTTGAAAATATGGTCCTTATTTAAATGAAAGAAGAGAAGGAAATTTAGAATTTTGAGACATTTTGGTCACATACTCTTATCATGTCAGTACAATGTAATCTGCTAGTAACCATAATCAGGTATTGTAGATTAAATGTAGGTGTTGAAATCATTGTTTTTTTATTAAAGATATAATGTATGAGTTCTCTGACAGTTTTCACAAGAGCTATTATTATCTATCTACTGTCCATTTCTACCCAGTGAGTCTTTATTGGGAATCCTGGTGACTAGAAATTGATGTTAACAGATTATGTTTCTAAACTAATGAATGAACTGCTGGACAAATTTGCAGACCTTGCTGAAAATGCCTTTTTCTCTTAGAGAATGTTTACAAGTTAACCAATGAGAAGATAGGCATGAAGGCCAAGGGGGATTAATTGATTACAATGTCAGAGTGAGCAGGTTAACACTCACATTGCAGTAGATTTGGTCTGACACTGTAAATGAGAAAAGAGAGAGGAACAAAGTATGCAGCACACTACAACAGAATAACATTGAGAAACAGTGTAGTTCATTAGAGAAAAGGATTCTCAAAATTGTTATTTCAAATGTAGTAATTATATAAAAGTTTCTTTTTTTTTATCATGCCTCTTTTCAGCACAAACTTTATAGACTTGCTAGAGAATAGCTGCTGTCTGGCTTTACCCAATGTAGTGCAAGCTGGGTATTGGGGCATAAGGAATGTAATGATATCCAGGGTCTGTTCACCTGTTGGAACTTCCTTTGTCTTTCCTTCCTGCTTGATGAGTCTGTTTATTGCTTAAATGCAAGTTAATGCAAGCACACATTCCTTTGTCTAGGACAGACCTAAACTTCTCTTTGCCAACTTCTGTTTGGGGTTTGGAACCTGTGTTAACACCATACAGAGCAATCTTAACTTCTAGGGTGACCAGATGTCCTGATTTTATAGGGACAGTCTGATTTTGGGGGCTTCTTCTTATATAGGCACCTATTCCCCCTCCTACTCCTGTCCCAGTTTTTTACAGTTGCTATCTGGTCACCCTAATAACTTCTCATACCATGTTGCCATACATATTTTACCAGGGCAAGACTGACCAGCAAATTATGAGTTTTTAAATATCTGACAAGACATGCCTTGTACAAAAATTATTACAATAGGGTGTGAACACAGGGATATATTCTGTCACACTCTCTCTCAACTCTTTCAAAGCTCCTCTCCTGGCCTGAACCATCCTGTTTTGGCAGGAAGGATCTAGTGCCAGACATTTTGCTGGCACTATTTCTCTCCATCATCCTTGCCACACATCAGTTAATGGCAGGATTTCACTCCTAAATTGGATTTGAGATGGTGACTTTGAGATGGAAGGCTGTAAATCGCATTATTAAATCCCCTGAGCTGTCAAATACTGTGCCTCTCTGTCCTTTCAAACAACAAATTGTTTCTTTTAAAAATAAAAGAAAAAAGCTAATATTGGTAGCCCTTGCCCTTATTATCAATAGCTTTCTGAATAAAAGGGTGAAACATTCATATTCCAATCAAGATTATCATGGTGTTTAAGAGAAAATGTTATCTTGGATTACTTAAAACTGGAAGATTTCAATTAGATCTGTACCTTCTTGTAGCTGTAATCCTTCTGCCAGGTGTTGGCAGCAAAAAGGGCTGGGTTTGATTTTTCTAGCAGTTCCTTCTGAAAACATAACTGACAATGACTCAAGCTCCCACCCAGAACCTGGGAAACTATATATGGGCCCTTGGTTTATATTTCTTTTCTGTTGAACAGGCTGGTAGGGGGCAGTGTGTTCTGAAGGAAGCAGAGTCTTTGATCACAGCAGAGGCCTGATGGCGTGGGGGGGCGGTCTTCCATGATTAGGGCCCCTATAAAGGCAGCCAAGCAGCCAGCCAGTGGCACAGGAGCCAGCAAACAAAACTGAAAACAGGGACGTTTGATTGGAGATCTGATGGAGGAGAAGGGAGGCAAGCCTCTGTTCCTAAGAAGCAAAGACTGAGTTTGTCATAGAAATTGTTTGCTTGCTGTTTTTTTCCAATTTGCAGAGGCTGGTAGGGTGCAGTGTGTTGTAAGATGCTGAGTCTTTGATCACAGTGAAACCCTGACTAGCAGGAGAGGCTTCACTGATTAGGGGGCCTATAAAGGTAGCTGACCGTCCAGCCATTGGTACAGGAGGAGCAGCACAGGAGCCAGCAAACTGCTGAAAACAGTGGCGCTTGTAAGGGGAATTTGGGGGAAGGAGCATGTGTGTGTGTTTGGTTTTTTTGACAGGTGCTTAGGACGGAAGGCTATAAGTGTTACACAGGAAGCAGTGGTAGTGACCCGAGGAATAAAAGACAATGAAGATGACTGTATATGGAAGCTGCAGGATGTACATTATCCTGGAGAGGATACAAATGAAGCACCTCCTGAGGGATCTGATGGAGAGAAGATCCGAGGTTTGGAGATTCAGGTGGAAACTATGATTGAGTTTCAAAGGAAATGGAAGGAGAGAGGAGGCTGAAGGGAAAATTTGAGACTTCCAGATGCAAATTGGACTGGAGACCTGTGAGGGTAGACTGCTGGATGAGGCAAATGGAAGCATGTGAGCAAGATGAAAAGGACTGGCTAGTGAAGGAGAAATAGAGCTGAGGAACAGGTTTGCTGAGTTGGTAAATGAAGGGGCATGCCAGGCAGTAACAAAGTGGGAGGGCAAGGAAGAAGAGAAGAGCGTCTAGCCCTACAAGAAAAGGGGAAGAGTCAGTGGAGATAGCCAGAGTTCAGAGCCCCAGGAAGATAGAGGATGACTTGCAGAAGATTGCAAGTGAGAACAAAATACAAGAGGACTTTCAGCCAGAAAGAACAGAAGGAGGAAAGCTAGAGAATTGCACCAATACCAAGAAGAGGCAGGTCTATGTGACTGGGGACTCCCTACTGAGAAGAATGGGCTCTCCTGTCACCAGAGTTGATCTAGAGAATAGAAGGGTGTGCTGCCTGCTGGGAGCTAAGATATAGGATGGGGGATTCAGGCTGAAGAGCATCCTAATGGGAGCAGGAAAGAATCCACTGTCCTTCACATGGGAACAAATGATACTGCTAGAGTCTCACTGGAGTACATCAAGGAAAACTATGCCAGGCTGGGGAAGATGATTAAAGAAATGGAGGCTCAGGTGATCTTCAATTGGATTCTACCTGTCCCTAGAGTGAAGGCAAGACACAATTATGATGATCAACAGATGGCTCAGGCAGGGGTGCTATGAGAAGGGCTTTGGGATGTTCGACTACGGGGAGGCATTCACAGATAGAGGACTGATCTCATGGGCTGGACTCCCCTTGAGTAAGGATGGAAATAGACTTCTGGGGTGGAGGTTGGGACAACTGATTAAGAGTTTTAAACTAGGAATTTGGGTGAGATGGTTAGGAGATGCTCATGTAATCTCCACACCTGATTCTAATATTAAGCAGGGAGTAAGAGAGGATACAGCAATGGAGAAAGGAACAGTGGGTTGGAAAATAGTGCCAATAGCAATGGCACTAACAGTCAGGTAGGCGGTACTGGCAGTAGAATGACTGTACTTAATCGGGTGAGGTATCTGGGAGAAGCCAAGCAGAAACAACTAAGATGTCCATACATCAGTGCATGGAGCACAGGAAGTGAAACCAGATATTATAGGGATTACAGAAACATGGTGGAATAGTAATCATGACTGGAGTACAAGTATTGAAGGGTATTGCTGTGCAGAAAAGACTGAAATAAAGGTAAAAGTGGTGGAGCAGCACTGTATATTAATAGGGAGGTAGAATGTAAAGAAATTATAAGTGATGGAATGAACAAAACAGACTCTGGGTCAAAATCACTTTGGGGCGGAAAGCTAACAGACAGTCCCCTGGGATAGTACTTGTGATATGCTACAGATCCCCAGGATCCAATTTGGATATGGATAAAGACCTCTTTAATATTTTAATGAAAATAAATATTATTTGGGATTGTGTGATAATGGGAATCTTTAATTTCCAAGATATAAAATGGATGGCAAGTGTTACTAAAAATGGTAGAGCCCAGATATTCCTGGATGTGACAGCTGAAAGATTTTGTCACCAAATAGTCACCAAACCAACAAATGGTGATGCCATTTTAGATTTAGTATTTGTAAGTAGTGAGGACCTTGTATAGAATAACTGGTTGTAGAGGACAACCTTGGTTCAAGTGATCATGAGCTAATGGGAGGATAAACAAAATTAGATTAGCAACTAGGGTCCTCAGAAGTGCAAACTTAAAAAATTAAGAGAATTAGTTAGGGAAGTAGACTGGACTGAAGAATTGGAATTACTTTCAGTCAAAGTTGCAGAAACTATCTGAAGCCTACATCCCAAGCAATGGGGGTGGAAAAAATGGTAGGGAAGGATTGCAGACCAAACTGGATGTATAAGCATCACAAACAGGTTATTAAGAGAAAGTAGAAAGACTACAAGGAATGAAAAATTGCTGAGCCAACCTAAGAAAGATACCTCTTGCAGGTCAGAAAGCGTAGGGGAAAAGTGAGAACTGCCAAAAGCTACTCAGAGTTGGACCTTGTAAAGGAAATTAAAACCAGTAATAAAAGGTTCTTTAGAGACATAAATAAAAAGAAAATGAGGAAAGAGGAAGTGAGCCCACTAAACACTGAGAATGGGGTGGAGATTAAAGATAATCTAGGCATGACCCAACACCTAAATGAATACTTTGCCTCCCTTTTTTAATAAGGGTCATGAGGAAGTTAGAGGTGTGGCAGGTTGACTAATGGAAATGAGGATATGGAAGTAGAAATTACCACATCCAAGGTAGAAGTCAAACTCAAAAAGCTTAATGGGACCAAACTGGGGAAGCCGGATAATCTCCATCCAACAATATTATAGGAACTGGCACTTGAAATTGCAAGCCCAGTAGCAAGGATTTGCAATGAATTCATAAACTTGGGGTTGTGCCCTATGACTGAGCAATAGCTAATATAGTATCTATTTTTAAATAAGGGGGGAGAGTGGTCTGGGAAACTACAAGCCCATTAGTTTGCCCGCAACAGTATGCAAAGATAAAGTAGTTAAGGACACAGAGGTAAACAGTAATTGGAATAAAATACAACATGGTTTTACAAAATGAAGATCATTCCAGACCAACCTGATCTTTCTTTGAAAAGATAACTGGTTTTTTTTTTTATGAAATGCAGTAGACCCAATCTACCTAGATTTCAGTAAGTAGATTGATACAATTCCACATAGGAAATTATTAGTTGAATTGGAGAAGATGGGAATTAATATGAGAATTGAAAGGTGGGTGAGAAACTGGTTAAAGGGGAGACTACAATGGCTCATACTGAAAGGTGAATTGTTGGGCTAGAGGGAAGTTACTAGTGGAGTTTCACAGGGATTGGTCTTGGGACCAATCTTATTTAACATTTACATTAACGGCAAAGAGTGGGAGTGTTCTAGTAAAATTTGTGGATGGCACAAAGTTGGGAGATATTGCCAATATGGAGGAAGGCCAAAATATCATAAAATATCAACAGAGGACTGGATGTTGGGGGTGGGGAGTGGGACATGGAAAATTACAGTAGGAGCAACAAAAGAGAAGTGAGGGGAATCTGCTCAACATCTCAGATGCCTATACACAAAGGCAAGGAGTATGGGTAATAAACAGGAAGAATTGGAAATATTAGTACATAAGCTAAATTATTACTTAATTGGTTTCACAGAGATTTGGTGGGATAAGTCTTATGACTGGAGTATTTGTATGGAGGAGTATAGCTTGTTCAGGGAGGACAGGTAGGATAAAAAGAGAGGAGGGGTTGCTTTATACCTCAAGAATTTATACACTTGTTCTGAAGTCCAGAAGGAAGTTAGAGACAGACCATTTAAAAGTCTCTGGATAAAGATAAAAGGGGTAAACATATGAGAGATGCCATGGTAGGGGGTCTACTGTAGACCACCAAATCAGGAAGAGGAGTAGGTGAGGCATTTCTAGAACAAATAACAAAAATATCAAAAAAACAAAACAAAAAAAATAAAATAAAATAAACAACCCGAGATCTGGCAGTGATAGGGGACTTTAACTACTCAGAAATCTGTTGGAAGAAAAACAAAACATTTCCAATAAGTTCTTGGAATGTATTGGGACAACTTTTTGTTTCAGTGTTGAAGGAAGTAACTGGGGGACAACCATTTTAGACTTGATTCTGACCACCAGGGAGCAAGCGGTAACAAATCAGAAGGTTGATGGCAATTTGGGTAAAAGTGACTATGAAATGATAGATTTCATGATTCTAAGAAAAGCAAGGAGTGAGACCAGCAGAATAAGTAAAATGGACTTCAAAAAAGCAGACTTTAACAAACTCAGAGAACTGGTAGGTAAGGTTCCATAGGAAGAAAATCTAAGGGAAAAAAGAGTTCAGAAGAACTGGAAGTTTTTCAAAGAGACGGTATTAAAGACATAACTGCAAACTATCCCAATATGAAGGAAAGATAGGAAGAGACCAATATGGCTCCATCTGGAGTTCTGTAATGACCTGAAAATCAAAAAGGAATCCTGCAAAAAATGGAAACAGAGACAAATTGCTAAGGAGGAGTACAAAAAATAGCACCAGCATGTATGTACAAAATCAGAAAGGCTAAGGGACAAAATGAGTTACACCTAACCAGGGACATAAAGGACAATAAAAAAGGTTCTACAAATATATTAGAAGCAAGAGAAAGATGAAGATAAGTATAGATCCTCTACTTAGCAGGAAAGGAAAACTAATAACTAATGGCATCAAAATGACTGAGGTGTTTAATGTCTATTTTGCTTCAGTCTTCACTAAATAGGTTAATGGTGACCAGATATTTAACACAATTAGATGTATTCAAGTCAGCTGAACCTGATGAAAACTCAATCTTGAGTACTTAGGAACCAGCTGAAGCAAACTTGGACCCATTAGAAAATATCTTTGAGAACTCATGGAGGACAGGTGAGGTCCCAGAGCCCTGGAGAAGGGCAAACATAGTACCTATCTTTAAAAAGGGGAACAAAGAGGACCCAGGGAACTATAGACCAGTTAGCCTAACTTCAATAACTGGAAAGATACTGGAACAAATTGTTAAACAATCAATTTGTAAGCACCTAGAGGATCAGATGTTCTCAAGGATAATTGATAATGGTTCCAAGTTGCTTCAGCTAGTTCCTTAAGTACCCGAAGATGAATTTCATCAGGCTGAGCCAACTTGAATACATCTACATATCTAAATATTCTTTAACCTGTTCTTTCCCTATCCCTATTTTGACTTGTGTTCCTTCCCCCTTGTTGTTAATATTAATTTTGTGCCTTCGCCTTTCTGATTTTGTCCATACGTGCTTGTGCTTTTTTTTTTTTTTTTTACTTCGTTTTAGCAATCTGTCCATGGTTCAACTTTTTGCAGGATTCCTTTTTGATTTTTCAGGTGATTCAAGAGCTCCAGATGGAGTCACATCATACTATCCGTCCTACCTTTTCTTCACATCGGGGTAGTTAGCTGTTGTGTCTTTAATATTGTCTATTTGAAAAACTGCCAGTTCTCCTTCCCTTAGATTGTCTTCCTATGGGATCTTACCTACTAGTTATCTGAGTTTATTTTTTAAGTCCATTATTGCTCTCATTCCTTCCTTTCTTAGGATCACAACCTTTATGATTTCTTGATCACTTTCTCCCAAATTGACTTCAACTGTGAGATTCACAACCAATTCCTCCCTGTTAATCAGAATCAAGTCTAAAGTGGCTGTCCCCCTCATTACTTCTTCCACCTTCTGAAACAAAATGTTGTCCCCAATATATTCCAATAACTTATAACAGTTAAAGCATAGCCCAGGGTAGATTCACACCCCAGCTTGCTGCAAACTCAATGTTCATGTAGAGAAGCCCCAAATCTATCTGGGTTCTTATCGGTCCCTGTCCTCCCAATAATTCCAGCTCCAGTGCAGCTGCATTGCTAGGGCCTTCTGCACTGACCACAGATACTGTAACTGTTTAACTCCCACTCAAGGTGGGGGGGGCACCTCCTAACATAGAGGATGTCCATGCAAAATGTAATACTGACCATTAGTATTAACTTTGCTGTGGAACTTACATTAGGTTGGGGGATGGGGGAAGATGCTTCCTCCCCACCCCATTCTTCACACAAAGATATAGATTATTTATAAATTTCAAACAGTTGCAATATCTGTTTGCTTTGGGTAAACATACAAAAGCCTTGGTGCTTGTTAGAGGGCTTTCCCTTCCCTCCCTCCCCCGATTCTTGTCACACACACAGAAAGCAGAAGACCAGAAGTCCGAAGGCCAGGCAATGCAATGTTTATTGCGGTTAGTTTCAAGCAAGAATGTCCATAACTCTGACAACGCAGATCCTTGTTTCTCGGTGTCCTGTTCTCCCCTGCCTTTAGCAAGCATAATTATACTTGAAATGCACGCCCTTGATCCCACCCCTTACAATTTATGGTTATCTTCCATTTCGGAAGGTCATGCGTCTGGGGTCTTTGTCCCACCTCTGTTGTATCCCATGCGAGGGATGAGGAGTGAGGTTGTGCTGTGGTCAGGGACGGGCATTTCTTTGTCCTTTTTTGTTTTATATTTTCTCTCAAATCCTCCCTTTTCCCACCCAGCTGGTTGCTTGACCTTGCCTTGAGATAGGAGTTGAGGCAGCCTTAAAGTGTGTGCTCGTATATTATACTCCCACCATGCCCAGTAACACTTTCACTGTTCTGATCTGTTCCCATTATACTAACAAACCCATCTGGCTAGGCAGAAGCAACATACACAGTGTCTTTGTCCTTTGTTCACACATATTAGTAAGAATATAAGTGTATCAAGAATCAAACAGGCAAACAAGACCTAAAATTCTATCTCAGGTGAAAATACGGGCCTGAATCCTACATTATCACTAGCACTCCTAACAGTGCTATTCAGATCAAATATCTTTTCTGGTTTGGAAATTTCATAAGACCGCTTTCCAGTAATCCCTGGTTTGAGTCTAGGTAGAAACATTACCAGAACAATCCATTACGTAGTTTTTGTTTTTGTTTTTGTTTTGCCAGGACCATGATGCACAATCACATTATATTTTTAATTAATTAACCATTCTTTTTCATACATTCGAAAATATTTAAATTCAGTTTGTTCTGAGTTTTGAGAAAAGAAATCAAGCAAATTAAATTTCTTTCCTTTTCTAGTTGAGATCACTGGCACAAGGAGCTGCAGGTCTTAGATGTCCACATCACACTGGTATGTCATCATTTTGGAAAGAGTTGTTTGAAAATATACTGCTGGCCATCTGTTGCATTGACTGAAAAGCAGGCATTCCTGTTTTCTTTTACCAGACCTTAATTATTCATTGGCTCTTTTAAGCCTACTTGTTACAATATACAGAACACTTGAAGTGAATGTTGAGTAGCTGGATAAAAAGGCTGCTTTGTGTATCCACAAAATCTGTTTTTGTGTCCATCCCAGTCAACCGTAATAGGCTTGTTTGGTTTTGAAATACATGTTTCTGTATTGCAAAATTGGAGTTTGAATTGTAGCATTTCATTTACCCTGTCATCTCTGCTTTGATTTAAAAGAAGACAGATACTTACATATCTGGATTCCTGAGTGAATTTTTTTTGTTGACTATTTGAATTGATTTGTTTCTGTGTAGAAAATGGATATAAGTAATTGGTAACACCTGTTGTTGTTTTTTTGAGGGGAGGGGAGGGAGGCTTCTCCTATTTTGTTTACCGCTTTTTTGTTGAACTGAATTAAGCTATCATATGTTTGGAATGCAACTTTGTCCTTTAACAGGTGCTGGAATATTTTAAATTATTTCCCCCCTAAAGCTGTAACTCTGAAGCAGACAGGTTGTTGTCAAAATATTTAGGTTTGTAACTTTTTTTCTCTTTTTTTTTAAAAGGAGCATTGACTTCTAGTATAGTATGTAAGTCAGTCATTTAAAATGTGACAAGATTCTTCACTGATAAAGTGTCCTCATAAAATGTCTTTTCAAACTTTGATCTTGTTAACTATTAAGTTTGAGTGTGTTGAAATAGAGATGAACAAAAAGCAGGATGTAGTCTTTTGAATCCCATTGAATTTTGGTGGAACTTATTGTCTAATAACCAGATTCAAACACATTTCTATCATCTTGGTTCGAAAACCAGAAACACCTATGTTGCAGACCAGATGTTTACAAAAGCCTTAAAGGATGGTCGTGTCATCACATCTGAACACAAGCGCCAAGCCCTAAACATAATATCCAGGCCCCAAACTCCAGGATCAGGTAAAATGTTCAAAAGCCTGTAAAGCTACATCTACACTATGAGCTAGAGGTATGATTTCCCCTGCTCACATACACCTATTTGCACTACCCCTAATTGAGATTGCTGCATTCTCTTGTTACAAGGGTTAAGCGGGAAAGGGGAAACTGGTGCTGATGCTTTGCTGCAGACATTAGGATCCCCAAACTCATTCCCTACTTTCTTTAGGAGTAAGTACTCCTACTCTGCTTCCAAGTCTGGGCTTATCAGGGAACTATTAATGATCAGTTACCTGCGCTGACCACTTTCTACCAGGAAACACCAGAAATTTCACAAATTAATAAAATCATAGCTTAATAAGCAAGAAAGGATTACTATCATCTTCTAGTCTGATCTTCTGGTCCTGCATAATACAGGCACAGAACTCCCCTGAAATAATTCCTGTTTGAACTAGAGAACATAGTTTAGAAAAAAAAATCTAATATTCCAATGTTTAATCACCCAGGTCACCTAGTCCAGTTCCCCACACTGAGGCAGAACCAGGTATACCTAGATCATCCCTTATGTCCTATTTCCAGTCTGAATTTGTTTAGTTTTAACTTCCCACCATTGGATCTTGTTATATCTATGGGTACGTCTACAGTATAAAATTAATTCGAAATTATTCTATTCGAATTTTCGGAAGCGATTTTATACATTCAGTGTTGTGTGTCCCCACTAAAGCGCGTGAATTCGGCGGAGTGCATCCACAGTACCGAGGCTAGCATTGAATGTTGGAGTGGTGCAATGTGGGTAGCTATACCACAGTTCCCGCAGTCCCCGCTGTCCATTGGAATTCTGGGTTAAGCTCCTAGTGCATGATGGGGCAAAAACATTCTCACGGGTGTTTCTGGGTGTGTGTCGTCACTCATTCCTCCCTCCGTGAAAGCTACGGCAGACGCCATACTGCCAGCAGACGGTGCAGTACGGTGCACCACCTGTCTCCTGGTACTATGAATCCACCTCGCATGTCCTCTCGTCTTTCTATCTACTCTTTTATCTAACCATTTCCCGCCTTTTTTCAGCCACCATGAACTGAGCTGCACAGCTTCCGCCGCAAACTCTGCTCTCCTGCACTTGCATCTCTAGCGAGCTTCCCACCTCCGTGAAAGCTACAGAAGACAACCACTTCCCGCCTTTTATCAGCCATCTTGAACCAAACAGCTCTCCTACGTTTCACGCCCTTTTTCTAGGATTACCCTTGCAGGTGCCATAGCACAGCAAGCATGGAGCCCGCTCAGATCTCCACTGCAGTTTTGACCATTGTAAATACCTCACGCATTATCCAGCAGTATGTGCAGTACCTGTAAAACCAGGTGAGGAAGCGATGACAGCGCGATTACTATATCGATGAGGATATGGATACAGACGTTCCTAGAAGCACGGCATGTGGCGATTGGGAGATCATGGTGGTGTTGGGCCAGGTTCATGCTGTGAAACGCCGATTCTGGGCCCGGGAAACAAGCACCAACTGGTGGGACCACATAGTGTTGCAGATCTGGGATGATTCCCAGTGGCTGCACAACTTTCATATGCGTAGGGCCACTTTCATGGAAATTTGTGATGTGCTGTTGCCTGCCCTGAAGCGCAAAGACACCAAAATGAGAGCAGCCCTCATAGTTGAGACGCGAGTGGCCATAGCACTGTGGAAGCTTGCAATGTCCGACAGCTACCAGTCGGTCGGGAATCAGTTTGGAGTGGGCAAATGTACTGTGGGGGCTGCTGTGCTTCAGGTAGCCAACACAATCATTGACCAGCTGCTATGAAGGGTAGTGACTTTGGGAAATGTGCAGACCATTGTGGATGGCTTTAATGCGCTGGGGTTCCCTAACTACGGCGGGGCGATAGACGGAACACATATCCCTATCTTGGCCCTGGCACACGGGGGCAGCCAGTATGTAAACCGCAAGGGGTACTTTTCCATGGTGCTGCAAGCACTGGTGGATCACAAGGGACGTTTCACCAACATCAATGTGGGATGGCCGGGAAAGTTGCATGACGCTCGCATCTTCAGGAACTCTGAACAGCTGCAGGAAGGGACTTACTTCCCAGACCAGAAAATTACTGTTGGGGATGTTGAAATGCCTATAGTTATCCTCAGGGACCCAGCCTACACCTTAATGCCATGGCTTATGAAGCCGTACACAGGCAGCCTGGACAGTAGTAAGGAGCAGTTCAACTATAGGCTGAGCAAGTGCAGAATGGTGGTAGAATGTACTTTTGGACGTTTGAAAGCTCGCTGGCACAGTTTACTGACTCGGTTAGATCTCAGCACAACCAATATTCCAATTGTAATTGCTGCTTGTTGTGTGCTCCACAATATCTGTGAGAGTAAGGGGGAGACGTTTATGGCGGGATGCGAGGGTGAGGCAACTCGCCTGGCAGCTAATTTGCACAGCCAGACAACAGGGCGATTAGAAGAGCGCAGCAGGGCGCGCTGAGCATCGGAGAAGCTTTGAAAGCCAGTTTCATGACTGGCCAGCGTACGGTGTGACAATTGTGTTTGTTTCTCTTGAAGTTACCTGCCCCCTATATATATGAAAGGAAATAAAGTCATAATTGTTTAAAAACCATTCTTTATTATTTGTTGCACAACACATTGAGAGAAATCAGAAGGTAGACCGGGGGAGGGGAGGGGTATTGGGTTACGGGGGTGGAGGAAGAGGGAAGGACAAGTCCAGAAACCAATTCAAAAGTTCGCATATGCCAGCTTTCTGCTGCTTGGGCGATCCTCTGGGTTTGAATGTGTGGGTCCCCGTAGCCTCCCCCCTCGTGTTCTTGGGTGTCTGGGTGAGGAGGCTATGGAACTTGGGGAGGAGGGAGGGTGGTTATACAGGGGCTGCAGCGGCAGTCTGTGGTCTTGCTGCCTTTCCTGCATTAGATCCACCATACAGCGCAGCATGTCAGTTTGCTCCCCCATGAGCTTAACCATAGCGTCCTGCCTGCTCTCATCGCGCACGTCCCTCCTTTCTTCGTGTTCCTGTAATGCTTTACGGGACTCCGCAATTGTTTGCCTCCACGCATTCAGCTGGGCCCTATCAGTGTGGGAGGACTGCATGAGCTCGGCGAACATGTCATCCCGAGTTCATTTTTTCCGCCTTCTAATCTGGACCAGCCTCTGGGACGGAGTAGATAGGGGCCACATTGAACCATTTGCACCTGTGGGAGGAGAAAAAGGGAGGGTAGTATTTTAAAAGATACATTTCAGAGAACAAAGGGGACACTCTTTCTCAGTGAAACAGGCAATTCATAGTACACAGCACATGTTCTTTCTGTACAAGTTAGCATTTTGCCTCTTATACTGAAGTGCTTGCCACTTTGGTGTGAGTAAGCCAACACACACAGCCGGGCAAAAGAATTCAGCTTGCAGGCAGCCATGGTAAGCCCTAGGGACATGCAGGGTTCTGCTTCTTCCGCATTCATTTCAATGCTTTCAAACCGCCGGGCCCCCTTTCCCATAGCAAGCAATGCCTGGTGGTTTTGACATATAAAAGAAGGGCCTGCGGGCTCTCTGGGATGATCGCTTCACACAACCCCCCCCCCCCAAACACACACACACCGCGTGGCTCTGATGAGGCTCTGAGCAGGGATGGGCTCTTTAAACTAAACGCGAACAGCCCAGCGCAGCTTGGTTTCCCCCCCGGCCTCCCACCACATGGCTCTAATCAGGCTCTCACTCACCAGAAGTACCTTCTTCAGGGTCATGGTCCGGGAGCCCACCTTGGGAGTGGGGGGAGGCTATTGGCTCCAGCATTAAGAATAGTTCCTGGCTAGGGGGGGAAATGGATTCCCCACTTGCCGCCTGTGCACTGTCCTCCTCCTCCTCTTCAGCCTCCAATAACTCATCCTCCTCCCTCCGTGCAACTCCCCCCTTGCAGGTGTCCACGGCCAGTGGTGGGGTAGTAGTGGCATCAGCCCCCATAATTTCATGCAGCTCATGGTAGAAGCGGAATGTATGAGGCTGTGACCCAAAGTGCCCGTTCGCCTCCCTGGCTTTTTGGTACGCTTGCCTGAGCTCCTTGATTTTTGTATGACACTGCTCTGTGTCCTTGAAATAGCCTCTTTCCGTCATGGCCCTGGAGACTTTAGCATACGTAATTGCGTTCCTTTTTTTGGAACGTAGTTCTGCCATAACAGATTCATCTCCTCAACATGCAATGAGATCCAGTACCTCCCGTTCGGACCATGCTGGAGCTCGTCTGCAAATCCGGGACTGCGTGATCTCTTGTGATGGTGGACTCTGCATGGTCGCCTGTGATGGTGGACTGTGCTGATGGTCACCTGTGCTGGTGGTGACCAAACAGGAAATGAAATTCAAAAGTTCCCGGGGCTTTTCCTGCCCACCTGGCTAGTGCATCAGAGTTGAGAGTGTTGTCCAGAGCAGTCACAAGGGAGCATTCTGGGATACCTCCTGGAGGCCAATAACGTCGAATTGCATCCACAATACCTTTAACCCGGGATTGCAATCTTGATTTAAGCGCTGCTCCACTTTCCGAGGTGGAGTAAAGAAATCAGATTAAAGAGCCCTTTAAAACGAAAAAAAACGGTTTGGTCGTGTGGATGGAATCTTTTTTTTTTTTTCAAATTAACTCAGCTAATTCCGAAATAACCAACTAGTGTAGACCAGGCCTATGTCTGCTAGATTGTCTCATTATCAAATATTTGTTCTCTTTGCAGTCACTTATACACTGTGACACTTTATCCATTTCTTTATTAAGCTAAATTGATTGAGCTCGTGGAGTCTATCACTATAAGGCATGTTTTCCAATCCTTTAATCATTCACATGGCTCTTCTCTGAAACCTTTCCAACTTATCAACATCCTTCTTGAATTATGGACACCAGAATGGGATACATTATTCCAGCCGCGGTCGCATCAGTGCCAAATACAAAGGTAAAATAACCTCTCTATTCCTTCTTAAGATTCCCCTGTTTATCCATCCAAGGAAATATAGTTTACTTGGCTATCTCCCCCACAACCTTTGCCAGAATTCCACCTTGTTATCAATTCCTTTTGTAACATCAACCACAAACATATCTGATATTAAGACTGAGAGGCATCATCAAACTTTCTTACTCACATAATTTCGCTACCAGCTGATTTGCCCTTCTTGTGGCCTTGCCCATCCACAAAGGCCAAGCGGCTCTGTGTCAGGGATCAGGGTTTGCAGCAAAGATAGTGTCTTGGCAACCAAACAAGCATAGGTGGTCTGCAGCAGGCTACCTGATTGACTACATCAACTAATTGTTCAGGAAGGGCAGCTGAATGTCTTGTAGCCCAGCAGCAGCAGCTCTCTGGCTGCTCAGAGCATTCACACCCACAGCTGGAATCCTTCCTGTGCCTGCTGCCTCTCACCTTGCTCCTGTCCTGCTCCAGCCCTTCTCCTAGTCCTGTTCCTGCCTTGCTTCCCAGTCTTGCTCCTGCTCAGTCCTTTCTATCAGCTGGCCCCTGGTTCTGGCTTCCTTCCTGGTTCCTGATTCCAGTTCTGATCCTTGTCATGGCTAGTGGTTCCCAGTCCTTACCCTGACCCTTAGCTTGGCTATTAGTTCCTGGTCTTGGGCCCTGACCTTTGGATTCAATCCACTTCCTGGCTCCTGCTTCAACCACTAGGCTTGACTGCCCACAGCCCAGTCACTAACAAACTCTCCAATGTGACATCTCAGGTCAGGTCATTATTACCCTCAGGAGAAGCACCCTGGCTCCATCCCTACTCTTTCTTTGCCCTAATGATTAACTCCACCTGTTTTCTAATTCCCCAAATCATTTCCCACCACGAGCACACTGATCCATTGATGTGGCCCTGGCCAATGGATGTAAGAGGGGTATCCATTAACCCCAAATGATGCCCCTCCATCCATGCAAACTCAGACCTGCTTCACAGCTTAGGCCCAACTGTGAACTTCAAGGCAAACTCGCCACCCCACCTGTGGGCTGAACACACAATATGGTTACCACACATCCAGATACCAGCTCTGTGACACGTTCTCTTGATTCTGAAGGAAGGGCTAAACAGGAAGCATTTAGCACATTTCTACCCCTGAATTATCATCCCTGACAAGGGGCTTCCTGACCCTTGTATGCATTTGAATGCCACCATTTATAGCCAGAACCCACTGGGCTTCTATTTCAAGCTGTGCTGTGGATGTAGCCACTCCAGCCCTGAATGAATGGGATCAGTTCATTTGGGGAACTTCAACAACGCACAATCTTTGACTTCTTTTACTGAAGTAACTCCCTTCTCTGTGAAGATAGAGGCTTGGCATCAACAACCTCAACACTAAGTAGGTCTGTACTGCTTTGACTGAGCCAATCTCACTCTCCCCATAGTCTTATAGTACTATGACTCACCTTGCCAAGTCTTAATTGGTTTTTTGAGACTCTCATAGTCAGGGTGTCAGATCTCTGCTCCCCAATGCAGACCCCTAAGCTCCAAAGCCACATCTGAGTCTTGTATTGCTGATCCCTTAATAATGCTGATCCAGACCATTCCTCCAATAACCTAACTAAAAACTGCTACCAGGGTTCTGATAACCTTTTATCCTCCTGCAAAGTATTCTGCTCAATAAATGACCCAACATAGCTTACTTACGTTGCCAGCCCACAGTGTACCTATGACATCATGAATTCAGATATAGGTAAAATTCTGAGAAGGCTGACCCCTGCCTTCAATGGGAATAAATTCCTCCAAGCCCCCAACATACAGTTCAATATTCATAGTGATAGTTGCTTTGCATTAAGATAAATTTGGTCAAGAGGCCTAGCTTTATCTGAATGGGCTCCTTGCTGGCTCCCAGTGGTGCTGGAACTAGAGGTGCTGGGGTTGCCCCCTGGCTTGAAATAGTAATACAAACACCAAATACAAGGTTTCCATGGCTTCTACATCAGCACCCCCACTATAAAAATTGTTCCAGAACCCCTGCTTGCTCCCAGCACCTTCTCTTAATTTCTACCCACCTCATACTCCAAGTGACTTGAAGAACTGGTGATTACCAACATGGACCACTGCATGACTTTTACTTTAGAAGTGCCTCTTTTATTCCTGATCTTGTCTCTGCAGGTTGTATCTTCCATTAGGATGGGAAAGAGCTCCCAGAGAGTTATGTCTTTTTTTATTATCCCATCCTAGAGCCAATCAGCACCTCTTGCCTTGGTGAAAACCTTAGACCCGATGCCCCCAAAAGCATCTGAATTAGCCTTCGGGTCCAACTCTAATAGGATAGTGCTGTGTAGTTCGCACTCCGCTTCCACAATGAAGGAGGAAGATGCATGTTTTATAGGAAGTTTTCTCTCTGCAGATGATGAGGCCTTTAGTAATTTATGTTGTAAAATACCAGATGTGTAACTTGGCTGAATTAAAATGGCTGTTGGAAACTTCACTTTGGCATTTTCTAACTTTCTGAGATTTTAACTGTGCAACCTGAGCATGTCACTAAGACAGTCTTTTCATATAATTCTTTTTAATTTTGGCTTGAGTCCCTACATACCATCAGAGGAAAGTTCATGTCATTTTGTTTCCTTGATCACTGAGGGAAGCATATTGTCAAGTCTAATTTCTATGTCAAGTGTTTTGTATGACAAATTCTTCCCTTGATGTTATCACTAAACTCCTAGGATATACTGTACAGTTCTCTGCAAGTTCCCTATGCTGAATGGCTGCAGTCAGCTTCTAGTCTATAAAGATTCCTCAATAGTTTTTTGGCTGAATATAAAGCTGCTTTAGTTACAAGACTAATGGGATATCAAAAGAACTTATTAACTATTTTTGTTTGCAGTACCTAATAGGATCATTCTGTCATTTCCTAACATTTGTATCACTCTAATTTGCTTTAAGAGAATTTACTGAATAATTAAATACACTCTGAAAAGCAGGCAGGACTATTGTCTTACATCATTTAAGGTGCCTCTGTGTTCATTAGAATTTCTTTTTTCTGGATTGTTACCATTTTAAGCCTCTTTCGGGAATACTTCATTTGTCATTCCATACGCGCAGTCTTTTCCAGGAGATAAAAACAGTAAACACACACACCATATTCTGATGTGAAATATTCAGCTCAAGGGATGCAGCTATTATTTCACACAGTAATTTTGTTCCCTTCTATAATGATCATATTAAAAGCTAACAGTTTTTATCATTTCCCCAGTCTTTTCCTTTGTGTCCTCTCACATACGTTTAGTCACAGTCAGGATCTGTTTGTCCCTGTAGCAGTGCAGACTCACCCCTGCGGCGCCTCCTGCTGGTTGTCCATGGGAATTAGCTTGTCCCAGCTCCAGAGCGCCCTCTGCAGGCCGGTGATCCACTACCACTTGGCCCCCGTGTCCCTCCCTGAACACCGGTGCCCTTTTAGCTGGGGTGCTGCCCCCTGGCAGTAACCCCTTTCTCTTAGGGTCTCCGCTACCCGGGAAACCCCCACCCACTATCCCCACCTCGCCTCAGTATAAGGCTACTGTCAGTCCTCGTCTAGCCCCCACGCCCTGGGGCAGACTGCAGTATCAGCCTACTCATCACTGGCAAGGTTGGGTTTGGACCTGCTGCCTTTGCCTACCCCTGGGCTGCCCTCTGCAACTCCCAGCACCTGTTGGCCGTATGCTAGGCTGCAGCCTGGGGCTTTTCAGGCTGGAGCTCCCCAGCTCCTCTGCCTTTCCCCAGCCCTGCTCCACTCAGGTATCCTGTCTCTAGCTCCCTGCAGCCAGGCCCTTTTCTCTCTGAATGCAGAGAGAGACTGTCTGAGCTCCTGGCTCCCAGCCTTCTTATACAGGCCAGCTGTGGCCTGATTGGGGTGTGGCCCAGCTGCGGCCGCTTCCCCAATCAGCCCAGCTTTTAGACCTGCAGCCCTCTCCAGGGCTGCTTTCCAGCCCTCCCAGGCAGGAGCGGGTGTCCACCTCGCTACAGTCCCTTTTCATTTCCCTATGGCTGCTAATGTCATTTTCTTGCTGATTGTAACTCTAACATGACAGTAGTTAGACCTACTATGTGTATATCACTCCACTTCTATCTGCCACTCCGATGTGTACATATTAGAGCGTACAGGTTTAACCTTTGGGTTTTTAAATGAATCACATAGGTTAAAACTTAATCACATGGCCAAAATTAAATGTGTGCTCTCTCCTTCCCAAGGGAGCAGCTGTATGCACTACATGTCATCACCAACATCTGACAGGAGAGCGGAAAAGTGCTGGAATTGGCAGTGGATGAAAAACACTAGCCAACAAAACAGTCAGTGCTCTAAACTGCAGCTCCCCACGTCCCCTGCACTTCTGGAAGTGTGCGGGAGAAGAGATTTCAGAACCTTTCTCCTCTTCCCCAAAGACTGGCCCCTTCATAAACATTCTCCTGCTAGGGACGGAGATCCCAGGAGCTGCTTCGCCATTGTCCATTTCCTGATTGGATGCTCTCTTTATCCTGATTGTTCCAGCCACAGGGAGAGTGGATATTACCCAACAGGTACAAGAAGGGGAATGAAAGAATAAAATCCCCTGAAATTAGTAAAACAACTTACGGTTGTAGCAATGTAAACAAATTGCCCTCAAGTGAAAACAATTTAACTAAATTATCTCAAGAGTTATTTTTACTCTTGGGCAATTATTTAATGCTACTGTTCTTGGAGCCCACAGAGTTCAGATGGGTTTGTACTCTGGGGAGTTAGCCCATGCCAACACTCACAGCTGCCCGTGCGGTCATGGCTATGTAACGCCAAGAGACCCCGGTTATTGGGGGTGGTTTAATTATGCTGACGGGAGAGCTCTCTCCTGTCAGCATAGAGCGGCTAAATGGGAGACCTCACAGTGGTGCAGCAGCAGTGGTACAGCTGTGATGCTGTAAGGTCTGTAATGTAGAAATAGCCTATGTCTGCTCAAACTGGGTATCACCCCCCAGCTACAAGTGTAGTTGTAGCCTTAGTATACGGCAAGAGACAATGGATAGAAACAAACAGATTGACAGAGTACAAAGTGTAAATCTCATTAAAACCAATGAGAGGGTATTAATCTTGTCTACTTACCTAATAGCATCAATATCAGTTTAGGAGGTAATTTATATTTTTCTCCTGATTTTTAGGATTAATGAGCTCTTCTTAAAGTAGTTCTCTTCTCTTGTTTTCCTTGTATCTTTCACTTTTGCATTGTTTGTGATTCCTTCTAGATATTTTCACAAAAGAAAGTAAGGGCCAGATTCTCATTTATACTGAAGCTACTCGAAAAAGCCTCTGTGTAAAGTGAAAACCTGGTCCTCTGATTACAGTAGCCCTTCCTTGTGATTACTGTATTAAAAGAGAGACTATTACCTCTCACAGCACCTGATAGCAGTTGTTCTTCCTGTGTTTTGTATATTTTGCACGGTATTTCAATACATTTTAAAAAGTTTTATAAAAATATGCCGAATCTTTTTCAGGTAGCCTAAAAATTAGGACTTTGTCCTGCTATTTCTCATTTACATTATTTAGTTACATTGGGCATTGAGTCTCCTTGTGTCCGGTCATTTGCATGAAAGTAGCCATTATTTAATAACCATGCCAGTTAGGTCAACATGGATTCACCAAGGGCAAGTCATGCCTGACCAACCTGATTGCCTTCTATAATGAGATAACTGGCTCTGTGGATATGGGGAAAGCGGTGGATGTGATATATCTTGACTTTAGCAAAGCTTTTGATACGGTCTCCCACAGTATTCTTGCCAGCAAGTTAAAAAAGTACGGATTGGACTATGCGGTGGATGAATGGCTCGGTGTCTAGTTGGCAGCTGGTATCAAGCAGAGTGCCCCAGGAATCAGTCCTGGGGTGAATTTTGTTCAACATCTTTATTAATGATCTGGATGATGGGATTAATTGCCCCCTCAGCAAGTTCACAGATGACACTAAACTGGGGGGAGAGGTAGATATGATGGAGTGTAGGGATAGGGTCCAGAGTGACCTAGACAAACTGAAGGATAGGGCCAAAAGAAATCTGAGGAGGTTCAACAAGAACAAGTGCAGAGTTCTGCACTTAGGAAGGAAGAATCCCATGCACCACTACAGGCTGGGGACCGACTGGCTAAGCAGCAGTTCTGCAGAAAAGGACCCAGGGATTACAGTGGATGAGAAGCTGGATATGAGTCAGCAGTGTACCCTTGTTGCCAAGAAGGCCAATGGCATATTGTGCTGAATTAGTAGGAGCATTGCCAGCAGATCAAAGGAAGTGATTATTCCCCTCTATTCAGCACTGGTGAGGCCACACTGGGAGTGTTGCATCTAGTTTTGGTCCCCCCACTACAGAAGGGATGTGGACAAATTGGAGAGAGTCCAACGGAGGGCAAAGAAAATGATTAGAGGGCTGGGGCACATGACTTACGAGGCGAGGCTGAGGGTACTGGGGTTATTTAGTCTTCAGAAGAGAAAAGTGAGGGGGGATTTGATAGCAGCCTTCAACTACCTGAAGAGGAGTTCCAAAGAGGATGGAGCTAGGCTGTTCTTAGTGGTGGGTGGCAGATGACAGAACAAGAAGCAGTGGTCTCAAGTTGCGGTGGGGGAAGTCTAGGATGGATATTAGGAAACACTATTTCACTAGGAGGGTGGTGGAGCACTGAAATGGGTTACCTAGGGAGGAGGTGGAATCTCCATCCTTAGAGGTTTTTAAGGCCCGGCTTGACAAAGCCTTGGCTGGGATGATTTAGCTGGTGTTGGTCTTGCTTTGAGCAGGGGATTGGACTAGATGACCTCCTGAGGTCTCCTCTTCCAAACTGTAATATTCTGTGATTCTATGAGGTGTTTCAGAACTGCACTTTGGGAATGTCTCTACAGATTTCAGCTCCTAATTGTTTTATTGTAGATGTAGTGGCCACCAAGGGCTCCATTCTGCTTCTGTTGTAGTGAGTGGGAGTGCTGTCTCTCAGTGGAAGCACATTTGAGTCCTGTATATTTTATATCTTGGATTTCCCACTCAGTGGGATCTATTAGGTAATATGTCTGCTTCCATTGGAAGCTCCTTTGTCCTACATCTCTTAAAGAAAGCCTATTCTTGCTTTACCTAAATTCAGAGCAATAATCTCTCATGAATGGTAGGAAATCTGAACTAAGATCAATTCATTTTCTAGTTGTACCACTTATTTTATTCTGAAAACTCACTTAAAATGCAGAATAGTGATTATACAATCCAGAGACAGACACAACAAGCCCAGAGGTGGTGACCTATCCTACATGAAGATGAGAAATTGCACCCCCAAGCCATCTACCATGCATTCCTGCAGGTACTCTAATTTCCATGGATTTAACTACATCTTTTCCAGAATCATAGGGTTAGACAGAACCTATTCAATTACAGTATTTACAGATGGGCTATGATTATAGTATCTACTAGTGCATGAAACTAAACCATGTTTCAGGCTGTAGAAGCCTGGGAACATGAGATACTATTTGTCTGGGTTGAGAAATAATTGAAATAGTGTTGCTATTGGAAAAGTTCTATAGATAGAACTGTGTATTGTTTACTCTCTCCTCTTCTAAGATTGACAGTTGCTACTGAAGCTGAAGACTGCCTTTATGTATTCAACAGATTGCTTGATTCATATACACTTAGGACTCAGTTCTGAGATACACATTTGGTAACAGAAAGCAGAATTGGGACCTTAATGTGTATTACAGGTTGGAACATTTTTCTTTGTGCTGTCTTTATATGTCTGCAGTTATGTTCTTCATCTAGCTTTATGGCTTCATTTCCCCTGTGACTGTGCACCTAAGCAAATGTTTAAAGTTAAGAACATGGTCAAAAGCTACCTTGAATAAGGATGGACTTAAGCACATGGTTAAGTCCTTTCCTAATTCCAGGGCTAAGGGTTTGATCCTGAACCAGTGAATTCAATGAAAGCTTTGCCTTTGACTTCAATGTGAGAAGAATCAGGGCCTAAGTGTCTGCAGGAGCAGACACTTAATTTACCATGGTAATAGACCCTAGGAAGGAAAGATGCCTGTCTGTATCTTAACGACAAGCGAATTTGATTGGTCTTTTATTCATACTCTTTACTAGTTACCACTTACTACATCTTGAAGTTACTATATAGCAAATGAGGCAGGGCTGATTGCTGCTTGGACACAAACATTTCATTACATGATCAAGTACTATTGATTCCAGTCAGGACCATCTGTTTTTTCTGGGTGCTGTTTGGAAGGCACAAAGGTGACTGAAGCAGAAACGCAACACATAGTTTTTAATAACTAGTTAAAGCAGAAGTGTTAAGGAAGGCTGCACACAGTATAATTGCTATCTGTGCATTGAGCCTGTAACATTATTATTTTTTGTTAATACTAAACTAGTTAAATGAAATGATTGTTTAAATAATATTTTAAAATTAGATGTATTAAAAGGTAATATACAAATAATTGTTTATAAATATTGATGTTTTTGGCTTCACTGTGGGCCTGATACAAGAGTGCCCTTCTGCCTTATTCTCTGCACACAATCCAATCTGTGAGCTGAGTGATAACTAGCCATGCACCAGTCACTGTGCAGAATCAATAGGGTATAGGAAAGAGTAAGCAATTTTGCTTTATTCACTAGGCACCTCTCTACACCATGCAACGAGTGAGCAGAGGGCCAAATTTTGCTCAGAGCTATTCTGGTGTAAATTCAGAGTAACTCCAGTCCCTTCAGTATGGTTACTGTAGATGTACACTGTAATCCCAAGTAGAATGAGACCCAGAATAAAGCCTGGATCTTCAGAAATTCTGGCTCATTTGCTTCAGACCCTAGTCATATTACTCATTCAGAGCCTGATCTATATTCCACTGAGGTCAACGGAAGCTTCCTATTGTCTTCAGTGGGCTTTGGATTAGGCCGTCACTGTGCATTGCCCAGTTTGGCTAGGAAATAAGTCTGCCTAGACCAGTTATCCAGTTGTTCCAGCTACCAGGACACATCTGGAATAACTGGTTATCCCAACGTTATTTTATATCCTTCTCATTTGGGGGCAGGTGTAGGGATGTTTATCTTTGCTTTCATTAGTGCTGGCTTTGCTGAAGCTAGCTGTAAATGACAAGGGAGATGCCACACCCAGTTCTGAGAATATAAACTCATCATTCCATCTCACCTGTAGGCAAAGAACACACCATATACACAGCTTGTGAAAACTCTTTTGTCAAAACATTTTTGTATGAAAAATAGCTTTCTGACCAACATGATTTTTTTAGTAGAAAATTTTCATTTTCATCATTTTTCCTGGTTTTTTTTCAGTTTAAAAAATTGAAAAACAAAATGTGGGGGTTCCAGAAAAAGATTCTGTCCTCAGTTTTGAATTTAGTACAGTAGAATCCCAGAGTTATGAACACCTCAGGAATGAAGGTTGTTTGAAATGTTCGTAACTCTGAACAAAACATTATGGTTTGTGACAAAGTTCCTCCTCTATCTTGGTGGGTCCTGCGCTTATTGGCGGATTTTCTTGCCTCAGAGATTCACCATGTGGGTTGGGGAACAGCCCAGAGACCTTCCCCTCTGGAAGAACCCACAGTCCAGGTCAATTGGGAGGTTTGGGGGGAACCCGGGCCCACCCTCTACTCCGGGTTCCAGCCCAGGGCCCTGTGGACTGCAGCTGTCAATAGTGCCTCCTGTAACAGCTGCATGACAGCTACAACTCCCTGGTCTACTTCCCCATGGCCTCCTCCAAACACCTTCCTTAGTCTCACACCGGACCGTCCTCCTGGTGTCTGATAACGCTTGTGCTCCTCAATCCTCCAGCAGCACACCCACACCCTCTCCCTCTCTGCTCCTTGCCGCTCTTGCTCCCAGCTCCTCACACTTGCACCACAAACTCAAGTGAGCTCCTTTTTAAAGCCCAGGTGACCCGATTAGCCTGCCTTAATTGATTCTAGCAGCTTCTTCTTAATTGACTCCAGGTGTCCTAATTAGCCTGCCTTCCTTAACTGGTTCTAGCAGGTTCCTGATTACTCTAGTGCAGCTCCTGCTCTGGTCACTCAGGGAACAGAAAACTACTCATCCAGTGACCAGTATATTTGCCCTCTACCAGACTCCTGTACCCCACTGGTCTGGGTCTGTCACAGGTTGTTCTTTCAAAAGTTTACAACTGAACATTGACTTAATACAGCTTTCAAACTTTACTATGCAGAAGAAAAAATGCTATTTTCAACCATCTTAATTTAAATGAAACAAGCACAGAAACAGTTTATTTGTTTAGTAGTTTACATTTAACACAGTACTGTGCTGTATTTGCCTTTTTTTTGTCTCTGCTGCTGCCTGATTGTGTACTTCCAGTTCCAAATGAGGTGTGTTGTTGACTGGTCAGTTCATAACTCTGATGTTTGTAACTCTGAGGTTCTACTGTATATATTTTGTTCAGAAACAAAAAAAATAAGTTGTGGGAAATTAAAAAAAAATGTTTGAAGTTTCCCATTAAAAAAGATTTTCATTTTTCTATCTGATGTATTAAATAGCTCTCCATGCTGTCACTGTTTTTGTGGCTTATCCTGAGCAAGATATCCAAGAAATAGTAACTTATTATAAATATCTAAAAAGATCTTTGTTCTTAATGTCAGTAGAAAAATGTACACTCTTTTCTATTTTCCACCCTAACACCTATATGCTAATCTTAAAATCTGTATATGTGGTAATAAGCTCCCCGCAAAACCATGCTGATCACCTGGGAGTACTTTGCTAAGTTATGCTGCCCGTGATTTTGAAATCATCACTCACAAAACTAGTGTCGCCTTTGGAAGGCTGCATAAATGTGCTTGGAAAAATTACTGTATTTATGAAATCCATGACCATAGACTATATTAGGCCGCTGAGTGAACCACCTTGCTGTAAGGACCCTGTATACGGGAACCAAATCACAAAGTGTGATGCCTTCCATATGTGCTGCACTGGAAAGCTCAGCTTTAAATGATATTGCTGAATGTTGGTGTTCTTGATTAAACCAAAGCTTACAGAGGGGACTGGGGAGGGTGGGATGCTTCAGGAAATTCAACTGAGTTGGATTTGTTGTTTAAATGCCCTCTGCTGACTTCCTGAAGAGGAAGTATCTGCTGCCAGTTATATGGCATCGGTTCACATCTGTTTGGGGATTAGTGTTTCCATTTTAAACACCTTCTCTCAAATCTAGATGGCTGGCTGCAGTGACTGCACATTAGCAACAATCGAAGAAGAGACAAGCCTGCTTGTGAGACCAGAAAGTGAGCGGTTTTCTCTTTTCATCCACCAGCACCTTCCTTGAGATTCAGGGGCTTTGATGACACACTGTACTGCATGTTGCATCTTCTCAATATAGCAGGTGTATTCAACAATGAAATTAGGTTCATACCCATCATAATTTTTCATTATGCCTAGGAAGATTATGGTTCTCTTAACTGAATTATGTCACCAAGCTATGAATTTAATAGTTACTTGCAGTACATGATTCATTATATCAAGCAATGTGAGATCTTGATTTATGTTGAACGTTAAATGAATACGGATTGTTCAGCGTAGTCTATAATATTATTGGTATCTTTCTGGTCACTCTAGATTAAGGAGAGTAGAGAATATTGTTTGCTATCATAATGGTATTACTTCTGAAATAGCATAGCCTGTAGAGTTTATGTAAAGACTCTTCTGATATTCATGCATGAATGTTGCCACCCTTGCGTATATTTTAGGTTGCATAACAGTCTCCAATCTGAACCTTTGTTTTCAGTCATTCCTAAATTTTCTGTTGAAGTTTTCCATGCCTGATTTCTGCTGATAACTGACCTTTCATGAAAGTTTTCAGAGCTATTATGGATTAGGAAGACTGTGTGTGCTGGGGGGAGGCAGAAAAGAGAAAACAGCTCATTATGGAAATAACCTATAGAATTTAATAGGGATAAAAACCCTGAGATACTATATATATATATATATATATATATGTGTGTGTGTATGTGATATGATTCTATGGAAATTACTCTAAAAACCTATAGAATTTAATAATGAAGGATATCCTTTCTATAGGTTGTTTGAACCATACCCTAGCAGGAACATCATTCTCTATTAAATTATATAAAATTGTTCATAAAGCATCTGGAAAAGTTATTTTTAGCTATGAAATATGGTAGAACTTTCCATAAGGGGCTTTAATGCTAAAAGTGGACAGAAACTACAAGAACATCAGTCATCAACTGTCCTTTCATCAGTCTAATAAGGACCAGTGCCTTCAATGGAGCCAGGATTTCACCCATTGTGAAAAGAGAGGACACGTTTATTGATCTAGCCAAATTTTTTAGCTAAGTAGAGAGAAACATTTTACTACGCATAGTTTTGCCTTTGGCTATAAAAGCATCTCTTTTTTTTTTACTGTTCAACTTTCTGTGGATGTTGATCAGAAAAAAAATTTTTTTTTGATTTTATTTGAATATATTGTCTCTTATAACAACCTGCCTGCAAAAAGAGGGTGATTTGATCAGAGATTCTTTGGATGCTTCTGAAGATTTGCTTTCATGTTCTGGTCTTCCTGAATTTCTTTAAGCTTTTTGGGATCATATCTGCAATAATCTCATATTATAGTTCAATTTTATATGGCTTCCTGCAGTATTTGATTTATACTTTTATGTTGAGTTAATTCAGTTGAGTGTATGAGATGATTGTAGAGTAGGTATTTATACCAAAATACTTTGTTGTTGATTAAAAAGTTTGACATTATAAAATTAAGAAAAAATAAATCAATATTAGGGTATTAGGATGGGAAGGGGAGGTTGAAGAAGCCCTGCAAGAAAACATAAATCAAGAATTTCAAAAGCCACCACAGTATTTAAAAGTCTTACAGAAAACAAATAGTTGAGAATTTTAAAGCAGAGTAATACGCAGGTATATACCATTTTACACTGTCCAGAACTTTGGCACATTCCATTCCCCCTGTCCAGTCACTCTATTTCTACCTCAGCTTTTCTCCTTTTATTGCCATTTAATCAACAATGATCAACATGTTCAAATATTCTTAAAGTAACAAATAAAAGAAACACACTGTCATAGCAGAAAAACTATACCCTGCTACAAGTGCCGAAGGTGTCATCTCATTCTTCCATCATATGTTTTAATCTCTGTGGTAAAATCCAATGGTTTATTGGCATTTTGCTTGCAGTGTTATAAATTTCCAGGTTGCATATCTTTGTATATATCTGTGGTTATATAAATGAAAATCTATCATGCTAAGCCCTTTAAAATATATCATGGTGAACTCCATTAAAAAGTATGTGTACGTGTATATATTAGAAGCAATGCAGGTACTGACACCTATATTCAAAGTTGCCTAACATTTCCCATTATCAGACCCCGTTTCAATTGTTTATAATTTTGCCAAATTTAACCCATTCAGGCTGAAATTTTCAAAACTGGTTGTGTGCCTATGTCTGGTTGTCTGCTAGAAAATGTCAGCAAACATGGTTCAGCCATTGCTGAGAATGAGATTAGGGAAAAATGCATTGTTTCCTCCATATTAACAAACAGGTTGCACACATTCTCTATTGGAAGCCTTAACTACTCCATGCTCTGGAGCAGGAGTTAATATTTGGAATGGGGGTTGTCCTGTTGTCAGATGTGCCTTTTTGCCATCCCCATGAAAATTCACCCAAAATTGGCCAAGTTATAAGCCTTTGAAAAATCTCAACTAAATGTGATGCATTCTGTTAAGGTTTAAGATATTTTCTTTAACCATAAAACAGTGGAATATGTAAATATTGGCTATTTTGACACCTATTTATTGAAATATAACTACTTTAGAATCGATCTATTTGTAAGTTTATCTAAAATATTGTACTTGAGATATTATACCTACTATATTATCTTTACAACATTTTGAAGTTCTTCCACTGATTATATTACTTAAAACCATGCAAGACATAGCTTTTTTTTCTGATTGTAGTTTGGCTTTCTTAAGTTTTACAGTTCCTTGGCTTGGACTCTTTATCAGGTATACTGAGTTAGCAGCTGTCAGTGCACTACACAATCTATCACTTGCTTTAATATATCACATTACAATTTAGCCTCAGTTTTGTTAGCTTTGCAACAGAATTTTGAATTTCACTGGAGAAGGTTATATCTCAGGACAATTCAATACATTTGAAAGCTATCTTTCCACTTTAAAAATGTCAGGAAAAATATTATTTTGGAAAGTTGATCTGAAATTATGTTGCTGCAAATCTTTGCAAAAAAGCTAAAATAAATTGATTTTCCCAGATCTGAGAGTATTGCAGAGAAGCATAGGTAGCAACTTTGAAAATGTTTTTGATGGTAGAATGACATTCAAATGCAGTACATGCATTATTTATTATCATGCCAAACATCTAAAAATACATATAAAATATATATTCATTGACAGGGAAGGAAACATATCTGCTTAAGATAATAAGGCTATGTCTCACAGAGCTTATACTACTATATTACCATACTGTTTCATCATTCCTGTGGGGGGGAAACAAAGTCAATGCTATGTGTTGATTTTTACATTATTTATCAAACAAATTTATGAGGCCAACCCTAAAGTCATTATGCAGTCATTATCCCACTGAGATCAACAGAGTTCTTCCTGCATAAGGAGGGCTCCTTTGCATTGGAATCTCAGTTAAAGATGAACAAACCACTTCAAATATACGGGACTGACTGAACTGTCGCCTGAACTTAAAACCTAAATTGAATCCCAGTGTTTCAGGAGATATGATGAAGTTCAGTTAGTAAATTTAATTTTGCTTACCTCTGCATTTTCTGACTCACTGAAAATGCAAGTAATCTAATATCAGCAGTGGGGTGGTGTTCATGGTGAACTGGGAAGTACTAGAAGCTATATGAAGTACTAGAAGTTTACAATTTCCAACCAACTTTCCATACTAAAGAGGTTTGGGTAAGTTTCAATAACTTTCAGAGTCTGGCTGCTTATCTATAACAACTTAACCTCCCAACTTGTTGAGATTTCTCCATCACCAAATTAATTATGAAATACAATCCATAGAGAATACAATTGCTATGAGAATCTATTGTGAGATATAGTGGGGTGATTGAGAAATAACCTTTAGTTATGCTTTAGCAGGAAAATCTTCTATGATTTTATTATCCCATTGTTAATTACCTCTCTCTTGTATGCTGTACATACATTAGCTGAAAAAAGTAACTTTATTAAGAAGAAGGGAGGTAAAAATCATGTATATAACTCAGCTCTAGAAACAGACGTTGCAATAAGAAGTTCATCTCCCTGCTAGTGTAGCATTGTTCCTTTGTGCTTTGTCCATTGTAGTTCTGGAACTCCCAAGCAATGACCTATCCACCATTTCCATAGGAAGACTCTTCCACAGCTTAATACATTTCATTATGATGAAGTATATACTGATATGAAATCTATTTTTTCCATTTTGAGTTCATCTTTCCCTTCACCCCTGAATAATTCTATTCATCACTAGTATTCACTTCCTTCATATGTTTGTAAACATTTATGATGCCTTCTCTTAGCAGTCTTTTGTGTATTGCACCCCTTGTAGAATTATAGCCACTGAAACTGTAAAACAGCTAGTGCAAAACTATAGCATTTAGAAGACTCTACTTGTCATATAAACCTAATGGTCTTTTATGATGACATAATTGGGATTTCTCACCTGTTATTAATTAGGGGGAGATCCCATTTAAATAACTATTGCTCCCTAGTCAGCCACATTGACATTTCTTCTCCTCTTGCTATAAAGTACTGAGGCTATTCATGACTTGATTGAGGGTTGTTTTATAATCATGACATATATGACTAAGTTTTGGATCAACACAATTGGTGCAGCCCATTCTGAATAGTTTACTTTGTTCATAACATCCTAACTTGCCAGCCTTCACAGCTTTTCTGCTATTTTATCTTCCAGAGCATGTCTTGAAAACATTATACCTGCATACCCACTATATGACCAAATTTATTGTCAAGTAGCTGGTATTTGGAGAGCACTTTTTTCAAGGTCAGTTTTCATATGAACTTTGTGTAACCTTCTGCCAATTTAATTGAAGGAAAGAGAGGCAATTTCTGTCTAACAAGGCTGATCCAAACCTCTGCATTATAGATCAGCAACTTTGCCCTTTGACTTGTATAGGTTACTGATATCACCATCACAATTTTCCAGTCATAGGCATCATTTGACCTGGAAAATTTTTAGCTTGACATTTAGGTCTTGAAGTGCTTATTCCTCAATCTTTTTCTTACATCATTTTTCAAGGTAATGAGGAAACTGGTGCACTCAAGTCCACTTCCAAAACCATGGCTCTCTATTTCAAACTACTTCGATCATAATTTCAGGATGTTCTTCTGTCTTCCCACTTTTTATGGCACAAGACACTCCTTTGTTCTGAATCAATTTCTTCAGCAGCTTTTTCCTGATTTGTTGAAAACTACTGTAATTTTGGATACTTTGGGAGTTTCATAAACTTTTTTCTCTCCTCCCTAGCTGATGTACAGTCAGTTTAGTGCTATATTTGTTCCTTCATGTCCAGCTAATGTTCCCAGTCTCCTGGCATTCAAGACATTTTACTGATTTGTAATAAACATCAACTGAATAGATTTGTTTACTGCAGTGAAAACATTCTGCTTCTTCTTAGTTTATCTTGTGAACTGGGACAGTGCATATTTTTACTCATTTGCCTGTTTCTTTGCAGTCACATGCCTCACAGCTACTCTTACTTAAAGGTCTAGTTTTGCTAGTATCTTCCTTTGTGTTTTGTGTGTGTTTAGCCCACACACAAATCTATCCCATAAATCATCCACTACAAATTGTTGAAAATGAAAAGGCTCAGCCATCTTCAATTCTGCTGGAAAGGAACTTTTTGTTTCTTCTGAGAAAATTTAATTATTTCAACAATTATAAGTGCCTTTTGGAGTCAAGTGTTTTTGTAACCAGTGGTTCATATCTTGTGCTTGTTGGCACATCTGAGGACAAAGTGTCTTAATCAGACTATGGGATGGATTGTAATTTGGACTACATGGCCACAGAGAGGAATGAGTAAGAAACCTCTATTGAGCCTGTCTGCACAGACTGAGGATCAAGCCCAGGCACATAGGAGTAAGCAGCTACTACTCCCTAGAGTGGTGGGCAGGAAGTGAAAGCAGAATGGTGGGGAACAGGTAAAACTGTGGCTTAGCCCTTCCAACACACTGACCTGTGCAGCTGAGCTGGGGGGGAGGGTTAATTTATTGCTAGTATGACCTCTCCCTCCTAGAGGGGAATCAAAGAAGAAATTGTGACTCAGAGAAATCCTTCTGAGGCACAATATGTTATGTTACTCCTGGAGTTGTGCAGTTTACACACTGCCCCTAGCTAGAGGCTCCAGCTAAAGGCCCTATACATTTCATCTCCACTTGCAATCAAAAGAACTGTTTCTTATCCATTTGTTTTATATCATTTGCTTTAAAAACTTGCCTTTCTACATTCTGTCCAATCTTGTCTTTGGATAGTACCATATCTTCTACTGTACACCTGCACAAATTACCAAATAAGCTGTGATAAATAAAGTGGGGGGATAGCTCCCTTTGATGGACACCCAGCCAGCCAGTTAACTGTAAAATCCCTCTTGGTAGCTGTTCTTTACTTGCTTTACCTGTAAAGGGTTAAAAAGTCCCCCAGGTAAAGGAGAAAAAAAAATGGGCACCTGAACAAAAGAGCCAATGGGAAGGCTAGAACTTTTTTAAATGGGGAAAGAAACTTTCCCTTTGTCTGTTGTTCTCTCTGGGCTGGAGGGACAGAGCAGCCATGCTATAAGCAGTTTTAAGCCAGGTATGATCATGCCTAGAACTCCTTATCTCCAAATCTGTAAGTAGATCAGAATGTTTAGCTAGACGCAATCAGGTTTATTTCTGTTTATTTTTTAAGGCTTGTGGATCTCCTCTGTGCTAACCCCTGATGCTTTTGTTTGCTTGTAACCTTTAAGCTGAACCCCCAAGAAAGCTGTTTTGGGTGCTTAAATTTTGTAATTGTTTCTTTTAAGATCTAGCAAAAAGCCTAAGTTCCAGATGTATTTTTTCCCTTTTTGTTTTTAATAAAATTTACCTTTTTTAAGAACAGGGTTGGATATTTGGTGTTCTAAGAGGTTTGTGCATGTTTGATTAGCTGATAGAAAACAAAGGAAATTAGCTGTGGCTTTCTCAGCTCTTCCCCGGAGGGGGAGTGAAAGGGTTTGAGGGTACCCCACAGGAAGGAATTCCCAAGTGCGCCTTCCTGGGTTCAAAGGGTGTTGGGGGTTTTTTTGCATTTGGGTGGTGGCAGCATTTACCAAGCCAAGGTCAGAGAAAAGCTGTAACCTTGGGAGTTTAATACAAGCCTGGAGTGGCAAGTATTAATTTTTAAAATCCTGGTGGGCCCCCACCTTCTGCACTCAAAGTGCCAGAGTGGGGAATCAGCCTTGACATAAGCAACTTCACTGTTTGCTTGTGGCTCCATAATAGAGACTCTGTCAGACTGTGTTCTTGAATTACTTTTTTCTAAAGAAACACAAATGAGTCACTTAATGACTCTTGAACTCACACCAAGTACCTAATTTCCCTGTCAGTTGCATGCATACAGCTCCCATTGACTTCAATGGCAGATGAACAAGCACAAATGATGGCATAATCAGGCACAAGTTGTTCAAAGTTATTTGATACATTCAGCTTCCTGAATGTCAAGCTGTGCAAGACATCTCTTTGCCAATATAGTAATGCTTTCTTCACTTAAAAATTATCACCATATTCCCTACATAGTCCCTCTTTCTGCTTCAGCATTAAGTATAGGGGCAGAACCACAGGTGGTGTAAATCATTGTAGCTCCGTTGATTTCAATGTAGTTATGACAATTGTGTTATTTATAACACCAGAATGTATAATACATATTTGTCTCTTAATCTTTCTTCCTAAATCTTTTTCTGCCACTGGTCATTTTTATTGTTCTTCCATGAGTTCGTTCCAGTTTATATGTCTAATCTCTCTGAGCTCTTTGAATTACTTCTCTGTCTTTACTGGTATTCCCAACTCTCCCACTTTAGTATCATCCATTAATTTTATGAACATGCTGTTTTCTCCATCTTCTGGATTACTAATGGTAGTGTTCACTCATTTAGAAAGTAAGATAAGAAGGACTACTCACCAATAGTGAAACTACTCCCTGGCCATGAATTAGTCCTCTTTTACCCCCAATATGTTGTTTGGTTAACTTGTATTTCATGATACATTTACCACCATGGCAGAGAAGAAAGATGAGGCTCAGAGATATTTAGAGCAAAGAGTTTATTTAATACAAAGCACCATTCAATTGCGGTTTGTTTTAAAATTATAGCTATTCTTAAAACACATGAATGCAGACACTGCATATATAAGAGTAACAACTATTCTTATACTATGGACCATTATAATGGGTTTATAAAGGTTTTACAAAATACTTTATGAAAGTCTCATGCATCACTGATTTACTTATCTACATTGTCTCATTTCAGCTCTTTTTTGAGATATTGGTCCCTAGTTATGTAGCTCAAGGGTGAAATCCTGGGCTCATTAAAGTGAATGGGAGTTTTGCCATTGACTTCTGTGGGGTGAAATCTTCACTCCAAAACTTTTCCCCTTTACCTATCATACCAAAATGAAAAATTATGTGAACATAGTTAAACTTTTCAGACTACAGAAAAAAGTGGGGTTTGTGGCAAAGGTTGTTGGAGCCTCATTTTGTCTAAATCTGTTTGTCCGTCCCTTTTATGAAACCCACTTAAGGTAATTTCTCTTATTGCAGGGATAGAACAGTTTTATAGTTAAGGCACTCAACAGGGATTCAGAAGGACTCTATTCTGTTCCTGGCTCTGCTACAGACTTTCTGTCTGATCTTAGCCTGAGATTAAGTGATTTACCAATGCCTACATGGCCCTGCAGATCAGACTACGGGGGTGTGAACTGCAGTGCACACTAGCATGCTGTACTTTCATTCCTCGTGTGGACACAGCGGGTGCGAACTAAATGGTGCGTTAACATAGTCCCCTTTAAATAAGACTAAATTAATGTGAAGTAGGTGAACTAGTTCTCACCTGCAGCATCCACGTGGGGGAGTTACAGTGCAGCATGCTAGTGTGCACTAGTCTGATTTGGGGGCTGTGTACACAATCTTTCATTTCCTCATCAGGGTGTTGCAAAACCACAAGAAAACCAAACTCTAAACTAAAGCAGATAGGCTGAATTGAATGTACAGTACTTATTTGTGCCACTGGCCCTGACTCCTGTGAATAGTATCTCCACCCATCCAATGAACATAGGCACCAACTCCGTGGGTGCTCTAGGGCTGAAGCATCCAACGAAAAAATTAGCAGGTGTTTAGCACCCACTGGTAATAGAGCTGCGGCCCCAGCCAGTGATCAGTAGTTCCTGGGCAGCCCCGCCCCCACCGATCAGCTGGTAGACGGCTGTGTTAATCGCCTATGATGAGCTGTTCAACTTTTCTAGCCCCTGGGCTTGTTGCAGCAGAGGCTGGCCTGCTTCAGCCCTCGGTGGAGGGTGGAGCCTCTCCTCCAGCAGCGTCAGGGCACTGCTTCACTGCTCCAGCCAGGGTTAGGTGTGGGAGCACAGGGCTCCCTCTGCTCTGCAGAAGACCAGCCTGATCAGCAGTGGTGAGACCCTGCTCACCTGAGTCACCCTGCCTCCTACATAGATCTCCTGGGCAAGCTCCAGCTCCCAGCCAGCTCCAACTGAAGACAGCACTAAGTGTGTCCTGTTTCAGCCAGAGGGAGCCTGGGGGGCCCACTGCAGTGTCAGGAGAGTGGGAGCGAGTCCACCATGGTGCAGTTTGGGGGTGGGGGGACATGCAGAGTCACTGCCACTGCCTTCCCCCATTTCTGCCAGTGCGGAGCTGCTCTGCTCTGTCTAGGTGGGGAAGTGTCTGTCCTCAGGGGTGCCATTTAGGGGAGGAAAGGGGGGTGGGGTGGACTGTCCTGGCCCCCCAGGATAGTAAAAATCTGGGGGCAAATTTGTTCTTGCATCCCTCCCTTGCACTTGTGCATCCTTTATCCAAAATACTCATTTGGCACTGAAGTTAATAGGTGTTAACAAAATCCCTTCCCCTCTCCATTGCTCAATTTTCTGTCTCTTGACTCTTGTGATATCATTTAACTAGTTCTCCTGTTATCATAGGCTTTGTCTGGACTAGCATTTGTCCTCCTGTTGTAATCGATTGCCAATTGCTTGTTAAGTGACTGTAAATGCTAATCTAGACTCAAACATTTGCAAAGTATCAGGACATGGTGGCTCAGCCTCTGGCAAACCAGAAAACTTTTATGCCCCAGACCAAACATTTGTGGAGAGCCACAGTTATCATCACAATTAGCATTTATGATCAATTAGCTCAAATTATAACAGGACCACTAACTCTAGTCGAGACAAAGCCAAAGCATGAGTCCCCCAGGCTAGACAGGACCTGGGTTTTTAATATAAAAGGAGGCAACATAAATGTACCTTCCCTCCCCAAAACAAACAAAAATAAACATTCAAACAAAAAAAACACCTAGGCCCCCAAATCTTCATGCCTTCTTTACACATCAGAAGAAAATCAAACAAAGGTACAGTCTCATTTATTGCCCCTTTACAGATCACCTTTAAAAATGAAATTATCCTTTACATTCCTAATTCCCCAAAATCATGGTAACTGATGACTTTGTGGTGCTGAAAGACTGGTTCTTGGTGTGAAAATTTGTCCTTTTCCACCATTGCATGTACAACAGAGTCCTGGGAGCACAACAGAATAGGTTAGTGTCAGAGAAAGCTGATTAGGGGAAAGAGGTCCTCAAAAAAATCTTGTTTTGAAAATAGCCACAGGGTTGGTTTAGTAGTCAAGATTTTTTAGGCCGTTCAAGTGAGATACAGTCCCACTAAAATCACGTAACATCCAATTTTTACACTTCTTATAACTTTTTTCTTACACATACTTGGGGCTCAAACTATGACTCTGATCCTGATATTACTCTCTCGGGATCTATCGTGGATAATTTCCACCACCCACTTCCCTTTTGGGGAAGCAATAATTAAAAAGCTATTCAGGGACTGGGGTAGAATTTATGGTGCAAATTTAGGTCATTTGATCAAGAGGTTCATAATACATGTCATCCGTCTGCATTATGAGCTTCTTTTAATCTTCAAAGTACTCTAAAATCCACAGGTTTCAGAGTAGCAGCCATGTCACTCTGTATCCGCAAAAAGAACAGGAGTACTTGTGGCACCTTAGAGACTCAAATACATTTGTTAGTCTCTAAGGTGCCACAAGTACTCCTGTTCTTCTTTCTAAAATCCACATACATAATGAGATTATCTAGGATATTGGTATGCCACAGCAGTGGCAATGGTGAAAATTTGGAATAATTGGGGTCAGGCGTTCCTCAGATACTGTCTTCCCCCCCCAGTAAGAAGAAAAGATTAATATTCCAGTTGCTCTAAAACTGACATGGATAGTGAGATTACCTTGAACAGTGATATTCCACAACTGAAACTAAGGTAGAGGGGAACTCCCATTGAGATGAATGGGTCATTTCACACCACCCAGAGCCATTGTGTTAGACTATTTATCTCTTTGGAGCATCCTAATTCATCTGAGCACACCACACTGAGTGGAATGGGTCATTCCACACATCAACAGTACTCCTATACTGCAGAGGGCTGTGCAGAGCCCCTTCCTTTACACTAGCTCCCTGAAGTAGATACAAAGTCTGGGGCTCCCTGCTATTCCTCTTGCTGCCTCCAGCTGGTAGATGTGCTCCTCACAGCCCATCAGTTACCATCTTCCTATCTTCCATGGCCCTTCCTGATGGGGCCAGGAGGAGGGCAGAGCTGGTAGCTAAAGTGGCAGATCATTCCCCTCCCACAGGTGCCCTCTAATCATGCCCCCTCACTAACACCCCTTCCTCAAGAAACAAGGGAAATGAACTGCACAAAAACATGGTTAATGCAGGTCTTGTTTACACTACAGCGCCTTTTGCCAGTATAGCTATGCCAGCTAGACTCACCCCTGCTTAGTACCCTCTTCAACTCAAGAAGTGTGTTTCAGATTCTTGCTGGCACTGCCAGTCTGACTTGTCTCTGGCTTGTCAGATTGGGTTTACATCTGCTGGCGAACCACAGTGCCACTCATTAGACTGCTTCCCAGGCTGGTGAACCACCTGTGGTTCATTAATTTTATACCAGTGTAACTCCACTGATTTCACTGGGGTTGCTCCTGATTTACACTGCTGCAAATGAGGAGAGAATCAGGCATAGGCACTGACTGTGGGGGTGCTCCAGGGCTCAAGCACCAATGGAAAAAAAATAGTGGGGGTGGTCAACACCAACCAGCCACAGCTGTTCAGCTGGGATGCTGTTCAGCTGTTCGGCAGTTGGCATGGGGCCTCGGAGGAGAGGGCAGAGCGGGGTCAGGAACAGGTGGAGGGAGGGTGGGGCCTCAAGGACAGGGGTGGAGTGCGGCGGGGCCTTGGGGCAGAGTGGGGGTGGAGCACCCACCGGGAAAAATAAAAGTCAGCGTCTATGCCAGTGGAATCACACTCACGTAAAACCAACATATGTGAGATTGGGATACCATCCATTGTCTGTATATAGAGCCAGAGTACCATGGATTTTCCAGAGAAATAAAATGATGAATTTTTCAAGGCTGCTGTTATGACCTGTAATACAGAAGATACCAAAAATGTGATTGTAATAGCTGTAACAGCAATATTTCTAAATTTACTTAACCCAATGGCGAGTGGGTTACTGTACTGGCTCCATCAACTAAATATTTCAGTACTTTATTTAGCACTCTGAAAGAGATGAGACACTGAGTTTCCCTGAGAAGATTGTATAAATTAGTAGTACATAATTCTGACTGAGCCTGAAAACACTTACACACCTGGATAAGATCAATGGGAGTCATGTGAATAAGGTTAGTCATATACATACTTGTTTGCAGAACCCTAAAAGCTGTAAATAAACTAACTGCAAAATAAATTTCTTATATGCTTATCGTATTTTTCAGAAATTGCTTCAAAGAGTTTGTAAACATTGTAATCATGCCAAAGGAGAAAAAATCTAGATGTTGTGTCTTTGGTTTGCCTAACAAAAATGGAGCTTTATTTTGCAGCTTTGATCATCAAAGAATGGCAGTCGTTATAGACTACAGTGGTTTACATTTTTCTCCTTGCAAAGTGAAAAAGTAGAGATCAAACTGAATTTAATTAATGTGGGGGGGAGGGGAGGATGAGCCAATACTCCAAAAAACATTATTTTACGGCTAAACTCTGCAAATCTTACTCATGTGAGTCAGCATCTACCCAAGTAGTCCCATTGACTACTCACATTTATAAGTGTTCACCAACATTAGGTTTTAGAATCAGCAGGGCTGGGTAGGAAATGGCTTAACTATCCCATGAGTGTCTTCAAGATTTCAAAATGTTTTCCTGTCCTGAATCAGGAAGAGAAATTGATATTTCAATTTTTTTTTCACAAACAGATAATCTGGAAAAAAATCGGCTCTGGTCAATCATAACATTTCATTTTGATAATTTCAAAACGTTTCGTTTTAGTTTTGTCCTTTTTCTTTATTTTTGCCCTTCTTATGTTTTTAGTATAAACCAACTTAAATTTCAAAATGAAAAGTCATGTTGAACTGGAAAACTGAAATTTTTAATTCTGAAAATATCAAAATGGAAGTTTCAAAAATTAAAAACCTTTCTCCTCCTCCCATTTTTTTTCATTGGGAGATTCATTGAAACCAACCCCTTCTCATGAACAGTTTCAATTTCGAGGAACAGGCATTTTCCGACAAAAGTAGTTGTGTCAGAAAATTTCTGACCATCTCTAATAATAAAGCACTTTGATTCAAAAGAAAGAATTAGAATAAATAAAACTTATACATTCATTCTGACTACTTTTTATACCAAGAAATAGTGTGTAAAGATTAAATAATTGGATTTAGTGGCAGTTTTAGGTGAATAGGGAATGCAGGATTGACCCTTTAAATATCTAATAATTAGAACTGTTAACTAAATGCATTGAGACAAATTTACTTGTACTGAGAGCATCATTCTACAAACAGCTCCTCACTCTCATGATTGTGTAACTCATGTTCACCTATCAAGGGAAGACTAGAATCCCAAAGTCGCAGTGCAATCATTTAAATATTATTTGCTAATAGAATTCTCATAAAACATGAGCAGGGAGCAAATGTGTCAGAATCATCGAATCTGACCCACAAAATAGAATACTTTTAGCTACAAGAGAATGTCAAACTTCTTCCTATACAACAAACAATAACTGTATAGTCTCAAATATGTTTTCACAACAAACAAATTCAAAGTATTGTTCCTATGTCATCAAATCCCTCCTTAAAATACTTCTTCAGACTGGCCATTATATAATACCCATCAAGGAGTGAATTAAAAAAAACAAAAACACACCAACTGCAAGAACATCAGCTTTCAACAAACATATCATGTGCTTTTTATATATGTTTAGTATGTATGTTTAAAATTTGTTTGGGCTGCACTGTCAGGGCCTGCCTTTCAGAGTAACTGAATACCAAGACCATGTGAATTGTAGCTGCTCAGCAAATAAGGTCATCTCTGTCTTATTAACGATCAGGAAAGGGCTACAGGCTCAAATTCTCATATCCTCACTCATAATAAGTAGCATCGTATTCAGTGATTACTTTAATTGAAATCAATGGGACCACACATGGAGAGGAGCACCATTCAATGTATATGGCCTTCAGATTATAACCTCTTTTGGGAGGTACTGTATCTTTCTGTGGTTATGTATCCTGGAGAACATATTATTAGCCCACACTAAGTAACTATATTTAATTAAACTATGCTTTGACTGACAGCTCATACATTCATTAATGTAAAAAGTTACATTGCCACTGCATTGTCTTTCATTAATCCTGTGGACCTTTTAATTTGAAACTGTGAAGAAACTGCTACCTTTTAATGAAGAAAAATAAAGATGACTTTAAATTATTAAAAAGTGTCTCTCTTTACACATTTTCAAATGTAACTTGGGTTCAGACAAGGGTCATTTTAGTCAAACACTACCTGCCATACAAACCTGAAAAGACAATTTTGTAATCCCCTTAGCAATTTAAAGTATGATGGTTAAGTTTAATTAAGGAAAAGTAAATGGCTTTCTGTTAACAAAATTAATATGTATCTCTGAGCCATGACACTTTTCTTTCATTTATTACTCAGAATGATAGTCCTTTTCAAACTGTTTGTATCAAAAAGAAAATGAATTTCATCATACTGATCCAAGGCAGGACAAAAACTATATCATTCCTTCTATTATTCCTACAATAAATTGTCTATGAAAGGATAAAACATTTGTAAATTATGATCACTCCAATTTCATTCTTTTTGTTAGTCACTTGAGTACATTTACACATGCAAGGTCAGATCCTCAGCTGGTGCAAATTGGTGTAGCAAGGTTGAGTTTAAGGGAACTGTGCTAATTTACCAACGTTGAAGATCTGGCCCACAACCATAGCTCTCATATAGTGCTATAAATTCCATTTTAAACAATGGAAACCTCACAGGCTACATTCCAGCCTTATTTGTTTGAACTTAGCTTCAACAGTGAATATAATCACCAGGGCCGGCTCTGGCTTTTTCGCCGCCCCAGGCGAAAAAGCCTCCGGCCGCCCC